>NW_017189516.1:58593243-59193243 GCF_001704415.2 Capra hircus | reverse complement strand
TACCTGTGTCTCTGTTCCTCTCCATTCCAGAGTTAATAAAGAGCCAACAAAAGTAATAGACAATATTACTATAGGCAACATCAAACTCAAAGAAGTGGAAAGGAAAGAAGAGCAGCATCTGCTGGAACTGTTGGAGGGAAAGCACCAAATGCAAAAGAATGATGCGAACCAGGTAGAACAATTCAAGTTGGAAAGGAAGACACATGTATACCTGTGGCTGATTCATGTTGATGTATGGCAAAAACCATCACAATATTGTAAAAAAAATGATTATCCTCTAATTACAATGCATATGTAAAAGGAAGACGAATGTCAGACATTTCCAGAAGGAGCAGAACTGGAATCATCAGCCAGGAGGAAAGAGAAGAGAATGCTTCAAGGAAATCTTGAGAGAAAACATGATTCAATGAGTATCTTGGGCTCAAGTCCCTTAGCCTCTCCACGTCTCAACATCCTCCTTTACACTCCTTTCCAGGGAGTCACACTGGCACACTCTGATAAGTGAAAGTCTGGAAACAGAAATATATTTGCATATATTTTTAATGATATCAAAGTCTTATCCAAATTTGAAAGGTAACATGGCATCCTTTAAATGTACCCCTTGTGCTTTATTTCAGTAATTTCTTCAGAATGAAAAATTTCATTTGGAAACCAACCAGTAAGCACAAAATAAATTGAATGTGGTGAAAGTTGTCAGTAGACTTTCATGTATGTGTCAATGGTGAAACAGATTGTCTCATTTTTTTAGTATGTCACTTTTGGGTCAGCCCCTCCATAAATACGCTTTTCACACCTCAGAAAGATCAAGAAAGGAATATTTTTAAAGTGGGCTAACTGGATGTGCCCAAAGCCTTGTCAGAAGCTCTGAACTCTTGAAAGCCTTGGTTCTCAGTGTATGAGTCAAATGACACAAATTTATTCCAGTGCTGCAGTCTGTTATTTAAAGAAACATGTTCTTATCTCTTCTTGGTTTGTCTTTTTTTTTTACTTCGGTGTAAGGAAATTTCTTCATATCTAGCAAATGTGTCTGTGTGGTAGAGGGGAGATGGAAAGAGGTGGAACGGGAAAAAGGAAATACTCTTGTGATGGGTAAGGGGGAGTTCCAGAAATATCTTCCATGTAAGTTTCCACACCAAGCCAATGGTAATGAAGACTTGTCACATGCTAGGCACTGGGTGAGGCATACAAGGCACCATGCTAGATAAACATCAAAGAGACAGCAAAGAAACACAACAGCTTGGCAGCCACTCTGACTTAAAACCCCATTTGCACAGGCTTCAGAGAGCCAGTCATCTCCTGGGGAGGCTTTGGCATGGACAGAAGAAAACATCAAAGACACTCCAGACTTCAAATCCCTTCCAAGGGTGAGATCAGCAGGACAGGAAATGGGAAAGTCATCCTAGAAGGGATTTGGAAGGGAAGACACTCATCCAAGGACACCTCTGGCCCTGTGCATGAGCTGTTGCCATGTGCACATTCAACAGACATGATGCAGTGAACAGCTTGGCACCCAGTCAGTAGCAAGCCTTGCCCTAGGGCCCCCACTGAGAAACTGCAGGGAATAAGGCAAACGAGAGAAGAGAATTCATTGACAGTGTTTTGTCATTGACATTGTCGACTTAATATTTTTAAAGGATCCCATGGAACAAGAAAGTCAAGTTCTAAAACAACAGAAGCATAAATAAATATCCAAAGATAGAAGCCCAAAAGGATGGGAGAGAACCAAATTCAGCCATGAGAAAATGAACAGATAGGGTTTACCTGAAACAATATCTGGCAGGCTAGACTACCAGGCTACCCTCCTGGTAACCCAGCAGGGTTATTCATGCTTACGGTACCTCATTACAATCAGGGAACCAAAAGCTGCCAACACACACAAAGAAAGACCTTTGATTCCATGTCACTGGGAAATAATGACAGACTATGAAATCTGCCTGTGCACAGAGCCCAAACAAGGCTGAAATTTCACATGTGGCCTGTCACTGAAAGAGGATGGCAAAAATGAACTTGGTCATGCTTTTTCTCAAAACACTAGTTTCTACAAAAGCGAGGGATAGGAGCTTTCTTGAAGAGATAGGAACATTAAGGTGAATATTATGGGACACATGGGATGTATATTGATTGTACGTACTGTATGTTGATTCACTCAAACCATACACACTGTCTACGTACATTTGTATCATATGTGTCTTAAAATAAAATATAAATGTAAATTTTAAAACATATTTTAAATCAAACAAAGCTAAGATTTTAAAGTAAGGCCGCAACAAGTGGGAAATTTTAAGATGAGACTCCAAGCTCAAGCAATCCTTTCTTACACATGCCTAGCTAGCAAGGACACACAGAGGCTGGTGTGGTTTGGAGGCCATGTACCAGTCAAACTTGGAGTTTCCTGAGTGAAACCTTCAAGTGTTAGACACCAGCCTTGTTACTAAGTATCAGTATGACTGAGAAAAGATCCAGACCTCAGGAAACATGAGCATAATATCAGTACTTACCTTATATGGCGATTGTGGAGACTGAGATAATACATGTAAATCACTAAACTGAACCCCGGAACATATTAGAGACTCAATAAACATTCACTAATGATATAATAAATCTATTATAAATCTATAACAGAGATAATGTGTGCCACATATCACTTTATCATGCCCACAGCAACTAACAAACAGCAATCAGTAGTATTTAGTACATGTCTTATTTGATTTAGAACTTAGATGACCCACAACTTATTTGATTCCCTAAGTCTTACAATATAAACAGACATATAGAACAGAACATTTCATTTTTTCTATGTGGTCATTTCCATCAGTTATTAAACAAATGCATTTTTCACTGTACCTATTTTTTAATTTCATCTTCTTACAACAAAGAAAATGTCTGTTCCTTGTCATCAGTATTAAATCCCATAAACAAATCTCTAGATGTCAACACGATATTAGTACCTTAGAATAATGTTCCTCAAGATTTCTTCAAGGAGCAGATTCTCCAGATGTAAATAGGTATCTCTATTAAAAAATAAAAGGACTCTATTAAAGTTAATTTAAAATGTTGGATTAAATAATGTTAATCAGATATGTAGGCTTTAACAGAGCCTTAAATATGCTAATGTGTGCTATGGATCTCCAAGAGATGAATATAAAATTGCACATTTCCCCAAATTACTTGTCCATACAACTCCTTTTTTTATGGCATTACCTCTTGCATAGAACTATGATCCCTAGACAGAACTAATGCTCTGTGATAGGTACTTTGGGACACACTATTTTAGAGAGAATCCCTTAACTCTGTGGATTTTACCCTGAAAAGTGGGGTCAAAATTTCCAGAGAACACAGTTACTTTTCTCCTCAGATCATCTGCATAGAAAGCAGTGGTAGTTATAAAATGTCAGTGATCTATGCCCAGGGTTGATGGTGATATTTAATCATTGTTTTCAGGGTTTAATTGTTTATTAAATACATTGTTACAGCTCATTCAACCCATTTTTGCTCCAAGATGAGCAGAGGTTTTCATCTCTCTTCTGAACTAAGGGAGCTAATCCTCTGGATGAAAAATTATTTTTCAGCAGACTGTCCATTTCTTTTCCTTTTGTTAAATTCAAGTAAGTGATTGTAATAAAATCTGCTTATTGGGAAGGCTCCTCCTGCCTATATAAGCTCAGGAAATCCAAGTGAATATTAGTACCATTTTCAGTCAAGGTCATCACTAATTCTGGAATTGCATCATGCTAACCATGTCATCAGAGAATACAATGAAAGATAGTCTACATGTGTATCATACTTTTCACAGTTATTTAAGCCTACATTCCAATTCTCTCTCTTGATCAGTATTTCCTGAGCTTTAGGATAATGATCACCCATGGAACTTGGGATAAATAGCAATTTTGGGTTCTATCAGCTCATGTGTTTTTGAATTTCCCTGGTGAGGTGTATGATCAAGCACCTCTGGGAAACTCAACCTTGACTGCACATTACAAACCTTTATTTTTTTGAAAACACCAGAATCCTAAAAGAAACCCTACTGAAACAGAATTTGCAAAGGTGGGCTGGGTATCTGTATTTTTAAATGTCTAAGAAATAGAATCAGCTCTCTAAGGGGAACTGTGGCTCTACACTTCTGGCTCATCCACTGATAAAGCCAGAGATGGAATTGCAAGGCAGCTTCTCCAACATAAAGTCCCAGGCTTCTTCCATGGGATCTATTACTACTGGCCACAAGGTTCTGACCACCGAGGCATGCTGTACACAGGGAAAGTTTGAACATCCACTGAATGAGGAAGGAAGGAATGTCAAGAGTAATATCTAAAACTAAACAAACAGTATCTTTGGAAAATAGTCAGAGGTGGGAGCAGGGAAATTTGTCCAAAGAGCCCCAACAGGGTTTAATGAAGAGGTTCTTGTGCTCATTTTCATGTGCTCATTCTACTTTACCTTCCAGTATTTTCTGTCATGTAAAATAGCTCCTTAGATTTTTAGTCTGTGACGTGAAATACCTTCTCAAACTTCACCATGCAATTTTCTGATTGGTGATGTGGTTGCCCAATATAGTTCCATTTGTTTGGTCCCCCACCCTCTGGGCTTCCCTGGTGGCTCAGTGGTAACGAATCAGCCTGCAAATGCAGGAGATGCTGGTTCGATCCCTGGGTCAGGAAGATCCCTTGGAAAATGAAGTGGCAACTCACTCCAGTATTCTTGCCTGGAGAATCCAATGGGCAGCCTACAGTTTAGGGGATTGTAAAGAGTGGAACATGACTGAAGTGACTAAGCACACACACACTAGTAAAAGTATAGAACTTGTTCAGATTTCACCCGTTTTCCCACTAATGTCCTTTTTTTGTTCTAGGATCCCACCCAAGATTCCACATTACATTCAACTGTCACTTTTCCTTAGTCTCTTCTAATACGTGAAAGTTTCTTTCCAGATCTTGACACTTTTGAAGAACAGTGGTTGCTTATTTTGTTAGAATGCCCCTCAGTATGGGTCTGTGTGATGTTTTCTGTGAGGTTATGCATTTGTGGCAAGAATACTATTGAAGTAATGGGCACTTCTCAGGGTATCATATCTGGGGGTACCTGATGTTCACAGGTATTACTAGGGATGTTAACTTTGATCACCTGGCTAAGGTGGTGTCTCCCAGAATTCTCCACTGTAACTATTCTTTCCTTTGTGATTACCAAATGTCTTAGGAGAGATACTATTAAGTTGTGTGTCTGTCTCTTTGTAACCCCATGGACTGTAGCCCACCAGGCTCCTCTGTCCATGGAATCCTCCAGGCAAGAATACTGGAGTGGGTTGCCATTCCATTCTCCAGGGGATTTTCCCAACCCAGGGATCGAACCTGTGTCTGCTGATTTGCAGGCAGATTCTTTACCATCTGAGCCAGAATTCTTCCATAAGGAAGAGTATAACTTCCTTTCTCCCCACACCCATTTAAGACAAGAGACTAAAGGGCAAACACAAGCTACACAATTTTAGGTAGACCAGTAGGACCGCATGCATAGCAGATTGGGTCTTCAGAACATGATGCTACACCTGCATCCCTTGGGGAGCATTCCCTGGGGAGATTCTACCCTAAAGACTAGCAAAACACATACTAGACATGGAACAACCTAGAGTTTAACCCTAAATGCAGAGCTACAGTAGAGATGGCAGCATAGTGGTGATGATGCGAGGAGGAGTGTTTCTGGAGGTATCCACCTGAAAAAAGTGTTAATGCTTGTTGTTTTTTAGTCACTAAGTCATATCTGACCTTTTTTGTAACCTCATGGATGGCAGCCCGCCAGGCTCCTCTGTCCATGGGATTCTCCAGGCAAGAATACTGGAGTGGGTTGCAATTTCCTTCTCCAGGGGAATCTTCCCAACCCAGGGATCGAACCTGCGTCTCTTGCATTGGCAGGTAGATTCTTTACCACTGAGCCACTTGGGAAGCCTGTTTTAATGCTAGTCAGGAATAAGAGAATTTCTGGGGTTCAGAGAATATATGCAGAAAAGGTTAAAAAGGCTGATGGCAATTGAATGCTTGGTAAAAAACCAAGGTGTTACTAAAAGAGTCCAGAGAAAAGGTGACAGGACCAGTGAAGAAATTCTAGAAAGAACAGAGGCTAAGATCTCATAAGGCTTAGGACTGGAAACTGAGGAATCTGGGTGAGAGCAAGGAAGCCAGGCAAGTGTGACAGAATGGGAAAATGGAAAACCTGGTATCATCAGAATTGTTCTCTGTGAAGGGCAGGAGAATAAATATTTTGGGTTTGTAGGCTGTAAAAGGCTCTGTCCCACAACTCAGTTTTGCAGCTGCAGTGTGAATGTAGCTACAAACAGTATGGAAAGAAATGGGCACAGTAGGCTTGGTCCTGCAGTGGGTCAATTTGGCCTGTGTATATTAGTTTGCCAATTATGAAGCAAATAAAGCCAATAGCATAACTGGAGTCAAAATGCCCTTTAGGCTCTATACAAAGTACCTCTTAGCTGGTCTTGTCATTACTTAAAAACCTCAAGTGGCAGAGAACTAACAAAATGACTATAGTCACCTCAAACAAGGCAAAGCAATTTGCAAATTCTCAATAATAAGGGGTCTTGGGGTTACTCTAGTTATTGCTCTGTTTCTAGATAAAGGGGTGAGCATTACCTTGAAATGTAACCAAATTACTATGTTTATAATACATTCCCACCCAAATTAGATACATTATATACTTTTATTTGGAAGTCAAATTTTAGAAATGCTTTATGTTGAGGTTTCTTAAGATATTTTGAACCAAAATTGAATATAAGCCACTATTATTATTAAATTGCCTTTTAACTTGAAATTTTACTATATGAGTAATTTGAACCAAGTTCTTGCCTTAAATTATTTCAGTAAGTTGAAATAAAGGAAACACTAACATTCTCTCCATCCTTTGATTCATCTCTGGCCTGATGTTTTGTTTAACGTTCTCCTTAAACATTATACCTTTGAAATACAAGCTTTTAGAACATAATGGTGGCTAAATAGAGGAGGATGAACCCGAGAACTTCAAATCATTTTGCTCTAGGAGAGTTAGAATATAGAGAAAACATTAAACTAACCCCCTTTAGGAGTGAGATATCAGTTCTATTTTCCTTATACCCTCTGGGCTTTTCTTGAATCTTTGAAATCCCTTCTCTATAACTGGAATTCCTGTGAAGATATTTCTGTGTATTTATTCTCAAGTAGCATCAAAAACATTTTAGAATTCTTTGCTAACTTAATTTTATATTGCTTTATAATTTTAGCAGCTTTGAAAGTTATTTGGATGCTAAGGCAAGACAGGAAAAATGCAAAGCTGCTCATCTGCGAGATGAACAGAGAAAAATAGCTTTCAGTATTTTCAGTTTCCATAATGTCTTAGTAGTTCTCTGGAAATTTAACTTCAAGCCTGTATCATACTTTGCACTTCCCTGATGGCTCAGTGGTAAAGAATATGCCTGCAATGCAGGAGATGTGCATTCAATCCCTGCGTTGGGAAGATCCCCTGGAGAAGGAAATCTTAACCCACTCCAGCATTCTTGACTGAAAAATCCCACAGACAGAGGAGCCTGGAGGGCTACAGTCCATGGGGTCGCAAAAGTCTTGGACATGACTTAGTGACTAAACAAACAAAAACAATTGTACTTTGCAGATTTGATTTGAAATAAAAGAGCCAATTTTAGCAAAATATCAAGATGTTTGCTCGTTTTACATTTTATTATACTGTATATTGGTGTAAAATATACTTGGATCCATGTCTTCAGCTACTTTGTTGTAACACAGGAGTTGAAATATTAAGCAAGTTGTTTTTCATCTAGGAAGTGAAGTGAAGTGAAGTGAAAGTTGCTCAGTCATGTCTGACTCTTTGCGATCCAGGCCAGAATACTGGAGTGGGTAGCCTTTCCCTTCTCCAGGGGATCTTCCCAACCCAGGGATCGAACCCAGGTCTCCCGCATGGAGGGCAGACTCTTTACCAACTGAGCTATCAGGGAAGACTGTAGGAAACTGTCAGCAATTAGCTATTACTTTGTGAAAAAAAAAAAAAAAGTTTTACTTCCAAAAACAGTAAACAGATTACAGAATCATCTGAGTCTTAGGGCTGTGAATATTCTCATCATTAAATCCATGCATTCCTTTGGGCATAAATTAGCTTAGGCCACAGGGCAGTTGGAGGGTGACCACAGCTTGACAAACCTTATGGTTCAGCAGATGTGGTTGTAAGATATGGCTTCACTGAAAAATATTCACCACTAAGCAATTTTAGGACTACATTCTGAGGTTTTGATTTAAAAACTTGGAATTTTCAATAGAAAGGAGTGGGTTTATATCATATTGGTCTTGGGATACAGAAATATTTAGTTGCCTCAAGTAAGCAATAATGTGAACCAATAGAGCATTTCAAATTGCAATATTTCTACAAATCTGTAAGTCATGAGATGAGAAAGGTTTCCAGCACAAGTAATGACCCTTTTGCAGTTTCTTTTTGTTGACTTCCAGATACCCAGGGGCTTTTCATGGTATATATATCAGAAGTCTTCATGGGAATCATTTGCTTTAAAAGGTCAGCTCAATATTTGAGTAGATTGTTTGAACAGTATATTCTTTGATTTGGAAAATAATATGTATATTCTCATGTAGGTGTAGAATTATTGAAATGTTCCAAGATTTTAGAGGAAATATCACAGCCACAATCATTTCCTTGGCTGTAGAGCTGAACACTATCATTTATAATACACATTGAGAAATTCCATAAAATCATGAAATGCACAGGAATCGAGTAGGTTACCTAGACATGCAGAATAAGGACAAAGGAACTCAGAAACAACCTAATGTCAACCTTAAGCTTCCAAGGTTTGGGTTAATAAAAATTGAGTCAGACCAGTAATACTTTGATCTAGATCAAAATTTCCACTCTAATTCCCTGGCTATGAGAGGAAAGTAAATTTCCAGATTTCTCTTCGTAAAGAAAAAAAAAAAAAAGAAAGAAAGAAAGATGCTGACAGACTTATTCAATGGTTTCAGAACTTGTGGTTATGTTTAGGAAACTCAGTAAGTTACAATTCAACATTTATATAAAGCAGGAGGGGGCTGATAAAATTAACATGTCCAAAAGTTACAAAGGAAACTTCTAAGATAAGGCAGGACTGCTGTATACTTTCCTGAAGGGGGGGTTGGTTCCCAATCTGGGGCATCATTCCTACTAGGTGCACAGAATCTCTGTGATTTATTCCAGTTCCTTGCTTACCTTTCCATGGAATATTCAGAGTAGCACTTACTGGTTTTGTTAGTCAGGACTCTTTGCTTTCCCAATCCCAACAATATTTATTTGGCAAAACCAATACAATATTGTAAAGTAATTAGCCTCCAATTAAAATAAATATACTTAAATTTAAAAAATAAAACATTCCTGTTTACTTATAGTGCCCTTGAAAATGACCATACAAAACTTCATTGCACATTCATACAAATGAGTGAAGACCAAGAAAAAGAAAAGTCATGTTTCCATTGCCTAAGAAGTTGGCAGTGTTTTCTCATTAGACTGTAAGCTCTGTGAGGGTAGGGATATTAAGCATTTGTCTTTCAGGCACTACTATGTGGTTTGTGCATAATAGAGCATTTCAATAAATATTTCAGTTTAATTGATTACCTCTGAGGTTATCAGACCCTGTGCAATGTATTTACTTATTGCCAATTACACTTCACAATGACTTTTCTAGTTAGGTAACACTATCCTCATTTTATAAAGTCCCAAGATCACATAGCAGGAAAGCAAAAATATTTAGGATCAGATCATAAATTTCTTATTCCAACTTTAATAATTCCACATCAGCTGCCTAAAATGGTATTCAGTGGATGAAAGCAATTGCAAAATCTTTCCTCATCCCAGCAAATAAAGGATAATGTTGGATTCTTCTCATTTTTATTTGAATATCTGATATAGGAATCCCTCCTTAACCACAGAAAAGGAAGTATTTTGGATTGTTAAGGAAGCAAAAAGTCATCAGTTATTATTTAGAGAAAACCCTTCCCAATCCCCACTCCAATATTTGCCTAATCACGTTCCTGGTTGGAACACAGGCACTGAATTTAGAACCTGAAGCCCATTTCCTGTCTAAAATGGTTTTCATTCATCGAATGTGAACACTTGTTTTTTTTTTTTTTTTTTTTTTTTTTTTTTTTTTTACTGCAAAGTTGTTTACAAAGCTGACTTGCTGGAATTCATTTCTTTTAATGAACAAAAGAGTGACGGAATATGTAGCTGGAAGGAATTCTCAGAGATCTGCATGCAACTGGCAGAGTTTTAAGAACAAGTTTTCAGTTCTAATGGAGGCTCCTTAGTCCAAATTGGAGCAACATTCAGGTGAAATTCTTTTAATGAAAGAATTGAGTAACTGAGAAAAGGAAGTTGGTAACCTCTTAAAACTAAACAGAGCTTGTTCTCATCCAACAGAATCATTCATTCAGGAGTCCATGGAATTCTCCAGGCCAGAATACTGGAGTGGGTATCCTTTCCCTTCTCCAGGGGATCTTCCCAAACCAGGGATCGAATCCAGGTCTCCTGCATTGCAGGCAGATTCTTTACCAGCTGAGCCACAAGGGAAGCCCTCAGGAAATACTGCTGCTGCTGCTGCTGCTGCTAAGTCGCTTCAGTCGTGTCCGACTCTGTGCAACCCCAGAGATGGCAGCCCACCAGGCTCCCCCGTCCCTGGGATTCTTCAGGCAAGAACACTGGAGTGGGTTGCCATTTCCTTCTCCAATGCATGAAAGTGAAAAGTGAAAGTGAAGTCGTGCAGTCGTGTCCGACTGTGAGCAACACCATCGACCACAGCCCACCAGGCTCCTCCATCCATGGGATTCTCCAGGCAAGAGTCCTGGAGTGGGGTGCCACTGCCTTCTCCACAGGAAATACTAATGAACATAAAATCCTTGTTACATGCCATCCATCAGGATACTAAGTTCGTTAAGACTGATTTGTATTCATAAAAGATAACTAATAATTTTATGTTTTATGAAAATGAGAGCAAATTATGCTCAGAACTCTAACAAGTAGAACAATAAAATCAACACATAAGGCTGAGATCAGCTGCAAATACAAGTCACCTTTAAGACCAAAACTCGATTGGTAGTTGATCTACAGAATATATACATCAAAAGAAACTATTTCTTCTTTTTCATTGGTGAAGCTCTAGTCTTTTAATTTAAATTGAGATATAAATCACATACCATAAAATTCATCATTTCAATGTGAACAATTCAGTAGTTTTTAGTACATTCAGAGTTGTGCAATCATCACCACTATCAAGGAACCTCCATGGTGGGCCAGTGGCTAAGACTCTGTGCTCCCATTGCAGGGGGCTCAGATTCAATCCCTGGTCAGGGAACTAGATCCCACATGGCAGAACAAAGAGTTTGCATGCTGTAACTAAAAGTTCTGCATGCAGCAATTAAAAATAAAGATCCTGCATGCTGCAACTAAGACCCGGTGCAGCCAAATAAATAATAAATATTTTTTTAAAAAAAACAATGCCATCACCACTATCTAATTGTGGAACATTTTCATCACTGCAATTAGAAACTCTATACTCTTTAAGCAGTCATTCACTCTTCCCTCCTTCTCCTAGCACTGGCAATCACTCATTTACTTTCTGTATCTATGGGTTTGCCAGTTCCGGAGATTTCAAGTAAATGGGATCATATAACATGTGGTCTTTTGTGATTAACTCCTTTTACTTAGCATTATGTTTTTGAGATTCATCCACATTGTAGAATGAATCATTTCATTTCTCTTTAAAGATGAATAATACCGCATGATGAGTGCCGAAGAATTGATGCTTTTGAACTGTGGTGTTGGAGAAGACTCTTGAGAGTCCCTTGGACTGCAAGGAGATCCAACCAGTCCATGCTAAAGGAAATCAGTCCTGACTATTCATTGTAAGGACTGATGTTGAAGTTAAAACTCCAATACTTTGGCCACCTGATGTGAAGAACTGACTCATTTGAAAAGACCCTGATGCTAGGAAAGATTGAAGGCAGGAGGGGAAGGGGACAGCAGAGGATGAGATGGTTGGATGGCATCACTGACTCAATGGACATGAGTTTGAGTAAACTCTGGGAGTTGGTGATGGAAAGGGAGGCCTGGCATGCTGCAGTCCATGAGGTTGCAAAGAGTCAGACACGACAGAGACTGAACTGAACTGAATATCTCATGGTATGGATAGACCACATTTTGTCCATTTATTCATCAGTTGATGGGATGGGCATTTAGGTTGTTCTCATGTTCAGGTGATTATGAGTAATTCTGTGGTGAACATTCATGCCACTGATACAAGTTTTTGTGTGACCATGTTCCTTTCATATGGTCAGCTTAGAAACAAAGAAAAGCAAGTCAGAAAGGTACCTAGGACTGTGCCAATGACAGCAAATTTATCAGTAGTCTGTTACTTTTGTTGCTGAATAGTATTTCATTGTATGAAGATATCACTATTTATTTATTTACCAGGTACAAGATATTTTGGATTGTTTCTAGTTTGGGGTAATTATGACTAAAACCACAATAACATAGGTTTTTGTATGAATATAAATCCTAATTTCTCTTGGGTAAGAATCTAGGAGTGGATTACTGCATCATGTAATTCTATATTTAACTTTAAAAGGAATGGCTAAAATCTTTTCAAGGAAACCCAACCATTTTGCATTTCTACCAGCAAAGTATGAATTCTAGTTGCTCCATATCCTTGACAACATTTGATATTGTCAGATTTTTTGTTTAATTTGTTTTGAACCATTCTAATAAGTGTTTAGTAGTGTTCTGATACTCTGAATCATCCTAGGTGGGTTTTTTATTTGGAAAGTAACTTGTTTTTCTTGTTACTGTTTTTTTCTCTCTAGCATTAAAAAAACACTTGTACAGATGTAGAGAGAATAGTATAATAAATCTTCATAAACTGATTACCCAAGTGTCAATGATTATCAACATTTTGCCAATATTGTTTCATCAAGTACTACAACCAATTATTTTTGTTTTTTTCCTGTGGTTCTTTTAAAAAATTGCATACTTTATTTCATGTAACTATTAAACATTTCAATATGAATCCCTTGAATGCCTTTACAAATAAAGTGTAATCAAAACAAAATTTAACAATTCGCTTAACATTTTCTAATATTTAGTTAATGTTCAAATATTCCCAATGCCTCAGAATTCTTCTTAAAGATTATTTTGTTTAAATTTAATTTCCTTAAAGCATTCAGAGGAAGCTAAAAAAAATCTGAGGTCCTATTTCTCCAAATGATTGAGGTTCCCCTCAATTTCAGAAATATTTTGAAGTTAGTTCAGATTTTACCCAAGTTATAGTTTGGTATTCCAAATTATATTTTTATTACACAGCAGGAATTGGGGGTTATGAGACAGATATTAAGAAAACAGAATTGGTGGATCATTTATCTCACAGATTAAAATACTTCAAAAGATGACTGTTACTATTAACAGTGCAGCCAGTTGATTCTGTTGGCAGCGAATACATGGGTTGGCATTACCAGTCCAGAGTAGGGTACAAGGACAAATACAGCGATGGGGACATAGGAAAGGGTTCTTTTATTTGGCCACCAGATAGGAAGACTTGCTTCTCTCACCTGGCATTGTTCCATACAAGCTTAGTCACAGTAGGTCCTCAAAAATAACTGGAAAATTAATTAAAAATCCTACCAAGAGATGTGTATATTTTGCATCAGGGGCTTCAGGCAAATGAAATTTGGTTTTGTTTTGGAATAAAACCCGAATAAGAACATTTTAAGTCATGTCAGTTTCAACTTTCACTTCAGTTAGTAAACAGACAAGACTTTATTTTGAATTAGTTCCACTTTAGTCACAGTTGAGTCATAAAAAATCCAGATATTAATATGGAGATTGAAGATAAGCAACTTTGTGTGTTATTGTTCTGTTTTTAAATTAATATCTCAGTTTAATTCCTGGTGGAATGAGACTTTTCTTCATGCAAACTGTCATGCTGTGTTATATGGCTCCCTACATCTCCTGAGCTCTTTTCAACGTTTGCACAAATGTATTTGTAGTTTATTACCATTTGGTTCAGATAACAAGGCTCAAGTAAATGTAGCCTGCACAATAAGAATATAATCGCTGCTTAAAATCAAACTTCAGAGCGGGTCAACATGGCATAATCTCCTGTCTAAGTGATCTGTAATTCACCTCTGTAGATATCATCTTGGCCCTGGAGGAGTTTAAAAGGTAGTAAGCTGCCAAGAATTGTTAACCATTAAACAAAGGTTTGCTTTTCTTTTATGTGGCAGGAACAAAGGTAGACTTCTAAATCTGTGTCTGAAAAATGTGTAGGTTTTGAAGATTCTATCCACTCTGTAACTCTTGATTTGGTATCCAAAACAAACCTTTTAAAGTGTTCTGGGGGTTTGGGTTTGTTTCTTATTTTTTTGTTTGCCCTTGGTTGGGTGATCTGAGCCAAGGTATGAGGGTTCTTTTCTGGGGGCAAAGTTGATATAACTTGGAAAATGCAGAAGAGTCCTGAAAGGAGGTATATTCCACTGAAATGTATTCATCAATTGCCAGAATATTTAAGAACACTGTCATCATCATGGGAATGTCCCCTTTGTGAGGACAAAGGTAAGTTTTCTCATGGAGAATACACCCTTTCACTGAAACATGGTACAGTTACAGTCCATATATTGCCTTTCATGGTAGCTTAAAAGTATACATTAACATTTTTGTTCACTTTTCAATTTCATAAGTTAGCCGTTGCATTACTTCCAGCTTCAAAAAAGTCTAGTTTCATTTTCAAGGCAACTCTAGAAGATACAGCATTTTAAGCACTAGGGATTCAAGACTCATACACACACAGCCTCTCATGCATTCAATTAGTCACCATTAGAACCTGAAGATCTAAGTTTCTGCTCAGGGCAAGTTTCCCCCAGGGCATTGTGCTTTGTCATGATTACATTTGGTTTCTGTTAAGTTCTCTTTTTGGAACTTAGAATGTCGTTTTAGACCTTCACCAGTGGAAGAACACCACCAGGTTTTTCATTAGTATAATGGAACTATTTGCCAAAGCCAGTGGAAATATGATGTTACTGATCAAATTCCTTAGAGTAAACATGTTGGCAAAGTCATTACTTGACTCTACCTATTAGAATTGTGTTCCCCCTCCTGCCCCATTTTTTTTTTTACTGCCAGATGAAAGAGACAAAGGTAGTAATGCTTTATAACCAAGGTTTTCAATCTCCTTGGCACTATGAACATTTGAGGCCATTCTTTGTGGTGGGGGCTGTCCTGTACATCATAGGATGTTGGCAGCAGCCCTGGCCTCTACTCATAGATGTCAGTATCACCCCATCTCCAGAGTCATGACAACCACAGATAATTCCAGAAACTGCAAAATGTCCTTTGGGAGACAAAAACCATCCCCTGTTGAGAATCACCATTTTATAACCAGCAAGACAAGTATCTATCTTCTGTCATTTGAATTCTTCACTCGTGGACACATTTCACAGTTAACTACTATATAAAAAGTGGTGCCAGACACAGGGTGGTACTCAACATGATCTTTGCATGATGCTCAGCTTCATAGAGTTTTTGGATTAGCTAAGGAAGCTCACAGGGTAACCTTGTTCCTAATATCTCCCTAGCAAGAGCCCTGAACCACAGTCAATATAGGTGAGGACCCATTCTGTGAACTCACATCCAGTCCTGGCTCATGACCTTCCTATTTGCCTCCAAATCCCCAAACCATAGCACCTGTATGGTCTCAGAGGCCACTCCAAAGGATGGTTCTACTCTCTTTTGAGCTCTTTCATGGCATTTGGTTTGTATCATTCATTTCCTACCACCCAGTTTACAGATACTATACCCAATTTATCACTTTATTCTTTTTATTTTTAAAATTAATTAATTTTAATTGGAGGCTAATTACTTTACAGTATTGTAGTGGCTTTTGCCATACATTCACATGAATCAGCCATATAGCACCTCCCTTAGGTGCCTAATTGGTTGCCTGGATGGATGGTCAGGTCAATTATTGTAGAGCACCTTGGTAGTCAAACGAAAGAGTTTGGAGACAGTCTTATTTGAGTATGAAAATGATATGACCAGCATATTTACTAGAAATATCACCATGTTGCATGAGGCATGGTGCTCAGGGCTGGTGCACTGGATGACCCTGAGATATGGGATGGGAGGGAGTGGGGAGGCCAGATCAGGATGGGGAACACATGTACAACCATGGCTGATTCATGTGAGTGTATGGCAAAACCACCACAATATTGTAAAGTAATTAGCCTCCAGTTAAAACAAACAAAAAGAAATATCATCACATGACACTGAGCTGGAAAGACTGGAGAAGGAAAAACCCTGAAGCCATGGGACAGTAACAAAATGGTTTTATATTCTTTCTGTGGATCAATAAAGTACATCAGCAGAATAATGGCAATGTAAAAAGGGGAACAAAGAACAAAAGAACTATTTTAAATAAAAAATAAATAAGGTTTTAAAAGATGAAATGATCATTACAAAGTAAATGGAAGATGTCCACAAGTGTGTAGATTTATCTCTGGGCTTTCTATTTTGCTCCATTGATCTATATTTCTGTCTTTGTGCCAGTACCATACTGTCTTGATGACTGTGGCTTTGTAGTAGAGCCTGAAGTCAGGCAGGTTGATTCCTCCAGTTCCATTCTTCTTTCTCAAGATTGCTTTGGCTATTCGAGGTTTTTTGTATTTCCATACAAATTGTGAAATTATTTGTTCTAGCTCTGTGAAAAATATGTTGTTGGTAGCTTGATAGGTATTGCACTGAATCTATAAATTGCTTTGGTAGTATACTCATTTCACTATATTGATTCTTCCAATCTATGAACATGGTTATATTTCTCCATCTATTAGTGTCCTCTTTGATTTCTTTTCAGCAGTGTTTATAGTTTTCTATATATAGGTCTTTAGTTTCTTTAGGTAGATATATTCCAAGTAGTTTATTTCTTTTCGTTGCAATGGTGAATGGAATTGTTTCCTTAATTTCTCTATTTTCTCATCATTACTGTATAGGAATGCAAAGGATTTCTGTGTGTTGATTGTATATCCTGCAACTTTACTATATTCATTGATTAGCTCTATAATTTTCTGGTGGAGTCTTTAGGGTATTCTATGTAGAGGATCATGTCATCTGCAAACAGTAAGATTTTATTTTTCTTTTCCAATTTGGATTCCTTTTATTTCTTTTTCTGCTCTGATTGCTGTGGACAAAACTTCCAAAACTATGGTGAATAATAATGGTGAAAGTGGGCACCCTTGTCTTGTTCCTAACTTTAAGGGACATGCTTTCAATTTTTCACCATTGAGGATAATGTTTGCTGTGGGTTTGTCATATATAGCTTTTATTATGTTGAGGTATGTTCCTTCTATTCCTGCTTTCTGGAGAGTTTTTATCATAAATGGATGTTGAATTTTGTCAAAGGCTTTCTCTGCATCTATTGAGATAGTCATATGGCTTTTATTTTTCAATTTGTTAATGTGGTGTATTACATTGATTGATTTGCAGATATTGAAGAATCCTTGCATCCCTGGGATAAAGCCTACTTGGTTATGGTGTATGATCTTTTTAATGTGTTGTTGGATTCTGATTGCTAGAATTTTGATAAGGATTTTTGCATCTATGTTCATCAGTGATATAGGCCTGTAGTTTTCTTTATTTGTGGTATCTTTGTCAGGTTTTGGTATTAAGGTGATGGTGGTCTCATAGAATGAGTTTGGAAGTTTACCTTATCTCTGGGTTGGGAAGATCCCCTGGAAGAGTGTATGGCAACCCACCCCAGCATTCTTGCCTGGAGAATCCCCATGGACAGAAGAGCCTGGTGGGCTACAGTCCATGGGATCCTAAAGAGTTGAACATGACTGAGTGACACAGCACTGCTGCTGCTGCTGCTGCTAAGTCGCTTCAGTCGTGTCCAACTCTGTGCGACCCCATAGACGGCAGCCCACCAGGCTCCGCCCCTGGGATTCTCCAGGCAAGAACACTGGAGTGGATTGCCATTTCCTTCTCCAATGCATGAAAGTGAAAAGTGAAAGTGAAGTCGCTCAGTCATGTCCAACTCTTCGTGACCCCATGGACTGCAGCCTTCCAGGCTCCTCCATCCATGGGATTTTCCAGGCAAGAGTACTGGAGTGGGGTGCCATTGCCTTCTCCGCACAGCACAGCACAAATATATGTATATATATATATATAATCCATTTTTTTCCAGAAGCTGGGAGACCAGCCAGGGGACCACTGACCTAGGTGGTCAGAGTAGAAGTGATGAGAACAGGTGATACAATTTGCTGAAGAATCAAATGTGAATATGGGAGAGTCAAAGGTATCTCTAAGCTCTTTGGCCAAACCATAAAGATGGAGTTGTCATTAACTGAGATTGAAAGACTAGGAGCAGGAATGGCAGCAAATGGCAGGTCAGGGAGAGTATTCAGAGTTCCAATTTGGATATATTACATGTCCAAACACAACGAGCTTGGAAAATGCTACTAATGAGCCCCAAATGAGGAGGACTGAGAATTGAGATTGGGCTTACTAATGTGGAAGTAACTAGTGACCTTTCAGTAGAACAACATTGGTGAGTGGTGGCTGCAAAGCTTAATCAGAAGAAATTCACAAAATGGGAATTCATGCAAGCAGGAAATTGGAAACCAGAAATAGTCATAACACTTGGAAGGACTCCTTATAAGGGGAAATCAGGAAATGGGCAGTATCTGGAGAAGGACTGAGTGATGGGACAAATAACTGCATGTTTTGAAGGTGATTTTAAAACTTTTACTTACTCCCCATAAGTACTCAAAAGTTACTGGCAGCGTTTACCATTGGAGGGTGAATACACTTGCAAACCAATCCATCACCCTCATCTCCTATTATCACTTAGGGAAGAAACACATTCAGTGAGCACAATTGTAGAAATGCAAGATGACTGAGTGGCATTTGTATACTTCAAGGGTACATAGCACACACATGGACACACACTCTGTTTACTGGCCCTGACTAAGAAGAGTGGAAACACAGTATTTTAATTGTATATCATGTTGCTTTCTGGGGCATTGTATCAGGTTTGGACAGACTTGTTGGTACTAGAAAACACTGCTGACTGAATATAGCTGATAATAGATTAGTATTTGCACTGCAGAATGAAGTGGTAGACAGTGTTTTCACTGTAGTTTTATTGGCTGATTGAAGGACCCACCATAGGAGAGTGTAGCTGTGAATGAAAAAGAAATTCTCCTTGAACTGATGCCTAAGCCTAATTAGAACATGGTCCTCAAATGAGAGAGTAGAGGATTGTAAAGAACATGAGATTCAGCCTCGAAGCAGAGCCTACTTGTTGTGTGTCTGGAAGGTTTTTCAAATGGATAGCTTTTGCTGTGAGATAAAGAAATTGAAACCACATAGAATGTGTAGGAAAAGAGAAATCAGGCTCAGTGTTCAGTTCTTTAAAGGAGCTGTGTTATCAGTGATAGGAAATAAAGAGCAGAGTAGCTGGACGGGGATTGGAGTGCATTTTTTTAAAATAAAAGAGATAGTAGGATATTTGTAAGTTCAGTTCAGTTCAGTCACTCAGTGGTATCCAACTCTTTGCAACCCATGAACCGCAGCACACCAGGCCTCCCTGTCCATCACCAACTCCCAAAATCCACCCAAACCCATGTCCATTGAGTCGGTGATGCCATCCAACCATCTCATCCTCTGTCATCCCCTGCTCCTCCTGCCCTCAATCTTTCCCAGCATCAGGGTATTTTCAAGTGAGTCAGCTCTTTGCATCAGGTGGCCAGACTATAGGAGTTTCAGCTTCAGCATCAGTCCTTCCAATGAATATTCAGGACTGATTTCCTATAGAATGGACTGGTTGGATCTCCTTGCAGTCCAAGGGACTCTCAAGAGTCTTCTCTAACACCACAGTTCAAAAGCATCAATTCTTCTGCACTCAGCTTTCTTTATAGTCCAACTCTCACATCCATACATGACCACTGGAAAAATCATAGCCTTGACTAGACAGACCTTTATTGACAAAGTAATGTCTCTGCTTTTCAATATGCTGTCTAGGTTGGTCATAACTTTCCTTCCAAGGAGTAAGCATCTTTTAATTTCATGGCTGCAATCACCATCTGCAGTGACTTTGTAAAGATGAATTTTAAAAGTAGCTTAAACTTTTATTCCTTTCTCTCAGAAACTACTATTAGGTGAATGAACTAGCAAAACTATCCATCACCCTCACCCAATAGCACCATATTAGGAAGGCAACCATTGCACTCTTGTTGTTGTTGTTGAGTCCCTAAGTCGTGTCTGACTCTTTGCCACTCCATAGACTGTGGCCTGCCAGGCTCCTCTGTCCATGGGATTTCCCAGGCAAGAATACTCGAGTGGGCTGCTAGTTCCTCCTCCAGGGAATGTTCCACATTCAGGGATTGAACCTGCATCTTTGGCATTGGTAGGCAGGTTCCTTACCGCCGAGCCCCCTGGGAAAACCATTGCTGTTTTTACCTTCATTTGAAAGGTTAAAATCGTTGACAGTTGTTTCTAAAATAAGAACACAGGTTTTCTAAAAAATCCACATTTCACAAATGTGAGTTTTCCCATGCCCATTCCTCAAATAAGAAGGGATACAACTGCTGTGTCCATTTCTAGGACAGTGGCTGGGAGGAGGGCTCAACATTATGGGAGGTGACTGGAGTCACTGGATGATTGATTCATTTCAGAGGTTTGTATCACAGCCAACTGCATGGACATATTGTTGCTGAGTACAGAGCGCCAGCATTAGGGACATCCTCAACCCACTCCCATCTCTTTAAGAGGGAAAACACAAAGAGCAGGATGCATGGGGAGGCGACCCGCCAAACATCTGTGTTTAATTTTTCAGCAGCAATGACCACCCAGGGGGCAGCGGCTTCTTCCCAGGGAAACTCAATTACACCAGCATGAGGTGCCTTAACTTCCTGGAGGAAAAATTATACCTTTGGTCAAGGAGAAAAATCTGTTTGGGAAAGAGCTTTCCCAAAGTGTTGTCCCCGCTTTGGTTCAAGAAGGAGTTTTAGAGGAAAACTTCCTGAACCCAGTAGTTTTCCCTCTCCTGTCACTTTGAAGTTCTGGAGGAGGCAGAGGCGGTGAGAGGGGGGTTCATGACTGAACAGGTTTGTCCGTTGGGAGTTGCCAAGATGCTACATTTTGTGCCCAGTCTGCGGAAGTTGTTATTGCTTGAGACCAGAGTATTCTAATCGGGCATGTTTCCAGAAGAATTCAGAACTCCCTCCTTTAGGTCAGCGTTCCTCTCTGTCAGCCAGAGAGATTTGAAGACTTGCCTGCAGATGGTAATATGTGCTGGCCACATCCTTAAAGTTTCCGGGAGAAGCCATGATGGATTGGGGTTGAGACCCAAGCCATGTTCATGGTACCTCAAGCGCCACTCACTAGCCCAACAAGCCTGCCCTGTGCTCTGTGTCCCCTTTATACCAAATTGTCTCCCCTTTCCATTGGCATCATGGTCTGTGGACAGTATTCCTTCTCTTTTGTGTGTGGTAGTATGTTCTTCACTAGTTTTTACCCACTTATACATGATGAGATGTACCTTTATTAGGTCTAACAACACGTGCATGCTCAGTCATGTCCAACTCTTTTCAACCCCGTGAAACAGCTACCCACTCCGGTACTCTTGCTTAGAAAACTTCATGAACAGAGGACCCGCTAGGCCCCTCTGTTCATGAAATTTTCTAAGCAAGAGTACCGGAGTGGGTAGCTGTTTCCTACTCCATGGTTATTACATCTGATGCTGAGCCCGAATTTCTGTACATGATTTTGACTGAAGTTATTTGCTGGAGTGTGTCCTGTTTCATAGCATTTCCTCCTGTTAGACTCCAGCACCCAGAAGGCAATATCTTATTCTTACTCTATTTCCATCTTAACGAAATGGCAGCCTGCCCATTGCTCTGCCTTCACTGTTGCTTTAAGGGTAGAATTCAAGGGCCTTGGCCCTTTTGTCCTCAAGCTTATCATCATGCCTGGCATATACTGACAGCATTCTGGGAGTATGTGTTGAATGAATAATATATGAATGAATGGGATGAACTGGTCAAGTCATTTAAAATGTGCCACATGGTCTCCATCAGTTCAGTTCAGTCGCCCAGTTGTGTCCAACTCTTTTTGACCCCATGAACTGCAGCATGCCAGCCCTCCCTGTCCATCACCAACTCCCAGAGTTTACTCAAACTCATGTCCATTGAGTCAGTGATGCCATCAAATCATCTCATCCTCTGTCGTCCCCTTCTCCTCCTGCCTTCAATCTTTCCCAGCATCAGGGTCTTTTCCAATGAGTCAGTTCTTTGCATCAGGTGGCCAAAGTATTGGAGTTTCAGCTTCAGCATCAGTCCTTCCAATGAATATTCAGGACTGATTTCCTTCAGGATTGACTGGCTGGATCTCTTTACAATCCAAGGGACTCTCAAGAGTCTTCTCTAACACCACAGTTCAAAAGCATCAATTCTTCAGTGCTCAGCTTTCTTTATGGTCCAACTCTCACATCCATACATGACTACTGGAAAAACAGCTTTGACTAGATGGACCTTTGTTGGCAGCCTTTAGACTATGGACTCTGACCCAGCCTACCTGGGTTTAAATCATAGTTACATCCCTTATTGGACACTGTGACCACCCTCTGCTGTGAAAGTCACTCAGTCGTGTCTGACTCTTTGTGACCCCATGGAGTATACAGTCCATGGAATTCTCCAGGCCAGAATACTGGAATGGGTAGCCTTTCCCTTCTCCAGCTGCTATGAAGATTACTAGGAGTTAGTAAGCAGGAAGAACTCTGCCTGGTGTGCATTAAGACTCTATAAGGATTCACCATTTTTATGTCTCTTTGCCCTCTGGCCCCAAATCTATGCTTGAATCAATCCACTCTCATGGCAGATGCTTCGGGGATGCCTCCCTGCCTCCTGGAACATGGTCGTCCCACTTATTTACCGTGTTCTACAACCTCCAGGTTTTTTCAACATATTTATTTGTTTGCTTGTTTGGCTACACCAGGTCTTTAGTTGCAGCATGCAGGGTCTTTTTTACTTGTGGCGTGTGGATCTTCAGTTGCAGCATGTGAATTCTTGGTTGCCATATGTGGGATCTAGTTCCCTGACCAGAGATCAAACCTGGGCCCCCTGCATTTGGGAGCAAGGAGTCTTAGCCATTGGACCACCAGGGAAGTCCCTACAACCTCCAGTTTTAAAAACTTTCATGGCATCCCCAGTCTGTGCAAGCTGCTGCAACCATGGGCTTGGGCACATACCTACCTGCCAGAATGGTTGTATTGTTTTGTGACTGGCTGTTGTCTGTTCTTGCCACAAAAACATGAGCTCCTGATGGATGGGGGCATTCTTTTCCATTGGTGGATCCCTAATGGGACCTATGGACAGACCTCCCCAAACGTCAGACTCTGAAGAGCATCCGGACCACAGTGACATTTCTGGGTAATGATACATCCCTGTGTTTGACTTAGTTTTTTAGGCATTAACCAGATAAAATGGTAAAGCAGCTTTTCTCCAGGAGTAACTTGAAGATTCGAAGAACTGAAAGCTGAAAGATAATATGTGAATTACAAGGACGGAAAAGAATGTGAAAGCTGGCCAGGAACTTATCAAATTCCAAGTGCAGTAAATTAAATCAAACCAGAGGCTACTGAGAAAGAGACAGTTTTGAAACTGATCTGGTTTGGTGGGTGGGAAGAGGCAGCAACCCAGGCTGCACTGTGCTTGTAAATGTGTAGCAAACTTTTCAACCTTTCAAACCTCCTCCCAGGTTCAGGGTGATGTTATCATGGCCGGTTCATTATGATAGCATCCTCAGAGCAGAAAAGAAACATGAAATATGTCCATCATTCATTGTTGTTTAGTTGCTATGTCATGTCTGACTCTTTGTGACCTCCATGGACTGCAGCACACCAGGCTTCCCTGTCCTTCACCATCTCCTGGAGTTTGCTCAAACTCATGTCCATTGAATCAGTGATGCCATCCAACCGTTTCATCCTCTGTCACCCCCTTCTCCTCCTGCCTTCAATCTGTCCCAGCATCAGGGTCTTTTCCATTGAGTCAGCTCTTCACATCAGGTGGCCAAAGTATTGGAGCTTCAGCTTCAGCATCAGTCCTTTCAGTGAATATTCAGGGTTGATTTCCAGGCACAAAAGACCGCATAATCAGTTCAGTTCAGTCGCTCAGTCGTGTCCGACTCTTTGCGACCTCATGAATCGCAGCACGCCAGGCCTCCCTGTCCATCACCATCTCCCGGAGTTCACTCACACTCATGTCCATCGAGTCCGTGATGCCACCCAGCCATCTCATCCTCGGTCGTCCTCTTCTCCTCCTGCCCCCAATCCCTCCCAGCATCAGAGTCTTTTCCAATGAGTCAACTCTTCCCATGAGGTGGCCAAAGTACTGGAGCTTCAGCTTTAGCATCATTCCTTCCAAAGAAATCCCAGGGCTGATCTCCTTCAGAATGGACTGGTTGGATCTCCTTGCAGTCCAAGGGACTCTCAAGAGTCTTCTCCAACACCACAGTTCAAAAGCATCAATTCTTCGGTGCTCAGCCTTCTTCACAGTCCAACTCTCACATCCATACATGACCACAGGAAAAACCATAGCCTTGACTAGACGGACCTTAGTCAGCAAAGTAATGTCTCTGTTTTGAATATACTATCTAGGTTGGTCATTACTTTTCTTCCAAGGAGGAAGCGTCTTTTAATTTCATGGCTGCAGTCACCATCTGCAGTGATTTTGGAGCCCAAAAAAATAAAGTCTGACACTGTTTCTGCTGTTTCCTCATCTATTTCCCATGAAGTGATGGGACCGGATGCCATGATCTTCGTTTTCTGAATGTTGAGCTTTAAGCCAACTTTTTCACTCTCCTCTTTCACTTTCATCAAGAGGCTTTTTAGCTCCTCTTCACTTTCTGCCATAAGGGTGGTGTCATCTGCATATCTGAGGTTATTGATATTTCTCCCAGCAATCTTGATTCCAGCTTGTGTTTCTTCCAGTCCAGCGTTTCTCATGATGTACTCTGCATAGAAGTTAAATAAGCAGGGTGACAATATACAGCCTTGACGTACTCCTTTTTCTATTTGGAACCAGTCTGTTGTTCCATGTCTAGTTCTAACTGTTGCTTCCTGACCTGCATACAGATTTCTCAAGAGGCAGGTTAGGTGGTCTGGGATTCCCATCTCTTTCAGAATTTTCCACAGTTTATTGTGATCCATATAATGCATGACTCCATTTCTGTGAAATGTTCAAAGTAGGCATTCTCATAGAGACACAGAGCAGATTAGCAGTTTCCAGGGGCTGAGGGAAGGGAGGAATGAGGAATGACTGCTACTGGGTGCAGTGTTTTAGGGGATGAGGAAATGTTCTGGAACTTGATAGTAGCGATGGTTGTACAACCTTGTGAATATACTAAAAAACACTGAACTGTACGGTTTAAAGGGGTGAATTTTGTAGTGTGTGGTGTATCTTAAAAAACTAGGTCCAATCCTTACCATTTTTGTGACATGGGCTGTGAATTACTGAAACTGTTTAAACCTCAGATGTCTCTTGTCTGTCAAATAGTGGAGGGCTCCCACTAGGGATGTTGGGAAGATGGAAGTTGATGATATTTGTGAACCCTTACTTATGGGCTGCCCTCAGTACATGGGAGGGCAGTGCTCTCTTCACTCCCTGCCCAGATCCCAGAGAGGAGGACACTAAGGAACCAGTGTCCACAGGGGAGTAAGGAGCACCAAGGAAATGGACTGCATGAGAACTGCCCAGTCACCCTTCCAGGATTGGACTCTTCTTTTTTTTATGATCTGGTGGTGGTCTTGGTCAGCCATGTTGGATGTTATGGACTGAATGCCCCCCCCCAACCCCCACAAATTAATATGTCAAACCCTCACCCCCAGTGTGATTATATCTAAGATGGGAAATGATGAGCATTAGATGAGGTCTTGGGGGTGGGTCTTCATGATGAGAAAAGTGCTCTTGAAACAAGAGACACCAGAGAGCTTGCTGTCTGCCATGTGGGTACCCAGCAAGATGAAAGCCAGGAAGAGAGGCTTCCTCAGGAATGGCATTCACAACACCTTGATGTTGCAATTGCCAGCCTCTGAAACTATGTGAAATAGATCTCATAGTTGTTGAAACTCCACCACCCGAGGTTTATGATATTTTGTCATGGCATTCCAAGAAAACCAAGATGCTAAAATAGAATCAGGAATAGCTCTTTAGGGATATGATACACTCACTGAAGATCAAGCACATGAACCCATCTGCAGCAATATCATAGATAAAAGGGTGTGCTTTTCTTTTTCTTAAGTTATCATTTCTCTTTCCATTGTAATTATGTTGTTGCCAAGCTCTCTAGAGGGTGAATAATTTACAAGAAAACTGTATTATATTTTTCTAAAATGGAAAGATTCACAATTGAAGCCTGTGTGTATGTGTGTGTGCTTAGTCATAGTCCAACTCTGTGACTCCATGGACTGTAGCCCGCCAGGCTCCTCTGTCCATGAGATTCTCCAGGCAAGAGTCCTGGAGTGGGTTGCCATTTCCTTCTCCAGGGGATCTTTCTGATCCTGGGATCGAACCCACCTCTCTTATGTCTCCTGCATTGGCAGGCAAATTCTTCACCTCTAGTGCCACCTGGGAAGCCCCATTGAAGCCTGTGTGATACAATAATTTTCCTTATTGTGAAGGAGCAGTTAAATTAGGTTCACAGAGCAGTAAGATTAAAATTCTGCTTGGCTAAGAGGGTTGAATTCTGACTGGTGAAGGCTCATTTTAGTCATCATTGTTTCTCTCCTCATTCCTGGAGGATTCCCAAGTTTGCTCTCTTGGTGTTTCCATTCTTTAGAAATGAGAAATTTCTCAAAATGAGAAATAAGAATTCTGAGGACTTTGATAAGTCATTCTCTATTATGCTTTGTTGCTAAAATGGAACTTCCAACATCCTTTATGCTCTTTAGTAATTATTATGGCTGTCAAAAATTGTTTAATAAGGAATTTTTGCTTTAGCATTATCTACAAAGAATTGTGGCATATAAGAAATATTTAAACATTGGGAAATGCTCACAAGTGGTTTGGGGTAGTATCTGAATAAACTTATGTTCAGATGTGCTTATAAAATTAACAACGCTGTCCAGAGTTACGCATGGAAATTGACAATTGGAGAACTTACTTTTGCTTCAAAAACTTATTTGTTTGAACACCAATGATAGGATTTGTATAAAGTATACTATGCATAGAAAGTTACTGACATTTATCTTATCTGCAAAGAAAGTGAAAGGTGAAAGTGAAGTTGCTCAGTTGTGTCTGACTCTTTGCGACCCCACAGACTGTAGCCTACCAGGCTCCTCTGTCCATGGGATTTTCCAGGCAATAGTCCTGGAGTGGATTGTCACTTCCGTCTCCAGGGGATCTGCCCAACCCAGGGCTTGAACCCAAGTCTCCCGCATTGTAGACAGACGCTTTACCGTCTGAGCCACCAGGAAGTCACACATGTATGTCATGGCAACAGGAGCAAGCAAAGCTGACTGACTAGCTGGTGACCTCTTTTCTGGGTTCCTGTCCCAGTTCCAGAAACATCGACCTTGTTCTCTGACTCCATGCATCAGAGTTTCCTGCTCTTTTGACTTGGTGTCAATGACTTCTGTCAAACCAGTTATGTCTCTATATTGGCTATGCTAATTTGCTTCAGTCATGTCTGACTCTTTGCAGCCCTATAGACTATAGCCCGCAAGTCTCCTTTGTCCATGGGATTCTCCAGGCAAGAATTCTGGATTGGGTTGCCATTCCCTTCTCCAGGGGACCTCTGTGGCCCAGGAATCATCGAACCAGCATCTTTGTTCTGTCTTAATTCTTGGAGGAGAGTTATAACATCTTTCCTTATTTTCTTGATGTCTCAACTCTATTATTTTTTAATTTGGATTTGAGAAACACACATAAATTCCCTGAGAAATGCCAGGAGGGAATTGACACATGAAAGTGCTACCTGTGATAAGCTGTGAGCAGGCTGGTAGAGGCTGGGTCCTGGACACTAAACAGAGTGCTGGCCAGAGTGAGGTCAGCTCCTAGGGTACAGACCTGACTTCAAGTGTTTGAACAAAGTCCAATCTGGCAGGTGGTGAAGGCTCTAAGCATGCACCTGGCTGGCCTGTGACTGTGGGGTAGATAACTGACCAAGGGCCTTAGGTGCTGTCCCCTTCTGTCCATCATGGGATGTGCACTGAGGCCCCTTCCCCAAAGACACGGTACCCCTTTGATGGGTGACTTTAGTTGAGGTGCCCTGACAGCTCTTCCTCAGGTTGAAGGGCAGACTAGGGACTTGTGCTTTCTCTTCTCTCCTTCACTGGAAGTCCCTATGCATCACAGTCTTCATGCTCTCCTGTCCTCCTCCACTTCCTCTCACGCAGTTCAGTTCAGTTCAGTCATTCAGTCATTCAGTCATGTCCGACTCTTTGCGACTCCATGGACTGCAGCACGCCAGGCCTCCCTGTCCATCACCAACTCCAGGAGGCTTACCCCCTAATGAAATCCTTGGGCACTTCATCCTGTCTCACAGCACTCGCTTCTCAGAGGATGTGGGCTAACACACAAGTAGATCACACTACCCAGCCATTGTCCCTACAGGAAACAGGGGTTAAGAGACCAAGTGGGGTCTCTGACAAGTAGAAGGGGCACATTAGCAGGCATTTCAGGAGCCAGAGGGGATATTCAGCAATCTCAGGAGCAAGCAGGCAGGAGATTGCAGGAGGGTTCCTCCCTGAGCTGATTGGGAGCAAGAGAATACAGTCCTCCACTGCTGTAAGGTTCCTAGAAGCAATGAAGACAGTACATTCCTATGGATGCTGAAAGTGAAGTCAAAGTGTTAGTCATTCAGTCATGTCCGACTCTTTGTGACCCTATGCACTGTAGCCCAACAGGCTTCTATGTCCAAGTTGCAATTACTAAGATACAGACTGAGCCCAAGAGGTGAGTGGGAGGCCACAAGTGAGCCGACCATCCTGGGGACAAAACAGACATTCAGTTATAAGAACTCCAAGAGAGTATGAAAGGATGTTCTGGATATTAAAAAGAGTTCCTTAAATCCTTCCAGCAAAGAGAAAGATTGGCTCTAGAAACTAGCACAGGACTGAATGTTCAGTTATGGAGGAGGATTTCTTTTAATATTTATTTGGCTGAGCCAGGTCTTAGTTGCATCATGTGGGATCTTTTAGTTGTGGCGTGTGAGATCTTTATTTGCAGCATGTGAACTCTTGGTTGTGACATGTGGGATCTAGGTCCCTGATTAGGGGTCAAACCTGGGCCCCCTGCATTGGGAGCATGGAGTCTTAGCTACTGGACCACCAGGGAAGTCTCTGGAGAAAGATTTCTGTACAAATCCTGAGAGCTAAGCCCTAGGGAAGGATAGACCTACTCAGGGTCCCACGGAACAAGGTAAACACTCATGTGGCCTGAAGAATGGGGCCACCCATGGAGTTGATGCTGGCATAGTCACTTTACTGGCTATTTTTGGCCTGTGAGAGAACATAGACCAAAGAACCAATGCATTTTGCAATTGGAAGTATGTTGTTTGAACATTATCCAAGTCACATATTTTGGCTGATTGATATGGAGAAATATTTACAGAATTATTCATTCTTTCAAAAAAATTCGCTGGGCAGCTATGTGCCAGCAAATGTGGGAAGATGCTAGTTGTAAAGCTATTTATATATATGCTGTAACATATCAATTATTTGCATCTGAAGAGTGTATTTGCTTAGTTCAAAACTCCCAAGAAACCATGAAAAATTAAGTGCTGAAATAGCCCAGTGTAATCTGAGATCATTAGAATGTAATGAGGATATACAGTAAATGAGAGGGTTTTATTTTATTTTATTTTTACTTTGCAATACTGTATTGGTTTTGCCATACATCGACATGAATCCGCCATGGGTGTACATGAGTTCCCAATCCTGAACCCTCCTCCCACCTCCCTTCCCATATCATCTCTCTGGGTCATCCCAGTGCACCAGCCCCAAGCATCCTGTATCCTGTATCGAACCTAGACTGGCGATTTGTTTCTTACATGATAGTATGCATGTTTCAATGCCATTCTCCCAAATCATCCCACCCTCTCCCTCTCCCACAGAGTCCAAAAGTCTGTTCTATACATCTGTGTCTCTTTTGCTGTGTCACATACAGGGTTATCATTACCATCTTTCTAAATTCCATATATATGTTAGTATACTGTATTGGTGTTTTTCTTTCTGGCTTGCTTCACTCTGTATAATCGGCTCCAGTTTTATCCACCTCACTAGAACAGATTCAAATGTATTATTTTTAATGGCTGAGTAATGAGAGGGTTTTAAATGAATAACTTTATTCATTTTTATTGAGTATCCCTACAGATGAAATCAAAGATTTTAGCATATTTCTCCCAAGAAATATGGGTTTCTGGCAGCATTAAATCTGAATTTGTTCTCCAAAGAAATCTGGAAGAAAATATTTCTATAACTTTACCACTGTCATGGATGATCAAATTTGACATAGCTATTTTGGAATCAGATCTTGTGAGAAATCAAAGTAGTCCAAAAACCAGGAGAAAATTAGAAGTAAAATCTAATTGAAATGCAAGCTGAAAATATAAGCCACGTTGTGAGAACCCACTTTTTAGATCACTTACCTTCACTGTGATTGAACGTTGTCACTGGCAAGAGAAAGGAACGATGCAATTGAGTTCAGTCAGTGCACATATTTGCAGTCTAATGTGTTTAAAAAAGTGCTAAGCTGCGTGAAATGAATTAGAACTTTCTCTCACTGTTATTGCACCCTTATTAGTGAAGATCTGAAAATATTTTATAAGCTTTCAGAAAAGCTACTCCCCTGGTGTCAAGGCAAAAACTAATCTTGTTAATGGATTTCAGGCTGTCTCTATGGTCTTCTCCATACCAAGTAAAAACCACATGCCATCGTCATGTTCTGGCTTCAGTATAAAGCTACCCTGGAACTGGGGATATATGTGGGTTATGACAATTGCCTTCAGTGTCTCAATGATATTACCAAATGTTATGCCCAAACCAATGGCCCAATGTTGTATTCTGAAAGGCGAGCCTGATTTACTGCTGTGTCTGAAACTTTTATTGGAACAGGATACTGTGTTTTCTTTCCAATGACTGCACAAGAACTATACGCTCCCTTAGAATTAGCCCAGGACACCTATAAAGCTACTTTCAAGTGTTTATAAAATTGGAATCAAAACATGAGATCATGAGTCTTTTGCTGCAAATATCATTATTTGTTTAAATGTCCTTTTCTGTCATATTACAATATCAGGAAACTGCTCTTTGTGTGTTGAGTAATAGCACAGCTGAAATCAGGAATACCAGGCTCAAAGACTGCCTGGGGTAGATGTCTGTGTTGGTTTAACTTAATTGAAAGTTTGGGGAAAGGAAAAATAAAGTCTCCCCAGTCCTTATCTCACATTGGTTTACCATAGATTAGATGATGGTTCAGTTTTTTTCTGTCAATATTTATTGGACATTTACCACATGCAGAGATAGAGTTACAGGACATTGAGAGCTAAGATATTCTGTTCTCAGTGGGCTCCCGCAGTTGACTGGGGAATAAAATACTCCAATTACTTTGAAAAAAGCATAAGATTAGAGACAAGTGTCACTAAGCAGGGGATAGCACAGCTGTCCGGCTGATTGCATAGAGATGACATCTTCCCCAAGCAGGTCCCATGGCTCAGCTGAGAGCCATGTACACTCAGCTCCAACAAGAAGGGCAACAGGAAGCAGCTGATGACTCAGTGTCTCACACATCATTCTGTGCTTTTCATGCATAATATTCTTTCTGGAACGTTCTCTCCTCAGCATCTCCTGCTTCTTTCCCAAGCAAACCATATCTACTCACTTTGTTGTTGTTCAGTCGCTCAGTCATGTCCAGCTCTTTGTGACCCCATGGCCTGCAGCATGCTAGGCTTCCCTATCCTTCACTATCTCCTGGAATTTGCTCAAACTCCATCAAGTCAGTGATGCCATCCAACCATCTTCACCCTCTGTCACCCCCTTCTCCTCCTGCCCTCAATCTTTCCCAGCATCAGGGTCTTTTCCAATGAGTCGGCTCTTCGCATCATGTGGCCAAAGGATTGGACCTTCAGCTTCAGTATCAATCCTTCCAATGAATATTCAGGGTTGATTTTCTTTAGGATTGACTGGTCCACTCACTTGACCTGTCTAATTCCACTTCATTCCTAATATTTTGAAATGACCATCAGTTCCTTTAGGAATCTCTCTTGGCCTCTTCCCAAAGGGACTCTATCCTCTGTGCTCCATAGCACCATGTGTTATTTCTTCTTGTATCTCAGTATTTAAGCTTTAATCATGAGTGCTTGCTTAATTATTTGACTGTCCTGCTACAGGCATACCTCAGAGATATTGCAGGTTCAATTCCAGACCACTGCAGTAAAGCACATATTGCAATAAAACAAATCATGATTTTTTTGTTTTCATGGTGCATATATGGTCTACATCATACCATAGTCTATTAAGTGTGCAATAGCATTATGTCTAAAAAAACAATGTACATACCTTCAAAAAAATGCTTTACTGATGAAAAATTCTAACCATCTCCTGAGCCTTTAGTAAGTGGTAATCTTTTCACAATAATAACATCAAAGACCATTGCTACTCAAAGATCACCATAACAAATAGAATAATAATAATAAACTTGAAATATTGCATGAATTTCTAAATGTGACACAGAGACATGAAGTGAGAAAATAATGTTGAAAAAATGGTGCCTATAGACTTGCATGATGCAGGGCTGTCACAAACCTTCAGTTTATTTATATAAAAAAATAACCACTATCTGTGAAGTGGAATAAAGCAAAGTATAATATTAATAAAATGAGATCTGTATGAGGAGGCAGATTTAATCAGTTTTGCTCACCAGGATCTAGTACAGAGCCTACATATGATAAACACCCAGTAAGTACTTAATTGAGTGAACAAATAACTTATGAACTTTTTTTTAAAATTTTTTTTATTTTTAAAATTTTAAAATCTTTAATTCTTACATTAGAAAGCTTCCTGTCAAGGCTTTTATGAACAGTTGAGCAGGTTGTACACTGTACAATTCCCAGGGATACTATTCATTGCAAAGACCGTGAATGACTCTCCCTGGAGCTGAGCAGTGTACAACCAGTACAGTCTTAGGTGATGGTCTTTCCATCTGATATGTACTGCACCCCAATTTTTTCTTTGTTGAGTTAGTTGAAACATAGACTTTTAGTGTCTAATAAAAGCCAGAAATTGCATTTTTAACCTGCGTGTCCAATGAAACTCCATAAAAATTCCTTGAAACAACTGCACATGACTTACAAATCTAACATTTGCATGGCCCTTCACAGGGATTAAAGTCTTGGAATCTGGTACAACAGGAAATTGTCATTAAAGAAGGCATTCTGGTGGTGGTGACAGGTTATGTTCAGACAAAGAAAGTTAAGACAGCCTTGAGTGAATCGACATTCTTGCTCTTTACCTGCTTTATCCTGTTAAGAAAGAGCAATCTGCATCATCTCCAAGGTTTAAAAAATAAAAAGGGAAGGAAGAAAGATGGGAAGGAGTAAGAAGGAAGAAAGGAAGGAAAAGAAAGAGGGAAAAAGGAATGTATTTGCAATAGTCTGGAATAGAAGAGAAACAGAACCTAGGATGAGATAGAAAAGTTAAAATTTTAATACTTATCTGATTTTAGGCTATGATGCTATCAAAGTCAACTACAATCTTAATGCTGATTTCTCTAGTTTTGCTCAAACACAGGGCAAGTGTACATCTCCTGGCCCAAGTCAACCAGCCATTGATGTTAAAGCCATTATTGCCACAGGATGAGTCAGGAGATAGCTATTGATAATATAGGGTCACAGAGTTATTCCCCAACTAAGAGGCTCAAGAGTTTTTGTCACCTGATCAGCATAGCATCTTGGGGCATAATTTTTGTCAGCTGCTCTCAGCTTTACATATTGCAGTCCCAGGAATGCTTTCCTATAATCCAAAGTTACTCCCTATGTAATAAAACAGTGTGCACTTCCCCCTAAGGATTGCTGATCCCCCTAGATTAATTAATATCTTGTTAAGTATAATGGGACTTCCCTGGTAGCTCAGATGGTAAAGCGTCTGCCTACAGTGTGGGAGACCAAGGTTCAATCCCTGGGTCTGGAAGATCCCCTGGATAAGGAAATGGCAACCCACTCCAGTACTCTTGCCTAGAAAATCCGGTGGAAGGAGGATCCTGGTAGGCTACAGTCCATGGGGTCGCAAAGAGTCTGACACGACTGAGTGTCTTCACTTTCTTTCTGTCTTTCTTTCTTTAAGTATAATACATGACTCATCTGTCCTCAAAGGATAGGACATACTGTCTTCTTGGTTGGCTTAAGATCTCTGAATACTGTGGTGACATCAGAACCTTGTTTCCCTGTTAATTTCATTCAGATCTCACCAACTCCTGAGATCATTTTCCTCCTCAAGGATTCAAATTGTTATTTTTAGCTTTGGAAGATTCAAAAGCAAATCATGATGGGATTTTTTGACAATAGTTCCTTGTTAAGATGCTGAAGTGGTTTGGTCAAAAACACAGACCTTCATGCCAAAGCAAGTTTATAAATCCTCCACCTCTTGGCCTATAGAATGCTTGTTCTCCTATACTGTATTCTCTCTTGATACTCGAAAGCCATCTTGCATGTGTCTGCTTCCCTGAAGAAGGTACGTTCCTGACACCTTCAAGAGCAAAGTAATATTCCTCTCTTCAGATGAGACTGGAGCATCCATTTATTTTGTTTAGCAAGGCTATTATATGTTTAGCAGTGCTGGAGACCCACAGCTTAGTTTCTACTTCTCCTAATGTACCTATTTTTCTTATCTCCTAGCTGTGTCCTGGTCTTGCATTTTCCATCAAGTATGACCCCAGAGTATAAGAACAACATTCTGTGCATCTTGACTCTTTGAGTGGTACCCAAGGCAGTGCCTCGCCCAGAGCAGGCCTTCAAGTTCACATTTGTTGTGTTAAATTGCATCATGTATATGCTTGAGGGATGTGTAGACAAACAAATTAGGCTATGTTTGCCCTGAATTTTAGGGAGAATTCTAACTTATCAACAGAACAAAACTACTTGTCTCCTTGACCATTTACCTTTGATTTTACATGTTTTCTGAATTTAGGTATCCCTAGAAGTTTAATCTTAGAGCAAGTTCTAGAGCAGCATTGTTCAATAGAACTGTCTAGCATGATAGGAGTGTTCTAATTTGTGTTGTTCATTATGCTAGCCACATGTGACTACCTCACAGTGGAAATGTGGCTTGTGTGCCTAAGGCACTGAATGTTCAATTTTATTTAATTTCAATTGATTTGAATTTAAATAGCTTCGCGTGGCTACTGGCTTCCTTATTGGGCAAAGACACTCTGGAGATAAATAGATAGCCTTTGGCACTAGGTGATGAAAAGTTTTATTCTTTTCTCTATTTTCTTCCTCTACATAGTGTCTGACACATTGTTTTTGTCATTCTTTCTGTTAACACGAAGTGAAGAATTTTCACTCTTCTTCCTTCCCTTCCTTTGCTCTCCTTGTTTGTTTGTTTTGGCTTTTCAATTTTTATTTTTATCCCATTTAAAGACTTATTTTCCTTCCTGTGTCTAAGGTCTGTCCCGTTGCTCTTGTTGGTGGCCACTATGGATAAAATAGAATCTGACCCAAGGTACAAGAATTTCCCCCTCCCTGAACTTGATAGGGTTTTAAGAATATATGACCTCCTTGGGTAAAGGAGTCAGCATATACTCACTGCAGGATCTGGATGATTTCTCTGTGGCTCTTCACTCTTCTCCTCCACCTGGAAGCTTTGATCTCACATCTTGAGGTCACGTATGGATCAGCCAAACATTTCAAGTGTCACTTCCTCTCCCCTTGGCCAAACCTGAGGCTTAACACCCTTGCTAATTCAACTCTCCCACAAAGCGAGTGGTTGCGCCAAGGTAGGTACAGATACAAGCCCATCTGATTAAAAAGCCAGCCAGGCAGTTTAAAATGTCAGACTGTTAAAATGTAGAACTAAATGAAGCAAGTAATCCAGTGATTTCCTAGCCAAGAGTGCCAGATGCACGCACCTGGACCCCGTTTGTAGATGTTGACAGTGCTGCTCACTTGTAATCCTTTCCAGCTGAGTCCTCTGGTAATGGACTGTGTGGGGGGGGTCTTTAGTTTAGATGGTTCACTTGAATGGCATCAAGAAGAAGGAGATCATATGGGTCTCGATTTGCAGGGATGTTTAATAGACACCATCTCCTCCTTCCAAATATGACTTAAGCGCTATGCAGGGGAGGGGCATTTAGGGCAATGGTTCTCAAACTTGAGTGGACCCTGGAGGGCTTGTTAAACACACATGTTGGACCCTTCCCCCAGAGTTTCTGATGAGGGGGAGGTGCCGAGCATTTGCATCTCTAACAAGCTCCTCAGGGATGCTGCTTGTCCAGGGACCACACTTTGAGAAACTCCCCCTTAAGGAATATATAATAGATAGCCACCATAAATCCTGAGTTTCCAGAGTGATTCCAATATATTGTCGTTTTTCCTCTTTCCTGCTAAGCTGATATTTTTTTAACCCTGTGGCTTAATAAGTGGACATTTGTCAGACGTTTTATGCGCATGCACATGTAAATTAATTCATTTGACAAGCATGTACACTGTATGCCAGACAGTATCCTAGCTTTGGGGGCTGCCAATATGAACCAAACAGATTATCTCTTACAGAAATTGTGGCCGTGGGTGAGGGTAAAATGCCCTGTAAAGTAAACAGGTAGATAGAGTAGTGATAAGATGCTGGGAGGGATGGGGCACCACAAACAAGTTCATTCAGCACCTAGAGGTGCTGATATAAACTTGGGTGTTTGGTTGGTGGGGTGGTGGGGGTGTTCCTGGAGGAGGCAAGATTTAAATTGAGATCTAGTGAATGATAAGTAATTAAGTGTGTATAAAAGATGAAGTGGGAGGAGGGGAAAGAGAAGGACAATATGGAAGGCTGGAGAGGAACCACATCGTGGTGCTCTGTAGGGAGGGAAAGAATGGCAGTGTGGCTGGAGCACAGAACTTGAGGAAGAGTGTATTACATGAGTAGGAGGAATAATCAGACGCAGGGTCACACAAGCCTTATCAGCAATCGTAAGGAATTTGGGTTCATATAGTCTCAAGCCAAACTTTCTGTCTGTCAGATCCTTCATCACCTTCTACATTTGGGGAAATACAGTCACCCAAAAAAGAAAGAAAAGCAAGTTCAGTTCAGTTCAGTCGCTCAGTCGTGTCTGACTCTTTGAGACCCCATGAATCACAGCACGCCAGGCCTCCCTGTCTATCACCATCTCCCGGAGTTCACTCAGACTCGTGTCCATTGAGTCTGTGATGCCATCCAGCCATCTCATCCTGGGTCATCCCCTTCTCCTCCTGCCCCCAATCCCTCCCAGCATCAGAGTCTTTTCCAATGAGTCAACTCTTCCCATGAGGTGGCCAAAGTACTGGAGCTTCAGCTTTAGCATCATTCCTTCCAAAGAAATCCCAGGGTTGATCTCCTTCAGAATGGACTGGTTGGATCTCCTTGCAGTCCAAGGGACTCTCAAGAGTCTTCTCCAACACCACAGTTCAAACGCATCAATTCTTCGGCGCTCAGCCTTCTTCACAGTCCAACTCTCACATCCATACATGACCCTGGAAAAACCATAGCCTTGACGGACCTTAGTTGGCAAAGTAATGTCTCTGCTTTTGAATATACTATCTAGGTTGGTCGTCACTTTTCTTCCAAGGAGGAAGTGTCTTTTAATTTCATGGCTGCAATCACCATCTGCAGTGATTTTGGAGCCCCCCAAAATAAAGTCTGACACTGTTTCTACTGTTTCCCATGAAGTGATGGGACCAGATGCCATAATCTTCGTTTTCTGAATGTTGAGCTTTAAGCCAACTTTTTCACTCTCCTCTTTCACTTTCATCAAGAGGCTTTTTAGCTCCTCTTCACTTTCTGCCATAAGGGTTCTGTCATCTGCATATCTGAGGTTATTGATATTTCTCCTGGCAGTCTTGATTCCAGCTTGTGTTTCTTCCAGTCCAGCGTTTCCCATGATGTACTCTGCATATAAGTTAAATAAGCAGGGTGACAATATAAGATGAATTTTATTTTTTGAAAATTGCCTGATACATTTTGATCCAATAAGGACAACTGATGCTGCAATCAAAATGCAATTTTATTGATCTCCCACATCCGCAATGGAACTTGGTTTGGAAGGGTAGGAATGTCCCCTGTTCCAGAATGAAAACTTTTCTTATCTTCCTCAGGTAACACACAACTCTTCTGATTGTAGAGAGTTGCAAACAGTCTTGTTTCACAATTCAGTGTCCAATCCAGGATGGTAGTGAACCCCCTGAACTTGATTTTAAGGCAGCATTTCATCACTTCCCCAGGCTTGAAGCCTCCAGTGGAGAAAGGAGGCATTGGATTTCTTTTTCCTCATCTGCAAACCTCCAGCCTGTTGACCGGGATTGCTCAAGGGTCTGGCCATAGGGAGGAGTGGGAAAGGGAAGAGGAAATGAATGGAGTTGGTCCCTTCTGAGCTGGCTTTGTCTTTCCCATGATTGATGGTTGTTTCAAGCAGGTTTTTTGTCAGGTGGGCCTTTTCTTTTTTTAAAAAAAAATTTGTATTTATTGATTTGGCTGCCCAAGGTCTTAGTTTTGTCATGCAGACTCTTTAGTTGTGGCAGGGGAGATCTAGTTCCCCAATGAGGGATCAAACCCATGCCCTCTGCATTGGGAGCATAGAGTCTTATCCATGGACCACCCGGGAAGTCCCATGTGGGTCTTTTTGAGGGCTCCTTGGAGGATCTCTGCTTGAACCCTCTGACTTTGACTCCCTTGAGCTAGGCAGGTGCTTCTCTCTTTTGTTTGGTTACTTGCATCATCTTCCACCACCCATGCCTGGCAGATCCTCATGGTGTCTCACTATGTGCTCTTAGTCTAACTGATCTCCATGTACCTGAAATGAACATTTCGTGCCTTGTGCCAGCTTATAGCATCACCATTCAGCATCTCTTTTTTGGCTGCTAGGATCTCTGCAAAGCAGGGGGAGACCTGTTAGATCTGTAACAGCCATTGTTCTGAAATGTAAGGAAGATGTTAATGTCCCCAGGGGTGATCCTGATAAGAGGGGCAGTGAGACTCAGTAGACAACTAACTTTATTTCCATTTCATGTGATGTGACATTTCTGAGATCTCTTCTACTGGTTCTTTAGATGGTTTGATGGGACTTGGTTTCCAGTTTCCCACACTCTTTATTAAATCGGTAACTCAGTCTTTTGTGGCTTTTTCTTCTTTCCTGTAATACCCTCCTTGTTCCCTCATTTCTATTGCAAATACCATCTTCCAAATTAATTCCACTCAAGTCATGATTTCAGGCTCTGTTTTTAGGGAAACCCCAAGGTGAGATAGCCTGATAATCCAGGTTATCATCACTGGGATCCTTCTGGAGAAGGCCAGTCACATAAGACCACAAACCATACCCCTTTATTAAGTCCAAGAAACTGGTCCTAATGGATCATGAAGATGAAGAGTATTAAGAAAAATGTGAGAAAGGAGAACATGGTATAGGGACTGAGAGATTTGATTGCACAGAAATCTGTATTGCTGTATTATTTTACAGGATTGGGAGAATTCTCATTCTTCAGTCACTAAGTCATGTCTGACTCTTGGTGATGATGACCCCCAGGACTACAGAACCCCAGGCTTCCCTGTCCTTTGCTATCTCCCAGCTTGCTTAGACTCATGTCCATTGAGTCAGTGATGCCATCCAACCATTTCATCCTCTGCCATCCCCTTCTCCTCCTGCCCTTAATCTTCCCCAGCTTCAGGGCCTTTTCTAATGAGTTGGCTCTTCACATCAAGTGGCCAAAGTATTGGAGCCTCAGCTTCAGCATCAGTCCTTCCAGTGAATATTTAGGGATGATTTCCTTTAGGATTGACTGGTTGAATTAACCACAGGTAAAAAAGACAATGAAGCAAAGAAAAATGAAACAGTTATTAGCACCAGAAAATAAAAGTTTACAGGAAAGTTAGTTTCATCATGGTAAACAGTTGGCTTATATTTACCCAATAATACTGAATAACAAACATAGCAGAAAGTTATCATCTATCCTTATTTGGATGGTAAGTTGAGGTGAAGAGGATGTAAGAGAGAACTGCATAATTATATATCAGAATGGCTAATAAATGATGACACTTTAAATAACTGGTTCAGTTATTAAACTAACTTAAAGATAATTTTGGATTTGGGAGCTCATTATATTATATAAACTAGTTCATCCAGGTGTTTCCAAAACATGTTTATAGAAGTATAGATTTTTTCCATCTAGATGACCCAGTACATTCCTGCTTTGGTGTACAATTTCTTCTCCCAGTACATGACGTTGAGATCCCAAAGAGATTTTTTTTTAATTTTACTTTACAATACTGTGTTGGTTTTGCCATACATCAACATGAATCTGCCACGGGTGTACATGAGTTCCCAATCCTGAACCCCCCTCCCACCTCCCTCCCCATACCATCTCTCTGGGTCATCCCAGTGCACCAGCCCCAAGCATCCTGTATCCTGCATCGAACCTAGACTGGAAATTCATTTCTTACATGATAGTATACATGTTTCAATGCCATTCTCCCAAATCATCCCACCCTCTCCCTCTCCCACAGAGTCCAAAAGTCTGTTCTATACATCTGTGTCTCCCAAAGAGATTTTTTAAAGATCACATAATTAAAAAGTTCTGTGGTCCAGAAATATAACAGAAAAGCAAAATGAAAGGGAGGGAGAAGTGAAGCAAGAGACCATTTGAGTCTGATAGCAGGAATCTGAATCTGATAGCAGGTTGTTGAACTTCTACAAAGTAAGAGCAACTAAAGTACTCTTGGATTCTCCATCTCCACTTGAGATGCACCAGGGTAGGCTTGTTACTGAAAGTTGAGGCTGAGATTGGACTTCCTTTTCCCTCATGAATGAAAGGAGGTTGAAAAACCTGTTGCCACTCAATGTCCAGGACCATGCTCACAGTTTACCTGTGGGCCAGGCCTGTGGGAAACCTCAGGTGTAGTTGGTCAACTAAGATCTCAACCAACTCATCAAATGACTTAGAACCCAGGTCTGTGATAACTTTATTCCACAATGCAAGGAGCAGGGGCCCTAAATTGCATTTTAAACCTGGTTCTGGAATATGGGCTTCCCTGGTGACTCAGTGGTAAAGAATCTGCCTGCCAATGCAGGAGATGAAGAAGAGACAGGTTCAGTCCCTGGGTCGGGAAGATACCCTGGAGAAGAAAATGGCAACCCACTACAGTATTCTTGGCTGTAAAATTCCATGGACAGAGGAGACTGGTGGGCTACTTACAGTCTGCTGCTGCTGCTAAGTCGCTTCGGTCGTGTCCGACTTTGTGCAACCCCATAGACGGCAGCCCACCAGGCTCTCCTGTCCCTGGGATTCTCCAGGCAAGAACACTGGAGTGGGTTGCTATTTACTTCTCCAATGCATGAAAGTGAAAATTGAAAGTGAAGCCGCTCAGTCATGTCCGACTCTTAGTGACCCAATGGGCTGCAGTGTACCAGGCTCCTCCCATGGGATTTTCCAGGCAAGAGTACTGGAGTGGGTTGCCATTGCCTTCTGCTACATATAGTCTATAGGGTCACAAAAAGTCAGATGCAGCTGAGCACTGGAATTGGTGTCTAGGATTTGGAGAAAGAAACAACAGTATTACTAGAAAGAGATGGATGATAATTGAGAGAGAGAAAGAAAGAGAAATAAAGCAAATCTTTCCTTTTCCAATGAGCTTAAAAACCAACATGCAAAAACAAGTGAAGAAATCTAATGCAAGGAGCATAGCCAAAAATATTGAACTCCCTGATGTTCAAGCTGGTTTTAGAAAAGGCAGAGGAACCAGAGATCAAATTGCCAACGTCCGCTGGATCATGGAAAAAGCAAGAGAGTTCCAGAAAAACATCTATTTCTGCTTTATTGACTATGCCAAAGCCTTTGACTGTGTGGATCACAATAAACTATGGAAAATTCTGAAAGAGATGGGAATCCCAGACCACCTAACCTGCCTCTTGAGAAATCTGTATGCAGGTCAGGAAGCAACAGTTAGAACTGGACATGGAACAACAGACTGGTTCCAAATAGGAAAAGGAGTACATCAAGGCTGTATATTGTCACCCTGCTTATTTAACTTCTATGCAGAGTACATCATGAGAAACGCTGGACTGGAAGAAACACAAGCTGGAATCAAGATTGCTGGGAGAAATATCAATAACCTCAGATATGCAGATGACACCACCCTTATGGCAGAAAGTGAAGAGGAACTAAAAAGCCTCTTGATGAAAGTGAAAGAGGAGAGTGAAAAAGTTGGGTTAAAGCTCAACATTCAGAAAACGAAGATCATGGCATCCGGTCCCATCACTTCATGGGAAATAGATGGGGAAACAGTAGAAACAGTGTCAGACTTTATTTTTCTGGGCTCCAAAATCACTGCAGATGGTGACTGCAGCCATGAAATTAGAAGACGCTTCCTCCTTGGAAGAAAAGTGATGACAAACCTAGATAGCATATTCAAAAGCAGAGACATTACTTTGCTGACTAAGGTCTGTCTAGTCAAGGCTATGGTCCTGTGGTCTTGTATGGATGTGAGAGTTGGACTGTGAAGAAGGCTGAGCACCGAAGAATTGATGCGTTTGAACTGTTGGAGAAGACTCTTGAGAGTCCCTTGAACTGCAAGGAGATCCAACCAGTCCATTCTGAAGGGGATCAACCCTGGGATTTCTTTGGAAGGAATGATGCTAAAGCTGAAGCTCCAGTACTTTGGCCACCTCATGCGAAGAGTTGACTCATTGGAAAAGACTCTGATGCTGGGAGAGATTGGGGGCAGGAGGAGAAGGGGACGACCCAGGATGAGATGGCTGGGTGGCATCACGGACTCGATGGACATGAGTCTGAGTGAACTCCGGGAGATGGTGACGGACAGGGAGGCCTGGCGTGCTCTGATTCATGGGGTCGCAAAGAGTCGGACACGACTGAGCGACTGAACTGGACTGAACTGAACTGAATTATCATTATTTATGTTCTTCCCACTTAAAATTAATTTCCAGAAGAGTCTGACAAAGACTTTAAAATACATATGTTTTGTTTCCAAGAAGATGCAGTAGATGTTCCCTATTTCTTCACATAGGTAGAACTAAAAACTCCAAAGAAAACACATAAAACAAACATAACAATACCTAAAAAGTCAGACAAAAGAAAGCAGACCCACTCAGGATCTTGGAACCTAAGGTTTCCTTTTTATATTATATACTACAGACTGCTTGTGTGCATGCTATCACTTCAGTTGTGTCCAACTCTTTGAGACCCCACAGACTGTAGCCCATCAGGCTCCTCTGTCCATGGGATTCTCCAGGCAAGAATACTGGAGTGGGTTGCCATGCCCTTCTCCAAGGGATCTTCCCGACCCAGGGATTGAACCCATGTCTCTATGTCTCCTGCATTGGCAGGCAGGTTCTTTACCACTAGTGCCACCTGGGAAGCCCATACTCCAGACCAGATACCTGGAAATGCTAAAAGGCTCAGACAAAATAAAAACCAAGAAAAGCCATCTCTCTCTAGCTAAAGGACAAGGAAAAGGAGAGACTGACAATATAAAGAACTTTTAGATGCTAACTACTCTAGCCAAACGTTACAGAAAAGACTGGAAAGAAAAGACCACCCTCACCAGCAAAGGCCAGATGCAGACCTTAGATGTCCATCCTCTCCAGACTGTAATAGGGTACCTCAACCCTCCCTAACTGATCAAGAAGATGTGAGAAAAGTGGAGAACTAAGATTAGAGGAAATGACTGGTACAATAGCTTAACTATATGTAAATTGGAGAAAGACAAGAGTCCTCAATTTGAAAGAATGCCCCCAGTACTAAGCAGGTTAAGTGAAAATAAATCCACACCTAGACACATAGTAATGAAACTCCAGAACATGGAGGGTAATATACAAAAGGCCTTAAGAGCTGCCAGAGACAGAAGACAGAGAATGGACTATTGTCAGGTAGACTCCAGGACATTTCTTCATAATTGGAAATAGATGCCAGAAGATAATGGAAGATTAATAACCTCTAAGTGCTGATGGTAAATGTCAACCTAGGGTTTTATACTCAGTTAACTGTCATTCAAGAACAAAAGCAAAATAAAGACGTTTTCAGTTTCACAAAGCCTAAGTGAATTTACCCCCACCAGAGACCCTCACTAAAGTACCTAGGAGTGAGGGGCTTCTGCATAAAGAAATGTAAACCCAAGAGAAAATATGGGATACAAGAAAAACCTGGGGCATAAAAATCAATAAAATATGTAAATGGACATAACTCTGAAAGGAAATAAGTTTATTTTTTGAAAGAGAAAAAAATTGTGAACAATAATAAGGGAGAGGGTGGAAGTTAGTAAAGTACTTGCTTTGTCCTGAAAAAAGGGTAGGACTACCAAATAATCTTAAAGTTGTAAGAAAAATGTAGAATTGCTATGTATGCTAACATGAAGAGCCACTGAAGTAATATAAATGCAACGGTATCTTTTTAAAAGAACAGAAAAAATTATTAATCTGATAAAAGTCAAAAAAGGGAAATAAATATAGTAGCAGAGAATAAAACAACAAGTAAAAGATAACATACATTTTAACTTGTCAGTAAGAATAGATGCAAAAAGATTAATATATTAAACATGATAATCAGTTTGGATAAATAATAAAATGTATGCTGCTCACAAGAGAAACATAAAGTGATACAAAGCATTTTAATATAAAGGGATTTAGCAAAACTATATTCAGGGAAATACACTAACAAAAAAGACAGAGATAACTAATGCATTTACAAAGTAAAATAGAATTTAAGAAAAAATGTATAAAAGGAGAAAAGATATTAAAAATGGAATGAGTAAGGACAAAGTAATTAATCTGGTAAGGGTGTTAAAAGGGTTTGCTCTTGCTAAAATGGAGTTGATCATATCAAGAATCTCAAGGATTTCTGTATAATATAGCTACTTTATTTTTTAATTTTTTACAGGTATACAGCATAACAAATTCCCAATTTTTAAAGGTTATACTCCAGTTACAGTTTTTAGAAAATATTGGCAGTATTCCCTGTGTTGTACAATATATCCTTGTAGCATATTTTATACATAATTGTTTATACCTCTTAATTGCCTATCCTAAGTATTTTATTAACAAGTTAAAATAATTTTAAAAAGAAAAGAAACTGATATACAGACTAAGAAGCACAATTTTTTTTTACAGCTTCAGAAGCTTGCTCTGCAAAAAAGAGGTAGTACAATGAGTAATTTACAAAGAGTAAGAGCATGTTTTTGTCTATTTTACAATTTCCTGGTTTTCAAAAGACACGATAATCAGGCTTAATAGTAAGGATTCATTCAGATGTCTTAAGCTCTTATTCTCCATTTTTATTATGTATAGAGAAATATTAACCTCTGAGAACTATTCAGTTTTTTTAAAAGCTCCAAATAAAATATTAGAAGATGTGAATATTAGAAACTGGAAAGATAATTGAAAGGTTGCTTACTATATAATTAATAAGGAAATAAATATTTCTTATATAAATATTAAAGGTAAAAATTAATTTGGCCTGGGAGTTGAATATAGTATCAAGGATCACATTTTCAAGGATAAATTTTATTTATTTTTTGAAACTTTTATATTGGGTTATAGTATTGTTAATTGAGTGATTTACAATATTGTGATAGTTTCAGTTGAACAGCAAAAGGACTCAGCCATACATATACATGTATCCATTCTCCCCCAAACTCTCCTCTCATTTTAGATATGATATGGATATGGCAGGAAATTGACTCTGTGGGTATGGGTGATTACATTAATAACCCTCCTTCCCTTTTCTAAAATGGATGCTGATACTCCAGTCATGTTTATGCTCACATCCCCAATCTATAGCTCTTTGTCTTGAAAATAACCAGAGGGAGTTGTTCTTGTTGAATTATTCGTCACCTAGTTTTTGTATCTGGTTATTTTCATATCTAAACCTCACACATCTCGCATATTATTAGCCCTTACATTTTGTGCACGAATGGTTGCTTTCCAGAGCTCTTGTCCCTAACACAGCATTAAAAACAGGTTTTATCAATCTAAATGTCCCATAAATAGCAAGATGGTTAGGTAAGTTGAGGCAATGTCACCTGAATATCAAACCTAATATTTATAAGACAGAGTTAGCAAATAGAGAACCATGTTGATAGAATAATATGGAGTGAAAGACATTTGGGACAGAATTCTCTACACTCTCTGACTGTCAGTATGCAAAATGCACTGCTTATATTAAAAGAGAATAAAGAGCTACTGCATTTGGGCAGCAAGATTACAACTGATTTTTTCCTCTCTTCCAAAATTGTTCATATAACTATTACTTTTATAATAATTAAATTGTTACTTTTATAAACCTGATATTGTTACATTTTAAAATAACTTAGAATACTTTGAATAAGAGTGGGAAAAGACAAACTTTGAGAAGCTGAAAGATATATCAAAGAAAGGAGAATGGAAAGACCCTTAAAAAGGAGGTTCACAATGGCACATTCAGCAGTAAAAAGAGTGGGGGGTGGTTAGGCCAAGGAACAAATCAAATACCAGTGCCCAGAAGAAAAACAACACTCGAGAGTTAAGCACTTCAGATTTTTTATTAGCTCTTAGTAAATAAAGCAAGATTAAAGGAAAGCATTGGAGACAGCCAAGAGATCTTCACTCTTCAACCTCCTCTTGTCTTGGCGCTAAGCACGAAGGAATTAAATAGAGACCATATGTTCTATTTTTTTACCTGGTCAGCAGCCTAGAGGGTTTTGAAGAAGAATAAAAGGACAAGTTTCCAGAGCATTCAGGTGCGCAGCTCAGCATGGGGAGCTGAACTTTGCTTTCACTCTAAGTGGGCACTTAAGGCAACCAAGGAAAGCCAGTGCTAGAACAGAAGAATGCACAGCTTGAAATCACACCAGGCATGACATCCTGCCACACTAGCTTGGCCTTTGTCTCTCTTCAAAGCACTTTATGCATTCCTTCCTTGGACTTAACCAAACCTCCATTTTGCTCCAGAATGTTTCTTTGAAAAAAATCAGTCAAATGGATAAGCTTTTGGCCAAGCTGTTGAAGAAAAGAGAGACTCAAATTAACAGTATCTGGTTAAAAGAGGAGACATCCCTAAAGATCCTCAGGACATCCAATGGGAAATAAAGGCATCATTTGGAGCAGCTTGACACTATTTAATAATATATCTGATAACTTGAATGCTATGAAAAGGACTGTTCAAAAGTCATAAACCGAGCACTCAGACTCAACCATGAAGACATGGGTAATGTGAATAATCCTATACTAAATAATGAAATTAAATTTGTAGTGAAACACCTTCCAACAAAGGAAAGTCTGGGTTCTGATGACTTCACTGGCAAATTTTTGAAACAATGAAGGAAGAAATAACACAATTTTATATAAACTCATCCTAAAATAGAGGAAGATGAAACACATTCCTACTCAAATTATGAGTTTAGCATTACCCTGAAACAAAGACCAGACCAAAACATTTAAAGGAGAGCAAATAACAGACAGACGAATTTCCCTCATGAGCATAAACATAGAAATCCCTAATAAAATATTAGCAAATAAAGTACATGAATAAAAAAATAGGTTATGACCAAGTAAGACTTCTCTTAGGAATGCAAGATTGGTTCAGCATTCAAACATCAGTGAAATTCACCATGATCATCTCAATAGATGCAGAAAAATAATTCAACAAAATTCAGCATCTCTTCATGATGGGAAAAAAGTCCTCATTCAATGTCACATGATATTTCTAAGTAATTGTTATGGTCACATCATTTTCATACTCAGAAAAGATTGTCTCCAAATTCTTCAGTTGACTACCAAGGTACTCTAAGTATTGGGGTGTGTAAGGTCCCACGCATTGTCCCTCTTCTGTCCCCTGGTGGCCTCGCCCAATACCAAAACTATAAATACCACATATACACCAATGACTCTCTGAAGCAGATATGGCAAATTGACATATTCACCACTTATTGCAAACTCCCCTAGCTTGCCTTCCAATACTAGAGAGCTTGTAAAGGTAAAATTGTATGTTTTTCTTGTAGCTAGAGAGGAAATATGTGACTGAATGTCTGCGACTCAAACACACGGAGGTGCAAGATTGGGGTGTAGTCATGCCTAGGAGAGACAGGATCACCTTTCCTAATGGCTGAGGTGTCAGCTTCATCTGAAACAAGTCAGACAGACTTCCAGTGTCCAATTCCTAACATCACAATGAGTTAGCAACAGTGATGTTTCCACTAGAACTTTCCCCTGATTTGGTTAGCCATTTGCCCTAGCTGCACTGTTTCTGGCTGTATAACATCCAACTGTTGTTCTATCTCACCCTCAAATTCTTGGAGCTATGTAATATCCCTTTTCTGGGGATATTTAAACTGGCAAGTGTGAATTCTGTTGTCTGCAATTAAGAACTCTGTGCAGTGCCACTCCCATGTTTTTATTTCTAGCCAAGCGCCTAACTTTAGATTCATGATTCCAAATGGCCATTTGAAATCAATGCTTGGATATCTAACAAGTTCCTTAATGTTACCATGTCAACAACTGAATTTTTTTTTATCTCCCCAGACTGGCTACTTCCCTAAGTTCCTCAACTCATTATTTTGTTTCATAAAACCCGTTTTTTTTTTTTAAAGTTACTTCTTACACTGAATTCATCTATAGTTCTGTTGGCTCAATTTTCACAATATATCTCTAAAATCACCACTTCTCATGGTCGCCATCCCTAACACCAGGATGTAATGTATGAATTCCTAAATGATTTTCTTCCTTATTCCCTAGATCCATCATAGTCTGTTCCCTTCACAGCAGTAGAGGGATCCTGTAAGTCCTCTTTTCTCCATATTGTATTGCTATACTCATCGTTGTATGCCATGTGATATCGACATAGTGAATTGTATGACTCCCTAATTCAGTTGTTCTTAGATTAATGCTGAATTTAACAGTAGAACATTCATAAAAAATTACTTTCAAAGGAGGAAAACTACATGAAGAATGATGACCTTAGTGTATCAGAACATCCCTGGCTCATCTGAATACCATCTGTATTTAATGGATAAATCATATTTTCAGACCCCCACACTCTGAACTTAGAGACCTTTGGTTTCCATTTACTTTTTTTTAAATGTTATTTATTTATTTATTTATAAATATATTTATTTTAATTGGAGGTTAATTACTTTACAATATTGTATTGGTTTTGCCATACATCAACATAAATCTGCCACAGGTATACACGTGTTTCCCATCCTGAACCCCCCTCCCTCCTCCCTCCTCATTACCATCCCTCTGGGTCGTCTCAGTGCACCAGCCCCAAGCATCCAGTATCATGCATTGAACCTGGACTGGCAATTCGTTTCATATATGATATTGTACATGTTTCAATGCCATTCTCCCAAATCATACCATCCTCTCTCTCTCTCACAGAGTCCAAAAGACTGTTCTATACATCTGTGTCTCTTTTGCTGTCTCTCACACAGGGTTATCATTACCATCTTTCTGAATTCCATATATATGCATTAGTATACTGTATTGGTGTTTTTCTTTCTGGCTTACTTCACTCTGTATAATCGGCTCCAGTTTCATCCACCTCATTAGAACTGATTCAAATGTTTTCTTTTTAATGGCTGAGTAATATTCCATTGTGTATATGTACCACAGCTTTCTTATCCATTCATCTGCTGATGGACATCTAGGTTGCTTCCATGTTCTGACTATTATAAACAGTGCTGCAATGAACATTGGGGTACACATGTCTCTTTCACTTCTGGTTTCCTCGGTGTGTTTACCCAGCAGTGGGATTGCTGGGTCATAAGGCAGTTCTATTTCCAGTTTTTTAAGGAATCTCCACACTGTTCTCCATAGTGGCTGTACTAGTTTGCATTCCCACCAACAGTGTAAGAGGGTTCCCTTTTCTCCACACCCTCTCCAGCATTTATTGCTTGTAGACTTTTGGATCACAGCCATTCTGACTGGCGTGAAATGGTACCTCATTGTGGTTTTGATTTGCATTTCTCTGATAATGAGTGATGTTGAGCATCTTTTCATGTGTTTGTTAGCCATCTGCAGGTCTTCTTTGGAGAAATGTCTATTTAGTTCCTTGGCCCATTTTTTGATTGGGTCATTTATTTTTCTGGAATTGAGCTGCAGGTGTTGCTTGTATACTTTTGAGATTAGTTGTTTGTCAGTTGCTTCATTTGCTATTATTTTCTCCCATTCTGAAGGCTGTCTTTTCACCTTGCTTATAGTTTCCTTTGTTGTGCAGAAGCTTTTCATTTTAATTAGGTCCCATTTGTTTATTTTTGCTTTTATTTCCAATATTCTGGGAGGTGGGTCATAGAGGATTCTGCTGTGATGTATGTCAGAGAGTGTTTTGCCTATGTTGTCCTCTAGGAGTTTTATAGTTTCTGGTCTTACATTTAGATCTTTAATCCATTTTGAGTTTATTTTTGTGTATGGTGTTAGAAAGGGTTCTAGTTTCATTCTTTTACCAGTTTTCCCAGCACCACTTGTTAAAGAGATTGTCTTTAATCCATTGTATATTTTTGCCTCCTTTGTCCATACAGCTTCACAGCTGAATTCTACCAAAAATTTAGAGAAGAGCTAACACCTATACTACTCAAACTCTTCCAGAAAATTGCAGAGGAAGGTAAACTTCCAAACTCATTCTATGAGACCACCATCACCTTAATACCAAAACCTGACAAAGATACCACAAATAAAGAAAACTACAGGCCTATATCACTGATGAACATAGATGCAAAAATCCTTATCAAAATTCTAGCAATCAGAATCCAACAACACATTAAAAAGATCATACACCATAACCAAGTAGGCTTTATCCCAGGGATGCAAGGATTCTTCAATATCTGCAAATCAATCAATGTAATACACCACATTAACAAATTGAAAAATAAAAGCCATATGACTATCTCAATAGATGCAGAGAAAGCCTTTGACAAAATTCAACATCCATTTATGATAAAAACTCTCCAGAAAGCAGGAATAGAAGGAACATACCTCAACATAATAAAAGCTATATATGACAAACCCACAGCAAACATTATCCTCAATGGTGAAAAATTGAAAGCATGTCCCTTAAAGTTAGGAACAAGACAAGGGTGCCCACTTTCACCATTATTATTCACCATAGTTTTGGAAGTTTTGTCCACAGCAATCAGAGCAGAAAAAGAAATAAAAGGAATCCAAATTGGAAAAGAAAAATAAAACTCTTACTGTTTGCAGATGACATGATCCTCTACATAGAATACCCTAAAGACTCCACCAGAAAATTACTAGAGCTAATCAATGAATATAGTAAAGTTGCAGGATATACAATCAACACACAGAAATCCTTTGCATTCCTATACAGTAATGATGAGAAAATAGAGAAATTAAGGAAACAATTCCATTCACCATTGCAACGAAAAGAATAAACTACTTTGGAATATATCTACCTAAAGAAACTAAAGACCTATATATAGAAAACTATAAAACACTGCTGAAAGAAATCAAAGAGGACACTAATAGATGGAGAAATATACCATGTTCATAGATTGGAAGAATCAATATAGTGAAAATGAGTATACTACCCAAAGCAATTTATAGATTCAGTGCAATACCTATCAAGCTACCAACATATTTTTCACAGAGCTAGAACAAATAATTTCACAATTTGTATGGAAATACAAAAAACCTCGAATAGCCAAAGCAATCTTGAGAAAGAAGAATGGAACTGGAGGAATCAACCTGCCTGACTTCAGGCTCTACTACAAAGCCACAGTCATCAAGACAGTATGGTACTGGCACAAAGACAGAAATATAGATCAATGGAGCAAAATAGAAAGCCCAGAGATAAATCTACACACTTGTGGACATCTTCCATTTACTTTGTAATGATCATTTCATCTTTTAAAACCTTATTTATTTTTTATTTAAAATAGTTCTTTTGTTCCTTTGTTCCCCTTTTTACATTGCCATTATTCTGCTGATGTACTTTATTGATCCACAGAAAGAATATAAAACCATTTTGTTACTGTCCCCATGGCTTCAGGGTTTTCCTTCTCCAGTCTTTCCAGCTCAGTGTCATGTGATGATATTTCTTTTTGTTTGTTTTAACTGGAGGCTAATTACTTTACAATATTGTGGTGGTTTTGCCATACACTCACATGAATCAGCCATGGTTGTACATGTGTTCCCCATCCTGATCTGGCCTCCCCACTCCCTCCCCATCCCATATCTCAGGGTCATCCCAGTGCACCAGCCCTGAGCACCATGCCTCATGCAACATGGTGATATTTCTAGTAAATATGCTGGTCATATCATTTTCATACTCAAATAAGACTGTCTCCAAACTCTTTCGTTTGACTACCAAGGTGCTCTACAATAATTGACCTGACCATCCATCCAGGCAACCAATTAGGCACCTAAGGGAGGTGCTATATGGCTGATTCATGTGAATGTATGGCAAAAGCCACTACAATACTGTAAAGTAATTAGCCTCCAATTAAAATTAATTAATTTTAAAAATAAAAAGAATAAAGTGATAAATTGGGTATAGTATCTGTAAACTGGGTGGTAGGAAATGAATGATACAAACCAAATGCCATGAAAGAGCTCAAAAGAGAGTAGAACCATCCTTTGGAGTGGCCTCTGAGACCATACAGGTGCTATGGTTTGGGGATTTGGAGGCAAATAGGAAGGTCATGAGCCAGGACTGGATGTGAGTTCACAGAATGGGTCCTCACCTATATTGACTGTGGTTCAGGGCTCTTGCTAGGGAGATATTAGGAACAAGGTTACCCTGTGAGCTTCCTTAGCTAATCCAAAAACTCTATGAAGCTGAGCATCATGCAAAGATCATGTTGAGTACCACCCTGTGTCTGGCACCACTTTTTATATAGTAGTTAACTGTGAAATGTGTCCACGAGTGAAGAATTCAAATGACAGAAGATAGATACTTGTCTTGCTGGTTATAAAATGGTGATTCTCAACAGGGGATGGTTTTTGTCTCCCAAAGGACATTTTGCAGTTTCTGGAATTATCTGTGGTTGTCATGACTCTGGAGATGGGGTGATACTGACATCTATGAGTAGAGGCCAGGGCTGCTGCCAACATCCTATGATGTACAGGACAGCCCCCACCACAAAGAATGGCCTCAAATGTTCATAGTGCCAAGGAGATTGAAAACCTTGGTTATAAAGCATTACTACCTTTGTCTCTTTCATCTGGCAGTAAAAAAAAAAATGGGGCAGGAGGGGGAACACAATTCTAATAGGTAGAGTCAAGTAATGACTTTGCCAACATGTTTACTCTAAGGAATTTGATCAGTAACATCATATTCCACTGGCTTTGGCAAATAGTTCCATTATACTAATGAAAAACCTGGTGGTGTTCTTCCACTGGTGAAGGTCTAAAACGACATTCTAAGTTCCAAAAAGAGAACTTAACAGAAACCAAATGTAATCATGACAAAGCACAATGCCCTGGGGGAAACTTGCCCTGAGCAGAAACTTAGATCTTCAGGTTCTAATGGTGACTAATTGAATGCATGAGAGGCTGTGTGTGTATGAGTCTTGAATCCCCTAGTGCTTAAAATGCTGTATCTTCTAGAGTTGCCTTGAAAATGAAACTAGACTTTTTTGAAGCTGGAAGTAATGCAACGGGCTAACTTTATGAAATTGAAAAGTGAACAAAAATGTTAATGTATACTTTTAAGCTACCATGAAAGGCAATATATGGACTGTTAACTGTACCATGTTTCAGTGAAAGGGTGTATTCTCCATGAGGAAAACTTACCTTTGTCCTCACAAAGGGGACATTCCCCATGATGATGACAGTGTTCTTAAATATTCTGGCAATTGATGGAATACATTTCAGTGGAATATACCTCCTTTCAGGACTCTTCTGCATTTTCCAAGTTATATCAACTTTGCCCCCAGAAAAGAAACCCTCATACCTTGGCTCAGATCACCCAACCAAGGGCAAACAAAAAAATAAGAAACAAACCCAAACCCCCAGAACACTTTAAAAGGTTTGTTTTGGATACCAAAATCAAGAGTTACAGAGTGGATAGGAATCTTCAAAACCTACACATTTTTCAGACACAGATTTAGAAGTCTACCTTTGTTCCTGCCACATAAAAGAAAAGCAAACCTTTGTTTAATGGTTAACAATTCTTGGCAGCTACTACCTTTTAAACTCCTCCAGGGCCAAGATGACTATCTACAGAGGTGAATTACAGATCACTTAGACAGGAGATTATGCCATGTTGACCCGCTCTGAAGTTTGATTTTAAGCAGCGATTATATTCTTATTGTGCAGGCTACATTTACTTGAGCCTTGTTATCTGAACCAAATGGTAATAGAACTAGCAAATACATTTGTGCAAACGTTGAAAAGAGCTCAGGAGATGTAGGGAGCCATATAACACAGCATGACAGTTTGCAGTGAAGAAAAGTCTCATTCCCACCAGGAATTTAAACTGAGATATTAATTTAAAAATCAGAACATAACACACAAAGTTGCTTATCTTCAAATCTCCATATTAATATCTGGATTTTTTTATGACTCAACTGTGAACTAAAGTGGAACTAATTCAAAATAAAGTCTTGTCTGTTTACTAACTGAAGTGAAAGTTGAAACTGACATGACTTAAAATGTTCTTATTCGGGTTTTATTCCAAAACAAAACCAAAATTTCATTTGCCTGAAGCCCCTGATGCAAAATATACACATCTCTTGGTAGGATTTTTAATTAATTTTCCAGTTATTTTTGAGGACCTACTGTGACTAAGCTTGTATGGAACAATGCCAGGTGAGAGAAGCAAGTCTTCCTATCTGGTGGCCAAATAAAGAACCCTTTCCTATGTCCCCATCGCTGTATTTGTCCTTTGTACCCTACTCTGGACTGGTAATGCCAACCCATGTATTCGCTGCCAACAGAATCAACTGGCTGCACTGTTTAATAGTAACAGTCATCTTTTGAAGTATTTTAATCTGTGAGATAAATTGATCCACCAATTCTGTTTTCTTAATATCTGTCTCATAACCCCCAATTCCTGCTGTGTAATAAAAATATAATTTGGAATACCAAACTATAACTTGGGTAAAATCTGAACTAACTTCAAAATATTTCTGAAAATTGAGGGGAACCTCAATCATTTGGAGAAATAGGACCTCAGATTTTTTTTAGCTTCCTCTGAATGCTTTAAGGAAATTAAATTTAAACAAAATAATCTTAAGAAGAATTCTGAGGCATGGAATATTTGAACATTAACTAAATATTAGAAAATGTTAAGGAATTGTTAAATTTTGTTTTGATTACACTTTATTTGTAAAGGCATTCAAGGGATTCATATTGAAATGTTTAATAGTTACATGAAATAAAGTATGCAATTTTTAAAAGAACCACAGGAAAAAAACAAAAATAATTGGTTGTAGTACTTGATGAAACAAATTGGCAAAATGTTGATAATCATTGACACTTGGGTAATCAGTTTATGAAGATTTATTATACTATTCTCTCTACATCTGTACAAGTGTTTTTTTAATGCTAGAGAAAAAAACAGTAACAAGAAAACAAGTTACTTTCCAAATAAAAAAACCCACTAGGATGATTCAGAGTATCAGAACACTACTAAACACTTATTAGAATGGTTCAAAACAAATTAAAAAAAAATCTGACAATATCAAATGTTGTCAAGGATATGGAAACAATATGAATGTTGTCATATTAGTTGCTGGTAGAAATGCAAAATGGTTGGGTTTCCTTGAAAAGATTTTAGCCATTCCTTTTAAAGTTAAATATAGAATTACATGATGCAGTAATCCACTCCTAGATTCTTACCAAGAGAAATTAGGATTTATATTCATACAAAAACCTATGTTATTGTGGTTTTAGTCATAATTACCCCAAACTAGAAACAATCCAAATATCTTGTACCTGGTAAATAATAAATAGTGATATCTTCATACAATGAAATACTATTCAGCAACAAAGTAACAGACTACTGATAAATTTGCTGTCATTGGCACAGTCCTAGGTACCTTTCTGACTTGCTTTTTCTTTGTTTCTAAGCTGACCATATGAAAGGAACATGGTCACACAAAAACTTGTATCAGTGCATGAATGTTCACCACAGAATTACTCATAATCACCTGAACATGAGAAAACCTAAATGCCCATCCCATCAACTGATGAATAAATGGACAAAATGTGGTCNNTCTGCCCACACCCCTTCTCCTGAAGCTGTCGTTCCCATCCAGCTTCACCCTCTTCCCCAAACCGATGCCATTCTCTACCCCTCTCTTGTTTTCTCCAGGTGGCCAGGGTACCTGTGAGAGTGAATAATCACCTTCAGGCAAAGCTGACCAAGAAAACTTCTCAGAAACCACCCACCACAAGGAAACTTAAAAGAATCAGAGGCCCAAAGCTCTGTAGCCAGTGCTCCAAGGTGAATGAAGAGCTGAATCAGAACGGACTGGAGGAGGTCCCAGAGAGTGTGTAGACCCCTGTCATTCCAGCAGGAACGGTGGGCAGCCAGGGACCTCAGAACATGGCTAGAGACCTCAGAAATCTTCTGGGGTCTTTCCGCTGAGGACTGGCCAACAGTACACACGTTGACTATTATACCAACTGCATAGGTTCATAATGAAAATAAAATCAACCTGATGTGAAATTATGTTTGTCTCTGAGTTCTGTGAGAGTGGGGCGCAGAAGGGCAGGGCAGGCATAAATGTGTAAAGAGGGAAGGAGATGGGTCCTGTGGGGTTGGAGATGGGACCAGAAGGTCCAGTTTGCCATAAAGTATTTGGGGGGGGGGGCGAAGAACTGGTTCCAGACTCAGCTTCAAAGATATACTTCCCATGAGAGAAGAAGAGGACTTGGTGTTTCTCTGCATGCGTTCAGAGATGGAAACTTAGCTGGGGAGACGTGTAATATGTGGTGTGGCAGTGCCATTTGCTAAAGAGGCATAGAAAGAAGGTGCCCCATAAAGAGAATGGAATATTTACATTTGCAGCAACATGGAAGGTCTTCTATTAAATAAAATAACTCAGAGATAGACAAATACTGTAAGATGTCACTTATAAAATCTAGAAATACCACAACATAGAGAATATAACAAAAATGGAGGCTCACAGATATAGAGAACAATCTACTGGTTACCAGCGGGGAGGGGAAGAGAGAGGGGCAATACAGAGGTGGGGGAGCGGAAGGCACAGCATGTTAGGTGGAAGATGAGCTCAAGGATGGACAGTACCTCATGGGGAATAGAGCCCGTACTCTGTAAGAACTATAAATGGAAAGCAAACGTTCACAATTGTATAATAAGAAAGAAAGGGAAAGAAAGAGGGGGGAGGAAGGAGGGAAGAAAGGAAGGAAAATGATGGTGTTTTTGGAGGGCACAAAGCCCACATTGATTAGGCCCTTTTTAGCAAAGGAATTTAGTTTATTTTTTGAAATTTATTCATTTTAATTGGAGGCTAATTATTTTACAATGCTGTAGTGGTTTTTGCCATACTTGACATGAATCCACCACGAGTGTACATGTGTTCCCCATCCCGAACCCCCCTCCTACCTCCCTCCCCATCCCATCCCTCTGGTTCATCCCAGTGCACCAGCCCCGAGCACCCTGTCTCATGCATTGAACCTGGACTGGCTGTTTCACATATGATAATACACATGTTTCAATGCTATTCTCTCAGATCATCCCACCCTCGCCTTCTTCCACAGAGTCCAAAAGACTGTTCTGTACATCTGTGTCTCTTTTGCGGTCTCGCATACAGGGTTATCATTACCATCTTTCTAAATTCCATATATATGTGTTAGTATATTGTATTGGTGCTTTTCTTTCTGACTTTTTTCACTCTGTATAATAGGTTCCAGTTTCATCCACCTCATTAGAACAAATTCCAGTGTATTCTTTTCAATGGCTAAGTAATACTCCATTGTATATATGTACCACTGCTTTCTTATCCATTTGTCTGCTGATGGACATCTAGGTTGCTTCCATGTCCTGGCTATTGTAAACAGTGCTGTGATGATCATTTGGGTATACATGTCTCTTTGAGTTCTGGTTTCCTCGGTGTGTATGCCCAGCAGTGGGATTGCTGGGTCATATGGCAGTTCTAGTTCCAGTTTTTTAAGGAATCTCCACACTGTTCTCCATAGTGGCTGTACTAGTTTGCATTCCCACCAACAGTGTAAGAGGGTTCCCTTTTTTCCACACCCTCTACAGCATTTATTGCTTGTAGATTTAGGGATAGCAGCCATCCTGACTGGCGTGAGATGGTGCCTCATTGTGGTTTTGATTTGCATTTCTCTGATAATGAGTGATGGTGAGCATCTTTTCATGTGTTTGTTAGCCATCTATATTTCTCCTTCGGGGAAATGCCTGTTTAGTTCTTTGGCCCATTTTTTGATTGGGTCATGTATTTTTCTGGTATTGAGCTGCATGAGCTGCTTGTATATTTTTGCCTGCTTTGTCAAAGATAAGGTGTCCATAGGTGCATGGATTTATCTCTATGCTTTATATTTTGTTGCATTGATTTATATTTCCGTCTTTGTGCCAGTACCATACTGTCTTGATGACTGTATCTTTGTAGTATAGTCTGAAGTCAGGCAGGTTGATTCCTTCAGTTCCATTCTTCTTTCTCAAGATTCAAAAACCTAGTCGAGGTTTTTTATATTTCCATACACACTGTGAAATTTTTTGTTCTTGTTCTCTGAAAAATACCATTTGTAGCTTGTTATGGATTGTATTGAATCTATAGTTTGCTTTAGGTAGTATACTCATTTTCACTATATTGATTCTTCCAAGCCATGAACATGGTATATTTCTCTGTCTATTTGTGTCATCTTTGATTTCTTTCTTTGGTGTTTTATAGTTTTCTATATATAGTTCTTTTGTTTCCTTAGGTAGATTTATTCCTAAGTATTTTATTGTTTTTGTTGCAATGGTAAATGGAATTGTTTCCTTAATTTCTCCCTTTTCTCATTGTTAGTGTATAGGACGCAAGGGATTTCTGTGTGTTAATTTTATATCGTGCAACTTCACTCTATTCATTGATTAGCTCTAGTAATTTTTTGGTGGTGTCTTTAGGGTTTTCTATGTAGAATATCATGTCATCTGCAAACACTGAGAGTTTTACTTCTTTTCCAATCTGGATTTCTCTTATTTCTTTTTCTTTTCTGATTGCTGCAGCTAAAACTTCCAAAACTATGTTGAATAGTAGTGGTGACAGTATTGAAAAGAGCTGATTTATGGCATTCAGCAACTAACAAGGGAGAAAACCATTTTAAAATCAAGGAACTAGAGAGAGTGTCATTTTGCTTTTTTGCATTTCTTTTCCATGGGGATGGTCTTGATCCCTGTCTCCTGTACAATGTCACGAACCTCTGTCCATAGCTCATCAGGCACTCTATCTATCAGATCTAGGCCCTTAAATCTATTTCTCACTTCCACTGTATAATCATAAGGGATTTGATTTAGGTCATACCTGAATGGTCTAGTGGTTTTCCCTACTTTCTTCAATTTAAGTCTGAATTTGGCAATAAGGAGTTTATGATCTGAGCCACAGTCAGCTCCTGGTCTTGTTTTTGTTGACTGTATAGAGCTTCTCCATCTTTGGCTGCAAAGAATATAATCAATCTGATTTTGGTGTTGACCATCTGGTGATGTCCATGTGTAGAGTCTTCTCTTGTGTTGTTGGAAGAGGGTGTTTGCTATAACCAGTGCATTTTCTTGGCAAAACTCTATTAGTCTTTGCCCTACTTCATTCCACATTCCAAGGCCAAATTTGCCTGTTACTCCAGGTGTTTCCTGACTTCCTACTTTTGCATTCCAGTCCCCTATAATGAAAAGGACATCTTTTTGGGGTATTAGTTCTAAAAGGTCTTGCAGGTCTTCATAAAACCGTTCAGCTTCAGTTTCTTCAGCGTTACTGGCTGGGGCATAGACTTGGATAACTGTGATATTGAATGGTTTGCCTTGGAGATGAACAGAGATCATTCTATCATTTTTGAGACTGCATCCAAGTACTGCATTTCGGACTCTTTTGTTGACCATGATGGCTACTCCATTTCTTCTGAGGGATTCCTGCCCACGGTAGTAGATATAATGGTCATCTGAGTTAAATTCACCCATTCCAGTCCATTTTAGTTTGCCGATTCCTAGAATGTCGACGTTCACCCTTGCCATCTCTTGTTTGACCACTTCCAATTTGCCTTGATTCATGGACCTGACATTCCAGGTTCCTATACAATATTGCTCTTTACAGCATCAGATCTTGCTTCTATCACCAGTCACATCCACAGCTGGGTATTGTTTTTGCTTTGGCTCCATCCCTTCATTCTTTCTGGAGTTATTTCTCCACTGATCTCCAGTAACATATTGGGCACCTAATGACCTGCCTCAGCAATACATAAACCGTGAACTCCCTGATGTTCAAGCTGGTTTTAGAAAAGGCAGAAGAACCAGAGATCAAATAGCCAACATCTGCTCAATCATGGAAATAGCAAGAGAGTTCCAGAAACACATCTATTTCTGCTTGATTGACTATGCCAATGCCTTTCACTGTGTGGATCACAATAAACTGTGGAAAATTCTGAAAGAGATGAGAATACCAGACCATCTAACTTGCTTCTTGAGAAATCTGTATGCAGGTCAGGAAGCAACAGTTAGAACTGGACATGGAACAACAGAGTGGTTCCAAATAGGAAAAGGAGCACGTCAAGGCTGTATATTGTCACCCTGCTTATTTAACTTATATGCAGAGTACATCATGAGAAATGCTGGACTGGAAGAAACACAAGCTGGAATCAAGATTGCCGGGAGAAATATCAATAACCTCAGATATGCAGATGACACCACCCTTATGGCAGAAAGTGAAGAGGAGCTAAAAAGCCTCTTGATGAAAGTGAAAGAGGAGAGCAAAAAAGTTGGCTTAAAGCTCAACATTCAGAAAACGAAGATCATGGCATCCGGTCCCATCACTTCATGGGAAATAGATGGGGAAACAGCAGAAACAGTGTCAGACTTTTTTGGGGGGGGGCTCCAAAATCACTGCAGATGGTGACTGCAGCCATGAAATTAAAAGACACTTACTCCCTGGAAGAAAAGTGATGACCAACCTAGATAGTATATTCAAAAGCAGAGACATTACTTTGCCAACTAAGGTCCGTCTATTCAAGGCTATGGTTTTTCCAGTGGTCATGTATGGATGTGAGAGTTGGACTGTGAAGAAGGCTGAGTGCCGAAGAATTGATACTTTTGAACTGTGGTGTTGGAGAAGACTCTTGAGAGTCCCTTAGACTGCAAGGAGATCCAACCAGTCCATTCTGAAGGAGATCAACCCTGGAATTTCTTTGGAAGAAATGATGCTGAAACTGAAACTCCAGTACTTTGGCCACCTCATGGGAAGAGTTGACTCATTGGAAAAGACTCTGATGCTGGGAGGGATTGGGGGCAGGAGGAGAAGGGGACGACCGAGGATGAGATGGCTGGATGGCATCACGGACTCAATGGACCTTAGTCTGAGTGAACTCCGGGAGATGGTGATGGACAGTGAGGCCTGGCGTGCTGCGAATCATGGGGTCGCAAAGAGTCGGACATGACTGAGTGACTGAACTGAACTGAACTGAGAGAGAGTCGCAAAGAGGTAATCTTGCCTTTTGGCTGCTCTTTCTCCATTTGGAACATTTGTCAAGTCCACGAGAAGGGAATGAGGAGCTGAGAAATTGAACAGAAATTCTGACAGTCTCCTAAGTCTCAGGGAACAAAATTGGGAGTCTGGGATCACCCAAGAGAGTGGGAACCAGCTAACCAAGCCAGGCTGGGTAACAGGCTTCCTTGTCCTTCACTTTCTGCTACAGTCTGCTCAAACTCATGTTTGATACTAATTATGGTAACATCAGTTTATCTTTACATCACATCAGAACTACTTTATTTCAACTGTGGTTTTTGGACAGCTCTGATCTCTCTTCATTGCCAATCCCCTTCAAGATCCCCATTATTTAATGGTTTGAATCTCCAAATAAAACTCTTTCTTATCTTGTTGAAATTTTTTTTCTATTTTTTTCTAAGATCTAAAAACTTTGGGTTTCATGTTGACCACTCAGAAGAAGTGGGAGTTGTTCAAACCTCTGCACCATTTTCTTGAAAAATTAGAGGTGTGAGTGAACACAGGAAAAGTTTCCATTTTGTAGCTCAATGATAAATGAGCCAAGTCTAGTCTAGCTTTTGTACAAAATACAAAATAACGATGTCTTTCTCTTCCTCTTATTATGCTCAGAAGGACCAGGTGACTGCCCCACAAAGTGTAGTTATTCTAACAGCAAACGTGGTCTTACTGAACTGTTTTTTGTGGATGCCATGCGTTTATAAATCTACTTATCCTCCTACCTCCTATTCTCTCAAGCTGATATTCTGTATGGAATGCATTAATGCAAAAGTGTTTAAAGGGTGAAGAATGAAAAGTCAGGAAATGCCTAGTTAAGGATCCTAGGAACAATGAGAATTTGGACATATTATATAGTCTGGGTAAATTATGACACAGTTTTTACCACATGAACAGAACTGCACTGAAAGTATAAGCTTACAAGGGAGAGAGGAGTAGAAAAATTACATTCAGGCCACAACACCCACGTAATTGGGCTGGAGAACTTTTGGAATTTCCTGACAACTGTTCTAAAAACTGAACTGTGCACATAGATATTGTGGTAGCAATATTTGCATTTAGGCTCCATGGGCTTATAAAAGGAAGAAACTATTGGAGAGACATCTTTAACTTAGCAGTCCCTAACTCAAAAGTTCTTAATTCACGTGTCTTTATGGGATTGCAATGGAACAACAATAATAAATCAGAACAAAAATTAATCTGTCTTTGTAGGTTCTTACTATTTACATTCATATTAGGAATCTTTCCTGAGAAATGACCATTCTGCTGAAGTGAATTTTTATTTTTTTCCAGAAATATGAAACCCCTTGTATCTGTGCTTTAAATTTTGTTTTTGAGCAAGAAATAAATGGGTAAAATTGATGAGAAAAGCTGAACTTGGAAACTCATTCATATCCATTTTTGCTCTCTCTTTTCCTGAACAAAGCCTTAATTAATAACTAAATAGTCAAATTTTTCACAAGGATAAATATTTAGCACTTTCTTCTTGCTTTCCATATGCAAATAGCAGTCTCAGATAGTGAGTGCTGTGGTTTTCTAGATGAGATAAAATAATTATTTTATATCAGCTATGAATTAGAAATCAATAGATATCTAAACATAATTTCCTTATCAGCTTCCTGAAGAGCATGAGGGTTTTAAACAAAATTTGTTACTAAATTCTAAGTCTGAAAAGTTCCATCTTTCATGAATGTATTGGGTTGGCCAAAAAGTTCCTTCAAGTTTTCCCATAACATGTGAATTACCATGCCTTGTAGGTTTAATTTAGTTTCAGAAAGAGGGTAGAAATGGTTCTATTCACTGTTTATCTCCCAGAGTGGGTGCGAAAACGTCCATCTACAGAACTGAAAAGCCTCTATTGGATTAGTTAGAATTTCATTCTTAAACTTATTTAACACAAATATAAATGCTTATTACTAACTATTCTGTTCCCCTGAAAGACAATGATAACAACAGCTAACACTTGTTGATTTCTCACCTCACTTTATGTGAAAAGTGAAAGTGAAAGTCACTCAGTCATGTCTGACTCTTTTTAACCCCATGGACTGTAGCCTGCCAAGCTCCTCTGTCCATGGAATTCTCCAGGCAAGAATACTGGATTGGGTTGCCATTTCTTTCTCTAGGGGATCTTCCCGACCCAGGGATTGAACCTGGGTCTCCCTCATTGCAAGCAAATCTTTTACTGTCTGAGCCACCAGTGAAGCTTACTTTGTGTGAGTCACTGTGCTAACAAGCCCTTTACAACTCATTTAAGCTGGTCAAGAATCCTACATGCCATCACTATATGCTTCAGATGAAAACAGCAATAGCTGTGTAACAGGGTTTAGAAACTTGCACAGAAACTGTGTATAATAGTAAAAGGTACACACTGCTGATGTACAGCTAGTCAATACTATTCACTAGAAAACACAGGAACAACCACAACACATAGCCTTCCTGATCTAGCTGAATCACAGCTCCTGGATAGTTACTGTTGTTGTTCAGTTGCTAAGTTGTGTCTGACTCTTTATGACCCCAAGGACTGCAGCACACCAGGGCTCCCAGAGTTTGCTCAAATTCATGTCCATTGGAGAGTACAAAGTGAAAAGAAATGAATTTAGAGTTCCTGCCATTTCAAACAAGAAGCTGATTGTTGAAAAGGCAGACATTGAAGAAGTGTTCTATCTTTCACCAGAGCTTGTTAATATATCACAAGTATTTTAACTACTCTCAGGAACAAATGGGTAAACAGATACAACCCTCTTCACTCTATGATGGGCTAAAAATTGAGAAGTGGCAGCTCTTGTTTGTCAGGTTAGCTTCCTGAAGGTCATTTTTCAAGGGCACTGCATGTAATTGGGAGAAAAAGAAATTCTTTTATTTTGTGGTATCTGTTTACACATTGAAGAGGCTAATTGAATTTCACTGCTTATAATCTTGTTCATTTATCAACAACCCATAAGGGAGAGGAATTTGAAAATGCAATTATATGAAAATGTCATCTCAAGAACCAATCTTGGGTACCTTAAAATTCATCTACTGAACTTTCAATTCTTTCATTTTTTTTTTTTACATTATCTAGGATTACTTTTATTTTTTTTAATTTTATTTATTTATTTATTTTTAAAATTTTAAAATCTTTAATTCTTACATTGTCCCATCTGTACAATCACATAAAGAGTCAGGTACCTCCACAAGTTTTTAGCAAGGTCTCCGATTCACTGAAAAGTCTCTCAACTCCAGTATTTTCCTTCCTATAGACACATGTATTGCTACTTCTGAATATTTTCATTCTAGTCATTATCTATTATGGAAGACGAAGGTTTTGGTTCCTGCCTCTCCTCCCCCGACCTCTACTCACCCCCAGACAGCTCCCATCTCCAGCCCTTCAAAATACTGACAGGGCTCAGGACATGCTACCCCCAAACATGGCACCTTATCACAGTGCATTTTCCAGCTGAAGGGATTTGAGAAAAGGCACGTGTGCAAACAATTTTCTGACCTTGCCCTGGAGCAGGTCAGAAAACACTTCTGTGAGAGGTAACCTCCCTATGCATGCGTGCGTGTGTGCTTAGTCACTCAGTTGTATCCAACTCTTTGCGACCCCATAGACTGTAGCCTGCCAGGCTCCTCTGTCTATGGGATTCTCCAGGCAAGAATCCCAGAGCGGGTTGGCATTTCCTTCTCCAGGGGATCTTCCCTACCCAGGGATTGATCCAGATCTCTTGCATCTCCTGCATTGGCAGGTGGGCTCTTGACCCCTAGTGCCACTGAAAAGAGCATCCCCATCTCCAAAGTCGAAGGGACCAAGACAGGAATCTGAATGAATGTCTTGCTCAGTTTCCCTCACTTCACTACACCAATTCCATACCCTTTGTCTTCTCATATCTTTCCACAACTGTCTACTCTTCATCAAACCTGGCACAAAAACACTCACCATTCAACCATTTCTTTGGGTCATTTCCTTATGAAGGCTCCTGTGTCATATAAAACTCATGCTAAATAAATCTGTATGCGGTTCTCCTGTCAACCTGTTTTTGTTCAATTTTCAGACCCAGCCAGGGACCCAAAGAGGATGGAGGAAAACTTTCCTCCTCAACAGTATTCATCCTGTGATTTTGCTTAGACTGTCATGTGCTTTTTACATTATTATGTCTCTATAAATCCTATTTATAACTGAGTCATGTTATATACTATGACTGCTTTCCCATGCAACATTTTGTGTTTTTTTTTTAAGTTATTAATGGTCTTGTGGTTGACTGCTTAGTTTTGTATGCACTTAATATCAGCACATCTAATTATCCTCAAGCTGTGTACACCTTTCCAGACATTAGGACATACTGACGCCTCTGGATAAATCCCTCCAGAATGTTCTGAGTTGCTCCAATCTGGATCCACTACTAACTCTACCCTCATTAGTTATCTACTGACATAAGTTTACTAGCTTAAAATAATACTCATTCATTACCACAATGTTTTTCTGGGTCAGGGGTCCAGGTGCGGCATAACTGATTCTCTATTCAGAGTCTTAGGGGGCTGAAATCAAGATGGTGGTCAGGGATGCATTCTCATCTGAGGCAGAGTTCTCATCCAAGCTCATGTGGCTCTTGGCAGAATTCATTTCCTTAAGGTTATAAAACAGACCCTCAGTTTCTACAGACCACCCACCAATCCCTAACATGTGATCCTCTCCATAAAATGGCTGTCTGCTTCTCTAAAGCCAACAGCACAGTCAATCTGCTACCTCAAATCTGACTTCCTCACTTTATGATCTCTGTACCCTCTGAATGGGCTCACATGATCAAGTCAGGACCACCAGAAATAATCTCCGTTTTGAGGAGCTTAAAATCAACTGATTAGGGGCTTTAATTACATCTGTAAAATCTCTTCACCTTCACCATAAAACTTAATCATGAAAGTGACATTAGGGTCACAGGTCATACCTAGATACAAGGGAGGGAACTATTCAGAGCATGTCTATCAGGGATTGGAAATCCTGGACAGGAGGTGTCTTAGAATTCTGTCTACTACTACACCTAGTAACTGGAAGCCATCTAAGAATCTGTTTCATTACTATCATGGGCATTTCCTTAGACTTTCTTTTGGGTTGGAGTCCCTGTTTCCTGGGCCCTTTGACTTCTTTCTTGATTATCTCCCTAATTTTGCAGAAGCATGTCTCAAATAGCTTCCTGAAAAGGATTGCTTGGGAAGTTAAGTTCTATTTTGTAGACACTGGCAATGGAATTTTCAGTTTGAAGTTGCTTTTCCTCAGAATTTTCACTGTGTGTTACTACACTGCTTTTTTGCTTCTACTGTTGCTAGTAGTAACTCCAATGTCTTCAAATACTTAATACTTAGTATAAAATTTTTTTTCCTTCCTGAGAATTTGTAGAATCTATTTTCTGTCCCTGGGTTTCTGAAACTTGTCGATAATGTGCCTTGGATTTGGTCTGCTTCATCCTTTGTTCTGTACATTTAGTCATCCCTTTCAACTGGAACATTCATGTTCTCTAATTCTGGGGAATTTTTTGAGTTATTTTATTGATGATTTCCTTTTCTCTGATATCTGTCCTCAAGTCATAGAACAGCAATTATTCTAGAACACCCTATATGGATCTCTATCTTTTTAAAATTTTTGTCTTATTTTCTTCTGTATTTTCTATTCTATTTTCTGGATAGTTCCCTTGATTTTGTCTTCTAACAGTGTGTGTTACCATATGTTTAATGTCTAAGATTTTCTGTTTATTAAATTTTTTATAGTATCCACTTCTTGCTTCATAGATTCATATCTTCTCTGAAGATATTAATAAAAGTTATTATGCATCTTTTCTTTCCATTGTTATTGGTATTTCAAATTAGTTTTTAAAAAGTAACTAAAGTAACTGGCAGTCCTTGACTATCTGGTCATATTTAAGGAAGAGGCATTAAAAAGATAAGTGGGAGCTCTTGGGGACAATGGTTGTCAATGGTGCTTTTGTCTCTATGGTGCTCTTTGGAAGATCTCTGATTCGAGTATCTTCTGTTCACTTCTTTTGCAACTTAGATTTCCAGAGAAGAAACTTCTGACCTCCTGCATTGAAAGTACATGTCTGGCTGCCAAAACTCTTGAGCCATGGGAGGGGAGAAGGCTGGAGATCTCAAGTCTCATATATAAGGTTTATCTTAATCCCTATGCTTTCTACTTGGTCTGTTTTAGCATGTGCCTCATATTGTCTCATTCAAAGATCATCTGTTTATCTCCTTTACAGAATAAACCTCAAGTCTCTGGCCAGAACAGGAGAGGGATGTTTGCTCAGCTGCCGAAATTTGGAATGGAGATATGAGGGGCTAAATTCTTAAACAGTCTTTCAACCAGTTCTTCCACCTGCCAAATAATGCTCCTTTGGAGGATTCTGCAATGGACATTAGGTCATTTCTCTCCTTTCCCAACTTCCAGCTTAGGATTCAGCTTTCTCATGTCTGGGAAGTCATTTAACTCCCCTCTACCTTTCTACTGGTCTCTAAAATTTTGTTGCTATTGTCTCCTCATTCTTTGTCCTTGTCTATTCGTATCTTTTTTTTTTTTTAACATTCCTTTCCTCTCATTTAGTGGGATTCTGGGAAGAAGAGCCATGAAAGTACTTATGTGTTCAATCTGCCATTCTTAACTATTTGCATAGAAGACCATCACAATCAGAGTTTGCAAGGATAATCTCTCCAAATGATTTGAGAGCCTGTCTGGAGGAATACACTCATAAGAGAGTCAAGAGACTTTCGGGAAAAAAATATATAAGTACATAATTACTAAAATGGAGTCGTTTTAGTGGTTACAGATAAATTAATGGAGTGAAAATAGCAAAATCAAATACATAAAAATATTTGGTATATGATAATCCATTCTTTCAAATTATAAGAAGAGGATTAACCTGCAAATTTGCCAGTTGACAAATGACGTTATAACAAATAACTAATAATTTTTATATACATATGTATAAAGCCTTCATCAGAATAAATTCTGATGGACTTCCTGGATGGTCCAGTGGCTAAGATTCCATGCTCTCAATGCAGGGGGTCCAGGTTTGATCCCTGGTCAGGGAACTAGATCCCACATGCTGCAACTAAATGTTCTGCATGCCTCAACTAAGACCTGGTGCAGCCAAATAAATAAATATTGAAAAAGAAATTCTGAGAGTCCCTATCACTTCTCAGGATCAGGAAAGAATTCCAAGGACATCTTTCAGTATTTGGGTGTATCTCTGCCATTTCTCTTTGCTCTGGTTCTCACATCTGAAGGCAGCTGGCTTTTCTGACACCCTCTGCCCACTACACATACACGCACACCTAAGAGATCCTGACAGCCTTTACCACCACTTCCAAGATCACTGAGCTCAGTATTTGGGCCACAGGCTCCCATATTGCCAGTTCTGTCAGAGGTTCTGCCACTCCCTTAAGGCCCAGCTGGAAGTGGGACACCTTATCCACTGCTCTCAGAATTCCCAGCTCTTATCCACGTTGTTGTTGTTTAGTCGCTCATTCATGTCCAACTTTTTTGCAACCCCATGGACTGTAGCCCGCCAGGCTTCTCTGTCCATGGGATTTCCCAGGCAAGAATACTGGAGTGGGCTGCCATTTCCTCCTCCAAGGGATCTTCCTGACCCAGGGATCAAAGCTGAGTTTCCTGTATTGGCAGGCAGATTCTTTACCACTTAACCACCTGGGAAGCCCACAGAGCTTGGGCACTTTGCTCCTTCAGGGCTGGACTGCTGTCTTACTTCTTCAACTCTGAGCCCTGATCTTGTCCTCCCTGAGTTCTCAAAACAAGGGCCTCTTCTCTGTCCCCTGAAGCAAAAACCTACACACCTCCAGAGAGGAAGTCCTGAGGTTCCAGAATGCTGTCATCCTGATTAACAAATTATCCCCAATCTTTGCATCTTAAGCAATAACAACTCTTATTTTGCCTGGAACCCCTCAACTTGGGACTGCTCAAAGGCTGAGGCCTGGGATATGGAATTATCTGGAGGCTAGGACACTAACGTTTCTGGTGACTGCTGGGGCAGAGTTGGGGGGCAGAGGTCCCTGCTAGTGCTGCCAAGTCAGGAATGAGCACGTGGTCTCCTCGTGTGGCTGACACAGCGTCACACCATGGTGGCTGGGTTGCAAGGATCACTGTCCCGAAGAGAGCAAGCCAGGTACAGTCATAGTACTACTTATGACCTAGCCTCAGAACTCATATAGTGTCACTTCCACTGCAGTCTATCTGTCGACCCATCCAAAATTCTACTCAGGCTCAGAGGAGGAGAAACTGATTATACTTCTTGATAGGATTATGGCATGGTTCTAGAGGACCATGTGTGGGACTATATCTGACAAAACAGAATTTGCCATACTTGCCTTCCTACATTAAAAAGAAGAGGAATAAAAAATGCTTTCTTTATCTGTGTGTGTAAAGTCCACGGGCAAGAAAAGATACAGTTAATTTCTGAGTTAGGTTACCATGCCCATCTGGTTTCATGGTTGAGCTACAAGTGCTAACAAATCCTTCGCTGCATCAATTAACTCTGCTTTGCTTCAAGGTCATGAAATAGGCCCTTAACCAGAGCCAGTCACCTTGAAAATAAATGATACTACTAACAAGGGCAAGCAGACAATAAAAAGAATAGCTCAGTGTAATTCTATTTCCACTAGCACATGATCTATTAAAGATCAGGGGAAAAAATAGATGCATCAGGACTTTTTCTTTGCCTAAATAAAGGTGACCTACAAATACTTATAGTGACAGGAGAAGCAAATTATTTTCTGTTTTCTTTCCAAGTAAATTACTTATACATTACTGTTCTACTGAACTCATTTACAGAAGAACAGATCAGATTTTTGTTTTTCTTTTAACTAAGAACATGCCATGTTATTGCTAAAAATTCAGTGTTACTCTCTTGCAGGTACATTTAACCAAGTCTTTGCAGAGGCTCTATCATTTGATTCTCTATCATGACTACACTTTTTACAAATGTACCCATGAAAAATTAGCAATTGCCTAATTCCTAAAAGAAAACACAACACTGCAAAAAGCAATCTACTTAGAGATTTCTAACATACAGAATAACTACATTTCCTTTATTATTATATTATCTTTGGCCACCTGATGCAAAGAAGTGACTCACTGGAAAAGACCCTGATGCTGGGAAAGATTGAAGGCAGGAGAAGAAGGGGACAACAGAGGATGAGATGGTTGAATGGCATCACCGACTAGATGGACATGAGTTTAAGCAAGCTCCAGGAGTTGGTGATGGACAGGGAAGCCTGGTGTGCTGCAGTCCATGGGGGGCTGCAAAGAGTTGGACATGACTGAGAGACTGAACTGAACTGAAAAACACTTATAATCCAAATAAAAGTCCAGGTTACTTTCAGTAACTGACATGCCAAAATGTTGCTTGAGACTAGATTCTAAAATTCATAAGTGATGTATTTGCACCTGGAGTAGGATGAGGGAGAAAGTTCAGTTTGCTTATATTCTTTCTTATACCAAAGAAATAAGATTTGGACTAAGTAAGCAAGCTTTGGTCCCATGTACTGAGGGTCCTTCTTAAGAAGTGAATCAAAAAATAATTTCCTAATGACCTTAAACATAAAGTGAACCAGAGACATGGCCTATTTGACTCCCAAATCTGACTTTGATCAATAGAATTTCCTGGCAGGCTTGTTAGAAATATATTGAAATAGAAATAGATTCCTAGAATCACCTTTAAAAATTTGACTAAGTCTGGTATAACATCCCAGAACCTGCATTTTAAAAAATGCCCCTATTTAAAGTTTTAAAGTTTTTAAAGTCTCATTTCTGTATTGTCCTCATTTTCAGAGAAGGAATGAGTTGGGAGAGAGAGAGGCTGATACAAATGGACCAACTAACCCAGATTAAGTTTTATTTTTAGTTCTGACAACACAATAATGACAGAATGCACTCTAGGTGTGATGGTTACAAATACTTTACAAGTATTAACACAATTAGTCCTCACAACTAACGATGTAGGTGCTATCATCCTCAACTTACAGTTGAGGAAACTGAACAACAAAGAGGCCAAATAACTTGTCTAAGGGCCCATGACTGAACCCAGACAGTCTATGCTCATATTCACAATGCCTTGCTGACTTCTGGGAGACCTAATCACAAACACATGCAAATAAAGTATTTGTGGCCATGGAACTATAGGATCAAAGACCAACAGACTCGAAGTTTCAGCTTCTCTTTTTCTCAGCCTTTTGTAGCTGGGGTTAACACTGTAGGTTCAATGCCATGGGGTTTCTGTGACAATGTAGTCGTAGAGTACCAAATCCTACCACCAGGAGAAGACAGTGTAACCCAATTGTTGGCCATCCTAATTCCCATAATTCCCATTACAGTCATCATTTTTATCCTCTCGTTTCTCCACTGGGATGGTCTGGAACTATCCTGCCATCCCTGCTGCTGCTACTGCTGTCACTTCAGTCATGTCCGACCCTGTGTGACCCCATACACAGCAGCCCACCAGGCTCCCCTGTCCCTGGGACTCTCCAGGCAAGAACACTGGAGTGGATTGCCATTTCCTTCTCCAGTGCATGGAAGTGAAAAGTGAAAGTGAAGTTGCTCAGTCATGTCCGACTTAGCGACCCCATGGACTGCAGCCTACCAGGCTCCTCCACCCATGGGATTTTCCAGGCAAGAGTACTGAAGTGGGGTGCCATTGCCTTCTCCCTGCCATCCCTACCCATTCCCAACTCTCGCTAACTCTGTCCCTTGAGTGATTGATGGGTGCCATTTCCCATAAACCAAGAGCTACTGCTGAAGGTCCTTCTCTGGGGGACTTATTTACAACCAGAACGTTTGTCCTCTCAGTGACTACCACTCTGACCCAGCAGCCAGATCACAATACCTGGACACATTCCCATACCTTACCCAACTCTCATTTTTCCCTAGACTTGGTGCCTTCAACCTGACCCTAGCCCATGCCTTACAACCTTCCAATCCAGAAAGAACACACAGCTCCCCAGCATGCTTTATGGGTATTCCACATCCCCATATCTAGAAATAAGTTGATAGCTCATAAAACTATACTTACAACTTGCTCTCCAAACTCCTTCCTTCTCTGAAAATGAGGACAATCCAAAAATGAGACTTTAAAAACTTTAACTTATGTATAAGTAATTTATGATGCTTCTGAATTAGACATTTTCAACTTTCGCCTTACAAAAAGGGATCTGTCAGATCCCATAATCTGGCTGTAGAAGTTTAATGCCACAAATTGACTTTATATAAAATATTTAAAACATAAGAGATGTGCTATAGAAGATAAGTTCATTATGGTCCTTTTTTAGCTTATCAAGAGGTACATTAAGAAACTAGGACTTGTTCTTAGCTGCATATGCTGTATGAATGGGCATAAGGCTAAATTTTTCATTCCTAAGCATTTGGGTCATACATAATCAATTAGCTAATATGTGTTTTCTTGGCTTTATTTCTTAACTGTATTTATGCACCATAGGAGGCAGCAGGAAGAAAATGTTAACTATCCATTCTTAAAGCAAAACTTGAAAGATTATCTGTCAAGGTAGCATGGTATGGTGGAAATATTATTGGCAATGGAGTCAGGTCTCAAATTCAACTTCAACTTCCCAATGATTTAGCTTTTCAAATCTAAGTAAAGGCTCATGGCCTTATGCCATGTTGGAAGTCATGCCAGTAGAGAAGTAGACAATGCAACAGGACTCACTGAAAGGAAAGGAAGCAGGTACACATCAGCCCCATCATGTGCTTTTTCCAAATATCTGAATTATATCATTTTGTTTAGCTGTTTCAAGCCAGTCAATCCTAAAGGAAATCAACCCTGAATGTTCACTGGAGAAGTGAAGAAGTGAAGTCACTCAGTCATGTCCAACTCTTTGAGACCCCATGGACTGTACCCTGCCAGGCTCCCCTGTCCATGGGATTTTCCAGGCAAGAATACTGGGATGGGTTACCATTTCCTTCTCCAGGGGATCTTCCCGACCCCAGGATCAAACCTGGGTCTCCCATACGGTAGGAAGGCTCTTTACTGTCTGAGCCACCAGAGAATCCCATGGAATTCTGTCTGAGTCACCAGGGAATTCATTGGAAGGACTGATGCTAAAGCTGAGGCTCTAATCCTTTGGCCACCTGATGCAAAGAGCCAACTCATTGGAGAAGACCCTGATTCTGGGAAACAGAAGGGGATGACAGAGGACAAGGTGGCTGGACAGCATCACCTACTCAATGGACATGCATTTGAGCAAACTCTGGGAGATGGCAAAGGACAGGGAAGCATGTAGTCCATGGGGTCACAAAGAGTCAGACACCACTGGGTGACTGAACAACAAAGCTGTTTCAGGGATCCCGTAGGTTGAACTGGGTGGTTTTGATATTTGAGGCAGTGTTAGGTGAGCAAAAGGGAGAGGGATTACACTATGGACATTAGATAAAAGTGTTATAGATGATTAGTTCAACTTCCCTCTCATTTTCTCATTTCCTGGCACATCAAGAGGTCACTGGGGAGAAGATAAACTGCCTTGGGTATGAATTGTCAGTTGAGCCATTTAACTTCACCAAAGCATCCCACCTAGTTCACAGAGCTTCAAATACGGGTCACAGAAGAGCATCAGAATACTAAACTGGTCACACTGAAGGGGTTACCAAGGGAAGACTGCAGGTGAATGCGTACCCTGCAGGCAGAAGTCAACAACAAACACAAGAAACCTAATGATGAAGAATTTTAAATTGTCTTAAGTTCCTGACTTCATTTAAATCTACTTAAGGAACTGACCTTTTATCAAAGGTCACCAATGAAATTCTGGCCACCAGGCTCAACAGGTTTGTTTCAACCTTTTCCTTCTTTTGATTCTTCTGGCTTTGGACACATCTTCTTCCCAAGGTGTTTATTCCAGAACAGGTTTTTGTTTTTGTTTTTTTTTCTGTTCCTATTTCTTCTCTGTCCATTTCTTAGCTGTCTTTATTCCTTTTTTCCTTCTTCAGGTTTCTAAATAAAGACACACCACATAGCTTAGTTTTGGGCCCTCTTTTAATATTTACTCTCTTTCAGTTAGTCTATTTAGTCCTTTAGTTCCTATTTTTCTCTTTAAGACTGATCATCTTCTTAAGCATGATTCAACATTTCTAAGTTACTTATACACATCACTAAACACGTACACATCCCTAACATGTACACATCGCTAACATATACACATTGCTAACAGATGACTCTGATCCCTGCAACTTTGCATCATGTTTCTCTTCTTACATTCCCTGCCCCCAAAACCCCAAATTCCCTAACATAGCTCCTCTTTGCCGCTTTCCTCAAGCTGCCCAGGCTCATGAACTTGAGGTCAACCAGAACATCCCTTTTTCATTCACCCTTGAAGCTTAACGGATGTTAACTACTACAGATTTTGCCTCCCAAATTCATCCAGGTCTATGACACTCCTCCCCTTCCTCACTGACACTGTGTTTCACATCCCCATTACCTCCTGCATAGAGTTAACATCAAGAGAAATGCAAGTCTTCAAGTTATTCAAAGATTATTCTATTTTTTTTTGTAAGAGGTGCTGTATTTTCATTGGTGAATAAATGTTAACAGCCAAAGGGAAGATAAACACATGTCAAAGAGTAAAGGAAGATGGATAATCCTTTTGAAAGAGAACTTCAAGTAAGCTTTTCTTTTCTTTTTTTTTAAATTATTTTTTAATTGTAATTGGAGGCTAATTACTTTACAATATTGTGGTGATTTCTGCCACACATTCACATGAATCAGCCATGGGTGTACATGAGTTCCCCATCGACCCACCCTCCCTATATCTGGGACAATAATGATTATGGAGGGTCAGGTACTGTTCAAAGTGCTTAACTTGAATAATTTCTTTTTTAAAGATTCTTTATCTATTTTTAATTGGTGGATAATTGCTTTATAAGGTTGTGCCGGTTCCTGCCATACATCAACATGAATCAGCCATAGGTATACACATGTCCCTCCGACCTTGAACCTCCCTCCTGCTTCCTACCCCATCCCACCCCATCCCACCCCATCCCACCTCTGTAGGTTGACACAGAGCACTGGGTTGAGCCCACTCTGTCACATAGCAAATTCCCACTGGTTATATATTTTATACATGGTAATCTATATGTTTCCATGCTACTCTCCACATTCATCCCACCCTCTGCTTCCCCAACTACCCCATGCCCACAAATCTGTTCTCTCTGTCTGAGCCTCCATTGCAGCCCTGCAAATAGGTTCATCAGTACCAACTTTCTAGATACCAGATATATGGGTTAATATATGACATTTGTCTTTCTCTTTCTGACTCACTTTATTCTGTATAATAGGCTCTAGGTTCATCCACCTGTTTAGGACTGACTTAAATATGTTCTTTTTTTTTTATATTCAGTTCAGTCACTCAGTCGTGTCCGACTCTTTGTGACCCCATGAATCGCAGCATGCCAGGCCTGCCTGTCCATCACCAACTCCCGGAGTTCACTCAAACTCATGTCCATCGAGTCCATGATGCCATCCAGCCATCTCATCCTCAGTCGTCCCCTTCTCCTCCTGCCCCCAATCCCTCCCAGCATCAGAGTCTTTTCCAATGAGTCAACTCTTCCCATGAGGTGGCCAAATACTGGAGTTTCAGCTTTAGCATCATTCCCTCCAAAGAAATCCCAAGGTTGATCTCCTTCAGAATGGACTGGTTGGATCTCCTTGCAGTCCAAGGGACTCTCAAGAGTCTTCTCCAACAGTTCAAACACATCAATTCATCGGCGCTCAGCCTTCTTCACAGTCCAACTCTCACATCCATACATGACCACTGGAAAAACCATAGCCTTGACTAGACGGACCTTAGTTGGCAAAGTAATGTCTCTGCTTTTGAATATACTATCTAGGTTGGTCATAACTTTTCTTCCAAGGAGTACGCGTCTTTTAATTTCATGGCTGCAGTCACCATCTGCAGTGATTTTGGAGGCCCAAATAATAAAGTCTGACACTGTTTCTACTGTTTCCCCATGAAGTGATGGGACCAGATGCTATGATCTTCATTTTCTTAATGTTGAGCTTTAAGCCAACTTTTTCACTCTCCTCTTTCACTTTCATCAAGAGGCTTTTTAGCTCCTCTTCACTTTCTGCCATAAGGGTGGTGTCATCTGCATATCTGAGGTTATTGATATTTCTCCCGGCAATCTTGATTCCAGCTTGTGTTTCTTCCAGTCCAGCGTTTCTCATGATGTACTCTGCATATAAGTTAAATAAGCAGGGTGACAATATACAGCCTTGATCTACTCCTTTTCCTATTTGGAAGCAGTCTGTTGTTCCATGTCCAGTTGTAACTGTTGCTTCCTGACCTGCATATAGGTTTCTCAAGAGGCAGGTCACGTGGTCTGGTATTCTCATCTCTTTCAGAATTTTCCACAGTTTATTGCAATCCACATAGTCAAAGGCTTTGGCATAGTCAATAAAGCAGAAATAGATGTTTTTCTGGAACTCTCTTGCTTTTTCCATGATCCAGCGGATATTGGCAATTTGATCTCTGGTTCCTCTGCCTTTTCTAAAACCAGCTTGAACATCAGGGAGTTCATGGTTCACGTATTGCTGAAGTCTGGCTTGGAAAATTTTGAGCATTACTTTACTTGCATGTGAGATGAGTGCAATTGTGCGGTAGTTTGAGCATTCTTTGGCATTGCCTTTCTTTGGAATTGGAATGAAAACTGATCTTTTCCAGTCCTGTGGCCGCTGCTGTGTTTTCCAAACTTGCTGGCATATTGAGGGCAGCACTTTCACAGCATCATCTTTCAGGATTTGAAATAGCTCCACTGGAATGCCATCATTTCCACTAGCTTTGTTCGTAGTGATGCTTTCTAAGGCCCACTTGACTTCACATTCCAAGATGTCTGGCTCTAGATTAGTGATCACATCATCATGATTATCTGGGTCGTGAAGATCTTTTTTGTACAGTTCTTCTGTGTATTCTTGCCACCGCTTCTTAATATCTTCTGCTTCTGTTAGGTCCAGACCATTTCTGTCCTTTATTGAGCCCATCTTTGCATGAAATGTTCCCTTGGTATCTCTAATTTTCTTGAAGAGATCTTTAGTCTTTCCCATTCTGTTCTTTTCCTCTATTTCTTTGCATTGATCGCTGAAGAAGGCTTTCTTATTTCTTCTTGCTATTCTTTGGAACTCTGCGTTCAGATGCTTATCTCTTTGCTTTTCTCCTTTGCTTTTCACCTCTCTTCTTTTCACAGCTATTTGTAAGGCCTCCCCAGACAGCCATTTTGCTTTTTTGCATTTCTTTTCCATGGGGATGGTCTTGATCCCTGTCTCCTGTACAATGTCACGAACCTCATTCCATAGTTCATCAGGCACTCTATCTATCAGATATAGACCCTTAAATCTATTTCTCACTTCCACCGTATAATCATAAGGGACTTGATTTAGGTCATACCTGAATGGTCTAGCAGTTTTCCCTACTTTCTTCAATTTAAGTCTGAATTTGGCAATAAGGAGTTCATGATCTGAGCCACAGTCAGCTCCTGGTCTTGTTTTTGTTGACTATATAGAGCTTCTCCATCTTTGGCTGCAAAGAATATAATCAATCTGATTTCGGTGTTGACCATCTGGTGATGTCCATGTGTAGAGTCTTCTCTTGTGTTGTTGGAAGAGGGTGTTTGCTATAACCAGTGCATTTTCTTGGCAAAACTCTATTAGTCTTTGCCCTGCTTCATTCCGCATTCCAAGGCCAAATTTGCCTGTTACTCCAGATGTTTCTTGACTTCCTACTTTTGCATTCCAGTCCCCTATAATGAAAAGGACATCTTTTGGGGGTATTAGTTCTAAAAGATCTTGTAGGTCTTCATAAAACCGTTCAACTTCAGTTTCTTCAGTGTTACTGGTTGGGGCATAGACTTGGATAACTGTGATATTGAATGGTTTGCCTTGGAGATGAACAGAGATCATTCTGTCATTTTTGAGACTGCATCCAAGTACTGCATTTCGAACTCTTTTGTTGACCACGATGGCTACTCCATTTCTTCTGAGGGATTCCTCCCCACAGTAGTAGATGTAATGGTCATCTGAGTTAAATTCACCCAATCCATTTTTTTATATAGCTGAATAATATTCCATTGTGTATATGTACCACAATTTCTGTACCCATTCATCTGTTGATGGACATCTAGGTTGCTTCCATGCCCTAGCTATTGTAAAAAGTGCTGCCAGAAACACTGGGGTACATATGTCTCTTTCAATTATGGTTTCCTCGGGGTATATGCCCAGCAGTGGGATTGTTAGGTTATATGGTAGTTTTATTTCGAGTTTTTTTAAGGAATCTCCCTACTGCTCTCCACAGTGGCTATATCAATTTACATTCCCACCCAAAGATTATTAATCCTAAAATGCATTTGTCATGTACCTGTTACAAATAACAAAGGCAAAAAAATTTTGAACAATTACCAATCCAGGGAAAATAACCGAAAAGGCTGCAGCAACACTGAAATGACTGTTGTGTCTTTAAATAGATGTTTACTGTGGCAGAAATAATTAATGTTTACAAGGGCCAGGATTCCTTTAGACAAAACAAATGCAAAAATCCATAATTTCTTCCCTCCTCTAACTAGTCAATGTATAATACAGAGATGATGGCAACATAAGAATCCCATATCAGTTTTTCCAAATGCTTTTATAGACCATCTGAATCAGGATCAACTGGGGTACCTGGTAAAATGCTGTTTCCCAGATGTAATATAATTCCCACACTTTACCCTTCTTTTGTAGTACATGTAGAACATGCTTTTTAAATAAGTTCTCACTATGATTTCTATGCACATTAGAGTTAAGGAACCTCTAAAATACAACAAGAAAAAGGCTACAAAAATTAAATAAGAATATTATAAATTATATTTGTTTTCTTTTTCATACTTGCCTCTTTTTGAAAATTTTATAGTTATGTAAGAAAACGAATATGTGACTTTAAAAGCAAACTTGTAGACTGTTCCTGAATTTTGCCTATATATATATATATATATATATCAGGCAGTAATCCATCGGTAAATTCTTTCAAAATACTAGGAAGATTCTCTAAAAGGAGAAGAGATTGGAGGCACAACTTTTCCATATATTCTCAAAAGTACAATTAAACTCAAGAGTGACTTAAATAATCTAATGGGGGTTTTTTATTCAAAAAGTTTTTTTCAAAATTCCAGATGTGTAGGAAAAAGATAATAAAATTATAATACCATTGTTCTTTTTTAAAAACTCAAGTTCTCTTGCTAATAGTTAAGAATACTGATTTATTTAAAACATAACATGTTTCTGCTTCATAACAACATCTGTATTATTTTACATTTTTATTGGCAACTTTCACTGTACCCTGGTGATTTCTAAAAATCCTCATACTTCCCTGCTGGTCAAAGTTTCCAAAAAATAATAAACAAATGATTATTAACTCTGATCTTTTTATTCCATGACCATGTATTCCATAAAAAACACTTGAGGAGGCCGAGCTATTAACTTCGGGGAAAATAAGGTCCATATACCAGATTTCAACTTTAGAGATATTTTGTGAGGTGGAAAGATCATCGAGAGTACATAGTACAACACCCACCACAAGTGCATTATTCCCAAGGGAAAGTGTTAGCATCTGGACTTCCATTAGCATTAAACACACTCCTAAGTTCTCTACCTCACAACAGCAATGTCCACTGCTCACGGAGAAGCTGCTATCATGGCAAGTGTTGCCTATTGCTAAAGTTTCTAGCCAAGTTGTTCAGCTAGGAATCAGCTAGGAATGATTTGGACTTCTAGTGGAGACAATTTGGCAGTATCTGAAGAATTTTTTGATTGTCAGATCTGAGGAGAACTATGGGTATCTGGTGGGTAGAAGCCAGGGATACTGCTAAAAACTTATCAAGCACAGGATAGCCCCCATAACAAAGAATTGTGAAGCCCCAAATATCAATGGCACCACAGTTGAAAAACCCTGGGCTAAACCCATGGTTCTACAAAGTAATGCCCACTACCATAAAGTCTTAGGCTCTGTCTGTTCTTGCTTCCCAACCTTCTACGATAATAATCATCATTTGAATCAAACACCTTGACTTCAGAGTTCTTTATACCCTCACATTAATTGTTGCTAATCGCTTTGAAGCCTTCCCTGATTCATGTCCTCAACCCTAGCCCCTGTACCAACTCTTCCCATCAGACAGTTTAGATCCCACCATATCACCTTAAATTTTTATCAGTACAACTTGCATTGGAACTAAAGGTCTGTCTCTCTTGCTCTCAAGAATCATCTTCTTGAGTGTCAATTCTTACCTAAGTCCCCCTAGCTGCCAACATAGCGCCTTAAACATAGTAAGTGCATAATAAATATTTGTCAGGCTAATGAAATAACTTGAGATTTGCACTCTGCTAAACATGGATAATGATTCACGGAATACAAAACATAACCTTTGCCCTCAACTACTTCCCTTTTGAGGTAAAGATACACACAGGAAAGGATAGCAAGCAATGTAAAACAGTACCTAATGAGTAGCAGATGTCTAAGTCAGATAACAATTACTAGAAAAGATTTCTGATGGGTGTGAACTCCCTTAGAATGCTGGTAAGTAGAGAGTGCCTCACAAAACTGAGATATACCTGAAAGAATGAGGATATCTTTTGTAAGCTAGTCAAAATGAGGAGGCCATTCCATGCTGGTAGGAGGTGGATGTGAAAGGCAGCTTGAGCAAAGCAAAAGCACTTTGCCAATCAGAACCATGGCCATTGAAAGCACATTCTTGGGCTCTTCTTTCACACTCCTCATAAAGTGTTCTGAGTTGGTGGCGGGGGGTGGTTTACAGAAAAGCAGTGTTTGAGGCCTAGGCATTATCATTTCTGAAATAGAATTTTGGGTCTAAATCTATTTCTTAGATATAGATTTCACTAGTGTAGTAGATGCTGTAGTGTGCTACCCAGACTCACAACTGCCGGCATATGGGATACTGGTGACTCACAGCTGATTTCCTCTCTAGGAATGATTCATTACCAAAGAGAGTGACATCACCCTAGCTAACATTCCCTGTCTGAGTGCAGCTTGCATTCAATGACTGTCAAATGGAGAGGCGTATATTATAAAATCCTGGTCCCCTTGTCTCAAGCCACGACAATTTTGAAGACCTGTCAAACTTCTAAGGGCTTCCCTGGTGGCTCAGACGGTAAAGAATCTGCCTGCAATGCAAGAGACTCAGATTCAACCCCTGAGTCGGGAAGATCCCCTGGAAAAGGGAATGGCAACCACTCCAGTATTCTTGCCTGGAGAATTCCATGAACAGAGGAGCCTGGCAGGCTATGATCCATGGGGTCACCAAGAGTCAGAAATGACTGGGCAACACACACTTTCACACACTTTCAAAGCTCTAAAGCTTCCTAACCCATGACCATTTCAACTCTTCCCTCTCTCTATCCTACTTCTATCCTTGACAGCACTCCCCAATAAATTATTTGCAGGAAAATCTCCATCCCAGACTTTATTTCCTGGAAAGCCCAACTAAGACTACAGGAGAGGAAATGAACCAACAATAGTAGTGGCAATGAGAAAGGATGGGGTCCAGCAGATTTTAACACTGTCCTTCTTGGGCAGTCAGCAGTTAGACCACTGTAAGTAGGAAAGGAATCAATCATCTCACACACCCTGCAGTATTTCATTCCCACTATCGAACTGGTATCCCATATCCCTGGGAATTTTTCCTACCTACCCTCAAATGAGATCTGCTTTCAAAGCCTCCTCTGCACGGGAGCTTCAACGACTGATAATATTTTCAAGTCTCACCTAACAGAAATCTATTTTTTCCATTCAGCCTCAATGCAAACTCAATCAAGGACTCAGTTTGCCACAGGAGAATAGTTGGGGAACCTTGCTGGTACCATTGAAATCAGAGCAGGTCACCTTGAATGGTGGGAGAGACAATGCCATGAATTCACCAGACTCCATTTTCTTATCCACCTAGGCTCCATGTTATTGATTTCCTAGCCTCCTCTGTGATGCCCCCAGGCCATATGAATGAATCCTGGCCCACACAGAGTGGGTGGAAGTGATGTCCATCAGCTATGAGGTCAGGTCCTTAAACTACCCACACCCCAAAACAGTTCTCCAGGCAACCTCTCTTTGTTCTACCATATGGTTGAAAATAATCCTGTAAAATTCTGAGGCCTCTGAGGAAGGGAGATCCATAAAATGTATGGAACCTGGGCCCCTGAATGGGTGAATGTAATACAGCCTTCCACGACATCAGATCAACTGTGCTTGGGTTATGCCACAGAGATTTATGGCTTACTTGTCACTACAGAGAGTGTTGATTACCTTACCACATTCAGTTCAGTTCAGTCGCTCAGTCGTGTCTGACTCTTTGCGACGCCATGAACTGCAGCACACCAGACCTCCCTGTCCATCACCAACTCCCGGAGTTTACCCAAACTCATGTCCATTGAGTCGGTGATGCCATCCAATCATCTCTCAACTTCTGTCATCCCCTTCTCCTCCTGCCCTCAATCTTTCCCAGCATCAGGGTCTTTTCAAATGAGTCAGCTCTTTGTATCAGGCGGCCAAAGTATTCAAGTTTCAGTTTCAACATCAGTCCTTCCAATTAACACCCAGGACTGATCTCCTTTAGGATGGACTGGTTGGATCTCCTTGCAGTCCAAGGGACTCTCAAGAATCTTCAACACCACAGTTCAAAAGCATCAATTCTTCGGCATTCAGCTTTCTTTATAATCCAACTCTCACATCCATACGTAACCACTGGAAAAACCATAGCCTTGACTAGACAGACCTTTGCTGGCAAAGTAATGTCTCTGCTTTTTAATCTGCTGTCTAGTTTGGTCATAACTTTCCTTCCAAGGAGTAAGCATCTTTTAATTTCATGGCTGCAATCACCATCTGCAGTGATTTTGGAGCCCAAAAAAATAAAGTCTGACACTGTTTCCACTATTTCCCCATCTATTTGCCATGAAGTGATGGGACTGGATGCCATTATCTTCATTTTCTGAATGTTGAGCTTTAAGCCAACTTTTTCACTCTCCTCTTTCACTTTCATCAAGAGGCTTTTTAGCTCCTCTTCACTTTCTGCCATAAGGGTGGTGTCATCTGCATATCTGAGGTTATTGATATTTCTCCTGGCAATCTTGATTCCAGCTCGTGCTTCCTCCAGCCCAGCGTTTCTCATGATGTACTCTGCATATAAGTTAAATAAGCAGGGTGACAATATACAGCCTTGACGTACTCCTTTTCCTATTTGGAACCAGTCTGTTGTTCCATGTCCAGTTGTAACTGTTGCTTCCTGACCTGCATATAGGTTTCTCAAGAGGCAGGTCAGGTGGTCTGGTATTCCCATCTCTTTCAGAATTTTCCAGTTTATTGTGATCCACACAGTCAAAGGCTTTGGCATAGTCAATAAAGCAGAAATAGATGTTTTTCTGGAACTCTTTAGTTTTTTCGATGATCCAGCAGATGTTGGCAATTTGATCTCTGGTTCCTCTGCCTTTTCTAAAACCAGCTTGAACATCTGGAAGTTCATGATTCACATATTGCTGAAGCCTGGCTTGGAGAATTTTGACCACATTAATTCCAGCTTTATTTGAATGCAGTCATAAGAGGTAGGTTTGTGAGAAGTTTCCTAGATATTTGAGGAAACTTGTCTCAGAGAAGCCCCACACATAAAAGTATCCTAGAAAATTCAGGAAAAAGCAAAGACTTCTATGCCATTATTAGCATAGCTAGTGGAGGTAATTTAATCAAAAGCATAACCATTTACACACCAACAAACAACTGGCATTCTGTATTTAGCTATGGAAGATATAAATGGATCATGTAATTGCATTCACCCATACATATTATACACATCATTGATTGTGTGTTAATGTGTTTAAATTTTGTTTGAAAAACAAACTACCCTGCCGGCATGCTCTGAGTAAACAAACTCTTAGAAAAGAATGATGAACAATGTTTGGGAAAAGAGAAGGAAAACTGGAGAAAAATGGACTAAAATTTTCATTTTTAAGTGAAAACTTGGATAAGCCATAAGGCTGCTTGGGTATATTTAGAAATTATACAAGCTAGAAATATAAGAAATGTGTATTTTAAAAGCCAAGATAAACAAAACATGATGAATATTAACTCACTGTTACCCTGCTTTCTAGATTCCTATATTCCATATTTGGAAGGTAAAATAACCAAGTGAAACAGGAAGACTTGCTTTTCTCTTTTAAGTGAATTTTCTATGTTGAGGGATTTGGCTATGCTTCAGTTCTCTGGAGGGACTATTAAAAAAAAAAAGACTTAGATTGTTATCTTTGAAACCATCTTCACAAAGGGCTCAAATTTGAAGTTGTAAGAAACTGGTTTCAAACCTAGAAACGCATCTGATTTCATTTTATTTTAAATTTTATCCTCAAGGAGTGCATTATGTATTTTAAGTCACTCTGGAAGGGGGCATCCAAAAATCTTTCAGTTCACAAGAGTACTCACTATACTGCAACATTTCGTCCACTTACTAATGTCTGAATACTTCTAATACTCATTGCTGGTTCAATCCACTGCGTGTGTGTGCGCATGCATACAAGTAATTTTGTTGCATCAGAGGCAGTTTTCTGTTTCTTTAAATTTAGGATCCCACACTTCTTCAGGGAAAAATGCTTTAGATAAGATCCAATGACTGGATAGTCCAGCAGCTACACACACTCAACTTGAACAAACTTCAGGAAACTCAAATTTATGCTTCTGGTAGTAGAGGTCTATACACTATCGACACAACATTTTGATAAATTATATTTCTCTTGACTTCAACCAAAATGCAAAAATAGGATGCATTTATGTTTGTAGCATTGATTATATTTCTGACTGGAGAGGATTTCCAGTTTAACTAAGTATCAATGAGAACCAAAACCAATGCATATAATTTTACATATCTGTTGATTAGCAAAAATGTCCACAGAATGATTTCTGGCTTCATACATTTCAAACTTTATTTCTTTCCCCACCATCCACACACTTTTCTGCCACATTCCATGGAGCACACTCATGCCCCAGTACAATCTGTGGTCCTATGCTTCAAGTCATAACACAGAGTGAGTCGTCAGAGGGACAGAGACTGGAGTCTTCCTGGAAGCCATTCCTACGCTAGCACAACTAGTGGCAATATACACAGAAGAGACTTATAATAGATATATTTCAATCATCATGGGGGTGTCAAAGTCACAGCTGGGAATTTTATATCTGCATTTTTCATCCACAAGTAAACACACCAAAAGTTTTGTATTTGTATCCCCAACTCAACTTTCCCTTAGCAGGTCCTCCCAAAGCCCATGACCTCTTGAACACCATGAAGAGAAGTATAACAGAGGGGGTTCTGAAATAGGAAGAGACCGCAGTTTTAGCCCACTCTAGTTAAATTATATTACATTCACAAATTTTACACAAACATATGACCATTTGAAGATAGAGGCTCCTGCCAGCATTCTAGAAGGGACCCATCCAGTGGTGGTCCTCAGGCTTAAGCTTTATCAGCTTCAGGATGTTTTTACTTCTACATAATTCTTTCCTCTGTAAAAACTTTGTATATGGAAACTTTCAAACATATACAGAAGTCAGAAGAATATATAATAACTCACCATGTACTCATCACTCAGTTTCAAGAACTATCAACTCAGGACCTTTCTTATTTTCTTCCATACCCTTGCCTACTCGTCCCTCTCCTCCTCACCCTGGGTTATTACCATGCCACTTACAATTATTTCTGTATATACATATATGCTTAGGTTAATATTTCTTGTGGTATTTTAGGACAGTTTTATCAATGGCTATAGTGGAGGACAGTGGAGCCTGGTGTGCTGCTGTCCATGGGGTTGCAAAAAGTCAGTCATGACTTAGCAACTGAATAACAACAATAATTAAATAAATATTTGTTTTGACTTCTGCCAGAATTGTTTTTATTTCCTACTATTTTTGTAAAATGCACTGAGTCTGTTCAATAGTACTCATTTTTAACATTTGCAATAAAGACAAAATTTCATTTGACCTTAAACTTACACAATGTTATGTGTCAATTATATCTCAATAAAGCTAGGGGAAAAAAGAATGCACTTGAACTGACAATGACCTTTCCTTAACAATAGAGCTGTGAATGAACTTCTCCAAGAACTCCCACATGTTCCATTTTTCTTATGGTTAATAATAGTCATTAATCAATCATCATATATGCATACATACAAACACACATACAGAAAGACACATGTAATTTTTCTTCTTGCATCACATTCTTCTAAGCCTAAACCAAAACAGATTTTTTTGGTCATGGGGGAAAAAAAAATCTATAAATAAGGTGTTAAAGGAAGAAATAGGAAAAACACATGAAAGGTCATCTAACACATTAACACGGTTAAGGAAATCAATGCCACACCCCATTCCACACATTCAGGGGCAGATTTCCCTATCACATTTTATACCATAGTTCTATATAACTTCACAGTTATAAATTTTAGATATCATAAAGCATACCTAAAATAAAAATATTTTAAAATCTCATGATTAGCACTTCACTCAAAGTCAAAAGAAGGAATTTAAGTTGGTAACTTTAGTGCAAGAACAAATTTATAAAATTTTACTATTCTTATTAAAATAAGGGCTGTTAGGATACACCATACCTTGGAGAACTTTCCTTTAGAGTCATAAATGTTCTAGCATGAGAAAAATAGTGTATTAGAAGTATGAGTGAGTGAAGTCGCTCAGTTGTGTCCGACTCTTTGCGACCCCATGGACTGTAGCCTACAAGGCTCCTCTGTCCATGAAATTTTCCAGGCAAGAGTACTGGAGTGGGTTGCCATTTCCTTCTCCAGGGGATCTTCCTGACCCAGGGATCGAACCCGGGTCTCCTATATTGCAGGCAGACGCTTTATCTTCTGAGCCACCAGGGAAGTCATTAGAAGTATATTAGTACATTAAAAAGTGTTGGTACATGTTGTGGTTCTAAACTGGCCTAATATTAAAGAGTTATGGTAAATTCCTTCAAAATTTGAGAGTTTACCCCAGGCTGGAAGCCAAGGGTTCTGGGATTAACAAGACGAGCAGAGTCCCTACCCTCACAGAACTTATGATATACTGAAAAAGAAAAGTATCCGGGGAGTTACAATCCTATGCGACACTTGTTATGACATAGGAATTACAAGGGGTTTCAGGAGGGTGGTGCAAGGGAGTTGAACCCAGGAAAAGGCCTGGAGAAGTGACGTGTAGACTGAGACTTGCGGCAACCTTCCAGGTGTGATCTTACTTCATTAAAAGTGTGGGTCTTTGCAAAGTGGAATGCAGACTGGAGAAGACAATAATGGGGGCGGAGAGAACAGGCAGATGACCACTGATGTGGATATGAACGAGAGAAGATGGCATCCTGGACCAGGACGATGGCAAGGAAGATGGGCCGAAGTAGGCAGATTCAAGAACTATTTCAGAGCTATCATCCACAGAGTTTAGTGATGAGTTAGTATGAGGTAAGGAAACCAGGAGAATCTGGAATGTGTCTTGAGACGGGAAGGTGATGGGTTTTGTTTTGTGAAGCTGGACATGGAGTTGAGCTCTTTGACTTCAAGATTTCTATTTCAGTTGATTCTCCAGAGACAGACACAAACATCTCAAATTAGAGCTCAGCCTTGTGATTCATGAAATTTTAAAGAATGTGCATGTGTGCTGTAATTACTGCTATAATTTAACAGGGCTGTTTTGTGCCCTAAAGCTGAGAAGCGAGCATACCTTTGTGCGTTCAGAATGTTAATTGAATTACCTCTGACTTTAGTTTACGTTCCTTAAGTCCAAACTCTTAAGTCAGGCAAAAGGGCTCACAGTTATGTAGTACCATACTTAACTACCCTTTTTATAAGCAAGGATTTTTATACCAAAAATAAACAGAGGCATACAGACATAAACCCATAAATTATGTGGGCAAGTACTTTAAAGGAACGTGTATTTGCACAAGGACGAGGAGAGCTTTCCTAAAAGGGACCAGGTCCTGGGAATTCTCTCTAAAAGTGATTTATTTCTGTCAACATTCTTCTTCAATTTAAACATATGCATTCACATATATTTAAATTTCTCCAGACATTTGACTTTAAAGCTTTACTTCTGATGTTCTGAATAAATACCTTTAGCAAAGAAGCAATAAAGTAAGTTAAGGCAGCTTTTCTTTTTGAATCTACCTTTCTTGTACAAATCTTCCTCTAAACACCTAAAGATTATTTGATAATATTTCTTTAGAAATGTTTCCTATAAAGTATGTGTGTGCCTATATATGTATGAATAACGTATACATGATACATATCATACACACATATATTACAAACTACTGAAATGTTTCTTATTGCCCTGAATTTTTTTCTTACAGAAGAGTTCTTAGCTTTCTGGCAAAGGAGATTTCCGACTTTATAAATGTATTTCTATAATGACTTTCAACAAGAATTTATTAAACATCTGCTCTGTATAGATGGATGTGCTGGTGTGTCAATGCATATTATTATCATAGTAAGTTAGTTGTCAAAATAAAAACAATAATAAGCAATAATGTTTAAAAAACACACACTTCATAGCCACAGATAAAAACAGACTTATGAGACCATTTTCTACCTTTCTAGCTGATTAAGAGGCAAGAGAATGAAACACACTTTTTAAAAGCTTGGTCCCTGGTGTGTCATAACAGGAATCGTCCATTCTCCAGCCCTGGTAACCCATTTGCCATGCAATGTTGACAATCATCTTCTACCAAAGGGTATTATACATGGCCATTGGCACATGTCAAGTTATTTCACATCCTAGGTTATTACTCAGTGCCCAGAAAGTCTTCCTATTATTTCTATTTCCTGTAAAATAATCCTTAGTTCCCAGGAGGAGGTCATTTTGCCTTAAATGATGAAACTGCACTTTGGGTTATGTATCCTCTTAGTGTGTATCAAGTATATTATCCCTAATGCAAAAATCTCATCTGTTAGCTTAATGCAAAGCTTTACTTTCCCCTCACTTATAACTTACAGAAAGACATGTTGAACAAGTTAGTTATGTCAATACATGTCTGTTAAGCCCATGAGCTGAATTCCAAAAGGACTGGAGGAATTTTTTTAAAATGCTCTGCTTACACTGCTGCAACGTTAACATCGCTGACCCAATTAGAAACATACATGGATAGCTCTGTATTTGTAACATTCTGTATGATTTAAATGACAAGGTGCCCTAAAAGGGAGCCAAAATATGTGTTTTGATGTTCCAGAAGTGGTTCTCTCTGGCAAAGGGAGTGTGATTCTTCAGCTAATCAGAGAGAGATCTCTCTTTAAATCTGGAGCTGGAGAGCCTCAGCATAAGAAAAAGAATGAGCATAAAACGTGTCCAGAACAGAAGGACTTTCTCTGCTGTTCCTCAGACCTTGGGATACCCAGGAATCCTACTGGTGTGAAGATGGGTACATCCAAAGAGAAAGCACCCCGAAGAGTTGCTGACATGACCCTATGACCTTCAGCCAGGTAGCCCACCACACACCCAACAGCTGTCCCCAAGGAGACTGCCTCGGCTTTCCGTTTGCTGGTAATGAGACTCCATGGATAAACCCTCTTACCTGGTTCCAGGATTTCTTTCTCAGTTCCTGTTCCATCACTGCCTCTTCTCAGCTCCAAACCTTCTGGCTCTACTTCCTGCCTCTCCCTACCAGTCCCACACCTGATCTGTGGACAGACTTGGGCACCCTGATGTTTGGCACCTTGCCTTAATATGGTTTCAACTCACTCTCTGGCACCTGTGCCTCTGGCTCCCCCTCCATCCAAACTTTGGTATCCAGGAGTTCTCTTGTTGACCTGTGCTTCCACCAGATGCAGCCCTATCTAATAAAAGCAAAGCAAGCAGTCTGAACCATATCCTAAAATACCCTATCCATCAGTCAATATAGGCTTAGTGATGTATGTGTAACAAATAGCTCCAAACTCTCCATCATCTAAAGTTGAGGTTTGTTCAGCTTATCCTACATGTTCATCATGCCCCAGCTATGACTCTACTCCAAAACACCCTTACTCAGAGGCTCCACCACTTGGAACATCCCTGGTCCCCACAACTAAAGGAAGAAAGCGTGAGGTGTTACAAATGAGCTCTTAAAGACTCATTCAGAAGCAATGTATTTGCAGCCATATTTCCTTGGTCAATGCAAGTCATGCAGCCCTGCCTGCCTCATGTCAAGGGGGCACGAAGGTACAATCGCACCCAAAGGCAGGAGAACCAGAGATATTGCTGAATAATGTTAAATGTTACCATAGGCACAAAGTTTTAAGTCACAATTTTCTGGTCTCATTGTTTATGGAACTAGAATATTGACTATAGTGTTGGTTGGCTCTGTTAATTCTTGGTAATCCTTAGAGAAAGCTTGAAGGTTTAATTAGGGCTTCCCAGGTGGCTCAGTGGTAAAGACCTGCAATGCAGGAGACATGGGTTTGATCTCTGGTTGGGAAGATCCCCTGGAGGAGGGCATGGCAACCCACTCCAGCATTCTTGCCTGGAAAATCCCCTGGACAGAGGAGCCTGAAGGGCTACAGTCCATGGGGTCACAAAGAGTCGGACATGACTTAGCAACTGAGCACAGCACACATGCACACACTGCAATACAAAAGGATGAGAAGAAGTAAGTCCTTGATTAAAAACAAAACTTCCAATGCTATAACTACTAACTGTCATCAGTTCTAATATATTAATATTGATAACAGCTAAGGTTTCATTTCTCAGGCATTTGCAGTACACCTCTAAGCTCTTTACATATATAATTTCTATACGTCTACAGCAAGACCATGGTACAACTACTCTTTTTATTCTCATTTTATAGACAAGGAAACTTGACCCAGTGATGTTTAGTAATGTGCTTGGGGGTGACAGCTATCATGGTTTAATGGATGCTATTTTAATCTTTAAAATATTAACATGAAAGTGTTACATAGTTTGGCTTCTTCTATTAGCTCCAGGGTTTCCACACTGGGTTACTGTGAGCCTCCTGGCTCATGATTTCTAAAGCAATGTCAGTCTTTAGGCTTTAATCCAGAGAACATTTTTGGCACATCACAGAGAAGAATGAAGTAGGGGGTGGGGTGGGAGTACAGGACTTTTGATTCTGGCTAAAATGTACAAAGTCCTAACAGAGCATCATTCTTACTCCAACCACCAAAATAAGCCTGATGAGCTACAAAAATCAAACTTTTATAAACTTCTTTCAAGAGCAGGGGATGCAAAGAACCCTAAAGGAACAAATTTCTAGAAAACAATGAGCTAGTCCCAAGTGAGAGGAGAGCCGTAAGTGTTCTCACTCACAGCAGAATAACAAGTGGAGATGAAATTCAGACGAGCATAAGGAGAAAGTAGCCAAGTTGCAGTGAAAGTTCAGTGGTCATGTATGGCAGACACGTGGACAACACCAAAAGTTCGGCCACAGAGCGAGTCTATGCTGAGCCATCAAATCATTCCCATGGTGCGTCACCAAGTTCTCAGGAACACTGTGCCAAAGGTTGGGGCAAGACAGAAAACGGATTTCCCCATTGGAGGAATAGGGCCTTTCCCAAGGAAATGGCAACCCTCTCCAGTATTCTTACCTGAGAAATCCCATGGACAGAGGAGCCTGGCAGACTACAGTCCATGGAATCACAAAGAGTCAGACATCACTGAGCAACTGAACAACAAGTGCAAGGCAGCCATCTCCCATCTCCAAAAGCAGACCTGATTAAAATGTATCTGTGATCCTCTGGGCTCTGAGGTCCCAAAGGCCTGGGGCTTGTCAGTTCAGAGAAATTAAACTATGACACTCCTGTTAAGTCAGCAATAGAAGAACAATAAGAATCTACAAATTACCAAGGAAGTGTGACCTTAAGCCCAAATTGAAAAGACTAACATCAAATACTGGTGAGGTTAGGGAGCAACTAGAATTCTTGTACATTTCTTGTCAGAGTTTAAAACAGGACAACCACTGTGGAGAACTGTTTGGCCATTTTTTAAAATTAATTACTGTATTTTAATTGGAGAATAATTATTTTACAATATTGCGATGGTTTCTGCCATACATCAGGATGAGTCGGCCACAGGTATACATGTGCCCCCCTCCCATCTTGAACCGCCTTACTTCCCTCCTCACCCTATCCCTCTGAGTTATCCCCATTTCTAACAGTCAAGCACACAACAATCCTAAGAACCAACACTCTGCTCCTGGGTTATAATCTAAGATGAATAAAAATGTATGTCAAAAAAAAGATTTATTTACAAATGACCAAAGCGGTATAACTGATGAGCTCAAAATTGGAGACTACTTATGGGTTCATCAACATGTAGGTAAAGTTTTGTGTGTTCACACAATACAATACTAGTCAGCAACCTGACTTACCTGTACAATCAAAAACATAGATGATTCTCAGAAATGTGCCGAGTGATAGAAGCAAGGCATAAGAGTACACATGTATCTACCCATTTATATGAAGTTCTAAAACAAGAAAAATAATGCACGGTGATAAACCCCAAGTTGAATTAGCCAGTGAGGGGCACAAGAGAGCTTTCTGGGATAATGGTAATGTTCTTTTTTTTTTTTTTTTTTTTGGCTTTGGATGGTTAATACATGTCATTGTCAAAATTTAGTTGAAATGAAGATTTGTGCAATTTACTAGAGCTTAATTATACCTCGCTTTTAAAAGGTATAAGGTTAAATATTGTCCTTTCAGAGTACGTGAATGAGTCAGCTCCAAACTGAGTCCATGATATCAGAGTTAAACGCCAGGTCCTGTAGGCCACCCAAGGTCAATATAAAACAATCACAGCACTTCTCTTATTCAGAGCTTTTGACAGTCAGGTGCAGACATGATGGGACCTGCTAGAAAAAGGGCACAATCCCACACCTCATGAGTGATTCTATCCTTTCATCTGTTTCTACCCAGTGTTATCTCATGCTGAGTTATCCAAAACCTGCTGATATTTCACTGCTATAACCTCTCAGTGTCAGCCTTTCATTGCTCAGGGTCAGCCCTTAAAACACTGGGGATTCCCACTCTAACTGCACAGAGCTTATCAGCGTATGGTGTGCTAGAGCTCTACTGCTTGATTATTTTGTTATTGCCATTTCTGATCTTAACTTCTCCACACAGGCAAACACTTTTCCATAAGGCTCCTCCCACATGCTCCAAAATGACTCCTCCCAGAGAGATAGAAAGTGGTATCATGCAGTAGGGTGACCGGAGGTGAGAAAACAAGCATCTTGTCTTAATACTGCCTAAAATGGCACTTCTCACACTTGTTTGCGCATAGGAAATGCCAAGGAATATTGTTAAAATTATGATGCTCATTGAGCAGGCCTGGATTGGAGTCCAGGGTTCTAAATGTCTAGCAAGTTCCCAGGTTCTGGGGTGTTACTGGTCCACAGTCCACACTTTGAGTTTAAGGCCAAAGTTTTCCTTTCTCTTTAGTTTCTGGAAGGTGCCTCTCTCCATGTGTGAATTCTCAAGTCCAGGCTTCAGCTTTTGACTGCTTCTGGTTTAAATGTGCAAGCTAGGGTTCCAGCAGTGGACCAAGGTTAGCTTTTGGAATTAAAAATAAACAACCTGGAGAGGCATTTTAGTTTTCATAAATTAACTCAAAATTATTCCATCTCTTTTCATATCCTCCCATCATCCATCTGTAAGACTCCCATTGATCAGTAGCTTCCACAGAGTAGGCAGACCTTTCAGAAGCATCTAGGATCAGACAATGGGTCATAGGCAGGAGCTTCACCAAGACTTCAGCTCACATCAGTTAGGAGATACATCCTGACTGACAGAGAAATAGGGATGCAGGTCAGTTAAGTTCCTCTCTGGAATGGGTCAGAGCCTGCTTCCATAACCAAGTGGGGAAAACAGCTTCCTTCCCCATTGACTCTGTTGGGTACAATGATGCTTCTCAGATGGACACAAAGGAAAAGAGACTTTGCCCCAGAGTGACCTTTTGGCAACAGCATTCTAAGAGATGGTAAGATTATAATGACAGCATGGTATTTGGCATCCAAGTTCTTGAATCATTCAAAAAATATTTAAGATGTGACCTTTACCCAAGAATTCCAGAAACTTTTTTAAAGAAAAATACACTTGAGACATTTAATCTAAATAATTCAGAATATTCATAAATTCCCAACCATTTAAGCATTTGATTCATTATTTAGGAAAAACTTTATATGCAAAACAAAAAATAACCACTGCTTAATGTAATGACATAGAAGACTTATTGCAATTGGTCAGGTTTAATTGGATAAGTGGCATTAGTCCTTGACCACATGAATATTTTGTGAAAAAATAAACCACAAACAACCAAAGCATACAAGGGGGCCACAGGGGATGAGATGGTTGGATGGCATCACTGACTCAATGGACATGAGCAAACTCCAGGAGATAGTGAAGGAAAGGGAAGCCTGGCATGGTGCAGTCCATGGGGTTGCAAAGAGTCAGGCACAACCTAGTGGCTGAACAACAACAACATACACAACACGGCAGCAAAAGAAGTTTTCAATCTGCTCATAGTTTTGCTAGATCAAACTCTTGGAGGAAAAAAAGGAAGAACACTCTCTGACATAAATCACAGCCAGATCCTCCATGACCCACTCCCAGAGTAATGGAAATAAAAACAAAAATAAACAAATGGGACCTAATTAAACTTCAAAGCTTTTACACAACGAAGGAAACTATAAGCAAGGTGAAAAGACAGCCTTCAGAATAGGAGAAAATAATAGCAAATGAAGCAACTGACAAAGAATTAACCTCCAAAATATATAAGCAGCTCATGCAGTTCAATACCAGAAAAAGGAACAATCCAATCAAAAAGTGGGCAAAAGACCTAAACATACATTTCTCCAAAGAAGACATACAGATGGCTAATAAACACATGAAAAGATGCTCAATACCACTCATTATTAGAAAAATGCAAATCAAAACCACAATGAGGTATCATCTCACACAAGTCAGAATGACCATGAGCAAAAAGTCTACAAACAATAAATGCTGGAGAGGGCATGGAAAAAAGGGAGCCCTTTTATACTGTTGGTGGGGATGCAAACTGGTACAGACACTATGGAGAACAGTGTGGAGATTCCTTAAAAAACTGGGAAGAGAACTGCCATACAACCCAGCAATCCCACTGCTGGGCATACATCCCAAGGAAAGCAGAAGTGAAAGAGACACATGTACCCCAATGTTCACTGAAGCACTATTTACAATAGCTAGGACATGGAAGCAATCTAATGTCCATCAGCAGACAAGTGGATAAGGAAGTTGTAGTACATATACACAATGGAGCATCAGTTCTAATGAGGTAGATGAAACTGGAGCCTATTATACAGAGTGAAGTCAGAAAGAGAAACACAAATACTGTATATTAACGCATATACATGGAATTTAGAAAGACAGTAACAATGATCCTATATGCAAGTCAGCAAAAGAGACACAGATGTAGAGAACAGACTTTTGTACTCAGTGGGAGAGGGCGAGGGTGGGATGATTTGAGAGAATAACACTGAAACATGTATATTACCATATGTAAAATAGATGACTTGTACAAGTTCGAAGGATGAAGCAGGGCACACACAGCCAGCGCTCTGGGACAATCCAGCGGATAGGGTGAGGAGGGAGGTGGGCGGGTGATTCAGGATGGGGGGCACATGTGTACCATGGCTGATTCGGGTCGATGTATGGCAAAAACTATCACAATATTGTAAAGTAGTTATCCTCCAATTAAAATTAATTAATTAATTTAAAAAATAGGCTTTAGTTTCCAAGCTCTTTCAAGTCTCCAAGCTCTCAGCATTTCTCCTTACCTTCTAAGGGCTCGTGGCTCAGGCTAGGGGCAGGGCTGCGGTTTCTGCTGAGTCAGAGATCTCCATTGTATTCTTGTGCACTGGCTTTTGGAACTGAAGTAAAGGCCCTTTCATTTCGGGTGAAATTCCTCTTGGTAGACTGGACCTAGGCTGGTCTTTGGAGAGAAATCAAGTTCTGAGCCTTTGGAGTGGGAGGACTAACTCCAAGACCCTAGACTACCAGACAACTAACTCTCAGTTCAGTTCAGTCACTAAGTCGTGTCTGACTCTTTGCAGTCCCATGAATTACAGCATGCCAGGCCTCCCTGTCCATCACCAACTCCCGGAGTTCACTCAGATTCACGTCCATCAAGTCGGTGATGCCATCCAGCCATCTCATCCTCTGTCGTCCCCTTCTCCTTCTAACCCCAATACCTCCCAGCATCAGAGTCTTTTCCAATGAGTCAACTCTTCTCATGAGGTGGCCAAAGTATTGGAGTTTCAGCTTCAGCATCAGTCCTTCCAATGAACACCCAGGACTGATCTCCTTTAGAATGGACTGGTTGGATCTCCTTGCAGTCCAAGGGACTCTCAAGAGTCTTCTCCAACACCACAGTTCAAAAGCATCAGTTCTTCAGTGCTCAGCTTTCTTCACAGTCCAATTCTCACATCCATACATGACCACTGGAAAAACCATAGCCTTGACTAGATGGACCTTTGTTGGCAAAGTAATGTCTGCTTTCTAATATATTATCTAGGTTGGTCATAACTTTCCTTCCAAGGAGTAAGTGTCTTTTAATTTCATGGCTGCAATCACATTCTCAGTGATTTTGGAGCCCCCCAAAATAAAGTCTGACACTGTTTCCCCATCTATTTCCCATGAAGTGATGGGACCAGATGCCATGATCTTAGTTTTCTGAATGTTTAGCTTTAAGCCAACTTTTTCACTCTCCTCTTTCACTTTCAAGAGGCTTTTGAGTTCCTCTTCACTTTCTGCCATAAGGATGGTGTCATCTGCATATCTGAGGTTATTGATATTTCTCCTGGCAATCTTGATTCCAGCTTGTGCTTCTTCCAGACCAGCATTTCTCATGATGTACTTTGCATATAACTCTATGGAGTATCAAATAGTGAGAACTCACACAAAGGAAACCATTTGAATACAAGTGGTGATCCAAGTCTATGCCCTGACCAGTAATGCTGAAGAAGCTGAAGTTGAACGGATGTATGAAGACCTACAAGACCTTCTAGAACTAACACCCATAAAAGATATCCTTTTCACTATAGGGGACTGGAATGCAAAAGTAGGAAGTCAAGAAACACCTGGAGTAACAGGCAAATTTGGCCTTAAAGTACAGAATGAAGCAGGGCAAAGATTAATAGTTTTGCCAAGAGAACACACTGGTCATAGCAAACACCCTCTTCCAACAACACAAGAGAAGACTCTACACATGGACATCACCAGATGGTCAACACCAAAATCAGATTGATCATATTCTTTGCAGCCAAAGATGGAGAAGCTCTATACAGTCAGCAAAAACAAGACCAGGAGCTGACTGTGGCTCAGATCATGAACTCCTTATTGCCAAATTCAAACTCAAATTGAAGAAAGTAGGGAAAACCATTAGAACATTCAGGTATGGCCTTAATGAAATCCCTTACAATTATACAGTGAAAGTGAAAAATAGATTCAAGGGACTAGATCTGATAGACAGAGTGCCTGATGAACTATGGATGGAGGTTTGTGACATTGTACAGGAGACAGGGATCAAGACCATCCCCAAGAAAAAGAAATGCAAAAAAAGCAAAATGGCTGTCTGGGGAGGCCTTACAAAGAGCTGTGAAAAGAAGTGAAAAGCAAAGGAGAAAAGGAAAAATATACCCATTTGAATGTAGAGTTTCAGGAATAGCAAGGAGAGAGAAGAACGCCTTCTTCAGTGACCAGCGCAAAGAAATAGAGGAAAACAATAGAATGGGAAAGGCTAGAGATCTCTTCAAGAAAATTAGAGATACCAAGGGAACATTTCATGCAAAATTGGGCTCGATAAAGGACAGAAATGGTATGGACCTAACAGAAGCAGAAGATATTAAGAAGAGGTGGCAAGAATACACAGAAGAACTGTACAAAAAAGATCTTCATGACCCAGATAATCACGATGCTGTGATCACTCACCTAGAGCCAGACATCTTGGAATGTGAAGTCAAGTGGGTCTTAGGAAGCACCACTATGAACAAAGCTAGTGGAGGTGATGGCATTCCAGTTGAGCTGTTTCAAATCCTGAAAGATGATGCTGGGAAAGTGCTGCACTCAATATGCCAGCAAATTTGGAAAACTCAGCAGTGGCCACAGGACTGGAAAAGGTCAGTTTTCATTCCAATTCCAAAGAAAGGCAATGCCAAAGAATGCTCAAACTACCACACAATTGCACTCATCTCACATGCTAGTAAAGTGATGCTCAAAGTTCTCCAAGCCAGGCTTCAATAATACGTGAACCGTGAACTTTCAGATGTTCAAGCTGGTTTTAGAAAAAGTAGAGGAACCGGAGATCAAATTGCCAACATCTGCTGGATCATTGAAAAAGCAAGAGTTCCATCTATTTCTGCTTTATTGACTATGCCAAAGCCTTTGACTGTGTGAATCACAATAAACTGTGGAAAATTCTGAAAGAGATAGGAATACCAGACCACTTGACCTGCCTCTTGAGAAATCTGTATGCAGGTCAGGAAGCAATAAACAGTTAGAACTGGACATGGAACAACAGACTGGCTCCAAATGGGGAAAGGAGTATGTCAAGGATGCATATTGTCACCCTGCTTATTTAACTTATATGCAGAGTACATCATGAGAAATGCTGGGCTGGAGGAAGCATGAGCTGGAATCAAGATTGCTGGGAGAAATATCAATAACCTCAGATATACAGATGACACCACCCTATGGCAGAAAGTGAAGAAGAACTAAAGAGTCTCTTGATGAAAGTGAAAGAGGAGAGTGAAAAAGTTGGCTTAAACCTCAACATTCATAAAACTAAGATCATGGCATCTGGACCCATCACTTCATGGCAAATGGGGAAACAGTGGAAACAGTATCAGAATTTATTTTTTTGGGCTCCAAAATCACTGCAGATGGTGACTGCAGCCATGAAATTAAAAGACGCTTACTCCTTGGAAGAAAAGGTATGACCAACCTAGATAGCATATTAAAAAGCAGAGACATTACTTTGTCAACAAAGGTCTGTTTAGTCAAAACTTTGGTTTTCCCAGTAGTCATGTATGGATGTGAGAGTTGGACTATAAAGAAAGGTGAGTGCTGAAGAATTGATGCTTCTGAACTTTGTTGTAGGAGAAGGCTCTTGAGAGTCTTTTGGACTGCAAGGAGATCAGTCCTGAGTGTTCATTGGAAGGACTGATGTTGAAGCTGAAACTCCAATACTTTGGCCACCTGATGCAAAGAACTGACTCATTTGATAAGACCTTGATGCTGGGAAAGATTGAGGACAGGAGGAGACGGGGACAACAGAGGCTGAGATGGTTGGATGGCATCACCAACTCAATGGACATAAGTTTTGGTAAACTCTGGGAGTTGGTGATATACAGGGAGGCCTGGTGTGCTGCGATTCACGGGATCACAAAGAGTCGGACACGACTGAGCAACTGAACTGAACTGAATACAAGACCTGGCATCACCCAACCACCAGAAGCACCCTGTGCAGGATGCCTCACCTAAACAACAAAAATACAAACCAGATCATCAGCAGACATAATTACCACCTCATTCAGCCTTGCCCATCAGAGGAAAAACAAACAAAAACTCAGCACAAATCTCACCCTATACACAGCTTACACAAACCACTGGACCAATCTTAGGAGGGCAGAAACCAAAAGGAAGAAAGAATTCAACCTTGAAGCCTGGGAAAGGGAGACCTAAAACACAATCCTACACTGTTGGTGGGAATTCAAACTAGTACAGCCACTATGGAGAACAGTGTGGAGATTCCTTAAAAAATTGCAAATAGAACTACCTTATGACCCAGCAATCCCACTTCTGGGCATACACACTGAGGAAACCAGAATTGAAAGAGACACATGTACCCCAATGTTCATCGCAGCACTGTTTATAATAGCCAGGACATGGAAACAACCTAGATGTCCATCAGCAGATGAATGGATAAGAAAGCTGCGGTACATATACACAATGGAGTATTACTCAGCCGTTAAAAAGAATTCATTTGAATCAGTTCTGATGAGATGGGTGAAACTGGAGCCAATTATACAGAGTGAAGTAAACCAGAAAGAAAAACACCAATACAGTATACTAACACATATATATGGAATTTAGGAAGATGGCAATGACGACCCTGTATGCAAGACAGGAAAAAAGACACAGATGTGTATACCAGACTTTTGGACTCAGAGGGAGAGGGAGAGGGTGGGATGATTTGGGAGAATGGGAATTATAACATGTATACTGTCATGTAAGAATTGAATCGCCAGTCCATGTCTGACGTAGGGTGCAGCTTGCTTGGGGCTGGTGCATGGGGATGACCCAGAGAGATGTTATGGGGAGGGAGGTGGGAGGGGGGTTCATGTTTGGGAACGCATGTAAGAATTAAAGATTTTAAAATTTAAAAAAAAATAAAAAATTAAAATTAAAAAAAAAGAAAAAAAATTAATAAAGAAGATGAACCCATCATAGTGTGAAGAAAGTTTAGGAGTTCTAAATTTTGCTTAACCAGTTTAAAAATATATAAATAAATTGTAAATGGAGGCATCCAGTTAAGCGCTGCCTCTAAGGTTCAGGAATCTACCTAAATACAGAAATCTGGGTGTTTATTAAGAAACAGATTGGAGGAGTTGAGCTGGGATTTCTGGTACTCAGCAACACAACTATATAAGTACTTCCATAAGCAGTCAACTATTTTATTTTCATTGCTTGCCTTCCCTTCTAAAAGTCTAAACCTCTGCCATCCTAGGATATTATAACACTTGCTCAAGGCTGTGGGAGTCTTTATTCCTAAAAAGCAATTCTGTATAACTTGGCATTGCAAACTCAAGCATTCACTGAGCATTGGCCCAATATTTTGTTAGCAATTATAAAATGTATATTATCAATCAAGCCTAGTTTTCCTAACATTGCTTTAGCTGAAGCATCAGGATTTCTCTCCAGACTCAAAATGAGTGATAAAATAGCAGGTAATAGGATATCTGAGGATAATCAGAGTGAAACTGAATTATTACAGAAAAGCCTTGGGTTCTTTTTCAGCAAAGTATAATCGCAAACATTGTCACCCTCACTATAATCACCACTGTCACCCTTATTACTGCATCATTATAATCATCACCATTACTGTCACCATGAACTAGTGATAGCACAGAAAATATAGAAGTTTCATTGAAAATAATTTTGGCAGTAACTATTAAACCTTACAAATTTATATCCCATTTGAATCATCAATTTCTCTCCAAGGTATCTGTATGATGGAAATACATGGGTACCAAGAAGAAAAAGCATGGAAAAAACTATAGAAATGTCAATTCTTACAAATAAAATTACATACTCCTAACAGGAATATTTCTAGGCAAATTGACTCTAAAATTTACATATCAATGGAAAATTGCTTGAAACAAGGAAAAATTACGAAACACCCTAAATAATTTCAAAGACAAGTTTACTTAACAAACGTTTATCAAGTGGCTATTGTGTCAGGTACCATTTTTAGCCAAAGGGATGACTAAATAAAATCTTGGTATGTTACTACTGCAGAACACTGAGCTGCATGTAGTAAGAATAAAAAACACCTAATCAACTAATGCGGGAAAAAAATCTCTAAGACATGTTGTGAAGTTAAAGCAAATCATGGTACAATACATGCAGTACAGTGCAATTTGACTCTCATAATAAAAATTATCTCAATCTGAGCCTGTAAAAAATCCAACTAAATAGAAAATAATCCAGGATGATACCTTATGAAGAATGGATGGATGATTACTTCTGGAGAGGAAAATGGAATTGAGTAAGCCATGGACAATTTTGGCTTTGTGTAATATTTGAATTTTTACTAGAAGAATGTGTTTATTACATGCATACCTAAAATTTACCAGGATACCTGAAAAAATACTGATAAAGTATTACTTGTCAAAATCTAGTCTAGAACAAACTGTACTTAATAGGATGTTTTCAAATACCCTCATTGTTGGTCATTTTCCTAGGAATTCAAATTTTGTAGGCTAATATCAGACCAAGTTTATTTTTGTTAAAAGGCAGGAAGGCAAGTGGTAAGAGAAAACACACACCAGGATGGTGCTTCAGTTCAGTTCAGTTCAGTCGTGTCTAACTCTTTGCGATCCCATGAATCGCAGCACGCCAGGTCTCCCTGTCCATCACCATCTCCCAGAGTTCACTCAGACTCACGGCCATCGAGTCGGTGATGCCATCCAGCCATCTCATTCTCTGTCGTCCCCTTTTCCTCCTTTTCCCCCAATCCCTCCCAGCATCAGAGTCTTTTCCAATGAGTCAACTGTAAATTGGGGCAAATGACTTATTCTCAGAACTACTTGGTACACTAAATGAGATAGCATATGGTAAGCACTTCATTTATACTGAGTTCTTGATCAATGTCAGTTTTTGTTCTCAATCACTTCCATCAATAATTATGGCATCATTTCCATATTGAGCCTTTTAAAAGATAGAAACCAGGAAAAGTAAGAGCTGAAATACACAGATATAGTTCTCCATTCCTTGCATTTAGATATTCCTATGTACATAATATATGTATATTCTGCAACCCGAAATGTCATTATCTGTCTGAAATGCCAAATTGGTTTCTGCAAAGAGTTCTGTTTCTGTCCGCCTGCAATGTAGGAGACCTTGGTTTAATTCCTGGTTCAGGAAGATCCACTGGAGAAGGGAAAGACTACTCACTCCAGTATTCTGGCCTGGAGAATTCCATGGAATATATATTCCATGGGTCGCAAAGAGTTGGACATGACTGAGTGACTTACACTTCAAAGAGTCCTGTACAAAGCAAAACAAGTAATAGAAGTCATTAGAGGAGATACACCATCAAGGAAAGACTTTCCTAATATTAATTTCAAGTTTATCTCTTGATGCACAAAGGGATCACCACATGGGTGCTAAGTGGACACTATTACCTCATGTGGCAGAAAGGAAGAGGGAGCCAGGTCTCCCCGGCCCTTTTTGTAAGGGCACTAACCCCAGACTCCCATTTCCCTCTCACAACTAAGGAGGAGACATTTACTTTCTCAGGAAAGACATCTTCTTGCCAATTTCAAAGCAGTAACACCCCAAGTCCTTTGTACATGATGGCAACTTAAAATTACTCCACTATAAATAATCTGATGACAAATTTGGCAGTTTGATTTTAGCCACAGTGGGGAGGGGAAGAGCTAAAGGGCTCAGAGTTGGGCTTCTCTCCATCCAAGTAGACAGATTTACGTCGAGCAGCAGTTCTCACCCTTGAGTGTGTATCTGAGTCACCTGGCTGCTGCTGCTGCTAAGTCGCTTCAGTCAGGTCCAACTCTTCATGACCCCATGGAGCCTGCCAGGCTCCTCTGTTCCAAGTGATTCTCCAGGCAAGAGTACTGACGTGGGTTGCCATGCCCTGAGTGTGTTACATCACAGATCTCTGGGTCTCACTCCCAGTAGATCTAAGGTGGTCTCTATAGTTCTAACAAGCTCCCAAGTGATGCTCAGGATGGTGTTCAGGACTCCTCTCAGAGAACCACTGCCTGAGGGATGCAGGAGTCATGCCTGCAAGTGATAGCATTAGCCTCTCCATGAATCCTCACCTGTGAACTCAGGCTCAACCCCAGTCAAACAACGGAGAGCAGAGCATGCGAAATGTATGACATTTCTGAATAACTTCAAATTATTTCCAGCCTGCAGAACTTGAGACTAGACGACTTCATTTGGGGGTAGACCCCCTTCAAGCAAGCTTGAAGGGAGATGAGAAAGGCCACCTATCCAAATAAGCCGGCTTCTTACTACCTCATGCACCGACTTGCCAACAAAGAGAGAACAAAGTCACACTCAAATTCTAAACTCTTTTAAGGATGTAAAGTATTTCAAGTCCATGATCTCTTCCTTTCTTTTAGATCTCAAGAATGTCGGGCTTTTTGCCTTTTTGCCATCAAAAAAGCCAAGACTGTGTTCCATCACAAAATGCAAGAGCGTGGCCCAGACAAACTGCCGGGCTGAGCCTGCTGTCAACTGTGTGGCCAACAAAGGACCAAAGAGCTGGATTAGACAAAAAAATTTTTTCTGTCGTTTGAGGCAACAGATTTTTCCAAACAATATTTTAATTTGCATACCAAGCCAGATTCCCTCTCGGAGGACGGATAGAGAACATTCCATCGTGTAAGACAATACTCATTCCCATAGAGTGATGTCAGGGCCCAGCGAGCAACGCTCTTTCTGAGATTCTTTTCCTGGCCGTTAAGGTTCCTGTTATAAAATGTTAACCACTTCAGAATTGGGCAAGAGGTTGCAAATCTCTGTTAGTGTTTTTACAAAAGCAAAAGAGACAAGGCTGTCATCAACTGCCTCATGCGCAATTATTTAATGACTTTTCCCTCCTGGTATGAATAGGATTTCTGCAATCTATCTTCACCTCCCAGGACTTTCTTCTCCCAGGAATACCGATTTGGGTAGTTTATTTCTGCCAGCTTTTGACATGCAGGGAGCAGTCTGATTGTTTGCTAAAATGATAGGAGGCATTTCAGGGCTCTAGGACTAAATCCTGGTAGGAATTTTGAGGTTAATAGGAAACACACTGGGCATTTTGCTAGTTAGGGGAATACCACGGCACAGGGAAGATTAAGGACAAAACACTCTCTAACGCATAAATGATAGAAAATGGTGTGAAGAAGTACAGCACAGCAGGGAGATTCTGCCAAGAGCCTATTCTTAGGGTTACTTGAAAAAACACCAAGTTAAAAAAAAATACACTATTTCATCTACTAACTAATCAGGTATCCTTTTCTCTCTCTGCATATGTATTCCATAATTTTAAGATGAAAGAAAAAACTTGTATTCCATTTGAACTCTAACCATGTGCTACTTTTTCGTTGTGAAAGCCTGAAAAAATAGATATAGGATACTGAGGGGAAAATACAGTATCAACCAGCCTGAAATAACTGACTTTTAGTCAATTTAACAGAGCTATTTTTTTAAAATAGGAGTATAGTTGGTTTACAATGTTGTGTTAGTTTCTGCTGTGCAGAACAGTGAATCAGGTATGCGTACACACATATCCACTCTTTCTTAGAATCTTTTCTCATATAGGTCATTACAGAGTATTGAGTAGAGTCCCATGCACTATACAGTAAGTTCTTATTAGTTATGTATTTTATATATAGCAGTGTGGGTCAATTCCAATCTAACAGAACTAATTTTAGGATGAAAAAAAGGAATACAGAAAAAACTTGAAATCCCCTTGATTTTTCCCCTTGTCCTATTTACCTCTCACTATCAAATTTGTTGGGAGTCTCCCCTATACAGTGTTTTGTCCTTTTATTTTATATACATATATTCCAGAACAATGCTGAATGTAGTGTTATATGTTTTCTAATATCTATAAGAAACTGTTACTCCTAAACCCATGGATTATCACCCGCCAAGCTCCTCTGTCCATGGGATTCTCCAGGCAAGAATACTACAGTGGGTGGCCTTTGTCTTCTCCAGGGGATCTTCCTGATCCAGGTTTCCTGCATTACAGGCAGATTCTTCACCGTCTGAGCCACCAGAAAATCCCAACGTCTATATAGCCGCTATCAATACAGCACATGAGATACTGAAACTTGATTTTTTTTTCATTCAGTGTTATACTTTTGAGCCTGTCTATACATAGAGACTGAGGTCATTTTTAAAGGCAGCATCACCTCCCCCTTCTATAAACACACTACAATTTGTATTTAGCCAGCTGATAAAAGCTTCGAGTGTTGTCCATTTTAGACAATTACAAACAATGCTGCAAAGATGTGTCTCCTTCATGTTTCTAGAGGCTGTATTGGACTTCATCAAGGACAGAATGTCAGAGTCTGCACACTTCCAGCCCTGCTAGATAACATCAAAACACTCTCCCAAGAGGGGATCGCAATTAGTATTCTGATCAGAAGCACTGACAGTTTCTGTTTTCCCTCATTTTGGCAAGACTCCAACTATGTCATTCTTAAGTTATTCCACTCATCCAAGGATCCCTGATCAACAGCCAAGATGAGTTTCCTGCTCACAGCTAGAATGAGATGACAGTGGACAGATTTACCTCTACGTCTGCCCACTAGCATCCTCTATTTCTAGAAACAGAATCTGTCTTTTCTACAGAGAACTGCCCTCCCACTCTGAGTTGTTAGTCACAGTCACAAAGGAGCTTCTCTCTATGTAGAATGACCCATCACAGATAGAGCCCAAAATAAAAACAACCAGAATTTCTCATGGGCAATGAGAAAATCTCAAGCTTACTTGAGATTTTAAATAATGTGAGAAGGAATAAGCTGTCTTTGTCTGCCTGTGGATAAATGAACAAAGAAGAAAGAGGAATCAAGATTAGACAGAAATTCCTCTCCTAGGTACAGATCCACAAGAACTGAAGACAGGGGCTGGAACAGATATTGATACACCAATGTTTGTTTAGCATTATTCAAAATAGCCAAAAGATGGAAATGCTGATCCATGAATAGATGAGTGGATAAACAAACTATAGTATATCATGCAATGGAATATTAGTCAGCCATAAAAAGAAATAAGGTACTGATACTTGCAATAAAATGGATGAACCTCAAAAGCATTACATTATGTAAAATAAGCCAGATACAAAGAGATAAATATTGAATAAATTCATTTATATGAAATATCTACAATAGGTAATTTTATGAAGACAGAAAGCATATTAGAGGTTACCACAGGTAAGGAGAAAGGGGAGTTACTGCTTCATGATAACAGAGCTTGTTTAAGGTGATGGAGAAGCTTTTGGAGCAAACAGTAATGATGTTTGTACACATTGTTAAGGTAGGTAATACCACTGAATCACACACTTTAAAATGGTGAAGACAGTATATTTTATATGTATTTTATCACAAAACATTTTAAAAACCAGAAAACCATTGAGATAAAAAAAAAGAAGAGGATTAGACATACAGACAGAAAGACAAACATATATATCTCCCAATGACATTGTTTGACTTCCTGGATCCCGCCATGCCTAAAGTCAGACCTAATTATTTTATTCCTTAGTTTCATAAATCAGTGTATTCTATTTTTTTATTTGTCTTGTTTGAACTGGTTTTCTGTCACTGGGAATTGAAATAATCCTAGATCAAGCATAACAGTGTATGGTCAGAACGGAAAAATGTTTGATCTCCAAATCCACTTGGGTTCTAAACCTTTCTTTAAAAAAATAACTCTGCTGTTTACAGGCAATCATTCCAATCTTATCCTAATTGAGCTTGTGTGCAGGCTATTGAGGAGCTGGTAATAGCTTGAATAAACATGACAATCTTTTAATTTCTCTTCACTGCTTGATACAAGGTCTATCCCAACCCAATTTTTTCCAGATACATCTCTCCTCTGGTTAATGGGCTAAGGAGAACTGGGTGACATGCTGAAGAGGATACAAAGGAAAAACAGTGTCCACCACAATGAGAAAGTGGACATTCAAAAATGATTCTTTATTACCAAGCAGAAGAGAAATGATCCAAGATCCGAAGGCAAAATAATTTTCCCATTTTAGGCGATCATTCTGACCTGGAGAGTGAGTGCTTCCATTCAGTCAGCATCCATTCCTGGAGGAAACAGGAGATCCCTCCTTTTTTGTAAAGACAAGTAAGGATTCTGCCTTGATATCACATTTTGCTCTTCAGTAAGGAAACTAACAAATCCTCAGTGGCAAAGAAGAAGGGGAGAAGGAGAAAGAGAACCCCTTTCCTTGTGTTTATCTCTTAATGTAATTTGGTATTTCTTTCTTCACATAAATTTACCAACAGATAACATAAATATAGCAAGATAAAAATAATGGAATATGTGCAAAATGGGATGGGTCATTTTAGACCTTAAATTCATGGGAACAATTATACTTTGAATCCAACAGTTTCTCCTTTCTCACATATGGCAAACCTGACTAGCTTGCTTATAATCCTGCTCTTAATATGACTTTAACTGAAGCAAAAAAGAAAATAAAACTGTTTGCAAAGAGACAAGCTATAAGATTAAAAGTATTATTTATTGTAGAATTTAAAGACTTCAATAGGAGAAGGGAACAACAAAACTGTGAAGGATTCCAAAATCAGTAATAAGTGTGATGAAAATCTTAGAAATGCAATAGTCTTCGGGACAGGCAAGAAAGGAAGAAGAGGTTTCCTTGTGTGGAGTAAGGAAACGGAAAGCACATTGAGTGTAAACTGGAAGACCCCAGAGATTGCAATAGGCAAAATCCAAATATCAGTAAGAGATTACATTGCCTTAGAAGTCTTTGTGTTTACTAGCCATCTGTATGTCTTCTTTGGAGAAATGTCTGTTTAGGTCTTTTGCCCACTTTTTCATTGGGTTGTGAGTTTTTCTGCAATTGAGCTTCATGAGCTGCTTGTATATTTTGGAGATTAATTCTATGTCAGTTGTTTTACTTGCTATTATCTCCCATATGAAGGTTCTCTTTTTACTTTGCTTATAGCTTCCTTTGTTGCACAAAAGCTCTTAAGCTTAATTAGGTCCTATTTGTTTATTTTTGTTTTTATTTCCACTACTCCGGGAGTGGGTCATAAAGGATCTGGCTGTGATTTATGTCAGAGAGTATTCTGCCTATGTTTTCCTCTAGGAATTTTGTAGTTTCTGGTCTTACATTTAGGTCTTTAATGCATTTTGAGAAACATACAGATGGCTAATAAACACATGAAAAGATGCTCAACATCACTCACTATTTGTTCAGTCACTCAGTTGTGCCCAACTCTTTGTGACCCCATGGACTGCAGCACCCCAGGCCTCCCTGTCCTTCACCATCTCCCAGAATTTGCTCAAACTCATGTCCATTCAGTCAGTGATGCCATCCAACCATCTAATCCTCTGTTGTCCCCTTCTCCTCCTGCCTTCAGTCTTTCCCAGCATCAAGGTATTTTCCTATGAGTTGGCTCTTTGCATCAGGTGGCCAAAGTACTGGAGCTTGCATTTCTTCACTCATTATTAGAGAAATGCAAATCAAAACCACAATGATATATCATATCATATCAGTCAGAATGGCCATCATCAAGAAGTTTACAAACAATAAATGCTGGAGAGGACATGGAGAAAAGGAACCCTCTTACACTGCTGATGGGAATGCAAACTGGTACAGCCACTATGGGGAACAGTGTGGAGATTCCTTAAAAAACTGGGAAGAGAGCTGCCATATGACCCAGCAATCCCACTGTTGGGCATACACACCGAGGAAACCACAATCGAAAGAGACACGTGTACCCCAATGTTCATCACAGCACTGTTTACAATAGCTAGGACATGGAAGCAACCTAGATGTCCACTGATACATGAACGGATAAGGAAGTTGTGGTACATATACACAATGGAATATTACTCAGCTATAAAAAGGAACACATTTGAGGCAGTTCTAATGAGGTAGATGAACTGGAGCCTATTACACAGAGTGAAGTAAGTCAGAAAGAGAAAGACAAATGCTATATATTAATTATATATATGGAATTTAGAAAGATGGTACTGACAATCCTACATGCAGGCCAGCAAAGGAGACACAGATGTAAAGACCAGACTTTTGGACTGAGTGGGAGAAGGCGAGGGTGGGATGATTTGAGAGAATAACATGGAAACATGTACATTATCATATGTAAAATAGATGACCTGTGCAAGTTCGAAGGATGAAGCAGGGCACCCACAGCTGGTGCTCTGGGACAACCCAGAGGGATAGGGTGGGGAGAGAGGTGGGAGAGGGGTTCAGGATGGGGAGGACACATGTATACTTGTGGCTGATTTATTGTTGATGTATGGCAAAAACCATCACAATATTGTAAAGTAATTATCCTACAATTAAAATAAATTAATTAATTTTTAGATTCATGTCAATGTATGGCAAAACCGATACAATATTGTAAAGTAATTAGCCTCCAATTAAAATAAATAAATTTACATTTAAAAATAAATAAATAAATAATAAAAAAGAAGTCTTCACAGTGGCCAAGCACTACAAATGCAAATTCAAAAGGAAATTAGGCAAAATATAACAAACTAGTCTCTGTTCCGCATGAAAAGAAAAACACAAAAACAGAAAAAGAATACTGTGACATTATGGAATTTTTTTGTCCAACGTTTCTCTTCTTTCCTTTTTCTCCCCCCACCTCTGGAACAGCTCCATAAGGAGGAAGGAAAAGAGAGCAAAGGAACAAAGGAAACTCCTTTTGAAAAACAAATGGGGTTTCCAAACTTCATTTATGCTGCTCTTCATCCAGTTTAGTCTGTTTCTTTCTTCTCTAAATGCTGACATGGTTGCTTTTTCTGCCTGGTATTCATAAGCAAGACATTTCTGAAATATGTAGCTTCATACCAGTAATGGGGTGGGGTGGGACACCACACAAAGGAGCTTGCCTTCCAAATATTAGCACAAAGAACTGCTTCTTGAAATATGTCACATTTCCAACTCTGGGAAGGCACTGCTGGCCGAGGAAGCAACAGGAATGGCCGACAATGTATAGTCCATATCTCATTATAACACAATCAAAAATATGAGCTGCTATTTCCACTTCTGACACCATGTGATTTTTCAGTTCGTTTCACATTCACAGAGGTTTAGTTGAATGAATAATGCCATAGAGGGAAAAAGCTATTTGGCAGAAAAGAGGTACAAGGAGGGGATAGGAGAAATAATTGACATGGCAAGTCATTTGATATTACCAGCTAAGCTCCAGGATTGGGGTTTTGAGGATAATTCCAAACAAAATCCCAGACGTTGGTTTGGAAACTGTTTCTCTAATCTGTGCTCTACTTTTGTGGCATTCCAATGAACAATATCCTCAAACTTTAAGTGTTTTCTTCAAACAGAATTTCCTGTGAATTGGTAACAAATAATTTAATTGAATTGAAGAAAATACAATTAATGTTGAGAAGGATAAGTTGTCTCTGAATCTGTTAGAGGAAGATCTATTCTGTTTTGGTCAAAGTATGAATGAGTTATAAAGAATTGTTTATACAGTTCTATAATCAATTTGAGGGCTTACTTAAAATACTGAATAATTAAATGTATTACAAGGAGCTGCATTCTTTATTAAAAATCCATATTACTAGTGGTTACCAGGGGGAAAGGGGAGGGGCAACAGAGAGGTGGAGAAGTAGGAGGCAAAAACTACTGAGTGAAAGATACGCTACAAAGATGTATTATACAACACAGGCAATATAGTCAATATTTTGTAATGACTGTAAATGGGCTGCAACTTTGAAAACTTGTATAAACATTAAAAATAAACTAAAAATTCATTTTAATTCAAGGCCAGAGTCTAAATTTCCTTTCTTCAGTTTCTAAATCTCATTTATGCAACTATTTCCTTGTATCCCTTCATTGGCTCACTCTTTTAGAAGCTGAGAACTGTAAGACTGCTGCATACGTATGTTAATAACTATCATTTATTAAACAGTTAACTAGTCACTTCACACAGTATCTAATTTTATCCTTGAGACTATGTTTTCATCTGCATTTAATAGATGAGAAAGCAAGTCCCTGAGGTGTTGGCTAACTTGACTAGGGCTGCATTTAAATGCAGATCTAATGCCAAAGCCTGTGCAGTTTTCACTCTACCATGCTATCTCCAACTAAAAGAAGATGGCCATACCACCATAAAGGGGACTAGGTTAACATAGCAGTGAAATGTTTCTAGAGAATAAATAAAACAAACTATATCAGAGAAAAGACCTTTTTCCAAAATATTAGTCACAAGAGCTTTCAAAAAAGTTCTAGAACCACATCTCCTTATTCCTAAATAATTAGTATTACTCCATTATTTATATTTATATACAAAATTATATTAAAATTATTAAAATAAGATCTTCTGAAAGGTAGGAAAATACCAGGGTCCTTTTCTGGAAGACTGAATAAAAAAGGTCAGTCTGTTGGTTTAATGCTATTTCCCCAAGAATTCAAGTGCACTTCATTTGGACTGTGGGATTATTTTCTTTGACATGGAGGTGAACAGTCAGATGAAAATGGTTATAAAGTTTTATGAAAATTATAAGAAATTTTTGAAATGTAATAATGAAGATAGATTTGCTCAACATCACAGCACTATTTACAATAGCTAGGACATGGAAGCAACCCAGATGTCCATCAGCAGACGAATGGATAAAGAAGCTGTGGTACATACACACAATGGAGTATTACTCAACTATTCAAAAGAATGCATTTGAATCAGTTCTAATGAGGTAGATGAAACTAGAGCCTACTATACAGAATGAAGTCAGGAAGAAAAACACCAATACAGTATATTAATGCATATATATGGAATTTAGAAAGATGGTAATGATGATCCTATATGTGAGATAGCCAAAGAGACACTGAGATAAAGAACAGACTTTTGGACTCTGTGGGAGAAGGCGACGGTGGGATGATCTGAGAGAATAGCATTGAAACATGTATATTACCATATGTGAAATAGATTGCCAGTCCAGGTTCAATGCATGAGACAGGGTGCTCAGGGCTGGTGCACTGGAATGACCCTGAGGGATGGGATGGGGACGGAGGTGGGAAGGGGGTTCAGGATGGGGAACACATGTACACCTGTGGCTGATTCATGTCAATGTATAGCGAAAGCCACTACAATATTGTGAAGTACTTAGCCTCCAATTAAGACAAATAAATTTAAAAAACCTTGTTTTAAAACATGTAATAAAGTTACTATCATAAAAGGGTATGGCATTAACATGAGAAAAGACAAAGAGGTTCAAATAAACATGTAAGAATGTAATGTCTGTTCAAGTGATTGTTTCAGTTACAAAGGGCAAGAATATGCAATGCATTTGAAAGGAAGGGAAGAAGGGGAATAGAACACTGAAAGGAAACTGAAATGCAGTTGTACATATGGCATGTTGAAAGGATTCAGTGAACTCCAGCAGGAATACAAGAGAGTAGTGAGGATTAGGAAAAGCACATAGGAGGTTTGCAGGAGGCCAAAATGCCAGGCTATATTTAGGCTTTATCCAACAGTTATATGACTCAGGGAACTCAACCCGGGGCTCTGTAACAAGCTAGAAGGGTGGGAGGTTGGGGGCAGGTTAAAGAGGGAGGGGACACATGTATCTATGGCTGACTCATGTTGATGTATGGCACAGGGCAACACAATATTATGAAACAATTTTCCTTCAATTAAAAATAAATAAGTTTGGGGAAAAAAAAAGATTCCTAAGAAAAAGTTTGAAGGAGATGGGGAATTAGCAGAGCAAGGGTAGAAGACTAATATTTATTGGGTACTGACTGTTGTCCGAAGTGTTATTCTCAGAAACTGACATAGATCATTAAATCCTCATCACAACCCTATGATTTAGGTATTTTTCAATTAGTAGCTTCCTGTGCTGGGTACTACTGTTCATTCTGGTTTTTTTTTTTTTTTGTAGTAATATTTGTACTTCTTTGTATTGTTTATTTATTTTTGTGGTAATATTTGTGTTGTTATTTTGAATTTTTCTTGTAGCATGCTATTAGTAAAACAAAAAGATTTTCCATTTAAGAGAATACAGTTATGATTATAAAATTAAAGTAGCAAACTAGTATTGTTAATTTGAGTTGGAAATATGTATTATTAATATGAAGTCATACATTTTAAAAATATGTACTGTTTGGTTCTGATGAGTAAAATGACCAGTAGAAATAAATGTCCAAATCTTTAGGTTCTGACCTTCAATTTTATCCCCACTTCTGAAATGGATCAGAGTTTCTTGGAGAAATGGCCAATTCAAGATCTGGTTCAGTGGCAGGGAAGATACAAGATGAACCCAGGATTTTTGTAATGCCAGAAATCAAGGAAGATTTCAAAGACAAATAGAATCATTTCAAAAGGACAGTGGAACCACCTTAAAGAGGCTCCTACTAGTCAAATCTATGAACATCTGATCAAACAGTGACTACAGTTCAGTATCCACACTTTCTAAGTATTAACTGTAGAAACACAGGCTGGGGGAAATGAGATACTTTGTCCAAGAACATTCAGTCAGTAAGAAGTGAAGTTGATGCTGACAGTTTTCATGACTTCAGAGTGATGCTCCTACCATATAGCATGCTCCTTGACCAAAGAATGCTTAACTGAAGAGACAAGTGCAGAAGTGAGGAGCATAAGAGACAGCTAGAAAGAGGCAAGTAAGGAAGCCTGAACACACTCTTCATTGGGAAAGGATTTTCTACTAAGCAGCTCCATGCAAAGCTACCAAAGAATGACTACAGACACCCAAGCAGTGGCTGGGTGAGATGGAGTATTAGAGAAGCCACTCAAGTCCTTCCAATACTGATGTCCAGATATACCTCATGATGACATTTCCCTTTAATGTCCCTGTGTATGCTTGTTCTTGGACATGAGTTTGGGTAGGCTCCAGGAGTTGGTGATGGACAGGGAGGCCTGGCATGCTGTAGCTCATGGGGTCACAAAGAGTCGGACACAACTGGGTGAACTGAACTGAACTGATGCTTGTGCTAAGTCGCTCAGTCATGTCCGACTCCTGCAACCCCATGGACTGTAGCCCACCAGGCTCCTCTATCCATGGAATTCTTCAGGCAAGAATATTAGAGTGGGTTGCCATGCCTTCTTCTAGGGGATCTTCCCGACCCAGGGATTGAACCTGCATCTCTTATGTCTCCTGCATGGGCAGGCAGGTTCTTTACCACTAGCGCCACCTTCCTGTAATAGTGGTCAAATGCCCACTCATGACAGAATGTTCTTGAGCTCAGGTATCTTGGGAGAAGGGAATGGCAAACCACTTCAGCATTCTTGCCTTGAGAACCCCATGAACAGTAGGAAAAGACAAAAAGATGGAAAAAAATAGGAAAAGACAGTGAAAGATAAACCCCCCGGGTTAGCAGGTATCCAATATGCTACTGGAGAAGAGTGTAGAAATGGTTCCAGAAGGAATGAAGAGGCTGAGCCAAAGCAGAAAGCAGGCCCAGTTGTGGATGTGTCTGGTGGTGAAAGTAAAACCTGATATTCTAAAGGACAATACTGCATAGGAACTTCAAATGTTAGGTCCATGAATCAAGATGCCTAATGGTGTGTTAACTATCCCTCAATTCACCCTGGTGCCCTTGGGGGCCTACAGCCAGTCCTGGAATTCAGTGCCCGATAATCTCCTAGTCTTTACTAGAAGGTTGCAGTAACTCTTCTCACAGTTTTGCCCCCAACTTTTACTTTAACAAAGTAAAGTCGCTCAATCATGTCCGACTCTTTGTGATCCCATGGACTAAACAGTCCGTGGAATTTTCCAGGCCAGAATACTGGAGTGGGCAGCCTTTCCCTTCTCCAAGGGATCTCCTCAACTCAGGGATTGAACCCAGGTCTCCCGCAGTGCAAGTGGATTCTTGACCAGCTGAGCCACCAGGGAAGCCCAGCAGGGACCCTATCCCTCCTTTAATTTCACAAAGCACGGCTAAGACCAGGCTCTAGAAGTTAATCAAATTTTACTGACTACATGAGGCTAATAGGAAGTTAGATGGGAACTAGCGCAGCTCCTGGTATCCACCATGTTATAGAGTAGAGCCCACCTCCCATTACCCAGTTATCCTGGGAGGGGTTTTGACTGTTGTCTCCCCTATACCCCAACTCTCCTGGGACTTAGAGAGAGGAAACACTAGTTTATCCTTGATTACCAGCCTCAGGTTCCCTTCCTGTGAGGGTTCAACTCCAGCCTGCTATGAAGAATTATTACACACATGGCTCACAGTTACAGCTTCCCTTTGGCATAACCAAAAAGTTTACTGTGGGTATTTTTCTTGCCACAACTGAAGAGCAATCATCCTCAAAGTGGAATCAACCATCCATCTCCAGCAACAAAATAAACCACAGAAACTTCAACACTAGCATGTCTTTTTCTCCCAAGGCTCAAATATCCCAGGACTAATTTCTTCAATTAAGGCCAAGGGTTAAAATTCTGGGACTGTCTTTCATCTAGATTCAGAAGTCTCCAAGAAAGAGAAGCTGTCCCCAAGCTCATGACCTAGCAGGCAAAAAGCAGCCTTGATATGAGGGAGGGGAGGATCCAGACAGGGGACCCATGTCCTCCCCAGAGCAAATGCCAAGGAACTGATGACTCTCACCTCCTCCCATCCATTTTATGATTCTGCCAGATCTGAGAATTTCACTCCATTATGTATCTCAACTAAGAAGTTGTGCTTATGTACTATGACCTCTGGTTGGCGTATTTTAGAGACATGCAAGGTGATCGAAGGGCAGGCCATGTCCCTCCTTACCTCCCTCCCTCCCTTCTCCTCTCCTCTCCTTTCTTCTAACCTCATCTGCCTACTGACATTTTGGACCCCATCCAGGAGCCAATCGGACAAGAGAAGATGCACACGTTCCACTGTTGGAGCCTGGCTCTGTACCCCCGGGGGCTGAGCTCCACGGACTACATGAATCAACAGTTGCTCCACACGGAGACCCCTCCGTCCGCCATAAGCCATGTGGGCTTTTGCAGTTGAGTTAGGCACCAGCTCCAGCCCTGTGGGGTCCTAGGATGCAAGGAACAGACCTCACGGGTCTCAGCAAGAGGCCCAGACATGTGCTCCTCGCTGTGACAGGGGTTAGGGGGAGAAGTCCCATGCCTTCATTCTTGGGGTTAGGAATGGCAGGACTCTCAGTGCTACTTCCTCCAAAACAACACTCCCTCAGAAATGTATCTTTCTCCTCTGTCCTCCTGACTCATCTTCCACGTCAGTGACTCCTCTGTTCCGGGTTTCTTTGACTTACTCAGAATGATGGGCCTGGCGGGCTCTTGGAACGCAGTGTCCCTCATCTTTGTCCCTCGGCCACAAGTGCCCCTGGAAGGGCCCCATTTTAACAACATGCGACATTACAGAAACGCTTGAATATGTAAGATTACCTTTTCAAAGAATTCCAGTGGTGGTCTTCCCTGAGGGAAATGGATGGGCAAAGGCCAGAACTGACACGTATTTTTCATTCTCTCTCTCTTTTTTTTTTTACTTTACAATACTGTATTGGTTTTGCCATACATCAACATGAATCCACCATGGGTGTACTCGTGTTCCCAATCCTGGACCCCCCTCCCACTTCCCTCTCCATACCATCTCTCTGGGTCATCCCAGTGCACCAGCCCCAAGCATCCTGTATCCTGCATTGAACCTAGACTGGCGATTCATTTCTTATATGATATTATACATGTTTCAATGCCATTCTCCCAAATTATCCCACCCTCTCCCTCTCCCACAGAGTCCAAAAGACTGTTCTATACATCTGTGTCTCTTTAGCTGTTTCGCATGCAGGGTTATCATTACCATCTTTCTAAACTCCATATATATGTGTTAGTATACTGTATTGGTGTTTTTCTTTCTGGCTTACTTCACTCTGTATAACCGGCTCCAGTTTCATCCACGTCATTAGAACTGATTCAAATGTATTCTTTTTAATGGCTGAGTAATACTCCATTGTGTATATGTACCACAGCTTTCTTATCCATTCATCTCCTGATGGACATCTAGGTTGCTTCTATGTCCTGGCTATTATAAACAGTGCTGCAATGAACATTCTCTTGTTTGGGGGGATTTTTGTATCATGTACATGAATGTTAGAGCTAACAGACTGAACCTAAGGAAACTACCAACTTTTGACAACTTTCGATATACCATTTTCAGATGATCCTGTTTGTCCGCAACATAGTCAACTGCAGGAAATCAGAGGTGAATTATTTGATGTTTCTCTCACCATCCAATCATGACAACTGTTAAGTGGCCTAAGCTGTCCCTCATCTCTTGCTCTCAAACCTTGACCCTGCTGTATAATTTTCTGGCTTCTATCTTCTACTCACCAAGTTTCCTTCTGGAAGCAGAAAAGAAGCAGAATGGAACCTATGGAAGACAGAAACATTCCCATTCTGTCCCTACTCTATGTCCAATACTCTCACCAAGGGCCCAGACAAACAATCCTCTGGTTTTCTGCTGAATTTACTCTCACTGTGTACAGGCCAATGAAGAGAGAGTGCCATTCCATGGCACAGATGCCCATTCAAGGATCTGCCAGATTCAGCCTCATGTGTAGACATATCTGTCTCCTGCATTACATGATTCTTTTTTTAAGAAAAAAGGTTATGTCTTTATCCCCCAAATGAGAACAGTGCAAAGATCAGGATAGTAGGTTCTCAACAAATGATTACTGAATGAACAAATGACCTCGTTATGAATGCTGGCATGATTTCATAGCATAAATGAACTCAGCAAATACTTGACACCGTCAACTCCTTATTCTGGTTACAGGGCAAGAGTCTGTCTCAATGTGCAGGGGGATACAACTGTGAATCATTAGCGTATGCAGACTCAATTACTCAATGGGCCGTGTATGATAGATGTCTTGGATACACACTCCTAGCACACAGAAACGCACTCTTTCTGAAAACATCCCTTGACAAAGAAGGGTAGCCAGTAAGACCCTGGCTCCTATAGACGATAATTCCGTTATGCCTCAGAGCCTCCAAATTTCTATCTTGCTTCTAAGTGATGAGGAATTTCAAGTCTCCAAGGAGGACAAATAACAGGAGAAAACTTGGTCAGGAAACTCCAGGCCCCCAGGGCTAGAGTTTAGAAAACACTTATGCAGGTGAGGCCGCTTTCAAGAAGTTTCGACTATATAAATTCCTCTTTGTCTGACTTACCCTGTATTAGTCTAAGACAGTTATTATATTTTCTTATTATAAGCATGCACTGTGTCCTGCACCTGGAGCAGTTGCCAAATTGCAGATTTATTCCTCTTTCTATACATCTGTGAAAAGAATGTGTGTTCTGTTTCATCAGGGAGTTACTTGAAGTCACAGATTGCTAACTCCAAATGAATAGAAACAGTGATTAATCTTGAAGATACGAGCTCGCCACTATTCATGTAACAGATGTCCGTTATGATGAGTTACACATTTGTTCCATGTTTACACTAAAATACAAAAAGAAGATTCAACTATTTTGTTTAAAAAAAAACAACAAAACAAAAGAAAGAAAGAAAAGAATGAATGGGGGAAGGGGAGGTAGGGAATTAGAACATACTGGAAAGTGTTTATTCAGGTGCCAGGTTAGATGCGATCTCAACATGCAGTACGTCCACAGGGTGGCAGGTAAGGAGGTGGGGAGCGAGGGATAAGCAGGGGTAAACGTTCCTGGCTTCATGTCAGGGTGTGGATATTAACTCAGTTCATCTCCCTTGGCTGACAGAAGCACTAATGCCAAAACCGGCAATTTCATCAGCATCAGCTACACAGAAGATGGGATTTCAGAGGAAGGCATGAGAAAAGGGAGACTGATGTATGTAATTTTATTCAAATAATTAAAAACAAAGTTGGCAGTCTATCTTCCTGTCAAGAAGAATAAATATCAGACTATGGAGTTGGAAGGCCAAGTGCAAGAGGCTTCCTGCTGCTCCATCTTAACTTGGGTCCAATACAAACTTTAGAGTTGACTCTTCACAAAAACATCCATTCAAAGTGATCTTCCTCTGTGCTTTTGCAGTTGCCCTGAGCAGAGCTAAGGCAGAGAAGAGGACACATGTCAGGAGTAAGTGTGGAGGGAGCTGCCCGACTAAGCCACGTGAGAGCTGATAGTTCCATGGCCTCAAACACAGAGTTTGTATAGCCCCGAGCTATTTCTCTAAAATATAAAAGGATGAGTGCAAGAGAAGTTTCCAGAACTTTCCTTTCTCTCATTATTTGATTCCTGTCCTCACAAGTCCAGAACTAAAGCAAAGCCTGCACTATAGTAGGAACTAAGTACGTATGTACACACACACACACACACATTTAAATGAACTAAATGAGCATGGCCTGGACTTCATGAAAGACATGTGCACGTGGATTATATTTATCAATAGATTAATTATCTTACATATTTACAGGCTCAATGGATTACAGCAGAGGCAGTATCACAAAAGTTAAAGAATCTTTTCTGAATGTTAAAACATGGCTGTAACGTGTACTAAACCATACCTCTCCAGAGTTTCTTTATTTAAAAAAAATTTATTTATTTTTGGCTGTGCTAGGTCTTTCATGTGGCACATAGGCTTTTTGCTGCTGTGTGCACTCCTCATTGTGGTAGCTTCTCTTGTTGCAGAGTACAGGCTCTAGGTGCTCAGGCTCAGTGGCTGTGGTACACAGGCTTAGTTGCCCAGCAGCATGTGGAATCTTCCCAGACCAAGGATCGAACCCATGTCCCCTGCATTGGCAGGTGGATGCTTAACCACTGGACCACCAGGGAAGCCCCTAGAAGTTTCTTTTTAATAGCAACACTTTAAGAAGAGAAAAGAAACTCTATTTTGTTATTTAATAAAGAGATGGGATCAGCAAGACCAGTCAGTAAAAAATGAATAATTTCAACAGACTCACTGAGGGTTTTGCTTTTAAAACATTTTAATCACTTTTCCTCTCTATTTCCAATAATGTATCATGTGCATGCTTAGTCATTTCAGTCATGTCTGACTCCTTGTGACCCCATGCCCTGCCAGGCTCCTCTGTCCATGGGATTCTCCAGGCAAGAATACTGGAGTGGGTTGCCATTTCCTTCTGCATCAAACCTTTTCAATTGCTCCTAACACGTTTAATTTTAAGATGTGAAATACTCCACTTCTACATCTCAACCCTTCTTGTTATTATTTGAAGATTATGAGAGAAGGGAGCAATCCTCCTTCATTTGTGACAGTCACAATTCCAATTAGAGACTGGAAGCATCCTTCAGAAAAGTCCTTGTGCTGATGAGATTTCTGGGAGTCAGTAAGGCAGCAAGAGCCTATCTGTCTGCCTTAAGCAACACAGGAAGAGACACACTGCAAAGGGAGCCAAAATAATTAAGGAATTCAGCTTACTAAAAATGACACATTGATGGTTCAAAAGGACACATGAACCTCAATGCTCATTGCAGCACTGTTTACAGTGGCCAACACATTGAAGCAGTCCATCAACAAAGGAATAGATACAGAAGATGAGATGAAAGTGAAAGTCACTCAGTCATGTCTCTTTGCGACCCCATGGACTATACAGGCCATGGAATTCTCCAGGCCAGAATACTGGAGTCAGCAGCCATTCCCTTCTCCTTTGGATCTTCCCAACCTAGGGATCAAACCCAGGTCTCTTGCACTGCACACGGATTCTTTACCAGTAGAGTAATGAGGGAAGCCCCAGAATACTGGAGTGGGTAGCCTATCCCTTCTCCAGCAGATCTTCCTGACCCAGGAATCAAACCAGCGTCTCCTGCATTGCAGGCAGATTCTTTACCAACTGAGCTATCAGGGAAACCACAGAAGATGAGGTATGTATATACAATGGAGTATTAGTTCAGTTCAGTTCAGTTCAGTCGCTCAGTCGTGTCTGACTCTTTGTGACTCCATGAATCGCAGCACGCCAGGCCTCCCTGTCTATCACCATCTCCTGGAGTTCATTCAGACTCACGTCCATCGAGTCAGTGATGCCATCGAGCCATCTCATCCTCGGTTGTCCCCTTCTCCTCCTGCCCCCAATCTCTCCCAGCATCAGTCTTTTCCAATGAGTCAACTCTTCGCATGAGGTGGCCAAAGTACTGGAGTTTCAGCTTTAGCATCATTCCTTCCAAAGAAATCCCAGGGTTGATCTTCAGAATGGACTGGTTGGATCTCCTTGCAGTTCAAAGGACTCTCAAGAGTCTTCTCCAACACCACAGTTCAAAAGCATCAATTCTTCGGCACTCAGCCTTCTTCACAGTCCAACTCTCACATCCATACATGACCACAGGAAAAACCATAGGCTTGACTAGACAGACCTTAGTTGGCAAAGTAATGTCTCTGCTTTTGAATATACTATCTAGGTTGGTCATAACTTTTCTTCCAATGGAGTATTACTCAGCCATTAAAAAGGAATGAAATAATGCCATTTGTAGCAACACAGATGGACCTAGAGATTATCATACTAAGTGAAGTCAGAGAAATATTGTACAATATCCCTTATATGGTGAATCTAAAAAGAAATTATACAAATGAACTTATTTACAAAATGGAATGGGGGGAAGTGAGGAAGGATACTTATGGGGGAAGAGGGTGGAGTTTGGGATGGACATGTATATGCTGCTGTATTTAAAATGGATAATCAACAAGGACCTACTGTATAGCACAGGGAAATCTACTCAGCATTATATAGCAATCTAAATGAAAAAAGAACTTGAAAAAGAATAGATACATGTATATATATAACTCAATCACTTTACTGGTCACCTGAAACTATCACAACATTATTTGTCAACTATATGCCAATATTTTTTAAAAGTTTAGAATCAAAATTAATTTAAAAAAATAACCCATTGTAATGCCATGTTCAAAGTGTTAGTAAGTGGGTACTTGGAGCCAGATGAAAGAGTCTTATAGGCATTCTCCATCTCTCTGTCAAATAAAATTGAATGTTTTTATTTAGTCTAATCCCAGCAAGGGAACCAAGTTGATGACAGAGAAAGCTTCCATTTTTGAAGACAGTAGGAATTTCAAGAATATAGGGGTCAGCAAAATTTCTGTAAAGGGCCAAAGAGCAAATGTTGTTGGTTCTATGTGCCATGGGACCTTTGCTGCAGGTAACTATCATGATGGGGAAAGCTGCTGCTGCTAAGTCGCTTCAGTCGTGTCCAACTCTGTGCGACCCCATAGACAGCAGCCCACCAGGCTTCCCCGTCCCTGGGATTCTCCAGGCAAGAACACTGGAGTGGATTGCCATTTCCTTCTCCAATGTATGAAAGTGAAAAGTGAAAGTGAAATTGCTCAGTCATGTCCAACTCTTAGCGACCCCATGGACTGCAGCCTACCTGGCTCCTTCATCTGTGGGATTTCCCAGGCAAGAGTACTGGAGTGGGTTGCCATTTCCTTCTCCAGATGGGGAAAGCAGTCATGGTCAAAAAAAAAAAAAAAAAGGCACAGCTGTGCTTCAATAAAACTTTATAAAGGTAGGCTCACAAGCCAGAGTTTGCTGACCCCTGGGATAAAACATGGATGTCTCTCCAAAATAGACTGAAGATGCCAAACTTAAGGTCCCATTGAAAATTACAGTGCTTTTCATGCCCTGTACTTTTAAACCATGCTCAGCACTACCTACGTTTCTTGAGTGCATCTTCACCATCTTCCAATAGCATGTTTCTTAAATAAATCAGAGATGCACTTCTCAAACTAATTGCATAAGCTTAGATTCGACCAAGAAAATAAAGTCATTCTAACCATCCCAGCAATAAAGAAGTATTAGGGCTTATATCAGGTTTGGAATATCTAGAGGTCAAGCAGGCCGATACCAAAATGGGAAAAATAAATAAATAAAGTCACTACCAAAATGCAGGAAAGTAGACACTTGAATCCACCAGCCCATCCCAGTAATATGGGTGGTTACCAAAAGCTCTACAGAAATCTGCTCCAATATCCAAGAATTTATGAACACCCCCCGTCTCCCCCCAGCCACTATCTCTGTCTATACCAGCAAAGCATCTTGGTCTCCAACACTCCCTAAAAAGCCACTGTGATTCTTCTTCCTGTCCGACATGCAGCTGCAATCACCCCTGATCATAATAACTTCTATTTCTTTCATCTGAACAAAGCTCACATTACTCTCTTTGGCAGACTCTAACTCCAGACCATACAGGGAAGAGAACTGGAAGGGATGCTGTGCCCACCTGCTCTTCAGTGATGTAGAAGCTATCTTCAGAGAGGAGGTAGTCATACCTACTTGACAATGGCTAGGCCACCGCATTCCTCTCCTTGGTCAAGGCAGTATCCATCCGTTTCCCATTACCCCTTTTTAACTTTCAAATAAAATAAACAACATAGTGCCTCTGTCCTACTTGCTGCAGGATTCCCTATCCACCCCAAACTCACTCAAGTGTCCCCCACAAGTGGAGCCACCAAGTCCTGTTTGTTATTTTAATCCACAAATGGTTGATGACTGTCCTTTAGTTCAATCACAATAGCTCTTTCCCTGGTGGCTCAGATGGTTAAGAATTGGCCCGCAATGCAGGAGACCCTGGGTGCAACCTCTGGGTCGAGCTGGTCCCTGAAGGAGGAAAGGGCAACCCACTTCAATATTCTTGCCTGGGAAGTCCCATGGACAGAGGAGCCTGACGGGCTGCAGTCCATGGGGTCTCAATGAGTCAGACACGATGGAGTGACTAACACCTTCACTGGGCAATGTGAAAACTGAAATATGGGTTTCACTCACTCCTTATTCCATAACAGTGGGAAGGAGGATGGATTTCATTGATATATACAGATATATCCCTATGAAAACAGGAAGAAAAATGCCTTAATACAACCCTCATTTCTACAACTGGTCATATGACCACTGTTAGCTCTTACACCTATCTCTTTTATTACTCACAGGGAATGGCATACACCCATAACACTCAAGTAGCATCACCATAGATTAAGAACACCCAGCTGGAATCTTGGGCTTCCCTGGTGGCTCAGAGGTTAAAGCGTCTGCCTGGAATGTGGGAGAACCGAGTTCAATCTCTGGGTCAGGAAGATCCCCTGGAGAAGGAAATGACAACCCACTCCAGTACTCTTGCATGGAGAATCCCATGGAGGGAGGAGCCTGGTGGGCTACAGTCCATGGGGTCGCAAAGAGTCAGACATGACTGAGTGACTTCACTTCTTCTTCTTCTTAGCTGGGATCTGCCATCCACCCGACATCATCAGGTGCCTCCCTTGCCTTGTGCATGAGTCCAGCTTTGGTTTCTCCAGCTCCTGGGCACCCCCATGACAGAGCCCATAGTCTCACTCCCTCTAGTGACCCACTTCTTGACAACTCTCTGGCTTAAGGGAGGCAAAGAGATTAGAACTGGGTGAGTCAAGGAAAGGAGCAAAGCCCATCCAGGCTGCCATGTTTCTAAATCCACATGCTTCTCCCACCCCCGTGTTTTAACCTTTAAATCCCGTCTCTGGTCTTCTGCTGCTCGCTTCAGTCGTGTCCGACTCTGTGAGACCCCATAGACAGCAGCCCACCAGGCTCCCCCGTCCCTGGGATTCTCCAGGCAAGGACACTGGAGTGGGTTGCCATTTCCTTCTCCAATGCATGAAAGTGAAAAGTGAAAGTGAAGTCTCTCAGTCATGTTCGACCCTCAGCGACCCCATGGACTGGAGCCTACCAGGCTCCTCCATCCATGGGATTTTCCAGGCAAGAGTACTGGAGTGGGGTGCCATTGCCTTCTCCGCTCTGATCTTCTAGACGGGTACAAAATTGAACTTCACCTTCAGTTACTATCATCTCTTTCTTTCTCTTCTCCTCTCTCTCCTTCTTCCCCTCTCCCCCTCTCTTTTTCTGAAATCTACTAGATTTTAGAGAGCGTATCTTCATTCAAATTACACCTAAAAGGCATGGATTAACTCTCTTTGATCTAAGCTGGGTAGCTGAGTTGATTACAGACTGGGGTTCGTGGATTTAGATTCGGCATGAACACATTTTGCTTTGTACCAAGGAAAAGCCTATTTCAGGACTTCAAAGTCTAACTCCCCTAGCCAGCCAGCTCTCAAATGTGTGCTGGTGGTCAAGAGCAAGGATAATATGTGTGATGGTTCAGTGCAAGCACTACCCCCAGCCCTAAGAAACTGATAGAGACGTCTTCTCCTTAATGACAGGTGTTTTAATGGGCAAGGGATAATGAGGTTTTTCTTTAAAAAAAAAAAAAAAAGGAAATAAAGGTCAAAATGTTAATATCATCTGAATAAGCTTTGCCAATAAAAGCCCCCACAGTATCCAGTTAAGAATACTAATTTCCAAATCCTCTCTCATTCTTTCCACCCTCCCTCCCCACATGTGTGTACCCCCACATACACACCCACACGTGGGCACACACACAATAATCAAAGAATTATGGAAGACAGGTCAAAATGGATTGCAACTAGTATAAGGGTTGGTTAAAGGGAGTTGGTGATGAACAGGGAGGCCCGGCATGCTGCAATTCATGGGGTCACAAAGAGTCAAACACAACTGAGCAACTGAACTGAAAGGGTCAGAAGGACCCGAGTTCCAGTCTTGCTCTGCCCTTACTGTGATTCCCTTATCATGTTATTTAACATCTGTAAGCATCAATTTTCTCCATTAGTAAAGTGTGGATAATTTTAATTTTCTGAAGAAAATTATCACCAACTTTGAGTGAGGTGAAATGGGCTGTGGCATGACCTTTTAAAATCTTACTGGAGCACTAACCTGCCTACTGAAGAGTTAATTATCTAGGGAACATATGTCTATTTGACTTTCTTTTATTTGATTAGAACTCACACACTCTGAAGTCATATATTAATACATCGATTTTTATCCAGTGGTAAAGATAACCTCAAAGGTTATGGTTTTATTGCCCTGTAGGATTTTAACCAGTTTTGAATCTACCCTAGCAATATTATTCTAACACGCTATTTTCCCCTCAAAATGTCTATAAATAGTGAATTCTTCAAAATGCCCATGGCATCATCTTAACCCTCTTAGGGTTCCCATCATTAATGAGTTGAATAAATTCTTCACAAGAATTCATTCTCTATTTGTGTGAGACTCCTGTTTTTAGCTCTTTAAAAATTACACACCAATAGTACCTATGTCATGAAGTTGTTATGAGAATTAAATAAAATGCAAAAAAGCAATTAATAAGGCCCTGATATTTAGTTAATGAATATTAGCTATTATTATTAGCTGTAATTAAATGCAGTATGATGCACATGAAATAAAAAAGGTAGCATACTAACTTCTCCCAGAGATACCCATGCAGTTAAAACAAAAATAAAGAAAATATTCATTTAATATTCAGCTCCACCTTGATCTCCCTTGGGACTTTTGAATCCTCTAGAATCTAACCCAGTGAATTAAGCTTTTGAACTAATAGCCATTTTCATGGATAATGCCAGCCCTTATAATTGGGTGGCTCTACAACTGTGTATAGAATAAAGAATCTGTTCCACAAAGAAAAAGAATTTCCCCACTTCACCTGGCCAATAGTAGATAATAAAATTAAAGTTGGGATTAAAGTAAAAATAATTTTTCTTCTCCATCCTCCTTTGATATACCCAATTATTATTCCTCATTTTATTTCCTTCAATTTTAGTGGGTTATTTTCTCTGGCTTTTTCCCCATAAGTTTTTAATGGCTACATCCCTATCTTTTTTTGTCTGATTTCATTCAGTAACTGCTGAAAATAATGGTGTTTGCTCACACAAAAAAAGCCAGTTCCTCTAATTTCACTATGACTTTGGTTGCCTTTCATACACAAACGGCTTTTTCAAATTATAAATCCTCAAAAAGCAAACTCAGATCATTTTTAGTTTCTGTTTTTCAATTTTTTTTTGTTTGTTTATCCATTTTTTAGAACTTGGCATAGGAGTTAAATCAGCTTTGGCTCAGAGGAACCAACTAAATTGAGTAATTCTATAAGTGTTGAAACAACACTTCAGAAGCAACACATAACCTTTCCATACTGATGTCGAGAGAAGAATAAAAAAGCATCTATAAAAATAAACACAAGTACTGGGGCACACAATTTCCACAGAGAAGTACAAGGGCAACAAAAGGAACTGGAATTTACTGTGAACTGTACACAAACCACAGAGAGCCTGGGTCATCAAATACTTTTTAAATACCTTCAAACACTGAAACACAATGCAGAAACCTACTGCACTCATTTAAAAAAGCAAACAAGGGAACGCAGGGACTTAAATCAAGAGTAAACATTCAGCTGTTGTTCCCTTCCAGTGAACCAAAGAAGAGCCAGTTGAATTTGAAAGAAAGTAAAGAAGATAAATAACACATGTAGTACTCAACAGTTCTATTTGCAGAGCTTACTCATGTGTCTAGACATGATCAGACATTTTATACACACACACACACACACACTTCAGATACGTACTCATGTGTGTTATGTTGTGTTGTCTACCTGTCTGTTTCATATACTGATTTATTCATACCAACACACATTTCCTAGCCTTTGAAATGGGTGAATACCATCACTAAGCAAGTGAAGAAATCAGTTCCGGCAGCCCTCCTGCACAATGCCTCTAGTCCCTGCCTGCTCCAAGTGTGGTCCCTATATCAGTAGCACCAGCACCTGGGAGCTTGTTAGAGATCCAGAGTCTCAGACTCCACCCAGATCTCGTGAATCAATACCAAGATTTTAACGAGATTCCCTGGTGGTCTGTATGTACAAATTCAAGTCTGAGAAGGACTGCACTAGATCCACGCTACCCAGTACAAGCGGCGATGAGCCACTCGTCTATTCAACTGACATGTGATTAGTGAGACTGAGAAACTGCCTTATTATCATTCTTAAAATGTAAATCTAAAATGTAATACTTTATTCCATTACTGGAATACTTCTAAATATGTTGGGAACAACTCTGATATATGAATCCAAATACAGATCAAGTATTTCCGATGAAAACTTAGTATCTGAATTGAGAAAGTGCTCTATATGTAAAATACACACCAGATTTCAAAAGACCTGGCATGAAAAAAATGTATGCAACACGGGTCACATTTTCTAGAATGATTTGAGGTTAAAATACAATTTCAGAAATGTTGAGTTAAAAAGTTCACGTGCTTCTCTTTTACTTTTAAAAATATGACTACTGGAATATAATGCCTCAGGTATTGTTTCTACTGGACAGTACTGCTTTGGATCCATGGGTCTCAAACTCTAAAACTACTGGTGCCTGGGTTTCAGTCCCAGAGATTCTGGTGAAATTGGTCTGAGGTGAACCTGGGCATTAGAATTTTTAAATGCTCCCTGGTGATTCTATTGAGCTGCCAAGATTGAGAACCACCACCACAAGTTAATATAAATTCATTAATCCTAACTGATAAATAATGACCTCCTAAGGACCTTATGTCTTTTAAGAGCTTCCATCATCCCTCAACTCAAAGGTGGAACTGGAGAAATACTCTACTGCCTATTTCTTACCTGGAGGGCAAAAGCATCCCCAGGTGTTATCAAGGCCAGAGGCTGGATGAGATTATTCTACCTCAACTCCAGGCAGAAGCAGACAAACCAAAAGATATGAAAATTGAGGTCCTCTCAGTTATCTCCAGAAATTCATCCCCAGCAATTTCAGCAATTCATTTCCATATCCAATGCACTGGGTCTCCAACTTCTCTGTGCTTAGAATAATTCCTTGCATAGTTTGTTTAAAAGCAGAATTTCTGGGCCTGAGTGAGTCCCAGAATTCTGTGGTAGGATGACAAACCACCCAGGATTGCCCAGACTGTCCCATGGGTTTCTAGCACCACATCCTGGGCCAACCAGCCCAAAAAGGACATCCTACCCGGGCGTAGTGTGTGTGTAACAAGTGGTCCAGGTGACCACTGTAGACACCAAGTGTGCAGTTTGAGAACCATGCTGAGAAATGGGTTGTTGAATATTTTCTAGTGACATCCTTTCTGGATTAACCAACTGCCCTACAAAGCAGCCATTGAAGTGACACAAATAGTTCAGCAAATAACTACTGGAGAAAAGCTCTCACCTAATGAAATTTATCAGTAAATTATGTAAAACTGTATGCAAGAGCAGTTACCAAAGAAGTCACCCTGATAGCTTTAAAGGGAATGATTTCAATGTCAAGAATTCAGCAGCTAGGAGCTGGGGAGGCCAAGTCAGTGTATGGCATGAAGGCATGTCAACCTGAAGTTTGATCACTGCTTCTGTCATTTGCTAGCTGTGTGACTTTGGTGAAGTTCCTTGACCTCTCTGTGCCTGACTGTTTTCGTCTGGGATGATGAAATGAGTCATTCATACATAGTGAAGCTTAGTCATGAGAGTAAACATCATGCATGGTAGACATATTCCAGTCAAGGGACATTCTACAACATACCTGACCAGTCCTCCTCCAAACTGTCAAGGTCTTGAAAAGCAAGGAAAGCCCGACCAACTGTCACAGCCAAGGGAAGCTCCAGGGGACAGGATGATCTACTGTCATGTAACATCCTGGATGGCACTCTGGAACAGAAAAAGGACATTAGATAAAAACTAACGAACTTCCGGGACGTCCCTGGAGTTTCAGTGGTTAAGACTTCACCTTCCAATGCAGGAGGGTGGGTTCAATCCCTGGTTGGGGAACTAAGATCCCACATGCCTCACTGTGCCGCCAAAAGATTAAAATAAATAAATAAAAGGAATACGAAGAGGAAAGCTTTATTTAAAAACAAAAAATTCAAATCAAGAATGAATGTTAATATTAATGTATCAAAATTGGTTTACTTCTTGTGACAAATGCACTATGCTCATGGGAGACAAGAATAGGACAAATGAGTGTGCCGCTATGGGAGCTCTGTATGTCTTTACAACTTTTCAGTAGATCTAAAACAACTCGAATTTTAAAGGTTTATTATAAAAAAAATGCTTAGCATGGTAGCGCACAGGTGAGAATTACACAGTTAACCATAGTCACTATTATTGTGAACTATACATGATGGATGATGTGTGTGTGTTAGTCACTCGCTCATGTCTGACTCTTTGCAGCCCCATGGATCGTAGCTGGCCAGGCTCCTCTGTCCATGGGATTCTCCAGGCAAGAATACTGGAGTGGGTTGCCATTTCCTCCTCCAGGGGATCTTCCCCACCCAGGGATCAAACCCACGTCCCCTGCACTGGCAGGCGGGTTCTTCACCACTGAGCCACCTGGGAAGCCCTATTATGGATGATACCAAAGGAAAAACCAGCATCTTGATCCAACATTTTCATGAGAAACTAGGAGCTTGAAACCTCAGAGATGGGTTGAGAGAAGATGAGAGGGAATACACAGAAGCCATAAAGATGGTTTCTGTCATCTACAGCCAGTTCCCGGCCTGTAACTCCTATCACATGACCCTGCTGCTTTTCTCCCTGATATTGCTCAGAGGCTATAATTACTTTCTTCACTCAAATGTTTCCAGTTCTGAGCCCAAACTCCTGTACCCCTCTGCCTGTGCACACACATGCCAGCTAGAGGGTCAGCATCAAAGAGTAGAGGAAAACCACTATGGACTAGCCAGAGGTGCCTCAGATGGTAAAGAATCTGTCTGAAATGCAGGAGACCCAGGTTCGATCCCTGAGAAAAGAAGATCCCCTGGAGAAGGAAAAGGCAACACATTCCAGTACTGTTGCCTGAGAAATCCCATGGACAGAGGAGCCTGGCAGGCTACAGTCCATGGGGTTGGACATGGCTAAGCGACTAATACTTTCACTTCACAGAAGCAGAACCCTTTTCAGCCATGTTATCTCTTTCAAGCCTCCTTGTAGCTCCTCTACCTCTCAAAAAATAAAAGCACACAAGCCAATAAATGCAAATACCACCACTCTACTGACCAAGTAACCTCTCCTGGTGGGGGCGGGGAAGGCCTCACCCTCGGGGTCCGGTTATATTTGCAAATACAGGTGATAGAGCTTAAACGAATACTTTCTTATTCGCTTGGACTATACTGTACCTTGTGTTTCCGATTTCATTTAAGCTTCAGAAAAAAAAAAAAAAAAACGCTGTTAGATAAGCAGGGCAGATGTTTTTACCCCTATTTGAGTGATGTAAAAATTTTTCCAGAAAAAGGAAGGAAGGAAGGAAGGGAAGGAGGGAAGAAAGAAATTTCAGGGCACAAGCCGATTCACACAGTTAGTTTGTGGGTCCCTGTATTAAGCTACTGGGGCTGCCCTTGTAAAATATCACAGGCTAGGGGGCTTAAACAACAGAAATTGGTTTCCTCACAGTTCTGGAGTCTGCAAGTCCCAAAGCAAGGGGCCGTCAGGGTGGGTTTCTGGTACAAGCTCTCTTCCTGGCGGCAGATGGCCACTTTTGCCACGTCCTCTCTAGTGGAGAAGGAAGGGGCTGGGTTTCTTCTTCCAAGAACACCAGGGCTAGTGAATTAGAACCTCTCTCAGCTGACCTCACTTAACTTTAATTACCTTCTCAAAAAAAGAAAAGAAAAGAAACCTTCTCCAAAGGCAGTCACAGCTGAGGCTAGGATGTCACCACTGAATTTGGCCAGGGTTGGGGAGGGAGGGGGCGGGTGTGTCGGTGTGTTAGTTACTCAGTCATGTCCGACTCTTTGAGACCCCATGGACTGTGGCCCACCAGAACCCTCCATCCACAGGATTTCCCAGGCAAGAATACTGGAGTGGGTTGCCACGTCCTTCTCCAGGGGATCATCCTTACCCAGGGATCAAACACGGGTCTCCAGCACTGCCGGCAGATTCTTTACCGTCTGAGCCACCAGGGAAGCCCAGTGGGTAGGGAATGGCACCCCCCCAAACTCAATTCCATTCATTGGATGACAGGGATGAGCTAACTCTTAGAGGACGGGAAGAACAACCAATTGGACTAGAGGTCAGCTCACTCTGGCCATCAGGTCAAATTCAAAGGTCATCTTTGTTAAGTCAAGAAGCTTTTATTGGAGCTCCATCATGCCCATTCATCTGCATTTTGCCCAGGGCTGCTTTCCCGCTAGGCTGGCTGAGTAGACTAAGGGCTCCTGAAGACCCAAATATGAACTTTCCTGTCCTTGAAAAAGTGCACCAACTCCTGGGTTAGACCAATCTAACCATCTGCAAGATGCCTCCTTAGATCGGTAATCCTGCCACTTCACTGGGAGCAGAAGTGACTTCCAGAGTCACAGCCCGCAGGCACGGAGCTCAAGAGAAGAACTTGATCGAGGGAAGGAAGGTTCACAAGACTGGAAAAGACTTCCAGGCCACCCCACCGCAGGGCCTAGGGCTTTTCTTTTAGACCTTGGAACTGTGTGTTGGTATCGGCCCTCAGCACTGTGGCTTCCGACAACCCTCTCATCCTGACAGACTCTTGCTGCTCAGGCCCCGAATGCCACAGCTGTTTCCAGTCACACCCTATCAGTGTTGGCTGTGAGTTATTGTAGGCGTTCAGTTTCTTGAAATTTTATTTTGTTTCAGTTTTGCATATGTTTTGTATGATTAGGGTTTCCATAGAAAGCAGATCACTTGAATTAAGGGAGCCTTGCAAATAATTATGGAGACCTTAAGGGGTTTCCAGGGAAAATTTCAGGACTGTTAGTCGCAGATGCAATTGTGGGTCCTTTTCATTATTAAACAGTATGTTCCCTTTTCTTTTCAGCATCCGATATTGAAGTCATGGTGTTTTCCTTACTGTATTGATTATAACCCGGGTTCTTTTTTACAGAGACATTTGTCAATAGAAAACAGTTCTTAGATACTCTTTGAATTAGTAGAGACATTCCCCAAATTATCTACTCAAGAATCCAGAGCCTTCTCATTAGGCCTATGGTAGAATTTAAGGAGGCAAAACTGCAATTGGGATTAATTACAGTGTTGGCAAATGGATCTTGTTATTATTTGACTTATTGATCTTCCTGTCCATACAGACAGATCATTTGCATGTAGATTCCTGCTGCTTTAGTCGGTCCAGTATCACTTGCTCTGAGGGACATCCTGTCTCCCATTGCATGTGGTTGTAATCAATTGCAACACTCCAGGCTGCCCACAAATCGTATTACCCTGTTCTACCCCTCGACATAGTCATCGATCCAAAAGTATGTGACCTGATAGGAGCTGATTAACCAGGATGTTAAAGAAGCTCTGAGAGAGGCTGTCACACAAAAGGACACCAGGCTGAGAAAGGGAGGCAGAGTCCCCAGATCCAGCCCTTCCTGAAGCCTTACCCAGGCCTGAACTTCCTAGGGATGTGGACCAATAAATTCTTTTTTCTGTTTGACTAATTCCAGTTGGGCTTCTCACTCAAAGCCCCAAATGTCCTCACTGATATAACACACTTCCAGACAGACTTTTAAGTATTCTCAGGAATATGCATCAGCAACTTGCAGAGGGTGCAGGGCACTGAGCACTGGGATCCATGAGTCCTAATCCCAGCTGCAGCCTTAGAACTCCCCGGCCTTCCCTCTGCCAGCTTCAGGAGCTTTAGAAATGGAGAACCTATGGGACATGGGATGCAACCCAGTTTCTTGGGTATGTTGGGTTGGCCAAAAGTTTGTTTGGGCTTTTGTAACAAGGAGATCAAACCAGTCAATGCTAAAGGAAATTAACCCTGAATATTCATTGGAAGGACTGATGCTGAAGCTGAAGCTCCAATACTTTGGCCACCTGATGCAAGGAGCCAACTTATTAGAAAAGACCCTGATGCTGGGAAAGATTGAGGGCAGGAAGAGAAGGGGATAACAGAGGATGAGATGGTTGGATGGCATCACTGACTCGATAGACGAGTTTGAGCAAGCTCTGGAAGGATGGTAAAGGACAGGAAAGCCTGGTATGCTGCAGTCCATGGGGTTGCAAAGAGTCGGACACGACTGAGCAACTGAACAATAACAGTAACGCCTGAATGAACTTTTTAGCCAACCCAGTATTTATGCCTTCTCTTATGCACAAAAGTGCATTCTGGACTTGCTTTCTTAAATTCCATTTCTCCCTGACCTTTGGCCCTTCTTGGCGTGGAAGCCGGACAAAATCCATGAGCATGTAACACTGATGGTATCAATCTTGGGAAAGAAGAGAAGACCAAGTAGGTGAGTGGCTGGACCCCCAACATTGATAATGCTTGACAGAGTGGTCAGGCTAACATCTGGGGCCGGGGTTGGATGCCAATCCTACCAGTGGTCCCAAGCACCACAGAGGTAACCAGGAAGGAGAAATAAAACTCACAGTCCACCACCAAGCAGCTGCAAAATTACCCCTTCAGTGAAGATCCATGTTTTTCTCCTTTGTTTTCCAGAAGATACGTTTCTAAACCCATCTAAAGTCTGCTTCACTCGATTCTTTAACTGTCACCTGAAGTGTTAGCTATGACTCCGTTCCTGGAGATAAACTCTACAACCTCCCTCCTCCCCCAGGAAAGTTCCTGACAGAGGCCCATCCACACCAGCCACAATTCTGATCCAAGGGACTGGCAGTTACCTTAATGCCAGTGACATTGGGCACTGACATGTGTTTGCAGGTCATGATAAATAAGTAAGTACCCTTCTTTGTTGTCTTATTTCTTTGCCTTGGCTTCCTCTGTTTCAAACTGATAGGAACTAAAGTCAGTTTTCAAAATGCACAAGGAAGGGAAAACTCTTTAGGTTAAAGGCGGTCCTCCAAGGTGCTAATTCTATCTTTGGTAGGTTTTTCCCAGGACTGTGTTCCTCATCCAGGAATTTCCCTGAGTTTGGTGGTTTGCTGGTCCAAATTCCAGCTTTGAATAAATAAACCAGCTGAAGTGCTGGGTTGCCCCAGGGACTAGCAGGCAGTTTCTGAACTTCCATCGCCCCCCAGTGGCAATTTCTTAAATCTTTGTGTTAGTTACTCAAAAGAATTTAGGTTATGCCTTTTCCCTCCAAAGTCATCTTAAAAAAAAAAATTTTTTTTTTTAAATCTCACACTGCAGATTTTCAAATGTTTGTGTGGAGATGTGTTAGTAATGTCGAGTTTATAGCTGCTGTTTCACAGGGTCATAGATTCATGCAATTGACAAGAATCATGCAATTGACAGATCTCACCAATCAGGACGCCCTTAGGAAAAAATTCTTACCTATCACAGCTGTAGAGTCCAATATTAAAGTGATTACCCCAAATGAGTTTTTTTTTTAATTGAGAGGATCCAGATTTGGGTTTCCACTTTTCTGAGTCAATTACATCACTGTGATTATGATTTCTAAACTCATGCTATCCCTTTGTAAACTTTTCCGCCATAAAATGTTTTGTAACATTGTCTGAGAGGGTGAAAAAACATTTAAAGCCAAAAACTATGAAGGTTTTGGAACCATATATATATATATATATATAAACTTTGTGAAAGCCAACCTCAAACCCATACAAATAACTAGAAATTATCACTATCAGGTTGTCAAGACCTGTAGCAGATGAATTAAGACACAAAGTAGCAGAATCAAAGGAATAAAAAGTTTTAGTGATTTCAAACCTCAACCAGATGAAACTCAGGAATAGGTGATAGAGTTGCCCTGGGTCATTGCATAGAGAAGTTTAGTGATCCTGAAGAGTCTCCATGGTCAGTAGGAACTGATGGACCACATTTAATCCATCTCCCCCCATCCACCCCATCCCCTTATCCATTTACCCATCCACCCATCAGTCCATCCCCCCACTCATCCATTTAGACAGGTTTAGAAGGATACTGTATGGAAAACAAGAGAGAAAAAAGTTTTTATTCACCACAAGAATAACTTTGCATCCACTTGGTCGTGTGCTGTGGGCTTTGTTTTTCTTTCCTGATTACCTCCATCCAACCATCTATACCTTAGGTATGTGCCAGATGTTCTGTGACGTACCAAGGTGAGAAGATGGATAAGATGTACTACCTGCTGTCATGGTTTTCAAAGCAAATGAGGCTTTTAAGATTTCTTTTTCAATGTGGTCTCTATTCTAAGGCTTCATTCTCAGAGAAGGTGGGAATAACCAGCACCAAATCAATACTTTTTGAAAAGACCTTGAGCAGGTAGCATCAAGAAGCCTAGAGACCTAGTCAGCCTTGACTGCATGGGTTAGAGATGAGAACTCTGCCCTCCATAGCCACTGAATGTTTTTCTGAAGAACAAAATGTAGGCTCTGTGGGACTCTAAAAACACAAACTATTTTGAGATAGAGAGCGAGTATATGTATGGAACAGCTGAAGAATATTTTTATGGCATCATAAGCTCACAGCCTCATGTCAAATACAGTCAATGCTTTTTGGTGGCTGGTATAAAGTGTTTTTTTATTTTCCACCTCATGTTTGAGCAAAGGGGGAAGTGGAATTTCAGAAAGCAAGTCCAGACTGAAGAGGCTTATTTTCAACTCATAAAAGGGAAGGTTCTTGCCTCCCTACCCTAGCAGTGGAGTTATTACTTCTGCATATTTTTTCCGATCACAGTAAATTCTTTGGGTTCACCACCTGCTAGACTCCACCCCACTCTGCTTTTAAATTAGAAGCTGGGTTTATAGTCCTTTAAATAATACTGACCTCGTGCTGACCCCCTACACATCAAGCATTCCTGCCACTCCTAAATCCGGAGTGGAAGTGTGTGCCCTTCAGCTTCCTTTACTCAGATCCTGACTTCTTTCCGGCCAGAACATTCTCCTCCTCTGGCCACCTGCTCCCCTCACCTTTGCAGGATTAATTTCATCAAATCTCTTTTGCTCAAGTATCCTGAATCCTGGTGATCTAAGGGCCTCATTGTTAGTGCCAAAGTCTATCATTTCTTCCTTTTTCATGTCTAGCATAATATCTTGCATGTGTGTGTGTGTTACGCTCAGCCGTGTCCAACTCTTTGCAACCCCATGGACTATAGCCCACCAGGCTCCTCTGTCCATGGAATTCTCCAGGCCAGAATATGGCAGTGGGTTGCCATTCCCTTTTCCAGGGGATCTTCCCAACCCAGGGATTGAACCCAGGTCACTGGGCTTCCTTGATAGTTCAGTTGGTAAAGAATCTGCCTGCAATGCAGGAGACCACAGTTCGATTCCTGGGTCGGGAAGATCCACGGTGAAGGGATCAGCTACCCACTCCAGTATTCTTGGGCTTCCCTGTGGCTCAGCTGGTAAAGAATTCGTCTGCAGTGTGGAAGACTCGGGTTTGATCCGTGGATTGGGAAGATCTCCTGGAGAAGGGAAAGGCCACCCACTCCAGTATTCTGGCCTGGAGGATTCCATGGACTATACAGTCCATGGGGTTGCAAAGAGTCAGACACGACTGAGTGACTTTCACTTTCACTCCTGCACTACATATTGTTTACCATCTGAGCCATCACGGAAGAATAGCAGAGGGGAGAAAGACAGAAGGAAGGAGGAAAGACAGAAGGAAGAGACAGATTGAGGGAGAAGAGAAAATAATAAAGAAAGAAAGGAACAGGAGAGTAAAGAATTCTTTTACAAGGACCTACTGTCTCTCTGGGCTCCCCGGCTGGCTCAGTGGTAAAGAATCCACCTTCCAATGCAGGAGATGTGGGTTCCATCCCTGGTTCAGGAAGATCCTCTGGAAAAGGAAATGGCAACCCACTCCAGTATTCTTGCTTGGAGAATCCCATGGACAGAGGAGCCTGGTGGGCTACAGTCCACAGGATGGCGAAAGAGTTGGATGTGACTTAGCAACTAAACAATAACAAGTTATCTCTCTAATAAACACCACCCACCAATTAAATACCCACTTTTTCTCAATGAATGTCCTAAGCAAACTTTTGAAGTTTTTTCAGTGATTTGACTTTACACAAATGTAATGTCTTAGAGTTAATACTTTAAAGTGATGCTTTTCAGCATTTTCTTGTGGTCCTTTGGGGTAAAGACTGACCTGTTCTCTGTTAAAATAAAATAATGCAAACCCCCCCCCCCAACACACACACACACAATTTTCAGGAAATCTTTAAAGTAGCAGATAGAACATTATTCAATGTGGCCCTTTTCCTACCACACAATTCTTACCTACACTGTCGAAGCGTTCGCAGAGAGCAAAGCACATGAATGCACAACACAAAATTCAAAGATGTTCCCAGAAATGGAATTTCCCTTAAACATTTAACCACTAGTATAATATACAATCATTTCTGGCATCTGCATGATACAATAAAAGATATATTTCGTGCTGTTTCCCGAGGAGTAGTAGCCCATTTTTTTTCTAGTAGTCACTTTTTGGTGTTAGAATTTCCAGCACCATAGCAGACTCACCTCAGTTAAATATATCTGGATGGGGGAGACCTTGGAGGTGATCCTCAAGCTACCAGAGTGTCGCCCAATCCTTTCTCACCTCAGAGGGCCCACTGCTCAGTGCTACTACCCTGCAAAAAGCAATGGAACTGAGTATAAGGCCAGTATAAGAAATTATAAAGGAATTTTTTAAAATATATCAGCTACATTATTTTCATAGATAATTACTTTTGAACTTATTTTGATAAAGCTAGGGGCTAATTATATAATGATTGTATGAATTAATGATAGAATAGTCATATTCATCTCATCTACTCACTAGATATATTATAAAGCTGAATTAATTGGGGGTAACTCAAAACTTTTGGAGAAGGCAATAGCACCCCACTCCAGTGCTCTTGCCTGGAAAATCCCATGGACAGAGGAGCCTGGTGGGGTGCAGTCCATGGGGTCAGGAAGAGTTGGACACGGCTGAGTGACTTCACTTTGACTTTTCACTTTCACGCACTGGAGAAGGAAATGGCAACCCACTCCAGTGTTCTTGCCTGGAGAATTCCAGGGATGGGGGAGCCTGGTGGGCTGCCATGTATGGGGTTGCACAGAGTCGGACACGATTGAAGCGACTTAGCAGCAGCAGCAGCAGCAGCAACTCAAAACTTTAGGCAAATGTCCTACTTCCACATGAGATGAGACTTAGGCAATTTTCCGTCACCAGGAGGTACTTTCAAGTAATGCTTCTTGAACTATCTGCAGTGAAGGACTAGTTTTTTTTTTTTTAATTTTTTTAAATTTCTAATCAATTGCCAATTTGGTTAAAAATAAAAACCAAAACAGTAATAATGGGATGAAATAAGATGCAAACATACAAAATGTACCCCAAAGTTCTTTATTATCAGATTCATGAGATATAGAATTATTCTCTTAAATGGCTATCCAACTTTTTCTAAATGCTGGCTCTCAATTCTGTACTTCTTTCCAAAGACAACACATAGGGGAATCCAAAGTCTTACTGTCAAAGTGTGTTCCTTGGACCAGGAGCACTGGCATCACTTGGGTGCTTATGAGAAATACAAATGTAGATTCTCACAACCCCATCCAGACTAATGGAATCAGCATCTGCATTTTAACAGCCTCTCTGAAGGATATGTACACCCAGTAAAGTGTGAGACCCACTGATGTAAACTAGAAAATCCAAGGTAATTGTACATGACTCAAGGAACTCAAACTGGTGCCCTGTGACAACCTAGAGGGGTGGGATGGTTTGGGAGGTGGGAGGAAGGCTCAAGAGGAAGAGGATATGTGTATCCTGATGGCTGATTCATGTTGATGTATGGCAGAAACCAACACAACACAACATTGTAAAGCAATTATCCTCCAATTAAAAATATTTTTTTTAAAAAAGCAATTGTATAGATACACAGACACACACATATAACTTTAAGACCATAGAATGTTTTATTATCAACTCACATTTTGTACAATATTTATTTAATAGTATCACCTTTAAGCAAAGTGTAAGCCTTCATCAGCTAGGCCTGGCCTTCCTATCCCCGCAGGGCTCAAGATCTGAGTCACCTGAATCTCTAGGTCCTGGGAAGACCAGGTTTCCCTAAGTTACATGGTGCTTCTCAGAGATCTATGCTCCTATGGTCACCTCTGCCTCTGGACTCCTCTTTCTACCTGGGCTGACCGAGTTCACGTTGACCCAGATGAAAAAAAATCAACCCTTCTATCATCTTGCACGGAAATCCACTTGCCAAAGCTTTTGTTAATTTTGTTAAAACTCAGAATAAAACACAGCTACATGGATATTTCATGAACATTATTTAAAAAGAAACTATATGCCAATCTAAAAAGTTAACCCAATGCTTAATGGATAAATAACACTAGACACACTGTTCCCCCCCCCAAAAAAAAAATTAGGAATATCCATAGCCACTTCCCTGAGTTAATATTTTTATTTTGCTGGAAAGTCCTAACCCACATAATCAGAAAAAAATCACAGGCATTATAGTTAGAAATAAGGAGGTAAAATTATTATAAATCAAAATTATATGACAGAATCCCTGGAAAATCTGGAAAATCAAAGATAATAAACAAAAAGTAAGACTAACAACAACCTGTGAATTCAAAACATTGCAAAACATAAGGCAAATGTAGTCAAAAGCTTTCATAAATATACCAACAATAAATTTGAAGATATAAAAAGGGAAAAGATCTCCCTGACATTACAAAAGCAATATTTAAATAACAAGTAATAAACTCAACATTTTTAAATGATTTTAAGAAACACTTTAAAATTGTAGTGAGGGACACAAAAGAAGACTTGAACATTTGGAAAGGTACTGCATGTTCATGTATAGGATGACACATTTTTCTAAAGAGTTCTAGTTTTCCTAAATATAGAAATTTAACATAACCCCAGTAAAATTACCATCCAGACTTTCAACAACAACAAACAACCTTGACCAGCCAACTCCAAATTTCATTCAGAAATATAAACAAGTAAAAGTATCAAGAAAAATCCTGCCTGAAAAAGAATAATGAGAGCAGAATGATGCCAGATGGTCCCAATACTTAAACTAATATGGTATTGGTATGTTTGTGGACATAATGGCTTAGAGTACAAAGTCCAAAAATAGATCCACATACATGTGGGAATTTAGTGTCTTAATAATGAGCAAGCATGCATGCTCTGTCGCTCAGTCATGTCCAACTCTTTGTAACCCCATGGACTAGTGTTAGTCGCTCTGCTGCTGCTGCTGCTGCTGCTAAGTCGCTTCAGTCGTGTCCGACTCTGTGCGACCCCATAGATGGCAGCCCGCCAGGCTCCCCTGTCCCTGGGATTCTCCAGGCAAGAACACGGGAGTGGGTTGCCATTTCCTTCTCCACTGCAGGAAAGTGAAAAGTCAAAGTGAAGTCGCTCAGTCGTGCCCAACTCTTTGTGACTCCATGGGCTGTAGGCTGCCAGGCTCCTCTATCCATGGGATTCTCCAGGCAAGAATACTGGAGTGGGGTGCCATTTCCTTCTCTAGGGGATCTTCCCAACCCAGGGATCAAACCTGGGTCTCCTGCACTGCAGGCAGATTCTTTACCAACTGAGCTATGGACTATAGCCAGCCAAATTCCTCTGTCCATGGGATATTCCCAGGCAAGAATACTGGAGCAGGTTGCCATTTTCTCTTCCTGCAGTTCTTCCCGACCCAGGGATCGATGATGTCTCAAATCGCAGTGTGTAGGGGGATATAGGGGGATGGTTTATTGAAAAACCAGCCCTGAGACAATTGACTAAATGAAAAAGATAGAGGGGATATTAGAGCTGTACTTCATTCCTTACACCAGAATAAATTTCAAACATATTAAGGGTTTAAACAGGTGAAATTGTTTTAACTTGAAAAAACAGAATTCATTTAGGACTTAAAGTACTTCTAACCATGCTCCACACCTAGAAACCATAAAAGAAAAGGCTGTGAAATTAAGGGACATAAAAATTACACAAAGCAAAATTCACCTGAAACAAAAACAAAAGAAAAATGACCAACTGAGAAAATATTTCTAGCTCATCATTATGAACTAAATTGTGTATTTCCCCTCCAAATTCATGTGTCAAAGCTCTAACCCAAACATGACTATATTTGGTGTTCGAGTCTTCCGGGAGGTAATCAAAGTTAATTAGGTATAAGGGCACAACCCTAATCTGAAAAGACTGGTGTCCTCACAGGAAGAGACACCAGAGAACTCCCTCTCTGCACATGCATGGAGAAGAGGCCAAAATAGCAGCTGTCTCCAAGCCAGCAAACCAGAGACCAACCCTGATAGCACCTTGATCTAAAACTCTAACCTCCAGGACAAAACAAAATTCTGTTGTTTAAGCCCTTCAGTCTATTATTCTGTTATGGCAACTCAAGCAGACTAATACACTCATACTTTAGAAAGAGCTAATTTCTTTCTATATAAATAGTTTCTACAAAATCAGTAACAAAAAGAGCAACACATTGTACTGATGAAGGTGTGGGGAAACACATGCATTCCAAGAGGGACAGGTCAACTGGTATAACCACCTATTGATGATAATTTGGAAATACCTATCAAAGATAAAAGCAACTTCCTCTTGACCCAGTCATTTTGATTCTAGGTGTTTATTCCACAGATGTGCTCACATGCGCAAAACAATGTATAAGTACAATATTACTCAAAGCAGCATTGTTAGTAATGGGAAAGTATTAGAAACAATCTAATTTGTTGTTCACTAGCAAGAGACCGGTTACATAAAGTATATTAATCTAGACAATGGAAGAGTGTGAAGTGAAGTGAAAGTTGCTCAGTCGTGTCCGACTCTTTGCGACCCCATGGATTATACAGTCCATGGAATTCTCCAGGCCAGAATACTGGAGCGGGTAGCCTTTCCCTTCTCCAGGGACAATGGAAGAGTATACAGCTATTAAATAAAAACAAAAGGGAACACTTTTACACATCAGTATGGAAACCTCCAAGATATCTTAACTGAAGGAAAAAGAGAATAGGTGTAATATTGCATCGAACAGGTCTGATACACTGCAATAACCCCTAATTAACCTTTAAAGATCAATTCATGGTGATGCTTGTACATTATAAATGTATTTAATGCCACTAAATTGTACACTTACTTAAAAATAGCCAAAATGGTTTTCAAAAAGACAATTCAGTTTATGGCCTAGAGTAAAGGCCATAAAATGAAGTTGCTCAATCATGTCCGACTCTTTGTGACCCCATGGACTGTAGCCTACCATGCTCGTCCGTCCATGGGATTTTCCAGGCAAGAGTACTGGAGTGGGTTGTCATTTCCTTCTCCAGAGGATCTTCCTCACCCAGGGATCAAATCCGGGTTTCCCACAGTATAGGTAGATCCTTTACCGTCTGAGCCACCAGGCTAAACACATTTTCTTTATACTCCCACAGTAAGTTTATAAAGTAACCACAATGAATAAAATCACCTGAGGATGTGTCTGTCTCAGCACCTAGAGTACTGGTGAGGTGGCAGGGAATGTGTCCCACCCATCCCACGGCCTCCAAGACTGGTCCCATATCCAGCATGTGGTAGCAGCTCAGGAAATATTTCCTTTGCTGATTTCAGACTCAAGCCTGCAATGTCAACTTCTGCTGAGTGTCTAGCCTGCTGGCCTGCCCTGCAAATTTAGAATCTGTCAGTCCTCACATTTCTAAGGATCTAGCTAGTTATACCTTTTATTAGTTCTGTTTCTTTGGAGAACCCTGATTTGGGGCAAAAGAGAACTCCTCAGATAACCTCACGTATTAGGCTTCCTACTAACATGGCTGCCTCTACTTCTGATGTAACATCAAGGAAAGTACAGCTGAAGAGGAACCTTGAGCAAATTAGTAGAGAGGCCCCAGAGAAGAGGAGCAAGAGTATTATATTTTAGCATTTACATTGACAATTTACTGCCTAACAGGCTCCTTTGTCCATGGGATTTCCCAGGCAATACTAGAGTAGATTGCCATTTCCTACTCCAGGGGATCTTTCTGACTCAGGGACTCAAACCGTGTCTCTCGAGTCTCCTGCACTGGCAGGTGGATTCTTTACCACTAAAGCCACATGGGAAGCCCCTTATAATTTACAGTATATTTCCTTGGCTATAATGCCTTACATTGCCATCGCTGGAGAGAAAAGACAGAGAGACAGACAGAGAGAGAGAAAGAGAAAGAAGACAAAAATCCAAATCTTTGCTATATTCTGATTATATCTTTCAAATATGTGTACCAATAACTCTGCACTTAGAGCCTGCATATCTTTGGTTTTTATTGTATAAGGAGACCATGCAATAAAATAATATCACAAACATCTGTATCTAGGATTCAAGAGATAAAACATGAATTTTAATATCCCCTGAAGCATATTTCTTGGAAAACTGTGCCTGATGTGGTGGTGGTGGAAGAATTGTTTGTCAACTTGTCTGCTCTGGCTTTAATTCTTTATCCCCACTTTCCAGTGAAATCAAACCACTTGAGAGAGCCTTCCCTTCCTCCTCCTATAGCCACTTATAACTCACTTCTTGACTTCCTTCCATTTTCACTTTTCTCCAATTTATTAATTCATAATGCTTACAATAACAAATAAAACTGATGAAGAGGCAGGAATATGTCTAGGCAGTTGAGCCAAGCATGCCCTTCTGAGTAGGGAAGCTCAGCTAGTCTGAAGGCTCTTTAGTAAATACGGAATGGTAGCAAAGAAAAAAGCCTTGAAGACTACCACCATTCCCATTTGTGGTTTTACCACCCAACCATACCAGATGACTTACAGTTCTTTATTTGCAACCAGCACGTTTTCCTGAGTTTCAGTTCTACACTCTGAATTGCTTCTTGGATTTCACTGCTCATAACTATTGTCATCACAATGGCAGTGTGTCCAACACTGAACTCATCTTGCCCTGAAACCTACATATTTCTCAAAATCAGCAGCCATTTCTGATACTCCCTCTCATCTTACCTTCTTACGCTTAGCTTTCTCTTTACACAGTAAATTGGTAATTTCAGATATAGCCTACCATATTGTTGTTCCCCTTCAAAAGAAAAATTATGTTAGATGGTCCCTGGCTATAGTTTATACGTTAGAATTGGACAGCAAATCCAACACCTGCAGGAAATTCCATTAACATAACCCTATTATTGCTCCTGGAATGTGAAGTCAAGTGGGCCTTAGAAAACATCACTATGAACAAAGCTAGTGGAGGTGATGGAACTCCAGTTGAGCTATTTCAAATCCTGAAAGATGATGCTATGAAAGTGCTGCACTCAATATGCCAGCAAATTTGGAAGACTCAACAGTGGCCACAGGACTGGAAAATGTCAGTTTTCATTCCAATCCCAAAGAAAGGCAATGGCAAAGAATGCTCAAACTACCACACAATTGCCCTCATCTCACACACTAGCAAATTAATGCTCAAAATTCTCCAACCCAGGCATCAACAGTATATGAACCGTGAACTTCCAGGTGTTCAAGTTGGATTTAGAAAAGGCACAGGAACCAGAGATCAAATTGCCAACATCCACTGGATCATTGAAAAAGCAAGAGAGTTCCAGAAAAACATCTATTTCTGCTTTAATGACTGTTCCAAAACCTTAGACTGTGTGGATCACAACAAACTGTGGAAAATTCTGAAAGAGATGGGAATACCAGACCACCTGACCTGCCTTTTGAAAAGTCCGTATGCAGGTCAAGAAGCAACAGTTAGAACTGGACGTGGAACAAAGACTGGTTCCAAATGGGGAAAGGAGTACATCAAGGCTCTATATTGTCATCCTGTTTATTTAACTTATATGCAGAGTACATCATCGGAGAAGGCAATGGCAACCCACTCCAGTACTCTTGCCTGGAAAACCCCATGGATGGAGGAGCTTGGTAGGCTATAGTCCATGGGGTCGCTAAGAGTGGGACACAATTGAGCAACTTCACTTTCACTTTTCACTTGCATGCATTGGAGAAGGAAATGGCAACCCCCTCCAGTGTTCTTGCCTGGGGAATCCCAGGGATGGAGAAGCCTGGTGGGCTGCCGTCTATGGAGTCACACAGAGTCAGACACGACTGAAGCAACTTAGCAGTAGCAGCAGAGTACATCATGAGAAATGCTGGACTGGATGAAGCATAAGCTGGAATCAAGATTGCCAGGAGAAATATCAATAACCTCAGATATGCAGATGGCAGAAATTGAAGAACTAAAGAGCCTCTTGATGAAAGTGAAAGAGGAGAGTGAAAAAGTTGGCTTAAAACTCAACATTCAGAAAACTAAGATCATGGCATCTGGTCCCATCACTTCATGGCAAATAGATGAAGAAACAATGGAACCCGTCAGAGAGTTTTTACTTTTTGGGCTTCAAAATCACTGCAGATGGTGACTGCAGCCATGAAATTAAAAGATGCTTGCTCCTTGGAAGAAGTTATGACCAATCTAGACAGCATATTTAAAAGCAGAGACATTACTTTGCCAACAAAGGCCTGTCTAGTCAAAGCTTTGGTTTTTCCAGTAGTCATGTATGGATGTGAGAGTTGGACTATAAAGAAAGCTGAGTGCTGAAGAATTGATGCTTTTGAACTGTGGTGTTAGAGAAGACTCTTGAGAGTCCCTTGGACTGCAAGGAGATCTAACCAGTCCATCCTAAAGGAAATTGGTCCTGAATATTCTTTGGAAGGACTGATACTGAAGATTAAGCTCCAATACTTTAGCCACCTGATGGGAAGAACTGACTGATTGGAAGAGACCCTGATGCTGGGAAAGTTGAAGGCAGGAGAGAAGGGGACGACAGAGGATGAGATGGTTGCATGGCATCACTGACTCAATGGACGTGAATATGAGTAAGCTCTGGGAGTAGGTGATGGACAGGGAACCCTGGCATGCTGCAGTTCATGGGGTCACAAAGAGTTGGACATGACTGAACAACTGAACTGAACTGAACTGATTATTGCTCCATTTTTCTTTGTGGTAATTATTATCTAGTAGTAAAGAATCTGCCTGTCAATGCTGGAGACACATGAAATGCAGGTTTGATTCTGAGATTAGGAAGATCACCTGGAGTAGGAAATGGCAACCCACTTCAGTATACTTGCTTGGAAAATCCCATAGACAGAGGAGCCTAAAGGGCTACAGTCCATGGGGTCACAGCTGGACATGACTAAGCGACTGAGCACACACATACATGCAATTATTAGTAAACTAGATCCATTAACAATTATTTCCACAGGGAAGAAAGGATGAAATCTCCCACTCCTCCAAGCAAGACTGTCCTGATGTTTCCTGCCTAGATGGGTGGTAGCACACTGCTCTGCACAGCTCCTCTGCAGAGCACTGTGCATTTCACCCATCATGCCCAGTGCTACTCCCATCACTTCCAGTCCACTATGTTACATCTGCTCACCAGTAACGGCCCACTTGTGATGTGACAACAACTGGTCTAATAATTTAATCACAATAACAAGTTTGCCACTAAATGCTAGCTTTTCCCACCATTTCAGCTTCAGAATAATTGGGGCAAAAACAGATAACCAACAAGGATATACTGTATAGCACTGGGAACTATACTCAATACCTTATAATAACATATAATGGAAAAGATTCTGGAAAACTATGTATATATCTGAATCACTTTACTGTACACCTGAAACTAATGCAACATTGTAAATCTACTGTACTTCATTTTTAATTAAAAAGTTAAATTTAAAACATTTTTAATTAAGAAAAGAATAACTGGGGTAGAAAGATGAAGAATTAAGTTAAATTGTCCCAATGCAGTTATAGTACTGAGTGTACATGCACACACACACATACATGCACAAGTACCTGTATATCTATATTGTATACTGCCCAAGTTGAGGATATAGGAGCCCCCACTCTAGCTGCCAGGTATCAAGGACAGCAAGTTTCTGGCCTTTGGTTTGCCAAGAACAAAGTTTCTTAACCTTGGCACTATTGCCACGGGTCTGGATAATTCGTTGCTGCGAGAGCTGTCCTGGACACTAAAGGATGTTTAGCAGCATCCCTGGCTTTGATCCACTAGATGCCAATGGCAGTCTGATAGCTTACAGTGAATGGTGTTGGATTCGTGATCTCCGAAGATGTAACTTCAGGACTAGGGACCAGGCTTGATCACTCAAGAGCTTTTGTGTAGCAGAGTTTTATTAAAGTAAGAAAAGGGACAGAGAATGCTTCTGACATAGACATCAGAAGGGGGCCGCAGAATGCCCCCCTTGCTGGTGTTAGCACAGGAGTTACATATTTTTTTAATTGGTTATTACAATCAAAAGAATGTCTCAAGGTTGTAAAAATTTTACCAGGCCCACTCCCACAATTTACATTTTAGGATAACAGGATTAGAACTTAAAAACAGAAAGTTCCTACCAGACCCACTCCCATAATATACATTCTAAAATATCAGGATTAACCAGGTTTTCAGGAGGAGAAACTGTCCTCAAGGAGGATACATTGTTATATAATCCCTAGTACAGAGTTTAAACTGAGTTGTTTATTATGTAATCATCAGTTCGAGGCTTAAAGAAAAAACGTTTTATATGACTAAAACTAAGGAATGTAGAGGGGGAAAAAAACGTTTGTCCTTTCCTCTTCCTTGAGAATTCCAGACCCCTATCTGCTCCTCAAGAACCCCAGACCTCTCTCCTTGAGCACCCCCAGACTTCTTATCTATCAGCCTAGGAATTGACTCTCTCAAATCTCTACCTCTAGTGTGACAACCAAAAACGGTTCCAGACATCGCCAACTGAATAGGATGAGGGCAATAAAACCCCATCTCCATAGGAACCTGGAATGTCAGGTCCATGAATCAAGGCAAATTGGAAGTGGTCAAACAAGAGATGGCTAGGGTGAATGGCGACATTCTAGGAATTGGCAAACTAAAATGGACTGGAATGGGTGAATTTAACTCAGATGACCATTATATCTACTACTGCGGGCAGGAATCCCTCAGAACAAATGGAGTAGCCATCATGGTCAACAAAAGAGTCCGAAATGCAGTACTTGGATGCAGTCTCAAAAATGACAGAATGATCTCTGTTCGTCTCCAAGGCAAACCATTCAATATCACAGTTATCCAAGTCTATGCCCCAACCAGTAACGCTGAAGAAACTGAAGCTGAATGGTTTTGTGAAGACCTACAAGACCTTTTAGAACTAACACCCAAAAAAGATGTCCTTTTCATTATAGGGGACTGGAATGCAAAAGTAGGAAGTCAAGAAACACCTGGAGTAACAGGCAAATTTGGTCTTGGAATGTGGAATGAAGCAGGGCAAAGACTAACAGAGTTTTGCCAAGAAAATGCACTGGTCATAGCAAACACCCTCTTCCAACAACACAAGAGAAGATTACACATGGACATCACCAGATGGTCAACACCGAAATCAGACTGATTATATTCTTTGCAGCCAAAGATGGAGAAGCTCTATACAGTCAACAAAAACAAGACCAGGAGCTGACTGTGGCTCAGATCATGAACTCCTTATTGCCAAATTCAAACTCAAATTGAAGAAAGTAGGGAAAACTGCTAGACCATTCAGGTATGACCTAAATCAAATCCCTTATGATTATACAGTGGAAGTGAGAAATAGATTTAAGGGCCTAGATCTGATAGATAGAGTGCCTGATGAACTGTGGAATGAGGTTTGTGACATTGTACAGGAGACAGGGATCAAGACCATCCCCATGGAAAAGAAATGCAAAAAAGAAAAATGGCTGTCTGGGGAGGCCTTACAAAGAGCTGTGAAAAGAAGAGAGGCGAAAAGCAAAGGAGAAAAGGAAAGATATAAGCATCTGAATGCAGAGTTCCAAAGAATAGCAAGAAGAGATAAGAAAGCCGTCTTCAGCGATCAATGCAAAGAAATAGAGGAAAACAATAGAATGGGAAAGACTAGAGATCTCTTTAAGAAAATTAGAGATACCAAGGGAACATTTCATGCAAAGATGGGCTCAATAAAGGACAGAAATGGTATGGACCTAACAGAAGCAGAAGATATTAAGAAGAGGTGGCAAGAATACACAGAAGAACTGTACAAAAAAGATCTTCACGACCCAGATAATCATGATGATGTGGTCACTAATCTAGAGCAGACATCTTGGAATGTGAAGTCAAGTGGGCCTTAGAAAGCATCACTACAAACAAAGCTAGTGGAGGTGATGGAATTCCAGTTGAGCTATTTCAAATCCTGAAAGATGATGCTGTGAAAGTGCTGCACTCAATATGCCAGCAAATTTGGAAAACTCAGCAATGGCCACAGGACTGGAAAAGTCAGTTTTCATTCCAATCCCAAAGAAAGGCAATGCCAAAGAATGTTCAAACAACCGCACAATTGTACTCATCTCACATGCTAGTAAAGTGATGTTCAAAATTCTCCAAGCCAGGCTTCAGCAATACGTGAACCGTGAACTCCCTGATGTTCAAGCTGGTTTTAGAAAAGGCAGAGGAACCAGAGATCAAATTGCCAACATCTGCTGGATCATCAAAAAAGCAAGAGAGTTCCAGAAAAACATTGATTTCTGCTTGATTGACTATGCCAAAGCCTTTGACTGTGTGGATCACAATAAACTGTGGAAAATTCTTCAAGAGATGGGAATACCAGACCACCTGACCTGCCTCTTGAGAAACCTATATGCAGGTCAGGAAGCAACAGTTAGAACTGGACATGGAACAACAGACTGGTTCCAAATAGGAAAAGGAGTATGTCAAGGCTGTATATTGTCACCCTGCTTATTTAACTTCTATGCAGAGTACATCATGAGAAACGCTGGACTGGAAGACACACAAGCTGGAATCAAGATTGCCGGGAGAAATATCAATAACCTCAGATATGCAGATGACACCACCCTTATGGCAGAAAGTGAAGAGGAACTAAAAAGCCTCTTGATGAAAGTGAAAGAGGAGAGTGAAAAAGTTGGCTTAAAGCTCAACATTCAGAAAACGAAGATCATGGCATCTGGTCCCATCACTTCATGGGAAATAGATGGGGAAACAGTGGAAACAGTGTCAGACTTTATTTTTCTGGGCTCCAAAATCACTGCAGAGGGTGACTGCAGCCATGAAATTAAAAGACGCTTACTCCTTGGAAGGAAAGTTATGACCAACCTAGGTAGTATATTCAAAAGCAGAGACATTACTTTGCCAACTAAGGTCTGTCTAGTCAAGGCTATGGTTTCACCTGTGGTCATGTATGGATGTGAGAGTTGGACTGTGAAGAAGGCTGAGCGCCAAAGAATTGATGCTTTTGAACTGTGGTGTTGGAGAAGACTCTTGAGAGTCCCTTGGACTGCAAGGAGATCCAACCAGTCCATTCTGAAGGAGATCAACCCTGGGATTTCTTTGGAAGGAATGATGCTAAAGCTGAAGCTCCAGTACTTTGGCCACCTCACGCGAAAAGTTGACTCATTGGAAAAGACTTTGATGCTGGGAGGGATTGGGGGCAGGAGGAGAAGGGGACGACCGAGGATGAGATGGCTGGATGGCATCACAGACTCGATGGACGTGAGTCTGAGTGAACTCCGGGAGATGGTGATGGACAGGGAGGCCTGGAGTGCTGCGATTCATGGGGTCGCAAAGGGTCGGATATGTCTGAGCGACTGAACTGAACTGAACTGAACTGGAGAAGCACTGCTGTAAATGGAAGCAAGGCCCTGCCTCCTATCAAACCTCATACATGATGGAGTCCCAAACACAGTAAAAGGCTGGGCATCTCCCCGTCAGCATTCATCAGAGGACAACCTTCAGTTTTTTGAACTGGTCCTATGGCAGGCCTGTCAATGCCCTCCTAGGCAGGTATCAAGGAGAGTTCAGTCTTAAATAAGTTCCGCTATAAATGACAGAAACTTTTTCAAACAGTGATGCCCTGTGTACATATGGACACATGGAAGTAGAGTTCAGATAAGTCGGGAGTGACCCACAATAAAAGGTGGTTATCTATAATCAGTGAATTAATTCACTTTTTAAAGGTTTATGTTAGGGACCCTGGTCTCATAAAAACTAAATAAAACACACACACACACACACACACACACACACACACACACACACACACAAGGCCTGGAACTTATTAGCGATAATATAGTCTCTGAAGTTATTACAATAGTATTAAAAATATTAAGTAGAATCATAACCTCCAGTAATTAAATTTTACTGGCAACAAATTCCTTTGATGAAAAGGAGCATTGATCTCAGAGAGCGCGAGGCAGCCCTGGCCCCTGAGATAGACATGATGTGGACATGGTCCCTCTGAGCACAGATGTGGTGAGCCCCGGTGAATCTGGGCAGACCTGTGCAGCCCTGAGCTACAAGGATGCTCACCAGCTCTGTCTTAGCAACTTGCCCTCGTGTATTCAGGCCTCAGCAAAGCCCGGGAAGGTCATGGGCAGCACTGCCAAGGGAAGGTCCCTGGACCTTACTGCAGAGCTGTGAAGAGTGAAGTTGAGAAAAGCAAACTCTTCCTGTTGTCAGGTGAGTAACTCTTCTTTGTAAAACCCTCCTCCAGCTCACATCTCACTTAGAAGAAAATACACCACCCACCCCCAACCCCTCTCCCCACCCAGAGCGCTCCAGGCCCTGCATCCTCTCCTACCTTCTGCCTTCACTCACCCTACGCAGGCCCCACTGGCTTTTCCTGTTTCATTCCAATCACAGGACCTCTCCTGTGTCATCACCACCGTCTGGACCACTCTTTGTCCTCATCTTTACAGAGCTAGGTCCTTCTCAGCTAAAATGCCTCTCCCCGCCCCAACCACTTAGAGAGAGGTCTTCCTGACACCCATAGCTGAAGCTGTATTCAGGGTCTCAATCTGTCCTGTGCAAGCCGATCTCCTGGGGAGCCTGCTACAATGCAGACTTGGACTCAGTGGTGGGGGGATGCTATTGAAGCTGTGATTCTACATTTCTAACAAGCTCCCAGGAGATGAAAATCTCTGCTTCATGGACCACAACACTTTGAGTAGCAGCGTCACCCTTCAATTCCTGTCACACTGTGTGCTGTGCTAAATCACTTTGGTCATGTCTGACTCTTTGTGACCCCATGGACTGTAGCCCGCCAGGCTTCTCTGTCCATGGGGTTCTCCAGGCAAGAATACTGGAGTGGGTTGCCATGCCTTCCTCCAGGGAATTTTTCTGACCCAGGGATCAAACCTGCACCTCTTATGTCTCCTGTATTGGCAGGCGGATTCTTTACCAGTAGCGCCACCTGTTTCATTTTCTTCATGGTATCTCTCACACTTTGAAATCATCTGTTTGTGTACTGGATCGTTCATTGGCTGGTTGATCTATTTGTTTACTTAGAAGGTAAATTCTGTAAGAGTCAGGACTTTGTCCACTGTGTTCACCTTTGTATTCTCAGCACTTAACACAAGGCCTGGCATATCACAGATGTGCATACATCACAAAGCATCACAGATGCTCTAAACATACTGTTGAATGAATGATGTTGTTCAAGATTCATTGACTCTTTCACCCTGCCTGCTTACTGGCTGCTTCAGTGATGGCTCATTTACAAACCAGGATCTAGGCTCTAAGTAATAGAACAGTGCAAGCCATTCAAATGCCAGGCAGGAATTGCTAGTTCCAGGTCCAAGCTGAGATATGAAGTTTGTACTAGAATTTAAATCTGCTGTCACGAAGCAAAATTTTAGTGGAGATGATGTATTTTTCATAGCAAGAGGTTCCTGATGAAGGAAGCAATGCCTTACTTTTCCTCTAATCCAAGCTCCTCATCTCATGACAGATTAATAACAGTGTGTAAACTAGACCCAGTGGGGTGACACACTTTGAGTGGCACTAATATAAGGGATAGAAACCTTAAAATATATTTTCTGATTTCTTTTTAAAAAATTAATTTATTTTAATTGGAGGCTAATTACAATATTGTGGTGGTTTTTGCCATACATCGACATGAATCAGCCACAGGTGCACATAACCATAGGTAGGTAAAATAAATATCCTTTAAAATACATAATTACAAAATATTTTTGTCATGTACTACAATAAAGTATTGTATGAGACAAGAAATTGACCCCCCTGTCCTTCCCTCCTAGCTATGCCCTCCCAGGTCACCTGCACTGCATCATAACCATGAATTTTCCCACTGTTTCCCGGATGGAGTCTTCCCACCACTTCCACCACACCCTTGCACATTTCCATGCCCATTCCCCACTCCCACATGACTGTGACCCTCCTTGCTGTGTGGCCTTACATGCCTCATCTGGGTCACAGTCCTCCTGCCACACCCCTGTTTCCTCCTTGGCCACACCTATATCTCATGCAAAGCTAGCTGTGCTCTCCTGCTGAGACCCTAGCTTCTGCATCAAGTCCTCATTGCTGGCCCATGCTTCCTTCCCACACTCTGGCCATGCCATTCATGAATAGGCCAAACCTTCTGTGTTCCCTCTTCCCAAAAGCCTAATCCTGGGAAACTCTGGAGATGGGCCTCAGGTCTTCCAAGAAATTATGGAAGGGATCTAATAAATTTTGACAGAGAACAGAGAATGACAGATGAGATTATAATTAATGGTAGAAAAGAAGAAAGAATTATGGACAGAAGGGGGAATTCTCTGAGATACAGAATTGTGAAAGACAATGAAGTTTTGTAAGAATGGAAAATTATGAGAGAAAGTGGTAAGCTGGGAAGAAGAAAAGAATTGGAAGGAAACCAAGAAATTATTAGAAAAAACAGAAAACTCTAGATGAGTAGAAGAATTGTGGGAGACAAAGGGAATTGTGGAAAAAAATGGAGAATTGTGGGAGAGACGGAGAATTATATGGAAATGCTGAACTCTGGAGAAGAACAGAGAATTGTGATATAGATTGGGAATTACAGGATATCAGGATGGCTGAGTGGTCTAAGGTGCCAGACTCAAGCTTAGCTTCCCCACTCTGGGGATTCTGGTCTTCCAGTATAGCCAGTGGCTTAGATGGTAAAGAATACTCAAACTACCGTACAATTGCACTTATCTCACACGCTAGTAAAGTAATGCTCAAAATTCTCCAAGCCAGACTTTAGCAGTATGTGAATCATGAACTTCCAGATGTTCGAGCTGGTTTTAGAAAAGGCAGAGGAACCAGAGATCAAATAGCCAACATCTGCTGGATCATCAAAAAAGCAAGAGAGTTCCAGAAAAACATTGATTTCTGCTTTACTGACTATGCCAAAGCCTTTGACTGTATGGATCACAATAAACTGTGGAAAATTCTTCAAGAGATGGGAATACCAGACCACCTGACCTGCCTCTTGAGCAATCTATATGCAGGTCAGGAAGCCACAGTTAGAACTGGACATGGAACAACAGACTGGTTCCAAATAGGAAAAGGAGTACATCAAGGCTGTATACTGTCACCCTGCTTATTTAACTTATATGCAGAGTACACCATGAGAAGTGCTGGGCTGGAGGAAGCACAAGCTGGAATCAAGATTGCCGGGAGAAATATCAATAACTTCAGATATGCAGATGACACCACCCTTATGGCAGAAAGTGAAGAGGAACTAAAAAGCCTCTTGATGAAAGTAAAAGAGGAGAGTGAAAAAGTTGGCTTAAAGCTCAACATTAAGAAAACGAAGATCATGGCATCTGGAACCATCACTTCATGGGAAACAGATGGGGAAACAGTGGAAACAGTGCCAGACTTTATTTTTTGGGGCTCCAAAATCACTGCAGATGGTGATTTCAGCCATGAAATTAAAAAACGCTTACTCCTTGGAAGGAAAGTTATGACCAACCTAGATAGCATATTGAAAAGCAGAGATATTACTTTGCCAACAAAGGATATGGTTTTTCCAGTGGTCATGTATGGATGTGAGAATTGGACTGTGAAGAAGGCTGAGTGCCAAAGAATTGATGCTTTTGAACTGTGGTGTTGGAGAAGACTCTTGAGACTCCCTTGGACTGCAAGGAGATACAACCAGTCCATCCTAAAAGAGATCAGTCCTGGGTGTTCATTGGAAGGACTGATGCTGAAGCTGAAACTCCAATACTTTGGCCACCTCATGCGAAGAGCTGACTCATTGGAAAAGACCCTGATGCTGGGAGGGATTGGGGGCAGGAGGAGAAGGGGATGACAGAGGATGAGATGGCTGGATGGCATCACCAACTCGATGGACATGAGTTTGAGTGAACTCCAGGAGTTGGTGATGGACAGGGAGGCCTGGCGTTCTATGATGGGGTCACAAAGAGTCAGACACGACTGAGCGACTGAACTGAACTGATAGATAATTGTGGGGGTCAAGTGGAACTATGGGAAAGAACATCAAATGGTGGGAGACATATGGAGTAGCGGGGAAGAACACAGAATTGTCAGAGTCAAGCAGAATGATGGGAAAGAACATAGAATTCTGAGAGGCATGGAACTATGGGAATGAACAGAGAATTTTGGGAGTCAAGTGGAACTTTGGAGTAGAATGTAGAACTGTGCATCACACATGGAACTGTGGAAAGGAACACAGTTCAGGGAGTCATGTGGAACTTTGGGGTAGAATAAAGAATTGTGGGAAGAATTGGGGGAGACAGAAATAAAACAGAATCCTGGGAGGTAAGGGGAACTTAGAGGAAGAACATAGAATTGTGAGAAAAAATAGAGAATTGTGAGAGACACCTGGAACTATAGGAAAGAACAGAGAATTGTGGGAGTTAAGCAGAACAAGGGGAAAAACAATGAAATGTGAGAAAGAACAGAAAATTGTTAGAGACATATGCACCTGTGGGAAAGAACAGAGAATTGTGGGAGACACATGGAACTGTGGGAAACAACAGAGAATTGTGGGAGTCAAGCAGAATTATGGGAAAGAACATTGACTTTTGAGAGACATGGAACTATGGAAAAGAACATAGAATTTAGAAAGACACATGGATCTATGGGAAAGAACAGAATTGTGGGAAGCTAGTGGAATTATAGGAAACAACAGATAATTTGGGGAGTCAAGTGGAACATTTGAGTAGAAGGTAGAATGATGAATCACACATGGAACTGGTGGAAAAACAGAGACTTCCGGGAGAGACATGGGGAACTATGGGAAAGAACACAGAATTGTGAGGGGCACATGGAACTATGCAGAAAAACAGAAAATTCTGGGAGTTAAGTGGAACTATGGAAAAGAAGACAGAATTGTGGGAGATACATGAACTATGGGAAAGGACATAGATCTATAATAAAGAACATAGAATTTTGTAGACTCATGGATCTATGGGAAAAAACAAAGAATTCTGTGTTTAGCAGAACAAGGATATAGAATTTTGAGGGACACATGGATCTATGGGAAAGAAGAGAGCATTCCAAGTCAAGTAGAACTATCAAAAAGTACAAAGAATTTTGGAAAAGAATAGGGAATTTTGGGAGTCAAGTAAAACTAGGGGAAAGAGTGCAGAATTTTGAGAGACATAAGGATCAATGGGAAAGAACAGAGACTTCTGTATCAAGCAGAACTATGGCAAAAGCACATAATAGTAGGAAAGAATAGAGGATTGTGGGAGACACCTGGAATATGGGAAAGAACATAGAATATTGACTGACACATGGATCTATGGGAAGGAACAGAGAATTCCAAGTCAAGGAGAAATATAGAAAATAACTCAGACATCTAGATAAGAACAATGAATTGAGGGAAACATGGAACTATGGGAAAAAAAACAAATTTTCAGACACATGGATCTGTGGGAAAGAACAGAGAATTTGGGGAGTTAAGCAGAAAAAAAAGTAAAGAATATATAATTTTGAGAGACACATAGATCTTTGAGAAAGACTGAAGAATTCTAGGAGTTAAGCAGAAGTATGGTAAAGAACATAAGATTTTGAGAGACATGGAACAATGAGAAAAATCAGAGAATTGGGGGAGACATATGGATCTCCTGCAAGAAAACAGAATTTTGTAGACACATGGAACTATGTGAAAGAAGAATGATTTCTGGGAGTTAAGAGGAACTATGGGAAAGAACCAGAGAAGGCAATGGCAACCCACTCCAGTACTCTTGCCTGGAAAACCCCATGGGCAGAGGAGCCTGGTAGGCTACAGTCCATGGGGTCGCTACAAGTTGGACACAGCTGAGCGACTTCACTTTCACTTTCATGGGAAAGAACAGAGAACTGTGGGAGACACATGGAACTATGGGAAAGAACACAGAATTTTTTAGACACATGGATCTACTGGAAGGAAAGAATTGAGAATTATGGTAGTATAGAGAACTAGGGAGAAGAACACAGAATTTTGAGAGACACATGGATCTTAGAAAAGAACAGAATTCCGAGTAAAGCATAAATATGGAAAAGTATACAGACTTGTGGAAAAGAACAGAGAATTGTGGGAGATGTATGGAATTATGAGAAACAACATGGAATTTTTTACACACATGGATATGGGGAAAGAACAGAGAATTCTGGGAGTTAAGCAGATCTATGGGAAGAATATGAGATTTTGAGAGACATGGAACAATGAGAAAGAACAGAGAATGGTGGGAGATACATGGAAGTATGAGAAGGAACACAGAATTTTGAGAGACACATGGAACTATGGGAAAGAAAAGAGAATTCTGGGAGTTAAGTGGAACTATACAGAAGAACACAGAATTTTGAGAGACACAGGGAACTATGGGAAAAAATAGAAAATTCTGGGATTCAAGCAGAACTATAGGAAAGACCATCGAATTCTGAAAAACACATGGAACTATGGGAAAGAACATGGAATTCTGGGAGTCCAGCTGAACTATGGGAAAGAACATAGAATTGTGGGCATCAAGCAGAACTTTGGGTAAAACGTAGAATTATGCATCAAACATGGAACTGTGGGAAAGAACAGAGAATTGTGGGAGTCAAGCGAAACTATGGGAAAGAACATCATATTTTGAGAAACACTTGGAAATATGGAAAGAACAGAATTCTTGGAGTCACATGAAACTATGGGGAAGAACATAGAATTGTGTGCAAGAATAGAGTATTGTGGGAGATATCTTGAACTGTGGGAAAGAACAGAATTTCGTGAGTTAAGTGGAACTATGGGAAAGAATACAGAAATCTGGGAGTCAAGCAGAACTTTGGGGAAGAACACAGAATTGTGGGAGTGAATAGAGAATTGTGGGATACACATAGAACTGTGGGGAAAACACAGAATTTTGAGAGTAAGCAGAACTATGGGAAAGAACATAGAATTTGGGGAAACACTTGGAAGTATGGGAAAGAACAGAATTTTGGGAGTCAAGTGAACTATGACATTCTCATTTACAATTGCAACATAAAGAAAAAAATACCTAGGAATAAATTCACCAGGAAGTTGAAAGATGTGAACATTGAAAACTATAAGATAGTTATCAAAGAAATCAAAGGAAACACAAGTAAATGGAAGAATATTCTGTGTTCATTGATTGGAATGATTAATATTGTTAAAATGACCATAGAAACTCGAAAACAATCTACATATTCAATGCAATCCCTATTCAAATTCCAATGCATTTTTTTTTTCACAGAAACAGAACAAAGAATCCTAAAATTTATATGGAATCACAAAAGACTCCCAGACAGCCAAAGTAGTCTTGAAAAACAAGAACAAAGCTGGAGGCACTACAAAGGCTGATTTGAAAGCTACAGTAATCAAAACATGGTATGGTACTGGCATAAAAAGAGACACATAGATCAATGGAACAGAATAGAGTCCAGAAATAAATCCATGAATATATGGACAAATTATTTACAACAAAGGAGCCAGGAATATACAGTGAGGAAAGAACAGTCTCTTCAGTAAATGGTGTTAGACAAGTGCACAGCCACATGCAAAAAGAATGAAACTGAACTGCTATCATACACTATGCAAATATTAACTCAAAATAGATTAACAACTTGAATGTAAGGCCTGAAACCAGAAAACTCCTACTAGAAAACTCCTACAAGTTTACAAGGCAGTAAACTCCTTGACATTGGTCTTGGAGGTGATTTGGCAACAAAAGTAAAAATAAACAAGTGGGGCTCTATCAAACTAAAAAGCTTTTGCAGAGCAAGGAAAATCATCAACAAAATGAAAAGGAAACATACCAAATGGGAGAAAAATTATAAATCATAGATCTGATAAGGTATTAATGCCATATATATATATACACTCATACAATTCAATGGCAAAAAAGACAACCCAACTAAAAAATGGGAAGAAAAACTGAATATTTTCCCAAAGAAGATATATAGATAGCCAACAGGTATATAAAATGCACTCACAATCACTAATCCTCAGGTAAAGACAAATAAATCCAGATGATATATCACATCACACCTGTCAAGACAAGAAAAAAGAATGAGGATGTGGAGAAAAGGAAACTCTTGTGCATTGCTAGTGGAAATGTAAATCGATGCAGTCACTACAGAGAAAAGCATGAAGGTTACTCAAAAAATTAAAAAAAAAAAATAGAACTACCATATGATCCAGCAATTCCATTTCTGGTTATTTAGCCAAAGGAAGTGAAAACACTAACTTGCAAAGATATATACACCCACATGTTCATTAAAACATCATTTACAATAGCCAAGACATGGAAGCAAACTAAGTGCCCATCAATGGATGAATGGATAAAGATGTGCTATTTGTGTACAATGATTATTATTCTGCCAGAAAAAGAATGAAATCCTGCCATTTGAGACAACATGGAAAGACTTTGAGGGCATTACGGTAAGTGAAATAAGTCAGAAAGAGAAAGATAAATACCTATAGAATCTTTAAAAAAGGACTCATGGATACAGAGAAGAAATTTGTGGTGCCAGAGGCTAGGGGTTGGGGGCAGGGTGAAATAGGTGAAGTGGTGAAATGATACAAATTTCAAGTTCTCAGGATATAATATACAGCATGGCAACTACAGTTAATAGTTCTGTATTATATATTTGAAAGTTGCTAATTGAGCAACTTCAAAGTTTCCATCACAAGAAAAAATTTTTTATCTAAGTGTGTGATGGATGTTGACTGGACTTATTGTGGTAATCATTTCCCAGTACGTACATATATCAAAACATTATGTTGTACACCAGAAACTAGTACAACATACACCAACTTTATCTCAATTAAAAAAACAACCCCCCCAAAAAAAACAACCCCTCCATCACAAAAGTAATGGGAAAGATGGAATTATGGGAGAAGCAGAGAATTGTCGGAGAAAAATAGAATTGTGAGAGAGAGGGAAATTCAGGAAAGAATAAAGAATTGTGGAAAGCACAGGGAATTCCTGGAAAGAACACAGAGATGTGGGAGATACAGGGACTTGTGGGAAAAACAAAACTGGGGAGGGGGGAGGGAATGTGGGCATGGGGGAATTGTGGGAGAGATCAGAATATTATGAGAGAAAAGAATTGTGAGAGAGAATGAATAATTGTGGAAGAGATGGGGAATTATAGGAGAAATGGAAGTATGGGAAAGAAAGAATTGTCCAAGAGATGAGGAACTGTGAGAGCTCTGAGAACAAACAGAAGTAACTGCAGGTCTGGAAAGGAGATTCATTTTACCAGGACCCGTCATAAATTTTGTTTGAAACTCTAAGAGGTTCCGTTTTCCCTCTTTGCTAAACTCTGGGTCTGACAGTAGCAGTTTATATCACATTACCATGGATTGGCAAACCTGTTTACACTGCCTGTGTATCTGCATGCACACACACAAACATACACTCACACACAAACACACACAAATGCACACATGCATATACACACATACACACAAATAAATACACGCCTTGGAAATTTCATACATGAGTAGAAATAAACCTAATAAAATGGCTGGAAATTTTTTTTAAAACCTCCTAAAAATAAAGCAAAATGGAAAAGTGATAGAAAATGAGAGAAAATATAAGAAAATTATACTGCCAGTCTAGGAATCTAACATATGAGTAATAGAAGTTCCACAAAAGAGAGAATGAAGAAAGAGGAGGGGAGCAAGTTATTAAGAAAATTAATAACATAAGAAAATACTGAGAGCAGGACCATATAGTCCTTGCTCCCCTACCATATCCTCTGCCTTCCTTTTGCCTGTGGAAAACTTTAGTCAAAGAATAAGTTTAGTCAGAGAAGTGAGAAATGCTGAAACAAAGGAAAACAGTCAAAGGAGACTAAATCATAATGTAGTCAGTAAGCATAGTCAGGGACCTCTGGTTCTTTCTCAAGGGCTATAGATATATTCTGAGCCATATTCTGTGAGCTGTCTTATAGATACCAAAACAATTCTGAGAACTGGCCACAAAAAAATGGGAACAAGTGGACCCTGGGACAGAAGATTAACTGTACCTAAAACAATCAAGATGATGCTGGTCAGACCACTGATGATCAATTTGAAGATGACTATTAGAGATGAATGTGCTGTCTCTGCATGTAACCCTCCCTCCACCAAATCTGTCTATAAAAGCTCTCAACTTTTATAGACAGAGGGAATCAACCTTCGGACAGATGTCCCCCACCCTCCCCCTCAGTTGCCAGTATCTAAAATAAAGCAACCTTTCCTTTCCACCAATCTGTCCTGTTTATTGGCTTTTGAGCAGCAAGCAGCCAAAGCCACCATAAACTCCTTTCAGTAACAAGATCTCTAACATGAAGGATATGAGTATTCAGAATGAATGGGCCCATCAAGTGCAAAGCCAGTGAAAGCAAAGAGCACATCTTTTCAGACCACTGTAAAGAAGAGAAGATCCTAAAAATATCGAGGAAGAAAAAAAAAGAAAGAAATGACATCTGATTTCTCAATATCAACAATGAAAACTAGAAGATAATGAAGCAATTACTTCACAATTTGGAATGATGTGTTTCTAAACCTAGAATTATATATCCAAGCTACCAGTCAAGTGGGAGGGTAAAACACAAACATTTTGGATTTCCAAGACCTTAAAAACTGATGTGCTCCCAAAACAATGCAAAGAAGAATACACAGCATTCAAGAACCAGAGATTCAAATCAAGACAGGAAAAGGTTGACAGCAAGGTCCAGGAAGACAACAGGCAGAAATCGTTTCCAAACAGTCTAGAACCGGGCAGTGGCAGAGGTCAGGTGTTTATCCAAGAGTGAGGACTCAAGGGGTTGGGGGAAAGAAAACATATACAGTAGCTACTTGGAGAAACAAATGGCAATCCACTTCAGTATTCTTGCCTGGAAAATTCCATGGACAGAGAAGCCTGGCGGGCTACAGTCCATGGAGTTGCAAAGAGTCAGACACAACTGAGCGACTGAGCATACATATAGAGTGAAAGTGAAGTCGCTCAGTCGTGTCCGACTCTTTGCAACCCCATGGACTGTAGCCTACCAGGATCCTCCATCAGTGGGATTTTCCAGGCACGAGTACTGGAATGGGTTGCCATTTCCTTCTCCAGGGGATCTTCCCGACCCAGGGATCAAACTCCGGTCTCCCGCATTGTAGGCAGACGTTTTTTCGTCTGAGCCACAGAGTAGTTGATATATTTGAATGCTGACAGGTAATCATTTAAAACTAGACAAAGGGGAAAAAGAAAACAAGGATTAAATTCTAATGGAAATTTTGCACAAGAAAAACTGTCATCAGCAGTCATTACAAATATTTTTATAGTCATAATAATATAAATACTAAAGTCCTAAGGGAAATCAGTCCTGAATATTCATTGGAAGGACTGATGCTGAAACTGAAGCTCCAATATTTCGGTCACCTGATGCAAAGAGCTGACTCATTGGAAAAGACCCTGATGCTGGGAAAGATTGAAGGCAGGAAGAGAAGGGGACGACAGAGGATGAGATGGTTGGATGGCATCACTGACTCAGTGAACATGAGTTTGAACAAGCCCTGGGAGTTGGTGATGGACAGGGAAGCCTGGCGTGCTGCAGTACATGGGGTCACAAAGTTGGACACGACTGAGCAACTGAACTGAACTGAATGTAAATACTAAACAAGATTTATCCAAAATGGTTTATAACTATTGGTAGAGGGGAGGGATGCACGTGTATGTGTGTGCATGGTTGTTATCATGTTACTTAGAATATGTGGAGGGAGCAACAAGAAGAAACAATTCAGAGTGGAAACTGAGGCCGAAGGTGTCCTGCCACAGTCTTCTCACCCACCTATTGGTTTTCCTGTAACTCCCAGCATCAGTATTAGTAGCTCCTTCTCTATAAAGCATTCTTTACTTACTCCTTCCTTTCTAGCCACTTGCTGCACATCAACCTCACAATAGTCACTTCTTCCAAAAGTCCAGGAACAATCTGCACATCCAAATACTGAGATGCAAATATGGTTATTTGTCATGCCTGTCTCTTCAATTACCAAAGGTTCTTGCCCTCTTTGTGAAACATGCCCCTTTGGAATCTGGTGAAGTGTGTTATCTTCTCAAAATAGTATTTTTACGTGCATAAAACAAATTACAAAAGAAGCCAATTACAGTTGCTCCTCAGTATCCATGGGGGAGTGGTTCCAGAACCCACTACAGATCCCCAAATCCAAAGAAGCGCAAGTCCCATAGTCAGCCTTCCATATCCATGATTCAACCACTCCCAGATTCTAGTATTTATTAGAAAGAAAAAAACCCACATGTAAATAGACACGTGCAGTTCAAGCTCATGTTATTCAAAGGTCGACTGTATATTGAAATATAGTTATTAGTTATCAACATATTAAAAAAAAAGATTGTGTAGGTTAAAGGCTAGGTTGCCCAGGGAATACACACCAAAGTAATAAAGTTTTTTAAAATGCTGTCTTGATCCAGTTTTGAGGCACTGGCTAGAGGCTGGTCAGTTCCCTGACTTGAGCATCTAAGCCCACAGCTTACTGGGCTCTTATATTCTGGGCCACTATCTACTTGCCCTCATCACCCCTGGGCCAGGTACCAAACAACTGGGGATAGCTCCTATGCTCCAGAGCCTGCTGAAATTATTCAAATCAGCCAGTCCTCAACCTGCTTGCCCTGCCTTGCTGGCTCCTCTGTCCCTGTGATTTCCCAGGCAAGAATACTGGAGCTGATTCCTGTTTTCTCCTCCAGGGGATCTTCCCCAACCCGAAACTGAATCTCTTGCATTTCCTGCACTGGCTGGTGGATTCTTCCCCACTGTGCCACCCAGGAAGCCCTCTTTCCTATGGAAATCATAATAAAGGCTCATGCCCACAGTTCCCCTCTCCATCCCTGCCTAGTGGTGTGCCCAGTGCCCCCTTGTGTGGCACCTCATGGTGTGATATGTACTCCGACTCTTGGGATCTGTGAGTATAATCAACTATCTTTTTAACGGTAGTCATCTTCTGTCATCAAATCTAAGCAAAATTACACTTATTAAAAAGGCTGAGATTCCACACGATTTGTGCATACAAATGTCCTCATGAACAACTTAGAGAGTGACGGAAAGACAAGGCAAAGGGAAAAATAGAGCTGTAATGCAGTCAGAGTGGGAGCCTCAGCTCATCCTAGAAGCAGCTCTGAAGCTGCGATGGCCCTTCTGAGTTGTCCCTCTTGAGGCTAGGGGCCTGGGCTTAGGTGCATTGCAGCCTATCCCCACAGAGGGAATATGATTTTGTCTGAAGCAGTTCTTTTAGGCACTGGGCAATTCCTGAAAAGAGACTTCACAGATGCACTACGGTGATACAGAAAGACACATGCTTTTTATTTACATTTTAAATAACAAGATAAACTTACTTTAATTTTAAAGTAGTGATGAATAGTAGTATTTTGAGACAGAAATGACAATCATATGTAACATTATTTCTCTGTAATTGCTATCAGTGCCACATATAGCTAACACTACCAGGATTTGTCGCCTGCCTTCCTGATGGAAAAAAAATACTTTCTGTTAGAGGCAAGCGAAAATACAGACCTTCAAATCCACACAGATGGTTGGATGGCATCACCGACTCAATGGACATGAGTTTGGGTAAACTCCGGGAGTTGGTGATGGACAGGGAGGCCTGGCGTGCTGCAGTCCATGGGGTCGCAAAGAGTCGGACACGACTGAGCGACTGAACTGAACTGATCTGAACTCCACACACCCTGTTAAGAAGACCTGTAGAGCCAAGAACTTTTGTTCATTTCTGGATCTCCAGATTCGGCCACAGCTCTGCATACCCACTGATGTTTCTTGAGTCATTACTATAATTAAAACTGACAGGACACAATTCAAAAGGTATAAATTTTAAAACTCTTCCAATGCAACGCCTCCACAGCTTAAAGCGCCTCGCCCTAGGGCAAGTCTATTCAAGCAGGAAGGTCTCACGTCGGCTTCGCCAGGAGGGGCGGGATCAGAGAGGGGCCTTGCCTCTATAGGCCGAGGAGCACAGGAGGGGCGGGGTCTACTCCATTGTGATGGACAGAAACCCTCCCCCTTCGGCTGGTGCGCCCGCCTCCCACGCGCCCGGAAGTCCTGCCTTCGGAAGAGGAAGTAGCGGCGTGAGCGAGAGCCGGCGGTGACCCGGGCAACAGCGGTGACCGAACGAGGGGAGGGGAAGGTGGTGACGGCGGTTTGCTGCCACTCCGCGCCGGAGTTGGCGGTTAGAGGCGGGACCGGCAGCCGGGGACAGGAGTCAGGTGCGGAGGGGCAGGCTGGCTGAAGCAGAGTCCGGGGGCGGTGTCTGGGATCCCGGGACTCGACGGTGCCACGCGCGGGGACCGTGCGAGGAAGACTGCGGCCGCGCTGTGCCCTCCGCTGACCTTTCCTTCCTTCCTCTCGTCTCTTTTCTGCGCCGTACTCTTCCCAGACCCCCAGCCCCTCACCTCTCCCTAGTGCCCCTGGTCTAGTCTGGACTCGGTGGGCTTCCTCTCTCATCGGATCACCACCTCGGGACCCTCTTCCCTTCAACCCCGAGTCTACAGCCCCCTCGCTATGACATGGTTTCTCAGGGACCGCCTCACTTCACCCCCCAAGTCCGCACACCCTTAGAAACGTCCTCCCAAAGGTGTAGATTTCACACTAGTATGTCCCAAAGGGGGGTGATCTGTTAAAGCTGTCCCTCATCAAAGTGGAGGGCGAGGTGGAGCCCCTGCCCAGTACATTTCTATAAAGGTGACAAGAAGGAAAAACAAGGGTTGGCCACATTAAGAATACTAAGGGAATAGTGGGAACCCAGGCATCAAGCATTCATCTCTCTGGTTTGGCCCGTGTGAATTTAGAATTGCTTGGATTCAACACTGGGAGTCCCACCATGGGCTTGTCTGCATCTACCCCTGCGGCTTCTACAGTTCAGACCTCTGCCCCTGCTGCTTCAGATCATCAGACAGCAGCCCCAACGTCTGGATGCCCAATGCATGAAGGGAAAGTGAAAGGTAATGGGCCATTTATCTAGAAGATAAAAAGAGAATTCTCCAAAAGATCTCTGAGGAGGCGGTATAGCATGCTGGTGAGGCTCCTAAGGCCTGGGAGTGGGGTGACCTGGGTTAGGTCCTTTTGTTGTTACTTTCAAGGTACCTGACTGTAGACAAGTTACTTCTCTAAGTCTCAACCCATCATCACCTGTAAGCTGAGGATATAGTATTGCCCAGGGTTATGGTCATGACTCCAGTACTCTTGCCTGGAAAATCCCATGGATGGAGGAGGGTGGGCTGCAGTCCATGGGGTCGCTAGGAGTCGGAGGTGACTGAGCGACTTCACTTTCACTTTTCACTTTCCTCCATTGGAGAAGGAAATAGCAACCCACTCCAGTGTTCTTGCCTGGAGAATCCCAGGGACGGGGGAGCCTGGTGGGCTGCCGTCTATGGGGTCGCACAGAGTCAGACATGACTGAAGCGACTTAGCAGCAGCAGCATGGTCATGACTGAAGATCTTGGGCAACAATTTGCCATTGTCTACTTTAACGGGTTTTTGAGGAGGCAAGGCCCCCTCAGCCCAGAGGACACTTGGCAATGCCTGGAGGCCTTTCTGCACGTCGTAACTCAGAGGGGAGGGTACATCTACTGAGGAGAAGACAGGAGTGCTGCTAAATATCCTACAATGTGCAGTGCAGACCCTGCAACAGACAGTCACCTGGCCCCGGATGGCGAGACTGCCCAGGCTGAGAAGCTTTGGTCTAGATCATGTTGTCTTTCTTTACCCATACAGCTTTACTCCTCCCTCTGTTAGATTACTCTCTGTGTAAAGAATAAGTCATTGCCATTTTTTTAGGTGCAAAGGAGAGACTTGAAATGCTTTCCTTTTTCATTGGTCCATCTGCTGCTTTAGATTGTCTTTGTAAAAGTATGGTCTGAACCCACCAGATGTGTGACTTCTTGTTTCCAGACATGAGGGCAGGAAGCAGTGTTAGCGTGCTTACCTAGTGCTGACGCTTGCTGTGTTAGAGCTGTTCATTCCTTCAGTCAGCCCACAAGAATGTGCTCCCTGCCCACCCTGTGCTAAGCACTGAGTGGTTCTATGTGTTTTGTTTTTCCACTGGAGAACAGCAGTGTCTAAAACAGACAAATCCTTTGCCTACTGGAGTTTACATTCTCATCCTCAAAATCCTGCATGGTACGTCCCCCACCCCCACCCCTTTGTTTCGTAATTAAGGAAACTTACAAGTCACACAGCTAATAAGTGGCAAAACCAGCGAAAATTCTGGGGCCTTGAATAAGGACCAGTCTGGTGCTCTTCTAGGGTTTCTCCTTACAGGCAGAATGGAGGCAGACATGGACGAAGCAGTTGTGTGTCTGTTCTGAGCATCTCCAGAAAGTCACACAGTGCTGTCTAGGGTCTGATTTCATTTGCTGTGTTCCTAGGAGAGCTGTCAGTCAGATGAATTTCCATTAGGAAAGAAGTTGGGTATCTGTAGGAGACTGAAGGGGCTACTGGTTCTCTGATATGAAAAACAAACAGGATTTTCTTTCCAACACCAATTGGGACCAGTGCGCCAGAAGAGACCGGCAAGGAGAGGGGTGGAACAAGTCTCCCTCCACCCCTCAGTAGACAGCTCTACAGGGTCCTTGCAGAGGAAAGGAAGTAAACGGAAATTTATCTTTTGCGTGTAGGGCGCCCAGAGTTCAGTGTCTCCTTGGTGTTCACTGCTGCTACCCAAAATAAGGGTTCCTTTCCATGAGCTATGTCTTCCTGGGCCACAGTTCTCCCCTTGCCTGCCTGCCTCCTTTGTCTACACCACCTTCTCTGCCCACACACTTGTTTCCAGTGGCACCCGGGATCCTTAGGCATTGACTCCCCTGCCCGCTGCTGTTCTTGAAGTGGCATCTGGATCCCACGTGGACTGGGGGACGTTTTCTTTAGTGGGGGCCTTTGCTTGATGAACTTGCTGTCTCCTGACAGCGAATCGAGCCTCAGCCAAGTGGTCTTGTTTTCGTCCTGGAACAGGGCACAAGCACAGCACATCCTCATTTTCCCCACGAGCCTTTTGGATGGCTCCTCTGCTCATTTTTACCTCCTGTCCCCAGTCCCTGAGAGAAGACATCCATAATGAAAGCCTAGCCTCCTGTGCCCTGGTGGGCATAGGGTCTTGCCTGGAACTGGGGAATAGAGAAGTCGGGGAGACCCATTCACGGGGGGGCCCTGTCCCCAGAGGTACCTCTGTAACAGCTCATAGCAACTCCCTGCTCCATTTCCTAAACCCCTGCTGTGGGCAGTACCTACTCTTGCCAATGCTGAGACTCGGGGGGGGGGTTGTTTTTTTGGGGGGGTAACACAATAGGAGAATGGGTACCCATTTCTCTTCCAAGGGGAAGGTTAATTTATGGTGCCTCTTCCTGGTTTGTAGGCTGTTAGATTGTCAGCCAGCTTAGCGCCTGGCAGCTGTGACCAGTACAATCCTGACTTTGTCTCTGCCGGTGATCCCTGGCCAGACGTTCAACTTTTCGGGGCCCGGATTGAGAGCCAGATGTCCTGCCTTTGTGGTGACAGTGTTTTCACCCTTGATCTGTTTCAGGCTGTCCAGTGAGTGCTGAGCCATCGGACTCAACCTGTGGGAGCAAAACGAACTCTGTGCCTGCGCACCAGGAGCGCGCCTACGAGTATGTGCAGTGTCCCATCACCGGCGCCAAGGCCGGGAGTAAGGAGAACCTGGATCCTTCTAACCTGGTAACCCTCGACCAGCCCCTCTGCCCAGAAGTTTTTAATGTAGGGATGCTCTTAGAGGCTCCCAAACTACAGGCTGCTAGGATTGATCCTTCTGTCCTTTGAAAACGGAGAAGTCTGATGTTCCATCCATAGTGAAAATCTAGACTGTGTCACTCAGTGTAGTTTCGGAGAGCGCCTAGGAAAGCCATGGGCTATCCCCAAGCGCCAGAGCGGGCTGACCTGGAATCAGCCATGCCAGCGGATGTTGCTTTGGGGGTAGAGTATTAGGTGGGCGAGAGATCTATCAGCAGCACCGCTAGAGTTCAGAAAGGTGTTGCTGGTTTGGGGAAGCCCCATAGGCACACTGCAAGGTTGGGGCGCCTCTTAAGGCGCAGCTGGGTGCCAGCCTTGTGTGACTGCCAGTGACAGAATGCCGTCGAGAAAGTGGTGGTGTTCGGTTTTGTATACATATCAATACGCACACATTTATCGCCTCGTCTTTTCCAGAAATTTGTAGCAGTGCATCATGGTATTAGTTTTTACTTTCTAATCCTTGAGAAAGAGACCAAATGTTTGACTGTAGCATGTATTTACCATTTATGTGAAGTCAACAAGGAAAAGAGCTTCTGCGCTCTGACTCAACCGAGAGGCCTGAAACGGATGTGGCTGGTTTAATGAGGAAACTGGTGTGTGTGTGTGTGATACCTTGCTTTCCAGGAAGTAATTATGTTGCTTGTTTCTACTTTGTATTTCCAACCTTTTTTTTTAAACCCACTTATTGTACATAGATGCCACCTCCTAATCAGACACCAGCCCCCGACCAGCCGTTTCCACTATCTACTGTGAGAGAGGAATCATCTATTCCGAGGGCAGATTCAGATAAAAAGTGGGTTTATCCTTCTGAACAGATGTTCTGGAATGCGATGTTAAGGAAAGGGTGAGTGAGTGAGCATATTCCTGAGGCTATAAATTTGCTTGTGAATCTAACCTTTTTAACATTTAATTTTTAGATGAATCTAATCTAAGAATTAAATGTTAGAGGTTTTATCCCCCAGGTGTACAGTAAATGTTTATACTAACCAACTGATTTTTCAGACTTAACCAGAATATAAGTACAAGGTATTAGGATTCTCCAGAGAAACAGAACTAATAAGATGTAAATATCTTGATATATGTATAGAGATTTGTGGTAAGGAACTGACTCATGGTTACGAAGGTGGAGACGTACCACAATCGGCTCGGCAGGCTGGAGACCCAGGAGAGTCTATATTTCAGTTCAAGTCCAAAGGCAGGAAGAGAAACCGATGTCCCTGTTGGAAAGCAGGCAGGCAGAAGGAGTTCCCTCTTACTTGCAGAGGCTCTGCCTTTTTGTTATGTTTCAGCTTTGAGAGCTGGGCCCGCTCTGCCCATTTAAATGTTAATCTCATCTAGAATGATGTTTGACCAAATATCTGGGTACCCCATGGCCCAATCAAGCTGACACATAAAACTAACCCATCACAGCCAGTAAGTTTTTTTTAAGTACCCTACATAAAATACTTAGAAAAAGGAAATTTGTGATACTAATTTAAAAAGTGTCACTTGAAAAATCGAGGGATCCTGGATATTTGGATAAATCGGATTTTTGGTGACACAGTGAAATGAATACATGGCATTCGCAGTAATGTTTGTCAAGTTTTACCAAATGTTCTTTCCTAGGTGGAAATGGAAGGATGAGGATATTAGTCAGAAAGACATGTATAATATCATTAGGATTCACAACCAGAATAATGAGCAAGCTTGGAAGGAGATTTTGAAATGGGAAGCCCTTCACGCTGCGTAAGTATGTTTGAGATCTTAAGAAAACCATTCTTCCAGCATCTTCTTAGTTTCATAGCTGCTTTCTATGAAAGAAATAGAAGGGTTTTAGTCCAACACTGTGCTATTCTATTAAGACATTTTAGGTAGCAGGCCTGTCTCAGTGACTTGCGTGACAGACTGCCCTGCTCAGCCATGTAAAATGCCAACTATTTAAGTATGTTTGTGGGTTCAGTGAGTCCCAAGTGCAGGAAGGACAGAGCAGGGATGGCTGGTCTCTGCTCCCTGATGAGTGGGGTCCCAGCCACCGAGACTTAGTGGCCAGGCGTGGCTGGACAGCCGTGGGCTGGAAGCCTTCAAAGGCCCCATTTACTCCCCTGGTAAGTGATATCATGCCAGCTCTCAGCTAGGACGCCTGCCCATGGCCTCTAAATGTGGCTGCTTTGGCTTCTTCACACCATGGTGACTGGGTTCCCAGAGCTAGAGTTACAGAAAGCTCCAGGGACACTGCATCTCCTGTGATGACTAAGTCTGGGAAGTCCCATGGTATCACAAGCCTGCCCACATGCAAGGGGAGGGGCCATAGGCTGCAGACCTCAACAGGAGGAGCATCACAGTCCATTCCAGGCAGAGCACAGGGCCGAGAAACTCTAAAACGCTCTCTGCCCCAGGGAGCTGGGGGAGATTTTGTTCACATAGCAGTATGTATTGAATCCCTATCAGGAGTAAACATCAAGAGGCATCTTTACACATGATCATTTTTTCTTGGGGAGATGGGGGTTCCCTGGTGACTCAGGTGGTAAAAAATCTGCCTGCAATGCAGAAGACCCAGGTTTGATCCCTGTGTCAACAAGATCCCCTGGAGAACGGAATGGCAACTCACTCTAGTATTCTTGCCTGGAGAATCCCATGGTCAGAGGAGTCTGGTAGGTTGCGGTCCACAGGGTCGCAAAGTTGGACACGACTGAGAAACTACACACTTTTTCTCTGGGAGGCTAGCTAAATGCAGTTGTTAGTGGCAGTGGGCCATCAGTCTGTTCAGAGCCATGGTCCTCACACTTGAGCTGCCTCGGCATCACCTAGGGGTTTGTTGCAATACTGAGTGCTGGGCCCCACCCCCAGGATTTTTGATTCAGTCGATCTGGGGTGAGCATTTCCAGAATGGTGCCCGCTTGAGGGCTCCACCTGGAGAAGGGTAGGGGGTGGGGCATGTCTCCGTGGAGCCAGATGTCGTCATGGTTGGGGGCTCATGTTTTTAATTCGTGGCAAAATGTGATTAACTTCTTGGACAAAATCTACTCAATGTGGAGACTTAGGCTGCAAGTATGCTGTCGTTAAAGCTGAGAATGAAAGGAGCTTGGCTAGCCCTTAGCTGGGAGCCCATCACACGTGGGGTGCTTTGCTCCATCCCAGTTCACTAGAGAGACCTGTTTAGGCCAAAGCCTGTCTTTACAGTGACAGCAGCTGCCAAGACAAGTAGCCTCTTGTATTTTCCACTCCCCCTGCAGGGGACAGTGCTGTGTGCCTCATGCCAGATGACCAGGAGACTCTCCCCGCAACCCCCGGGGGCCCAGTGAGCTTGGGGGTGGGGGCTGGCCGGGCACCTAGAAAGTTCAAGCCCAGGGTCTGCCCAGAGAGTGAGTAGATTGTCTCAGCAGGACCTTGTCCCCCCACCTGTCAGCTTGTGTACAGTTATTTAAAGAGATGGTCCAACACTGATTACATTAGTTCCTAGGGAGAGCAGCGGGTTTTTTTTTTTCTTCGTGAAGATTGCTCATTGGTTTCAAATGAGAGAGGAGCATAGGATTTTCTTACATTCATCTGGAAGAAACCCCAACTGCTCTTCGTGCAAGAGGAGAGTTTATGCCTGATACCTGACCCTTTTTTTCCTGAGAGTACACCATGTGGACAGGCCCTGACCCAGACTCCTGCCAAGAGTAGCACAGATACTCAGACGGAAGGGGAGGGAGTGGCACGCACTTGATCCAGAAGTTAAAACACAGCATTTTTTTTAAGCAAATAGGGATATTTCTGTGAGGTTTTTCAGTTACCTTTCTCTAATATTATGTAAAATGTATACAGAAAAATGTGTGTCATGGAGAAACTGCAACACTGTTTTTCAAGGGAAAGAGAGTTGTCTTAATATTTCTTCTTTGGGGATTTCTAGCGAGTGTCCTTGTGGTCCATCCCTGATCCGGTTTGGAGGCAAAGCGAAAGAGTATTCGCCACGGGCAAGAATTCGCTCCTGGATGGGGTGAGTGCCTGCAGAAAGGTTCTGTTCCTCAGGTCACTGTCTGCTTGCTCTTGGCATTAAAACCAGGCAGTCAAAGAACTGCAGTGCCATCTTGCGAAACATGCTTCACTTTCAGCTGCAGACCTCCTGTGCTCCCTCAAGGTGGCGCTGCAGGCAGCTTGGGGTTACTTCCTGTCTACTGCTCATAGCGTTGACTGGAGTCGTCTTCTCTGTGTTCTTGCACTGCCCCCTCGCTCCTCCCACACTCCTGCTGTCCACCTGTGCACTCCATGCTCCCTGTTGTCATGGATTCACAGCTTCCACCTGCTTCCCTGGTGGCTCAGCTGGTCAAGAATCCGCCTGCAATGCGGGAGGCCTGAGTTCGATCCCTGGGTTGGGAAGATCCCTGGAGAAGGGAAACACTACCCACTCTAGTATTCTGGCCTGGAGAATTCCATGGACTGTGTAGTCCACGGGTCGCAAAGAGTCAGGCACGACTGAGCAACTTTCCGCATTTCTGCAGGCGCTGAGCTGACCTCCCCAGCCTGGCTGTGCTTCCTGCCATTGACCTTCTTCCCTTGTAGCAGGTAGCTGTCCGCTGATGGGGGCACCTCCCGCTTTCCAGCCCTACCTTCCCGCAGCACTGTGGACCATGCTCATCGGAGCCTCACCTCTCATCCGAGGTGGACCCTGAGAGCCGGCCTCCCCATGCGCTGCCCTGCTGGCTTCCTCATCGCCTAAACCCCAGCTCAGCATCCCACAGGCGTGGTAACCTCCGCCAGCATGTTTTCATTCCAGGTACGAGCTGCCTTTCGACAGACACGACTGGATCATCAACCGTTGCGGGACAGAAGTGAGATATGTCATTGACTACTACGATGGGGGTAAGGTCAACCACGACTACCAGTTCACCATCCTGGACGTGCGGCCCGCGTTGGATTCACTGTCAGCTGTATGGGACCGGATGAAGGTGGCCTGGTGGCGCTGGACTTCCTAAGCACTGCTTTGTCAGAGATGAGAAAATAGAAAAGATTTTTTTTCTGAGAAGTACATTAAACTATTTTCCCCAAACTGAATTGTGCTCCTAATGTAACAGGGATGTCCAGGGGATCACCTACCTTCCATGCCACTTAGCAAAGGGTACTCAGTGCGTGCTCTTCTGAGTTCCGTTTGTACCTTGCAGTTGACAGCACATCATTTTAAGTTTTCTGCCCATGTAGGGAAGTGGGAGGCCCTCCCTGAGTTTCTCCTTTAACTGCAGTATTGTCTGTGTATTTGATCTAAAAAGTCTGAACTTCTGAAAAAGACTTTTGCTGAAAATATGAAGAGAGTTGCTCTTTTCCCTCCCTGTTTTAAATACTGATGCATAGACCTGAGAGCCCACAGGATGCTCAACTTTGACCTGGTCCAATATTTTATTTAAAAGTGTTCTGTTAGGCTCTTTATACAAGTTACCAGCATTTCTCAAGTCCATCAAATATAGTAGTGACCCCTGAAGAAAATACAGCCACACACTGGCAGTGTACTCTGCCAACCTGAGGTGTGTGTGTCTTGCTCTCCAGATTCTTGCTGTTGTGATTTTTTTTTTTTCAGACTGGACCTTGATCCAGAATAATTTCAACTCCCCTGTGACTTGATGGCGCACATGTGTTGGGAGTATGTGTCTTAACTTTCTAAGTATTTTCCTTTTAGTTCCCATTGTTCTGACCTGTAACTGTGTTCCATGTAAGCAGGCTTCACTGTTCTGGCATTTGACAACTTAATCCCATTCTGGAGTTCATCCATTCCCCTGCCTGAAGCCTTCCTCTTGTCCGCCTTGCCTGAACCTTGAAGGTCTGGCTGAAGTCACAATGTTAGAGATGGTCCTGCTCTAAAACAAGGTATTTTATCCATTGCTAGAATTCACAAGGAGAATATTTTTCCCAGATGTAGAATGGTTGCATCAACTCACTCTCCATTTACATCTGTATTTTAAGGGATTTCTAAGTTTGCCCCTGAAATTCTTTGTATCAGTCACCCACACACTGGTTGTTCAACTTATAGCAGCATAATACGACTGTTGGTTGTTTTTGTTTTAAGTGTTTATAGTAGTAACTCATTTATCTTGAATATCGTGGAGTTAAGTTCGTACATGAACTTAGCAGTCTGGAGTGCTTCATTTGGTATGAATTTCATTGGTGTGTCTGTGCGGACTTTTAAAAATCCAACAAACTTAAACTTCTACATTTCAAAATATTTGTGCATTTTCAAAGAAAATAAACCTGATAATTAACAGGTTTTGAAAATCTATTAAGGGTAATTTTATACTTCATCAGACAGAAATAATCTTTACAGAAATGACGGCTGTAGTCCTTCTGCTGGAGGTAGCCATTTTCGTCACAGCACATATTTCTCACCCGCCGAGGAAGGGAGTTACTGTTCTCATGTTTTTTGGTCCTAAATGCCATTGAGGAAGTACAGGTTAAGGCGTTATTATGAGAAACCAAGTGTTGCATCTGGAAACTGAAAATTGAGCCACAGACGGGGAATCACCGCTTTTTAAAGGATTCTAATATTTCTTCAGAAAAAACCACCTCTAAAGTAAACTGTCTTGTGAAGCTGATGACAAGACCACGTTTATACACCTTCCACTTGGGGAGAGAAGACTACAGCCTATTGAACATAAGAGCTGCTTGGTGTCTAAATTATACTTGATCAGATCCAGGGATCAATACTCTGTTCTGATAGGAGGTTTCATTTATAACTTGAAATCATTTTGTATATTCTCCAGGCTTTTAAGCTCCATCTTTCGTCATAGGCTATTCAGGATTAGAACAACGTACTGCACCCAAGGCTAAGGATTAGCAAATAAGGGGGGTGCCAGCTGGGACTGCAGATGAAAATGTAGTAGTGTTCCTAGTCGTGCCCTAACTCCCATCCACTCATGAAATGTTTATGACACTCTACATTCTGTGAGGAACACAAAAAGGCAAAAGATCCAGCCCCCACCTGCAGGGGACTCATAACCTTAGGGAGGACAGTCTGTAAATTCAATGCTGATTTTAAGAGTTGTGTTAATCCATGGGTTAAGTGCAAATTCACTTAAGTATGTTTTTAATATATATTGAATATACAGTTACCAATTTTTTAATGAGACACCAGTGTGGTTTATCCCTCATCAGCTACTCCTCCTTAACCGAAGAATTGCACATTTCACGCCTCACCTCTGCAACAACTATGGGAGTTATGCCATGGATCATTTTTGGCACCATAGGGTTGAGGCTGTGTGTGGTGATCAAGAATACTTTTTCTTGAAAAGATACCCCCACCCTACCCCACCATGTTCACTGCAGCATTATATACAACAGCCCAGAACAACCTGTGTGCGCTCATGGATGAGTAGATAAAGAAAATGTCATATATCGTGTGTGTGTGTGTGTACATGCATACATGCTAAGTTGCTTCAGTTGTGCCCAACTGTGACCCTATGGACTGCACCCCGCCAGGCTCCTCTGTCCATGGGATTTCCCAGGCAAGAACACGAGTGGGTTGCCATGCCCTCCTCCAGGGGATCTTCCCCACCCAGGAATCAGACCTGGGTCTCTTGCATTGCTGGCGGATTCTTTACCACTGAGCCATCAGGGCAGCCCGTGTGTGTGTGTGTGCGTGTGTGCGTGCGTGCGTGCGTGTGTGTGTGTGACATATATGCCTATTATTCAGCCTGTGTGTGTGACATATATGCCTATTATTCAGCCATGATAATAAAATCTTGCTATTTGCAAAAATATTGCAGTACCTTGAGAGCGTTAAGCTAAGTGGAGTAAGTCAGAAACACAAATACCATACGATTTCACCTATATGCAGAATCTAAAAAAACAGTACAACTACCCAAAAACCTGAGCTCATAGACAAGTTGGTGAGACTGGTGGTTTCCAGAGAGTGGGGGTTCAGGTAGGCAAAATTTGTGAAGGGGATTAAAAGGTACAAATTTCCAGTTATAAAGCAATTAAGGACAAATGTCCCACATGGTGAAAGTATGAAAGTATGTCCGACTCTTTGTGACCCTATGGACTGTAGCCCTCCAAACTTCTCTGTCCATGGGACTCTCCAGGCAAGAATACTGGAGTGGGTTGCCATGCCCTTCTTCAGCTGATCTTCGTGACTCAGGGTTCAAACCTGGTCTGCATTGCAGGCAGATTCTTTACCGTCTGAGCCACTAGGGAAGCCCAATATTATATGGCAATTAAAGCTCAATTTTTTTAAAAAAGGAAAGACAAACCCGTGTCCTGGGGGCAGACAGCTGGTTTAGAGCCCTGTCGCAGCCCTTCACTTGCTATGTAAGCTTAATATCTCTGGGCCTCAGCTTTCTTGGCAATAAAAAGAACAAAAGAACTGAGTGGTTTTGTTTGTTTGGGCTGCTATTACAAATACCATCGACTGGGTAACTTATAAACAACAGAAATTCATCAGTCACCATTCCGGAGACCAGAAAATGCCCGAGTAAAGGCGCTGGAAGATTCCGCAGAGATGGCGTCTTTGGGCTCGTTCTTGTGAAAGGGGAGGGCGTGGGGGGTCTCTTAGAGGCCGATAGTCCCATTCCTGAGGCTCCACCCTCTTGACCTTATCACCTCCCAAATCACCTGAACCCACTCAGCCCATAGCCTGGAAAGGCTTAATGAACATCACCTGTGCCTAGTCATTCACGTGGAAAAGGCGCGGCTAGGAATCAAAGAAGCACTGAGAAACAGTACCCACCCCTTGCCATGCTTCTCCCAAGACGAGCCTGTCTAGAGAGGGAGCAGAAGGGTCTCCTTTTGATTTTGGTTACTCATAAGAATTAGCTTGCTCTAAAGGAGCCCGTGTTCTTTAAAATCGCTAAAGGGAAAAAGATGGGTAGCAGTCTTTGACCTTTTAAAAACCATAAACATGACAGGGTGACATGTGACATTTGGTTTAGTACTATGCCAGATCCGCTTGACAAAACTGAAGATTGTAATCAGGCCGTTGTGCTTCCTAACCTGAGATGTAGTTCATTGTGTCCTCAGGATCACAAAGGTGTCCCCTCCGTGGAAACTTCAAATGTGCGTGCCTGCTCAGTCCTGTCTGATTTGAATCTTTGCGACCCCATGGACCCCCCCATTAGGCTCCTCTGTTTATGAATTTTTTCCAGGCAGGAATACTGGCCTGGGTTGCCATTTTCTCCTCCAGAGGATCTTCCCAACCCAGGGATCAACTGACATCTCTTGTGTCTCCTGCATTGGCAGGCAGACTCTTTACCACTCAGTCACCTGGGAAATCCAACTTAATATGTCTCCAGATCAAAAACATTACAAAGTTACGTTTACTGCAAGTAAAAGGTATGCAAAATCAATTCAAAAGCAATGCATCACATGGAAAGTATTCTAATATTTTTTTTCTGAAATCATAGCAGGTATTGAAAAGTAAAGTTTCTAAGAAAAGTTTATTTGGGGGGAGCCTACATCTACTGGGGCAATGAGGCTTATGTTTACAATTAGCTTTTACTTCGCGCTTTAACATATACATTGTCACATGTGACGAGGGCTGCAGAAACTTCATATGGAGTGGTATAACACAGGAATTGTGAGAAACAATTTCACAGTAACAGTTGAGTGGAGTCCTGATGGACGATTACAGGATATTATCTTGGAGCGAGCTCTGTGCAGAATCACCCTTTTTTAAGAAGATTGTTTATGGCTGCACTGGGCCTTGGTTGCTGTGCACGGGCCTTAGTTGCAATGAGCAGGGGCTACTCTCTAGCTGCAGGCTTCTCTTGCTGCAGAGCATGGGTTCTAGAGCGCAGACAGGGAGTTGCAGCTCTCAGGCTCATGAGTGGTGGCACACGGGCTTAGCTGCTTGGCATGTGGGATCTTCCCAGACCAGGGATCGAACCCGTGTTCCCTGCATTGGCAGGCAAATTCTTAACCTTTAGACCACCAGGGAAGCCCCAGAATCATCCTTTAAACACGTTGCTATTCCTTTTACATTTAGGATGAGTTACTGTGATGAGTTCCTGTGGTCCTTCAATGGCTGGGTGCAGAATATTATCAGGATGTTTTTGGCTGCAGGTAACAGACCCTGCTGACACTTGCAACACTGGGTGTGTGCGTGGTCAACTGTACTTCTCCAGACGACTCTGCCTTCCATGCACAATTTCAACTTCATCTTCATAGGCTTCCCTGGTGGGAAGATCCCCTGGAGGAGGGCATGGCAACCTACTCCAGTATTCTTGCCTGGAATTCCATGGACAGAGGAGCATGGCAGGCTACAGACCACGGGGTCGCACTGACAAGGATGTGACTGAGTGACCAACATTTAATGGGCTAAGTTTCATCACCATCAGATGGCTTCTATTAACAGATGCTGTCAGAGCTTTATGAGCCTCGCTTATTGCTAGTAGATAAGAGGTGGAGAGGGAGGGGGAAGTCTCCCACAACACATGGAAGATAAGGTTTCTCTTTAATCAGTTTGGGTCAGTTTGGCATTAGGCCTGTGTCCTCACACCCCTCCCATTTTACATTCCCAGGAGAGTGCCTGGTGCTTAGATTAACCAGAGAAATCATCTGCAGAAAACTGCAGTGCCCACTAGAGAATTATATCACTAAACAATGATAAAACCCCAGTCTTAGTTGTCATTTCATTATTTTCCCTTCACTCTCGTAGGTTGGCGTTTCAAATCTGGAGGTAACAGAAGAAGACAGGCTTGGGGAATCTTCATTTCCATATTGACTCTCTGCATCGGCTAGGGGATTTGAACAATCCCTTTAGGTCTATAAGGCTAACTCACTTCATTCTTTTTATGGCTGAATAAGATGGAGGACCTTTTTTTTTTTTTTTAAATCAGGTCATTAGTTGATGGACTTTTGGGTCTTCCCATAGATCCTCCTAAAGTTTCCTTTCTGACCATAATTCTAGGTTTTATGTGGCCTATTTCTCTCACATTTGATGGACTGGGTGATGCCATGTTTTAAGCTAAGGAAAAATAAGTGCTTTGAAAACCTACTTCAGACTGCTGCTGCTGCTGCTAAGTCGCTTCAGTTGTGTCCGACTCTGTGCGACCCCATAGACAGCATCTCACCAGGCTCCCCCATCCCTGGGATTCTCCATGCAAGAACACTGGAGTGGGTTGCCATTTCCTTCTCCAATGGAGGAAAGTGAGAAGTGAAAGTGAAGTCGCTCAGTCATGTCCGACTCTTAGCAACCCCATGGACTGCAGCCCACCAGGCTCCTCTGCCCATGGGGTTTTCCAGGCAAGAGCACTGGAGTGGGCTGCCCTTGCCTTCTCCATACTTCAGACTAGCTTTTACATAAAGTACATCAGTGGATGCACTCTTGAAATTTCACACCATTCATGGTTATCCAGTGCTTTCTTTTTCCTCTATTAAATGGGCTTAAATACAACCCAAAAGTCCATCAAGTAATGACTGGATAAAAAAAAAAATTGTCGTCCATCCAAACAATGGAATCTATTCAGCCATAAAAAGAATGAAGTACTGATTCCTGCTACAAGATGGGTGAACCTTGAAAACAACGTGCTAAGTGATACAAAGGGCTGGGGACTGTATGATTCTATTTATAGAAATGCCCAGCATAGGTAACTGTATAAAGGCAGAAAGTAGATTAGTGGTTGCCATAGTTGGGGTGAGAGGAATTGGGAGTGAGTGCTAATGGGTATAGGGTTTTCTTTCAGGGATGATGAAAATGTTCTAAAACTGATGGCTGTGCAACTCTGTTACTCTACTGGAAACCACTGAAGTGTACACTTTAAATGTGTGAAGTGTCTGGTTTCTAATTCTAGCTCAATAAATCTACTTGAAAAATGGGAAAAAATGTGCTGGCTGATCCCTCTATTAACTGAGTAGTCAGTCTACCAAGAGTCAGTAACGTAAGCCAAACAAAAGAAGATGTGATATGAATGCATAAATCAAATCCATACATACTAAGGAAAGACTGAGAAGAGCTGAAAGCAGAATCAGTACAAATATGGCCATGAAGTCGGAAAGGGTTGGGGAAATATTGTAAAAATCCAGGGTAACTCTTGGTTCATTGTTTCATGGTGGTTTCTTCGATTTGCTGCAAAGAAACTGGAAGTGGGATGTTAGACAGTGGCCGTGGATGGATTAAGAATGTGAAAGTGGGCCCTCCCACACTCAGAGAAAGAAATGGCCTTGGCTCCACAGTGGAAGCTTAGTAAATGGTGTCTGTTTATGGGCTGTTAAAACATAAGACAAAAAACATTTTATGATCTGTTTCACCTGACTTAAAAAAATATGATTCCATACTGTTCAGGCAAAGTATTGCATTAGAGCAGCATTTTGGATCTTGCTGCCTTACCCCCTCTCTGCCTCTCCCTCGTCTGTGGTCTCCCCAGCTAGATGCTCCTCAAAATTTTGTGGAGACCGAATCCCCTGGAGGGCTTGTTAAAATGCAGATTGCTGGGCCCACCTCCAGGGGGCCTGATTCAGTCAGTCTCGTGAGAACTGGCATTCCTAAGAGGAGAGTGTGCCCAAGAGATGCTAATGGTGCTGACCGGGGTCTGAGCTTCACTGGACTCTGCAGCCTTCAAATCCTCTGCACTTCCACGTACCCCCATCTTTGCAATGTATTTAAAAATTGCCATGTATTTACAATTGCCACGTATTTACACAGCCGTGGGTCCAAGCCCCAAATAGGAAATGGGAAATTGAAGGTTACATGTAAATGCCACTTGTCCTTTGTGGCTTATTCCCAAGGGTTCCTTGAAGTCCTCCCGCTCCCCTCAGTTCTGAATGTTGCACAATCCCACCTTTGTCTTGTTTTCATAATGAAAACCTTTCCTTGGAAAGTTCACTCTCTCACATCACTTCAGTAGGTGATGCGGGGGGCGGGGGGCAGAGGACAATGACAATGGGGTGAAGGCAATGACCTCTCACCTGGGACAGAAAACCCCTCTGTTAGTGGGTGCTCTTTCTTTGTGAGTCGTGGTCTCAAAAGGCAAACCCTCTCCTGGTGGCTGCTCCCTTCAGCTGCAGAGGTGTTCTGGGTGGTCTCTGCTTCTTGAGCTCTGTTCATCATATTCAATTGCAAGGGCATAACGAACTGCCACAATCGAAGTGGTTTTAACAATAGAAATGGTTCTGGAAGCAACAAGTAAGATCAAAATGTTGACAGAGGTGTGCCAGAAGGTGCTAGAAGGTCTATTTCAGGCCTCTCTCCCAAAGTTCTGGCAGTTCTTGGCTGGTTCCAGAACTTCAGTCTTCACAAGTTGTTCTTTCTGGGTACGTGTCTGTGTCAACGTCCAAATCCCCCCTTTTTTATTAGAACAACAGTCATACAAGATTGGGGCCCACCCTAATGACCTTATCTTAACTTGATCATCTGCAGAGACCCTCTTACCAAATAAGGCCATAAGGTACTGAGGGCTAGGACTTCAACAGCTTTTCCATAGTGGACACAACTCAGCCCATAACCTGCTCGTTTGCAGAATGGCTGTGAAATTTCTCATCAGGGCCAGGCAGCCTGTCCCTCTGGCGTCCGAGAGCTGTCATTGCTGACCTGCTTCTTTGCTTGCACACTTTGCTCAGCAGTGACACGGCCAACCAGCACTGCCCTGGTCCCTAGCAAGTCTTTGCCCTTTGGACAAGCTCGGCTGTGCTCAGGGCCACCGTGACATCTGCCTCTCCAGATGGGCTCAGCGGCTGATGGAACTCTCTTGGTGGGAGGCCAGGAAGAGGGCAAGGCAATCAGCTCACCTCCTGCAAAGTGCCAGGAAGGAAAATGAAGCAGGCGACTCACCTGCCCACAGCCTCCCCTCATGGCAGACTTTCCCAAGCAGATTCCGGACCCAGCTCCTGAGTCTTTGACCAAGTAAAGTGATTTGAATTTAGGAGGACTCTGAACGCTGACTTGCCATGATCCTTTCCTGCATGACTAAACATGTTTCTGATTCATTCTCTAAGTCATTTTCCCCTGCTAGAGAAGACCCACTCAGAACCCCAGACTTGGCATCAAGACGGCTTTAAGCTGAAGACATTTGAGATTCAACAGATGCAGAAAAAAGCCTTTTAGAGCTTCCCTTATCTGACTAAAAGCAACTTGTGGGAAATGAAGCTACTATAAATCCCCTCTCTGGGGGGAGTTTTATGGTTCCCAGGGAGACAGAAAGACTGCTCATACCTGTATAGACCATCCTTATCACAAACTTTCTTATCTCCTGTCTGGTTTCCTGAAAACTCGTTTGTTTTTTCAAACAAACCTATTTGGTTTTCCCTTAGAAATTGTTTCTCTCCACTGCCTTTTCTCTACTAGGTTAGGTCCGTAAACCTTTAACCATTTAAGGAGCCAGATACTTCCTTTGTTGGTTCCTGTATGCATGTGAAATAAATCCTTTTTGCCAGGTGATTAAGAGGGTATGGGAAAGTTTTTTCCCTTCAAACCTATTCCAGTATTCTTGCCTGGAGAACCCCATGGACATAGGGGACTGGTAGGCTACAGTCCATAGGGTCGTACAGAGTCAGACACAACTGAAGTGACTTAACAGGCTCACACACACACGTGCACACACACACACCCTCTAAGCAAATGTGGGCATCTTGTTTGTAGAGAAACAAGAAACAGCTTTGCTCCTGAAGGTTCAGTTCAAATAGCAGGTCTGCACACTTGGATGCATGCATGCTCAGTTGCTTCAGTCGTGTTCAAATCTTTGTGACTTCATGGACCACAGCCCGCCAGGCTCCTCTGTCCATGGGATTCTCTAGGCAAGAATACTGGAATGGATTGCCATGCCCTTCCTCCAGGGGATCTTCCCGATCCAGGAATCGAACCTGCATTTTCTGCATCTCCTGCATTGCAAGTAGATTCTTTACCCACTAGCACCACCTGGGAAGCCCCACACGTGGATGGCCCACCACCAAATCCTGGTTCTGTCACCTTCCAGCTGTGCAGCCTTGGGCAACTCATTTAATGTCACTCGGGGTCTTTCATGCTCTCTGGAAAATGAGGATAGTTGTGACTCCTGTCTACTGCTTATGAGGCGGTGAAAGAGTTAATGGGAGTGAAACACTTAGACTGGAGCGGGTGTCCTTAATAAATGTTAGCTCATCATGCTGTGTAAAAAACACTGGCAAACAGATGTTGGTCAAACTGAATTGAGAGAATCTTCTGACCTTTCTGTGACCTCGGGGGGCCTGCAGTTGGGGCTGCTGCTGTGTGCACCATGGGGGACCGCAGGCCACACCAGCCCAGGGGTCCGCACTTCCAGAGACCGGTGTCTGGAGCTCCACGCCTTCACGAAGCCATCCTGTGCCGAAGAATTCCAAGCTTTATTGGAATTTTCCTTTGTTTTGGATTTTTTTTTTTTTTCCTCAAGAACATTTGCTGCTGATTTAGTCTTGTTTTAAAATCCTGTCGGGTCGAGATGTTGACTTGTTTTCATCTCAGTGTGCCTCTTACTCAGTCATTTCTTCAGTCATTTCTTTTCTTCTCAGTTCTGGTGCCTCCTGCAGTTTGCTTATCAGAGCGATGTACACATAGGCCTGGATGGGGACCTGATTTGATCCCAATGCTGTTCATCTGCCAAGCAGATGTGTATTAAAATGTGCATAAGAAAAAGAAGCAAGCTGGACTTATTTAGAAATTTCTTCAATTTGCACAAACTCCATTGGTAGAAGAGATTTTTTTTTTCTATGAAAACCCACAACACACGTATGTTAATAGCCACTTAGATCAAGACAAATTCCTGTTTGGCCATTTGGGTCCTATCACTGTGCCTCCTGCCAGACACACAGAGATGGTGACTCAGTACTCAAAGATGCAAGACTTGTGTCAGCAGGCAGCTTTCTTCTTGACTGTAGGATCTCTTTGCTCCTAAGAATGAATGACTTCGACAGCCTTTTAAATGGTTTTGTCCAACTTGAAAGAGTTCATTATTTTTTTCTTGTCAGGTATTCTATAACTTACAAGGTGTGAGAAGTGACTCCAACTTTGACTCAGGTCTTTGTGTCTTGTGCATGCGTGTTTTAAAACAGCTTATTTTCAATGTGATAAAGGCATCTGAGAAACAAGCCTTCACTCACTGAGTTAACAATATGGCCACTGGCCTAAACCATCTAAAGAGAAAGGGAGAGTGAATATTGTTCATTACATGGACATACATGGGCATACACTGGCACAGCACACACACACACACACACACACACACAATTGCATTACATAAAAATATTCTGAGCCATGTTTTCTGGACTATTCTAGATCTGACCATTAATATATAGGCATACTTTACCTTTTAAGACACAGACATCTACCTCAGGGTCATCTGATTTGGCAGCTGAAAAAAAATAGGACTGTTAGGGCAAAAACCCGGTGGTGGCGGGGAGTGGGGGCAGCCCCATATATCAGGTAGTTGAGTCCAGAAAGGAGAGAGAGAACTAGCCAGACGGGGGTTAAATCCAAAGCCAAGAAAACACAGAGTCAACAGGAGGAGGACGAGGGGAGGTGGCATGGGAAAGCAACCTGTGAGCCACAATCAGGCAGCATTTGCTCTGGGTCTTGTTTGCAACTCTGGGCTGTGTGGGGGCAGCCAGAAAGAGCCAGAGGCCAGCAGGCACATCCTTCCCACATTCCCGCCAGTGGCAGAAGTGCTGGACCCATGAGCAGAGCCCGAAGACCCCCATCACCGCCCCCGCTCCCGGTTAAGAAATGTCAGACAGCTTTTCTAGACTTCATCATTTCAACCCTGAAACAGAAGGAGCATCCAAGGCCTGTTGTGTAGATATGACATACAAGGATTGTGTTGGGAAACACTTGTCCAGCATGTGGGAAACCACCCGAGTTCCCATCTACTTCCTCATCAACAACTGAGCTTCAAATGAATGACAATCAACCTTCACTTGCAACAAATATCAATTTCACTGGGTTATGTCTCCAAGCCACCTATGACTTTGGCTGTATGTGGATAGTCCTGCCACTATTCATTACCTTTGGACTTGCAGATAGGGAAGTGCGTATGTGGAATGGTGTGTGGGTTCATTCATGAGATTTAATGCCAGTGAACAAAGCCTTTGCTTTAACTTTTTATTCATTATGGCACAAGAACTTGAAGAAACACCACTGAAAATGTCATCGCCAATATGAAAATTCAGAGTAGCATGTTTTATAAAAAAAAAATCTTTTTCTATGATACACATTCCCTTATGAAGTGAAAAAAAAATCTCATAAAATACTGAAGCAAATTGCCACCTGCTGGTCAAAAATTGCTTTGCAGTTGAAAAACTTCAAATGTACTGAAGTATGGTAGGAACATTTTACATTACACAGAAAATTACTAAAGAAAACATTTCCTCAGCCTTTGGCACAGTGTAAATACAGAGCTCCGTTTTTTTCCAAATATGATTTACTTCACAAAGCACTGCATATAATTTGGTTAATACTGATGATGGGGCAAAAGGAAAAACCATGTTCTGTAATTTGAATACTCTCTTTTCACTCAAACACTTTATAGCTGGATTCCAGTTTATAGTTTTGAAAAACACATAGAAATCGTACATTATAAATATATATTATATATGGTCTATAATAAAGTTGAATTTGACCTAAAATGGGAAGGACAAGTTCTTAATTATTCTTTCTTTGTCAGGCACGGCCTTTCTCTTGTTTCATTAACTGAATTCTTTCTAAACAGATTCTAAAAATATATTCCATAATGTATCAAATTTAATATTTTCCTTAAAACATATTCAATATGAAAAAGCATTCAGTGACTATATTCTTTTTGTATCTCACTACTATATAAAAATATGGCTTCTCATATTCTGTTCTATTTTGCTTTGTTAGTGTTATTCTTAGGCATTGAAAGAAGGGCTGTCCCCAGTTAAAAGCTATGGCAAAAGCACAGAAACCCGCTTGTGCATATTCTAGAACAGTCTATAGAATCTCATTACTTAGAATAAGTGACTAAAAAATGTGTTCCTTCTGTTTTCTGTGAATATAACATATAGGATTATCATACATAATCTGTTACAGAATATACAAGAGTCAAAACTGAAGACACATAAATACAATTAAGCTATACCAAAGCGAGAACTTTATCTTATACAGAGCCAATGTGAATAGCTTTTAGATTGGACGTTAACATACATTTTTGTTTTTTTCTAAAGGCTGGCTATGCAATAGAATCTTATTATAAAGGGTCAGGGTCCTAGGGTGCTCTATCTTTAAGTGTACTGACTTTTCTCGTGTTATTTTTTTTTAAGTGTAAAAGAAGAAAAATAAGTAAGTGCCCAATTGTCCAACACCCACTTTTTCCCCTACTGAGTGGAAGAAGGCTGTTTGGGAGGTGAGGGGCGAGCGTGGGGGGCTCAGACCAGCGTTTCCGGGAGGGCATCGGGGTTGTCGGTGGACAGGAGCTCCCAGATCTGCCATCGCTCCCTCTGCCAGTCGAGCCAGTTGGGTTCCCCCAAGGTCTTACTGTTCTGATCTCCGGCGGGACTGGGGTAGGCGCTGCTCGCTTTCTGCTGGGCGGCCTGGTGCCCTCGCTGCGGCTCGACTGCCTGGCTTCCCTCTTGCGAAGCTGTTCCGGAGCCTTCTTCCAGCCTCCGCGGCCTCCACAGCGGTGGCTCGGCGGCTTGGTGGGCCGGGGATGCTACGGTTGACTTTCCTGGACCAGGATAAGGAGGAGGAGGCCGCTTGTCGGGCCTGGCACCCTCTGCAGGTCTCTGGGGCAGAGGCTTGGCTCTCCTCTGCAGCCAGGCCCCCTCCGGCTCGCTCTCGGCGAGGTCCTCGGCGCTGCTCAGAGTCCAGCACGGCTCCGGCCTCGGCCTCGGTGTGGGCTGCCCGCCGCCCTGGATGTGGGGCGTGCTGCAGACGCGGGCCACCGGGGCGTGCGCCCTCGCCTCGGCCGCCGGGCTAGTGGTCTGAGTCCTCCGAATAGCCTGCGCACTGCTGTCCAGTTCTGTGGGGCTCCCCTGCCAGCGAGGCCAATTGAGGGACAGGTTCCCTTGAGACAGGGAGCATGGTCCCGGGCGGAGGGAGCTGCTTTCAAAAATATCGCCGTAGGAACCTGGGAGCCAGAGAGAAGGACGAGAAATGCAATTGGTTTGTAGCCTCTCTCTCGAGGTGCCTTGCCAGTTTAAAAAAAAAAAAAACAAAATTTTTTTTTTTTTTCAAGCACAAGACATGTTTGGCTGCGGCTGACTACAGTAGAAAACTTCTAGTAAGAGACCTGACCAATGCTTCTTGATTATCAGCACAGTTCATCTAACAGCTTCACTGTCAAATGAGACTAAATAGTCCTGTGCCTAAATTTCTGCCTTCGGAAAGCCCCTCTCTGCCATGCTTATGGAAACTTTTCTGAACCTGGAAGGTAAAAGGAACGTTCTCTTCCTGTTCAGTGCAACTTGCAATCTGGAGGAACCATACATTATAGTGTTTCCATGTTTCTCTTGTGTCAATCAAAGCGGTAGGAATAAATGAATTGAATCGAAAATGCCCCATTTAGTGCCAGAAGGGGAAGGCAGCAGCCCCTGTGTATATTCTACCCCTGCCACTGTGAGGGAGACTGGCTCCTTATTCACCCATCATCCCCTTTCCTTCCTGGATGATATTTCCCAGCCTCCCTTGCAGTAAATGTGGAGGTGTGATGGAAGCCATTTCTAGGCCTGGTCTAGTAGGAAAAACACCAAATGCACTCCAGTTGTCTGGACTTGCTCTCTTCCCTCAACTTCTAGCCCACAATGGAGCAACCATGGAAGACTCTGAGGCCTCTGAGGACGGGGGAGCCACTGGCTAGATGGACCTTGAGCTGAGCCCCTGCATGACTGGAACAGAGTATTCCCACCCCTCATTACCCTGCACAATCCACACTGGACTGCATAGTGAGGATACATCAACCTGTGAAAGGTTAAGCCACTGACATTTAGAGGATGTCTGTAACCTTCCCTAACTGATACAACTTTCTTCAGGAAATTGAAAGGAGAGCAAAACAGTGTGTTTCACAAGCAAATGAGGAGTTCCTGGGGCGTGTGTCCCTAGGTTGCCTGTCTCCTGTTGATCATTTTGGGAGGAGAGGGGCATATAAACATGTACACAGGGACAGATCAGACTTGAACCAGCAGAAGGAAAACAGAGCAGGATATCTTGGAATAATTTATCCTTTGGGGAAAAGACAGTAAAGCAGTTCATGGGATAAGGTGAGATGCACTTAGATAATGGATCAATACTCAAATGCTCAAACCGGAGTAGAGGCCATTACAGTAAAAATGCACCATGCTTTAGAAATATAATATGGGAAGTATTACAAAACAATGAAGAAGGGAACACACACACACACACACACACACACACACACAGGGAAACAATCAAACAATTCACACACTTATATTATATGCCCTCCTCCAGGGGATCTTCCCAACCCAGGGATCGAACCCAGGTCTCCCGCATTGCAGGAGGATTCTTTACAGTCTGAGCCACCAGGGAAGCCCTTATATTATATATTAACATATATTCCAGACGGATTAAAGAATTAAGGGTTAAAATAATGAAATATTGTGATGGAGAAAAATGTATAGATGACTAATTTGCCAATGCTTAAGTAAAAGTTAAGATTAATTTTGTGAAAGAATTCATAAAAAAGAGATAGAATTACTCATGTAAAACATTAAAAAAATATCCTGATATGCAAAAAAGGAGAAAATTCAAGGAATATCAGTGGCAAACAATGTGATTAAAGGGTTAATGCCTTTATTATAAGAAGAGTTTGTAAGAATCAATTTTAAAAACACTAGCATACATAAATAGCCAATGGCATAAGGATAATCTGTGGGTGAAATTCAGCTGATTAATAGAAAAATTGAAAAATACTGGTGAGAAATACAGGCAAATGATAATAAATACAATTTTGTTTTTTAAAGAAACCCAAATGCAATCCCAGTGATTTGCAATACCAATGAGATTAAAGGGACATGGACAGCCAATGTATCCTCTATGCAATATGAAGTGACTATATCTCTGAATTCTTGGATATGTTCATTATATTTTGACCCACTTTCTTATTTATTTATTTTTTGGCTGCATCACACAGCTTGTAGGATCTTATATCCCCAACCAGAGATGGAACCCAGGCCCCCAGAAGTGGAAGCACAGAGACCTAACTACTGGACCACCTAGGAATTTTCCTATTTTCCCACTTTCCTATTTCATATTTTTAACTGGCTTTCTAAAATTTTGTGAACTTTTTTTACAATTTAAAATACAAAATCCAAAAAGTACATAAAAGAGGTCCCTGACATTAGCTTATTGCAACATCACTAAAAAAATGGAAACAGCTCAGTGGTCCCAACACTGGGCTATAAACTATGAATATGCATCCAAAATACTACACAGCCCTTAATGACAGTAATGGAAAATAACTGGAGAATGAAAAGTAAGCAAATCATATAAAGGTACACAGTCAGAATGATTATAATTATCTTTAAAAACTCTTGCAAATGAAATAAAGTCAAAGATTGATGTACTCTGGTGGAAAGGTATAGTTTTATCTCCTTTCCCCCTATTTCCAGCTGAGAAATGGGATATTTCCTGCCATATCAGTAAACAAGGATGTCACAGCCCTCAGTGATTGCAGCCCTCCAATGTGAGCCACCCTGAAGAAACTCAGGACAAAAAAGAATACCTGTCATCTAGCAGCCATCAGATGGTGGCCACTTCCTGCAGCCACTCCCTGTGGTGAGCCCTGAGGAAGCTCAGGACATGAAAATACAGGATACTGGCCCCAGGTAGCTGAGGTGCAGATCAAAGGAATGATTTCAGTGAGCCCAGGCTCTTGCATCTTCCCGGACAGGGAAAAGTGCTAAATTCCTTAACTTGAGATATCTGGTTTTCCTTTAATTAACAATAATCTGTTGATACTCAGACTACCTGCCCTTTGTTGCAAACGTCTATATAACCTGGCTCCTTCCCTTGCCTCCTCAGAGCAGTTCTCTCACACTACTCCAAGTCTCCCCAGCTTGAAGTCCTAAAAATTCCCCCCAAATAAAATATAACACTCAACTTTTAGGTTGTGAATATTCTCCCTAAGTCGACACAGCATTTTTCAAATAATATCTAAGAAACATGTAATATGATGATAGTAAGGTGAAAAGCAAAGAAAATTAACTTTAAAAGTAAATGCAATATTAGTTTGAAAATATAATCCTTTACCTGTCATTCCTGGGTCTTTGGATCCACTTTTTAATGTTGAATGCCAAGTTCCCCAGATATTGAAAGCCTCCTCTGCCATATCTAGGAAGAAGTGTGGAAAAAAAAAAGTATGCCACTCAAAATGAAAACTGAAGATTAAAAATAAATCAATAAATATTTTTATGACACCTCTTCTACTCAAAGTACTTTATTCAAGATTACAATGGATACAAGACAGAATATGATGCAGACCTGCCTTTTAAGAGGCCTATTCCATTTGGGATTCACGAAAAGGCTCTTTCTCTGTGACGGCTGTGGTAGACAGAGTAAGTCATGATCCCCAGAATCTGTGAAGATGGTATAGTGAAAAGGGTCTTGCAGGTATGCCTAAGTTTTGGATTTTGGAATGAGGAGATGATCCTTGATTATCTGTGTGAGCCCAGTGTAATCACAAAGGTCTTTGTAAGAGGGAAGCAAGATAGAAGATGCTATGTTGCTGGATTTAAAGATGGAGGAAAGGGCCACAAACCAAGGAATGCAGGCAGCCTCAGAAGCTGGAAAAGGCAAGGAAACAGATTGCTCCCTAGAGTGTCCAGAAGGAACACAGCCCTGTGGACCCATTTTAGATTTCTGACGTCCAAAACTTTATGATAATAAATTTTTGTGTTGTTTTAAATCACTAAGTTTGTGTTCACTTGTTACGGCAGCCCTAGGAAATGAATAGAATTGTCATGGGTGACAACAGCTCCAACCGCATCAACACAGAGACAGAGGAACAATGGTTATAGTTTGTTGATCTGGCCTAGGGAATACTCCTCTGTGGCATCAGCAGAGTCACAGTCCTGCATGTGTTTATTCATACACCCCCCATAATCTGTCTGTAAATATTTACAGCCTAAGGTTCTATCTTAGGTGTTCCCACCATCTCATTTAATCCTTGCTACAATCCTGAAACCTATTAGCCTCCTAGGTTCAGAGGTAAAGAACCCGCCTGCCAATGCAGGAGACATGGGTTCAGTCCCTGGGTCAGGAAGAGTCCCTGGAGAAGGAAATGATAGCCCACTTCAGTACTCTTGCCTGGAAAATTCCATGGACAGAGGAGCCTAGCAGGCTACAGTCTGTGAGGTCACAAAGAGTCAGACACGACTTAGCATCTAAACAAACAAATTTGGCAACGTGATGATAATGACTATTTCTAGAAGCAAATGTCTACTGGTGCTCCCCTGTGTTCAGCAGTTCATATGTATTCGTCGTTCTCTCATTTAATCCTGAAGAGATGTCCCTGAGTCCATTTCACGGATGAGGCAAGTACTGTCACATTTTAAAAAGAAATTTTATGCTTGATGGAAATACCAACTACTGTTTTCACTGTAAATTAAAAGAAATTTTTGAAACAAATACTTCTGAAATAAAAATAAAGCTGCTGTGATTAAAAACACCAAAAAAAGGGAGCCCTTTCAGAGTGACTTTTCAGCGAAAACTTTATATTTGTGATACAGCAGCAAGAATTTGTACTGTGTCTTCCAATGATCAGTTTAAAAGTGTCCTGTGAGTCCTGACCCCGAGGAATTGTTCTGTGGAGGGGGAGTACAAAATCGAACATCCAGTGGTCAAATACATTTGAGAAAAGCTGCAAACCATCCCCTCCCTCCCATCGTGGAAATTCATGGTGCCTGCTAGCAGTGTAAAGATTTTTGAGAACTTGTACAGCAGAGAAACGGTTAGCTTGGTTAACTCAGGCTTTCCCAAATGCATTTGACCATGGAAATCTTCTTTTGCCTAAAAGTCATCATTGCCATGGAGACTTATTTGGAACATGCCTGCTCCTTATATAGTGAGTTCAGCTTGTTCTCTGTATAAAAGTAACAGCAATGGCGGGGTGCCATCTTAGACTAAAAGATATGTACCCAAGCCCACAGGCCAGGAGCCAGCAAGTTCCTCAGATGCTAGAGGGGAGAGACAGCTGGGACTGCCTGGGGCTCACCGAGCTGGAGACTGCTTCCCACCTAGCTGGGTGTGTAGGGACTCGGACCCAGGATCAGTGTTCAGCAGGTTCTCAGTAAATGCTCATTGAATTAGAGAAACATGAAACAAGGAGGGTTGGAGACCAGGTCCAAAGCACCTACCCCAGGCCACATGCAATCAGAGGGACTGGAGGAATTACCTTTGCCAAGCCTTGGTCCAGGAGAACTCTCCCTCGACTTCGAGGAGGGCAAGTGGCCCACCCGGCGCACACACGGCTCCGGCCCTTTGTAAAGCTTCTCTGAGCCCCCCGGCACCACGTCCTCTTGCATAGCCAGCAGGGAACGTTCAGACAGCACAGGGGAGTTGTTGTCATAAGGGGAGAGGTCTCCGCTGGAGGCCTTGTTGGAGTCTGTGGACGAGTGCCTTCCTCCCATGGAAAAGGAGACTTCTGACCTCAGCATGTCAGGGCTTCTGGCACAAGGAGACAATTACAGGTACGTGAGTGTGTTAGCAATGAGAGACCAGATTCAAACCAGCGGACAGGTTTACAAATGACGGCAGGAGAATGTGTGGACACGGGCTGAAACAAAAAAAGTTTCTGAGCAAGGTTCCAAGACTTCTGTCAATCAGGTGAAAGCATTTCTACGAAATGGCCAGCAGATGGCAGCAAAACCCAACAGATGTCACAGGAAACAGCAGGGCGAAGTGATGAAACCCTTTCTTCAAGGTGCATTGCTGAAATGCCTGTTGGATCAATCCCTGTTTCCATTTAAAAATTAAAATCTGGTGCTCACTATCTGTTAAATAGGGAAAACTGTAGATAACTCTTTAACTTTCCTCAATATCCTGAATTAAAAATAATTCAGACAAAACTATGAATAAAACGTTACATGCAGTTTATGGACACCTTTTCTCCTTTCACCCAAATACTAATGTAAATCAATCCATCCTTCCTGACAACAAAGATGACAATGATGATGATGGTGGTGGTGGTGGGAATGACTGTTTTATGGATAAAATGATGGCTAAAAAGATAAACTGGAATCCATGGTATTTAAATACACCTAAAAGGATTCTACAAGGCACGAGTGCTGTTACAAATTGATGTAAAGCGTACTAATGAGCATATCCATTAAGTTTTATATGAGCATGAGTTGTCACAGCAACAGAAATAATGGTGAAAATGTGAGCCGAACAGGAAAACAAGAACATCAGGAACACGACAAGAGTGTTTGAAGTCTTACCTGGGAACATCTGTATTTTGTACTTTCCTCAAAACAGTGGCCCTGACAACATCTTAAAGGGAAATGATCACAGATTGATTAAAAGTTCCCAAACCTGCTTCTGCTGCTCCCCCTACCCCTCGCCCCACCTCACTTCTCTGGTCTTTACTTTCTTTTGGATTAATTTTTCAAGACAAATCCTTGGTGATCTTATAGAAGGTAACCCCATGCCTGAGCAAGCCCTTCCTAATCTAAGGGTTCTGTGTATGCAGGAGGAGAAAGGATGCTGTCAGGGGGTCCAGCTTCACTGGGGGCTTGGGCAGGGCTTACTGACAGGGGAAGGCAACTCAGCTGTGACACACTTTCCCTGTCACCAAGGCAGTTAGGGCCCCAAGCACTTTCTGCTGAGGGAATTTCCCACCCACATGGAATAAACAGTCCTTTCCTTGCCTCCTCTTTAAACCAATGACTGATGATCTTATGGGAAAGAGCCAGAGGACAACCCACGAGGATGGTTTTCCAGAAACTTAAGGCTTCCAATGAATGAAGGAAAAATAAAAGGAACTTACTACTTCTGCTGGAAAGTGGAGGAAAAAAATGATTAAACTGCCATCATTTAATTGAAGGGGGAAACTCTCTCTGATTCTATGGGAGGAACACAGGACAAAACAAACGGACCCCTGTCTGTCATCATGGGGTTTGACTCTCACTGAGGACACTCCACTGTGAGAATGAGCAAATATAAGTGTGCTGAACTGGTAGCCACACAGAGCTCAGCTCAGAATCTGGGTTCTGCATTATGACCAGGGCTAGACATCAAATTGCCGGGCTAACTTCAGTTGTTTTTCCCTGTTTAGTTGACATTTTTCCAGTCATTAATGAAAGTGTCTTATGTCTACTCGGCAAGAATAAGTCACAGTGTTATTTCGATAAGAGTGGGCACATAAAACCTGCTTTTATGACCTGTTTCAAAGAGAGTCTAGTCAATTCCCTTGCCAAATTAAAATAACTATCTGGGCCACAGATGCTTTGGGGCCCCCTTACAACAGGAAGAGAGTTTTGGAAAGGTCGTATTGTAGCTCATGGAGACCACAATGGTTTGGTCTCATATCTTGCTCATCTGTCTTACAAAACATACAGAAGAGAATATATAGAGCAAAACATAAGTTGCAGATTCAGTCAACAGTTAACGTGCATCAGGAAAAACACCCCATGAAAGAAATTTCTTGAACATCTCAAGTACTAGGGACAGTACTTCTGACATGGCAGCGTCCCCATCATCTGGGAAATGCATCGCTGGTTGGAAATGCGAATTCGCAGGCTACCCTTTGGATCTCCTGATGGGACTGGCGATCACAAGCAGGGCTCGGGGCCAAATGAACCCGCGGGGTCCCACAGTGAGAATAGTGACTAGAATTTCAAGATGGTGACAGATCATTAAACCAAATGGGTGCTGCTTCTGAGGACTGAAAGGGAACCTCTCGGGGCAGGGCTTTAAAAGCCCTCCAGGTAATTTTGATACTTGGGGGAAGTCAGATACCAAACCTGAGATACCAAGCCTACCTGCCCTCCCTCACCCTATAGATGTGACCGTGGGCTATGGATCTCCTCAGAGGCAAGTCAGCAGAGAGATCACAGGTACTGGCCACAGCCTCAGCCCCGGCTGGCAGTGGGGGCAGTGGGCTGGTTCTGACTTCAAGCTGGCAGGGCTACAGCAGATTAGAGGAGAGAGCATGCCCATCGCAGCCAGCTCCAGCCTGCAGGAGCCAGATCGCTGAATGCCATCTGGTTATGGATCAGAATACGATAAGGGGAGGGGGGCAGGAGGGGCCAAGCTGCCTTTCTCTGCTCTTTGGTGTCATTCTCCAAGTCAAGCCACCGAGGTCACCACACCTGTAGCCCCCATCAGGGAGAAACCAGAGAAGGAGGTCAGAGCTAATCCCTGGGGGTGGAGGCAAAAGCAGTAGACACAGCCCAAGGACCTCCTCAGTGGGGCTGGGGTCATCCCCAGAACATGGGCAGGTGGGGGATCCCTCTTTCCCCAGCCAGTGTACTTAGCCATGGAAGCTGATGCAGGTTGAGTGCACATGGCAAACAGCTTGGGTTAGCCTCTTATGTGAAGCAACCCCTTGGCCTGGGAGAAGCACATAAGTTGACATGTATATAGAATTCATTGTGTGGCAGCAACTGGATGAAGTTACTGTTAACAACTCTGATCACACGTTGAGAGAGAACTGAAATAAATGAGGGGATGGTGACATTGCATGGGGTCGAGACTCTGAAAATGTATTTAATAAATACTGTTTAAAATCATGGGCTTCCCTGATAGCTTAGCTGGTAAAGAATCCGCCTGCAAGGCAGGAGACCCCAGTTCGATTCCTGGGTCGGGAAGATCCTCTGGAGAACGGATAGGTTACCCACTCCAGTATTCTTGGGCTTCCCTCATAGCTCAGCTGGTAAAGGATCTGCCTGTAACGCGGCAGGCCTGGGTTTGATCCCTGGGTTGGGAAGTTACCCTGGAGAAGGGAAAGGCTACCCACTGCAGTAGTCTGGCCTGGAGAATTCCCTGGACTGTATAGTTTAAAATTATTCAAAATCAATAGTAAAATGCCTTGTTTTATGCTTACAGCTGGTGGCTCTTTTATATGTTTAAAGTATTTCCTATTTATCATTTTAATTTCTCAGCAGAGGTCAGTAAGGTGGTGGCCAAACTTGCCCAGAAACCCACACCCAAGGGTTGTCTTTCTACATGTATGCATGTGCGCTCGGTCGTGTCCGACTCTCTGAGACCCATGGTCTCTAGCCCGCCAGGCTCCTCTGTCCGTGGAATTCTTCAGGCAAGAATACTGGAGTAGGTTGCCACTTCCTCTTCCCGGGGATCTGTCCAGTCCATGGATCAAACCTGTGTCTCCTGCACTGGCCAGCGGATTCTTTACCACTGGGCCACCTGGGAAGACTTGTGTTTCCACACGAGAGCCCACCAATTAATGAAATGAAACAATTATATTTACTCCTCAGAAGTCTCACTATAATATTGGCAGTTCAGAGTTTTCAAAAATTTTAGTGCCACTCCATTGCTTTATCATTAAATCAACTGGAAACAAATCCAGGACCTTCGCTGCGAGTATCTTTGAAAAAAAAAGAGACAAGCTGTCACTGATATCTTCTCTAAGATTTGCCTCCTAAGCTGATTCACCTCTCGGAAGACAATTTTAAGTTCAGCGCTCCAAGTAAAGGGCTAAAATATTCATGTGTTTATTTACAGAAAATATTCACTCTAAGCAGTGAGAAATCGTTGAGAGGCTCATGGTGTTCTGTCTCTGTAGGTGTTGGAATTTCATGGGTTGCGGTGGGGAATGCTGAGTGGATACACTGCCAGTTGTCTGGGTTTGCCTCCATGACTGGAGAGCTTTCCCATGAGCCCTGAAAGCCTCGGGACCATCCGCAGCACGCACGGCCAGTCTCGGCCAACCAAACAAGCATGAGATGGACACGGAGAGCGAATTGCTTTCTCACCCTTAGCTGGTCCTTCCAGGTCAGGGTGTAAACACGCTGGCAGGGTACTGTGGGCAGGCCTGCACTGCAGCCGGAGGCACAGAACTCGTTCTGTGGATAGACGGAAAACTCCGGTTCAATCACCGGAAAGTGGCCGGCCTGGCCCCTGGCTGAGCGACCTCAGTGAGAAACATCCTTGGGGATTTCAAACTTGCTTTGGTTTCATGCTTGGCTTAGCTGTGAACTGATAAACCTCCGTCTGTTGGAACTCAAAGCACATAACCATCATCGACACTGTTCATTGTAATGGGAAAGGAATCCACTGCCACAGTCACTCTGGATTTATGGAAGATTTTCACATTCATCATGTTCACTTCTGCAAAACATCCCTTACGCAGAATCCTAGGGACAAAGGCAGCCCGCTCCAAAGAGAAGCTGACATGGATCCACACTCCCACCAGGAGACAGACATTAGAACTTGCCCAGGTCTCCCAAAAGTTGTGTTGCTATTTTGTTCATTGTAGATCGTTGGCAACAACATTTGTTTTGAAAAATTGCTACATTTAATTGTTGTTCATTTTGATGACTGTTTTAGCACATCCTTAAAACTTGCACCTCACTTTCCTCACCCTAGTCCCAGCCCTGCTCTGTTCTGTTACAAATGCCTGTGTTTATCACACCTTGTCTTCTTTGATTCAGTTCTCATCCCCTATTTCCTTACATCCCTAAATCAAGGAGGTGGGGGGGAATCTATTCTAAGTATCTTTGAAAACAAAAAACAGAGCCTATAATTCCAATAAATATACCAGACAAGCAACTAAAAAACTAGAAGTCTTGCCTTTTTAGTAATAAAAATCTCTTCTAATCTCCTCTTGGCATTCCATTTTGGTTGAAGCCAAAAATGTAAGTAGACAAGCACAAGAAAAAATAATGAATCCTCCTTTCACTCCCCCAGTTCAGTTGCCACAGACAGAAGAGGAAACAACTCAAATGGAAACATGAAATTCCCAAATATTACTAAATGTTTCATCTTTCAAAACAGAAATTATGATGAGTATGTTCTTGTTCTTGGTTTGACACTCTTTTGAAAATTTACTTGTCCACTCCAAATAAAATCTTATGCAGTTTCCACGTGGGGCACGGGAACCTAAAACCTTATTTAGGTATGTGAATTGATGGCACAGAACAGAAGCTTCAGGTAATAAATCAAAGAGTCGGAAGAGAATAACGAGGGAGCTCGTGCATATCACTGCACTTACGGAGTTCATTTTAGAAGCTACTGTTGCTTTCCATTCTGTGGTCTTCCTGAAAATCCTTTCCATTCTTGCCTTTTATAGCCCTTGTAGCTGAGTTTTCACTAAATAAAATCTTCAGAACAAGAGTTCTGTCCATTTCCATTGCGCCACAGCTTATCTAGGTCCTCCAGCTCATGACCTGCAAACGGAACCACTTCCTGTCCCTTTCAAATTCTACCTGGCCTGATGCGATCAGGCCAGCTTCCCAACTTCCGTGCCTTTCGTCCTCACCCCTCTTTCTATTCCAGAACCATGCCACCATCCCGATGCCAGTTAGATCAGGTGGGCTTTGCCTTTTCCCAGAGTGCCACAACTTAACACGGATGGGTTCTCTCGCGCCACGTTGCCTTCATAAGTTGCTGTCTCATGGACAGCAAGGCAGAATCTAGTGACGCCCCACTTAAGACTACTTACATCTACTTACCAAATCCTACTTTGGTAAGTAGTTATAAATGAACAGAATGATGAAATGCCAAGCAATGTGATAATGATCATTAATGAATACTAAGCATTTATTTAAAGCCAGATACTGTTCTAATAGCCAAATAACTATAAAGTTAGTACTTTTTCCTCTTTCTATTTTTTTGGCCGCATGGCATGTGAGATCTTAGTTCCCTGACCAGGGATCGAACCTGCACCCCACCCCACCCCCGCCCCGTATTATAAGTGCTGAGTCTTAACTACTGGACTGCCAGGGAAGTCCTCATCCCAGTATAACTTTTTATCTCTAGTTTACAGATGAGGAAACTGAGACAGAGAGAGAAATTGATTTACCCAAGACAGCACAGCTAACTAGAAGTAGAAATGGGATCTGGACTCAGGCAATCTGGCTCTGAATTCAAACCTCATGGCCAGCGTTTTGTATCACACAAGCATGCGCTGTTGATGGGTAATTGGCATGCCCGTGCTGCCAGCATTGGGGTACTGCAATTTGTCAGCACTGTAATCTATCATGACCACGATCTCTCATCACTCTAACTCTTCACCACTGCTTCTTGGTTTAGGCATCACCACTAAGCTTGCCATTTAAGGGCTTCTGCCCTCTGTGCTGGCTAGCTTTTTTTTACTATGTCCCCAGCCAGCTGACATATTTACTTTTATGACCAGGCCCTGGTTCAAGCTCCCCAAACATCCAGGCCTATTGACAACCTCTCTAGCCCTACAAAGTTCCCTTCAAATCCTCGCTCTTCTCAGAAGCTATCCATGAGACAACAGGACACATTTCTTTCTCTTCTCCAAAGTTCATGTGGATTTATGGTCTGGAGCACTGGTTGCCTTCTCTGTCAGCACAGAGCCCCCTTTGGAATGTAACAAATCACCTAACCTCAACTCTCTGGATGACAGGAAATATGTAGTGTCTACTGGGGCAGCTCTCAGCAGTTCTTAGCCTGGCCACTTGGGAGAGAATCACATGGGAGCTTTGAAAATCCTGGTGTCCAGACTGCACCCCAGAATAAGTGAATCCAAATTTCTGGGGGGGCGGGGCACCCAGGTGGAGGTATTCTTCAGGCTCCTGAGGTGATTTGAATGAGGAGACGAGGCTGAGAACCAGGGACCCAGCACATACCATTTGTCCCTTGGAGGCCTACTTCAACAAACCTGCAAGCTCTTAAAGATGTGAGCTTTTATAAATAGGATGGACAAACAAGAAGGTCCTCCTGTAGAGCACAGGGAGCTATACTCAGTATTTTGTGATAAACCATGTTGGAAAAGAATCTAAAAAAATGAATGTATATATATGTACATACATATATATGTACATATGTGCACAACAGAATCACTTTGTGGTATGGCAGAAATTAACACAACGTTGTAAATCAACTATACTTCAAAAAAAATTGAAAAAAAAATTGCCTTGAGATTTTAAGCTTTTGCTCCTCAAAGTGTGGACCATATCACAGTACCATCTGAGGGTCTGTTAAAAATGCAGTTTCTCAGGCTCCCTCCTCAGATATACTGATTCAGAGAGTTTTTTTTTTTAACAAGAACTCCTGGCGATCCAGATGCACAGTAAAGTGGAGAAGCACGCTGTAAAGCTTGCAGAGACCATCTACAGCATGAGGGTCAGGACTTTCAAGCCTCAAATGGCCATTAAAAATCCATATTTATTTGCTAATGCATGTATTTTCATTTCCTGGCAGCATTATCACCCTTCTGAGCTGCTGTTTGACCTGTATCCAGAGGGAAAAACTGAATACTCCTCCTTACTTAGCCAGTCTTCTCCCAAAGACATTTTCCATGCTCCTGTGACCTCACGGCCCTTTCCTTGAAGCCCCGTCACTCACCTAACATCTTGGAATAGGGTCAGCTTGCCTAGGCCTTGCAATTCTTGTTCCTATGGGGACAGGCAACAGAAGAGGCTAAACCACTCTACAGCTTGGGATGGGCTTAATATGATTCCTCCTTTTCCTAAGATTAGAGAAAGAAAGGCCCATTTATTGGTGTTTATATGCAAAGAGTGTACTTGAAAACCACAGAGAAATAACTTCTATCACCTATTCTTCAACATATAATATTCATATACTTTTAAATGCCATGTAAAAGCAAGAAATTCGGCAAGTCAAAATCAGTGTTTTTTTTAGGTGTGTGTTTTCTAGCTTTCCCACAGAGAAGTGGTTTAAGGCAGCTTAATGGGGGATTCACAGAGAGAAGGCCACAGTGTCTGGTCTCTTGCCCAGGGTAAGGAAATAAGTAAGTTCCTTTAAATTCTGGTGGCACAAGATCTACTGCGAAGAAAAGCCCTGTGTTAGTTTAAATTAGAATCTACACCTTGATGATAGCTAGGTATCTCGGGAAAGTTTAAGAAAGCCTAATTCTCTGATATGAAAAGTAAGACCATGAAATGCTAGCCCATGTATATAATTTGAATTAATTTTTATTCTCTCCTGGCTCTTAGGGCTTGAATCTAGGCAGAATGTCTTACTTGAAGCAGAAATTATCTTGATAATGATTGGCACAGAAATGGATTTTTAAAAGTGCTCTTGAAAGGATGATCCACTTAAAAATTCTTCCCTGCTCTACAGGACAGAGTGAAACTGAACTGAGCAGGGTTATGAACGTAATGATCCAGGAAAGAAGGAGGCCTGTGCAATTTCTTTCCACCAAGTTTCTGTAAAAAACATAATTTTTAAATATTTGAAATAGTTTTAAATGAAAATTAGTACATCAAATTCAACAGCAGTATAAAAGAAAAATTTAATGCATGTCCATCTTTCCAAGATACCACTGGATAAGACAGACCATTACAGTATTTATGTATGACTAAGAGAGAAAAGGCTATGAAGACATGTCACTGATTATAAGATTAATCTCAAACTTATGGATACCAAGGAGGGGAAGGGTGGGATGGATTGGGAGATTGGAATTGACATATACACACTGCTATGTCTAAAATAGATAACAAATGAGAACCTGCTGTATAGCACAGGGAACTCTGCTCAATATTCTGTAATGACCTCTATGGGAAAAGAGTCTGTGTATATGTGTAACTGATTCACTTTGCTGTACACCTGAAACTAACACAACATTGTAAAGCAACTATACTCCAATAAAAAATTAATAAAAAAGATTAATCTTAATTTCAGAGATTATAAAACCTGGGGGAAAATGTGTCTTAGAATTGTTGAAATTCAGTAGATTAAAAAGCACAGCATAAATGATACTTTCACGAAGGATCACAACTTTTCCTGTCACAAATTTCGGGTTTGGTGCCTTGATGGCAACATCGCTCCTGGTTCATGATGCAATATTGTCCCCTTAACTGGCTTTGTTTAATGTTCGGCACCCTCCATACACTCTGCCTCTATAGCAAATGGCGAAGAGAAATCATAAAATCTAACCAGCAGGAAAAATTCCGTGCTTCTCCTTTGGGGGAAAAAATGGTGGCAAACCATAGCCTACAGGGAGGCTTGTATTTTCTTCATTGCAAACATGCGGGCCTGTGGAGACCAGTGTGCGTTTCTGTCAAAAGGATGCTAGCTATAAAGAGCGGGCAAGTCGAGAGGGTGAACATGTCTCATTTCAAATGGCCACCTAGGCCTTGGCTGAGGCCTGTCCTGTGGTTTGGTGATGCACCTGTCCCACTGGTAAGTTACATAGGCAAGATGCATCCAGGCGCATCCTTGGGGGCTGCTAAGCACAGTTTTAAGGACTGTAGAAGTGGAATCACTGATGCATATCACTGTCAGTTCCTGCGCTTCCTGCCAATGTGATTTAGTGGCTTTTTTTTTCCTTCTGGTAAACACAGTCTCAAGGGGCTGGAAAAAGACAAAAAAATGAGACAGAAAAATCCCCAAAGGCAGTTTCTAATTTGACAAGTCAATTGGTAAGACAAGGATTTTCTTTTTAGGGGGACAGATCAGATTTGCTAGGAAGTCACCAAAATTCCACTCAAGTCACCCTGTGTGGAGTTATGTAAACTTTTCTAATTCTTTGGAAATGGAAATAGACATCCCCAAGATGATTTGAGAAGATGGGAAAACGAGCATACTCACGAAGACTGGGAGGCCTTCCTTCTGAGTAGATAGTCCACCACATCCGGATCAGTCTCTAACAGGCTGATGAGCACTTCATTCTGCAGATCCGGGGGAACCTGCATGGACCAAGCGTCGAGGCATAAATAAAACCGCTCCAGCAAGAGGCGAACTGTGGGCACTGGCAGGCTGACAACAGCGTCCAAACGGATGCCTCAAAAGTTATCTACAGTCCATGGGGTCGCACAGACAACAAAAGTTATAAGAGAACAGAGGGATTTGTTGGTTAAAACCAAATCTACACCAACCCATGCAGCCAGTTTCATTCTTAGAACAAACTGGATGATTACCAGAGAGTCATACTCACTGGGCTTCCCTGGTCACTCAGACAGTAAAGAATGTGCCTGCAATACAGGAGACCTGGGTTAAATCCCAGGGTTGGGAAGATCCAATGGAGAAGGGAATGGCAACCCACTCCAATAATCTCGCCTGGAGAATTCCATGGATAGAGGTATAGTCCAGGGGATCACAAACAGTTGTACATGACTGAGCAAATAATACTTTCACTTCACTTTCATATTCACTACTCAATTCAATTCAAGTGGGGTGAACTGTCACTCCACTTGTGACTGGAGATAGAGCCTAACCACTTGGAACCCTCTGTTGCTTGGACTCGATTTTCTTGACTTTGAATAAGCAAAATATCGTGGTTAAGAGGAATGGTGTTCATAACTTCTTGTCCAAATGGGGACACTTTCTAGAGTTCATATTTATAACTATGCCAAGACAAGAGGCAGAAATGAGGACTGTCTTGGGCGGTTCTGGAACATATGATTAGTTTATTGGGCCAGACCCTGCAGCCAGAGGCTGCTTGTGTCTGAGTTCCAGTATATGGCTGTGGGGCTTTGGGCAATGGATCTAACCTTTCTAGGTCTCAGTGTTCTCATCTGGAAACTAGAAACAGTAAGAGGACTCACCAAAAAGGCTGATTGACGTGGTGATGTAAAGGACGCATTACCTGTCGAGAACTTAGAACAGCACCTGGCAGATAGCAGACACTCAAAAAAATGCCACTACTACATTTGCAGACGTCACTTGGCCATTCGGTGCCTGCCTTCACCTGTTTCTTGCATCCTGGTCTATCAACAATCAAGAGCTTTTGCTTCACAATGGGATGAGGCATGCCCTAGAATGTTATAGATGAGCATCATGGGTTTCTCTAGGCTTAATCCTCAGGGCATGAGAGAATGGCCTTCCAATCCTAAATCACTCATGTAGGACTTTTCTAGAAAACAAGATTGAACCTGGCTCCAATGGTTTACTACTCTGTAGATGCTCAACCAAAGGAAATTTCAACTATTGAGGGAAAATACATTTTCATTCTGATTCTCTCACATGTGGGCTTGGAGACAAGACTCTTAAAAACTGTGGGGACAAGTCTTCTGAGAGTAAGTGGTTGGTGGAAGAATTTGCCTCCTGCCTCTTGCAGAACTCAATTCATCTTGAACTCTGGAAACAATTTTATTTAGAAGAACAGGGATGAGAAAGCAATGCTTTCTCAAAATGCTTTCTCAAAAATGCAATGCTTTCTCAAAATGCTTTCCTCCTCTCATAAATCTGTTCTTCCTACTTCATTCTGAATCTTCATTAATGACATTGCCAAACCCTAGTCACACAGGCTAAAAACCTGGGTTGGACTCAAACTTCTCTGTGTCCTTTCCCCTCCACGTTCAGAGCCAGGAAACCCACTTGATTTCATCTCCAAGATGCCTGTTACTTCTTCCCTCTCTTTTCCATTCCAGCTGCAATGATCCAAGTTTGATCCCTCATTATCCCTTTGGAGTTCTCATCTGTTAGCCATTACCAGCTTTCATTTCCCTGACAGTCATATTGCAAGTTCCCTCTGGAAAACTAACTGCTCCCCAACCTTCAGCTTGAGGGTGAGGTGTACCTTCACCTAAATCAATGATTCTTTCATCCCCAGACTGAAGCATGGGTGCTTGAGTGATGAGCATGCAACTTCATTAGAAGCAGTGAAAAGCTGTGAGAACTTCCTGGGGACTTTGAAGAGACAGGATACAGGGCCTGAAGATAGTGCTGACAACTGAAGAAACAATTCCAAGAAATGGAGAGAAAGAAAAAGGGGTCTCTTGACATCATTTGAGTCCCAGGCAAAGCCATGACTAAGCCACATTTGCTCTTGGATCATTCAGCTGTGTGAGCCCCAAAATTCCTTAAGCTGGTTTGAGCTTTTAATCGAAAACAAAGATCCATCTTAGATGGGCCTTTGATACAACAGCTTGCTAACCTGTTGTTGTTCAGTCCCTCAGTCATGTCTGACTCTGTGACCCCATGCACTGCAGCATGACAGGATTCCCTGTCCTTCACTGTCTCCCAGAGCTTGCTCAAACTCATGTCCATCGAGTCAGTGGTGCCATCCAACCAACTCATCCCCAGTTGATCCCTTCTCTTCCTGTCTTCAATCTTGCCCAGCATAAGAGTCTTTTCCAATGAGTCGGCTCTTCGCATCAGGTGGCCAGAATACTGGAGCTTCAGTTTCCAACTTGTGTACTCTCTGTTTCCCTTAATACGTATGGCAAATTTCTTCTCTGAAGAAGAAATTTGTCACGATGCTCTGATCAAGACACTTGACCAAAACCCTTTTTAATCAAAGCCATCTCCTCACTTGCTTGCCTCAAAATCTGTTTCCCATCTCCGCCCCCAGCAGTCATACCCACACGCATTCTACTTCAGTACCATTGTGCATCTCACTCTGACCTTTTCCCACCTCATCCTTTTAATTCATTACATAAATATTTGGTGAATGCTTCCCAAGTGCCAGGCACTGGATTCTGGGATTCAACGACAAACCAAACAGACAAGAATTCATGTCTCCTTGAAGCTGACAGTGAATATGGGAAGACTGGCACTAAAGAAATAAACAGAAAACATAGCAAGGATGACTTGGAGAAAGATAAAGCCAAGACAGGGAACAAAGAATCCTGGGTGGGGGCATGCCATTTAAATGGGATTGTCAGAGAAACTGACATTTTAGCAGAGTTTGGAAAGGAGGAAGGAACTGGAGAAAATCATTCCAAGGAGAAGGGAGAAAGAAACAGCAAGACGTTGAGTCAGGAGCAGCGAGGAGGCCAGGGAAGTTGGATCAGAGTGAAAGGAAGAAGGCGAGTGGTAGGAAGTAGGTCAGGTAACCAAGGCCAGATGTTGTGGAGTCTTACTCCATGATAATGATTTCTGCTCTCAGTCGAAGTAGGCAGGGAGCCTCTGGAAGTTCTGAGCAGAAGACGAACACGACTTGTCATCACTCTGGCTACCGAGTTGCTAGGAGATTGCAAAGAAGCAAAGGGTGAAGCTGGAAGCACAGATGGGGGAACTGTTGTCGATACATCCAGAAGAGAGATAAGGGAGGGCCGAGCCAGCGTGGTGAGTGGACAAGAAATATTTGGATCCTGGAGACAGTGAAAGTAGAGACCATAGCAGCAGCTAATCGACTGGGTGGAGAGAGAGAAGGAAGAGGAGAGGGAGCAGGGGATGAAGAAGAGAGGCTGATGTCAATGTTCCCAGGAAGGATGGGCTTGCTGTTTACTAATACAGAGAAGCTACAAGACGAGGAGGAGGCTGGGGGTAGAGCCTAGGACTGTGGCTTCCCTAGTGGCTCAAACAGTAAAGAAGCTGACTGCAACGGAGGAGACCCAGGTTGGCTCCCTGGGTCGGGCTTATCCCTGGAGAAGGGATAGGCTACCCACTCCAGTATTCTTGCCTGGAGCACCCCATGGACAGAGGAGCCTGGTGGGCTACAGTTCATGGGGTTGCGAAGAGTTGGACACAACTGAGTGACTAGCACTTTCACTTCACTTTGGTGTAACAGTGAGAGGCCTGTGATACATCCAAATGAAGGAAAGCTCTAGTAAGTGATCAGGAATAAGGGTCTGGGGTTCAGGAAGAGTCCTGGGTTGAACATAGAAATTTGGGGGACACACATATAGATAGTACTTAAAGCTTGATGACGAAGTGCAATGGCCTAGGAATGAGAATGGAAGGAGAGGAGAGGAGCAGGACTTTTAGGTCCAGAATGGGAATATCTGTTCTCTTACTTTATTGAATACACTAAATCAATTAAAAGACTGACAATGTTTACAAACAATATGACCCAACAGATATACATGATTCCATCAGTTTTTCCAAAAGTAAAATTCAAAGGGTGAAAATGAGAAGAGAGGGGACTCATTTTTTAAAAAAATGAACTGCGAAGCAAAAAATCGTATAGGCCAACAATGTATACAATAATTTTTTTTAAAGAAACTTTCACGAGCAAATTAGGACAACTATGTGTATTTTTGTCCAGTTAGTTTAATTTAAAATTTCCTATGCTTAGACATGTAATAAAAAATTTTGCTCCAAGCGCCAAATCCATTCTTACTAAGAATAAACAACTGGAGTGGATGGCCTTTGGAGTGGTGCAAACATCACAATATCAGTTCTCTGATCAATTCAGATTCATCATTAAATAGCTTACAGGAAGGATCATTATTTGAAAATAACTTTGCATAAATTTCAAAAACCATTCTGCAATTCAGAGTTTTACTCATTCAACTAGGCTTCATTTCTAACAAATTACAATTATTGACGTTTGTTTTCTGTAGCATATGTGACCTTTACTTGGTAACCAAAGGGTCAGTGCTATAACCCTATCTACAGTTCCTTTCTAAAAGACTTTTGGTACTTTTTTGCCTTGGAGACACTATTTACAAATGACTGAAAAAAATATAGCTTAAATATGTATGGATCTGTGTATTGCAGGAAGGGTAGGTACTATTTTCCTATGTATTACACAAGACTGACTACAGTGTATAATACAGAATCCATTATTTTAATTAATTTTTTCATAGCCCATCTTGTCATAAAATGATTTATAGCAGCTTTCAGAATTCACATGATAAAACCACATTTGTTTAAAAAATAAAGGAATAGTTCAGAAAATTGGAGCCAGTGGGAAAATGAAAGTAGAGAATTTGAAATGATGCCTGGAACTGACTTTTAATATTCATACAACAGCATCCAATGCTGTTTTCCCAATAATTCCTCTTATCTGTGTCCACATTTGCACATTTCATTTCCTACTATTTAATAAAAATTTCAAATTACTGGCTCAGTTCAATAGGATGAGTATTCATTTTCTATTAATTTAGATACTTAATAGAGAAACCAAAGTGAAGAGAATGAACTGACAGGAAATAGCAGCTCACAGCGAGGAGGAAGAAATACCCAGGCAGACCGTCCACACACACATTCCTTTTCAGTAATTAGGATGCTGTTGAAAGAATATCTGACCGAGAATCAATAGCTCCTGAGCTCCAGTTTTGGCTCTGCTGCTTATAGTTAACATAAACTTAAGAAACATCAACCTTCGTCTTTAGGATTCTGTTCCTCAATCTGGAAATCTGTCCCCTTCTCCTTTACGGGGATGCTATGTGGATCAAAGGGCTAACAAATTTGAAAGTATCTGAAGAGTTGCAAAGAACTTTAGCATAAAAACTGTATTGGAAATAGACAAAATAAGTCAAACACTTAAAAGAAAAAACTAAAAGCAGATCACTTGGAGATGTGAATATTTGTTCTGAGATTTTTTTTCTTGCCTAACAGCCATCAATTTCCACCTCTTATCCTGGGTGCTTGCAAAGAAACATGCCTCTTCTCTTCTGCCTAACACTTCTGGTGGGTAATGAAGTTCTGGGATTTCCTCTCAACATGTCTTCATTCTTGACTGCCCCTTGAATTTCTAGAGCTACACTGTATGACCTCTTGAAGCTAGACTATGTGTAGCTTCTACCTTTTAGCTTTTTCTCTTCTGACAGACCTCAGGTCTTTGGGCTGGTCACATTGTCAGAAAACAGGGGTTATCTGATTTGACTGCCTGGAACTTCGAGAGGTTGCAGTTCTCTGTCAACTGGCCTCCTTCACAGCTACATCAAGATCAAATGGGCCAATCCTGGCCAGGGGACCCCAAGGGGGGGGGAGTCTTGTAGAAGCTTCTAGAAAAGGCTCTCCTTCATATTGACAAGAGATGCAGGAGAGAAAACATCTCTCTTTGTGACTGGATGTGATAATGGCTGCAAGAGATGCTGAAAACGATTGTGGTCTCTTCAACTAAAGATGGTGGACCAGAGAGAGGATAAGTGCAACTGAGCTGCTAAAATTGTGCCCCCAGGTTTCTTATTGTGTGAGATAATACTGAATTGGCCAAAAAGTTCATTTGGGTTTTTCCATAACATCTTTGAACAAATTTTCTGGCCAGCCCAATAAATCCTGACGTTTGCCACCACCTATAGCTGACTGCGGTTGCAGCTGGAACTCCTACCAGCATATGCAGGACCATTCACCCCCTCACTCATTCGCTCACACACTCAACTTTATGCTCTTTCAGAATGCAAGCTAGGCTGGTGCTTCCTCTGCAATGGATACTGAATGAATGTTGTTGGAATTGCTACAAATGCTGATAATAATAACCCAGGATTATTGGTCTTCATGGTGTACACTGGTCTAGTTGTTTCTCTTTTCTTGGAAAGGGTACCAATCTCAGGCTATAGGAAAATTTCCTTGTTACTCATTTTTAGAGTTGGAAAACAAATTTCTTTTCCCAACTGAGGATCACTAGAATTTTTCTAATAAGTTCTTCAACTACTGTTGCCATCAATACAAAAACTCTAAAAATGAAATGTATGACTCAATCAAAATTTTTTTCTTCTGGGACTTTGCATCTAATGAAACGGAAACTAAGGAGTAGGATCGTGAAAAGCGTATTACTTTTTTAAATCAATCAATTCTGAACGTTTATGTGAAGGAACCAAACCCATCCCAAAGGGCTTCTTCCTTTACAATTTATTGTTTCAAAGCAAAATCTCCATTGGGTTTTACTCAAGTATTTAGCAACTTCAGATATTTTCTAAGGGTACCATATACGGTTGTGTTTATTTGGAGACTCAACTCCTTAGATTTTCATAGGTTCCTTCAAAGGATAATGCTATTTCAAAAATCAAAAGAACTTTGGACTCTCCTGCTTGAAAGAAAAAATGTAAACACTGCACATATGAAGGAATAAAACTGTCACAATTAAAATCCACCCTATCAAATTAAAAATGAAACCTTGAATGATTGCCTCGGGTATAACTGCTATGATGTATTTTATTCCATAAACCACAGAGAGGGAAAGATGGTTTGAGTTTTCTCCATTTACTAAGTCACCATAACAAACCATTAAGGGCATCTGAAAGAGCAGTTCCCAGGACCCAATCCTACTGTTCTGTCTTGCCACCAGGTGTTTCGCACCAATCCACCACTTGGCACTGAACCAAGAAGGATGCTTTGCATTGAAAACTCCTTAACACTCCCCAGAAGAAGTCAATGTCACTGAAAGTCATGATGACATTTCTTTTCAGCTAACAAACACACTCAAAGAAATCACTTTGGCTATTTATGGGAGCAAAAGCTCAAACATGGGCAGGCCCAGCCTTGGACCTTTGTGCAGCTCTGGTTTGGAGGATGGCTTAATATTATGTAAAGAGGTCTCAGTGCATTTGAAGGGTCAGAATGCATTAAGAAATTCAAAAAATTTTTCTCATGTGCCAATCCATCCCAAGCAGTGTTTTTGCCAATTAGGAAGCATTCATGAACAAATACAGTCATGGAGCTGTGATGGGGGATGACTCATGGAAGATGAAGAGCAAGGAACAGTCTTTGCTCCATGGCAACAGGTTACGGGAAGTGGAAAAGGATCAGGTGTAATACACTTTGGCTCCTCTCCCCCTGTGGCAACAGTGCATGCATTCTGTCATTGCAGATAGGGACAAAGTGAGCTGGCTCCAGCAGGAACACACACTGGCTCTTGTAGCCATTTGCTGGCCTGGACATCGAGTGGGTCAGTGTTATGATCAGTTCAGAAGGACCAATGCTGTTGAAGGTTCCCTTTACTGCCCATTTTCAAATTGGCTAAAATATTCTCCCCCACCCACTCCTGGCCAAATGGACTCCATATATGAGACATCATATTAAATACCTCATCTTTTGTGTAGGGGGAGTATCACACTGTAGTAATAGTTCACTTATAGTTGTTGCATCACTTGGGCAAACACTCTTGGCTTACTTCTCATGAAATCGTGCTGCAATTTAGAATAAATTATTATGATGTACATAATAACTAGCCCAACTCCTGGCACACGAACAGTGGTTATTTAAAAAAGAAAAACAGTGGTTATATAAACAGGGAAATGGAAATCACATATAATTATCTAGCTATGTCGATAGGGGGTGGTCTCTCGTTTGACGATCTGGGTTCCTGCTTGACTCCTTTGACTTGGCATGCGAAAGAAATTTTAAGAAAATGTAATTTGTGCCGGGAAAGAAGAGAACACAGAGCAAGGCTTGGCTTCTAAGCTTGGAATCTTCATCACAGCTTCTGACCCTTGCTCCCAGTAGTTCTCATTCGAAATTTCCCACGTGTGCTGTGCTGATCTCCAGCTAAGGCTGACCAATCAGAAGGGTGGGAACGCTCTGGCGTTCCCACGTCTCCACTGTGCTCGGCACTTTCCATCAGCCCATAAGGGCGGTGCCTTTGCCTCTTTCCCTCTCTCCAAAAAAGAAGCCCTAGTAGTATCAGCCCTGAGAGGGAGCGGACTCTTTTCTCCACTCTGCTCTGAAGCTCTTATTAATTCCAAGCACCACGATGAATTTTCTCTGGCATTCCCAACATCAGCTACAGAAGCCACAACTTTCAGAAAAATTAACGGGTCCCTGATGGAGTAGGTGAATGCTTTCGGCCTCGCAGTGATACCACTGATCATTTCTAGATATGCATGATTCTTTGCTTTGATTTTCAGTGTTCCCAGAGAGGTTATGATTTTGTGTTTTCAATTTTTACATAGTTACTGATATCAGGGATGGAGGGTTATGATTTAAAGGTTGAGGAATCTAAGGTGTATGGGTACTGAATTAAAAACAAACAACAAAACACATTTTTTCTTAGCAATACAGTATTACAGTATTTTTTTAAACAAATAACTACCGAGCTCCCATTTTCTGCCAAGTATTTTCTAGGTGCTGTGGATACCAGTGAATAAAACAAGCAAAAATCCCTGCTTTCATAAAGTTTGCATTCTATTAGGTTTCAGCATGCATAATACACAGTGAGTTGAAGGTGCTAAGTGCTAGAGCTAAAAGGAAGAAAAGAATAAAGGGCTAGGAGTATATATATGTGGGAGCAGGTCACAGTGTCACATGGCATGGTGCAGATGGGCATCATTGCCAAGGTGACATCTGGAGGTACTTTGATAGGGCAGGCACCTGATCAATTTCACGTACTAATAGCAGTGATTTCTCTCTATTTCTGAAGTGCCTCTGTGTGTGTGTGTGTGTGTGTGTGTGTGTGTGTGTGTGTGTGTGTGTTAGTTGCTCATTCATGTCCAACTCTTTGCAACTCCATGGACTGTAGCCCGCCAGGCTGCTCTGTTCATGGGATTTCTTGGCAAGAATACTGGAGTGGGTTGCCATGCCCCTCTCCAGGGGATCTTCATGATCCAGGGATTGAACCCGGGTCTCCTGCATTGCAGGCAGATTCTTTACTGTCTGAGCCACTAGGGAAGCCTTAAGATATCATTTCTAATTCTCAAAATAATCCTGTAAAGCTTCATCTTTTTTGCTTGTTTGTTTGTTTCCAACAGAAAAATGAAGACTTAGAATAGGGCCAAGATTACATAGCAAATACCTGGCTCAGCAGAGATTTGAATTCTGGGAACTGTTTGTAAAGCTCATGGTCCTCCCACCATTTTGGGAGTTTCCCAAGATGTGGTTTTCCCAAGGTGTGATTAGGAAACTAGCAGAAAGCCCTGGAGGCATTCATTAGTGCACAATTCTGGGCCCCATCTCATTGCTACTCAGTTTGAATCTCTGGAGTGCAGCCCAGGAATCTGAATGTCTGACAGATTTTTCTTACGACTCTGCTGCATGTTCAAGTTTGAGAACTATGATTTTAATCTGCTGCTTTGGTCTTTTGATAGAGTGATCATCGTGGTGGGTGTTATCATGACCTCTTTCCAGCTGGATGATTTCTAACCCAGTGTCTGAAAAGCAAACAACCAGTTTAAAAAAAAAAAAAAAAGACTGTCCTAGCCACGTTCTCAAATTGCAGGTCAGCCTCTAAAGCTGGGTATCACTTCTGTATTCTGGGACAAAGTCAGGTTCTTTTTGGCCCTTTCCCATTAAGTCAGATACTAGCCACTTGGGAAAGGCAGTGTCAACATGTGGAAATGAAGGACATTGTAACACTCAGAACAAGCTTTGGGTCCCTGCCAGGCCTCTGTGGGTTTTTATACCCCTTTCATCAGTTCCATGGAACCATGCCTCTAGAGTGCATTTTGCCTTGAAGGACAAACTCACAGCCACCTTTTCTAACAAGTCTTCCTTTCTGACGCCAATGGGAAGTGATGCCTCCCACTCTGACCTCATAAACATTTCCAAGAACTGTGAAAGAGTACAACAGCTAACCACCTTTAACCATTAGGTTCTGTCTAGCTTCATCCTTTCTTGTTTGGAATTACTGCGCTACTTCTGAAAGCTTCTTAAAACAAAACAAAACGAAACAGCTATATACAGGAATGAATTTTTGTCCATTCACACAGACCAGCCTTGCCAACCAGTCACCAGTGTCAGTATAACAAACTAGATTCTGAAATGCCAAATATTCCAAAAAGCATCTACAAGTGAGGAGATTAATTAATAAAGAGGTGAAGCTAGGGCATAGAACTGTGCAGATTTTAGAACTAGAAGGGATCTTGGTTATTATTCATTCTAACCTAGTCCTTTGCTAATTAAAGAAATGGAAATCAAAGAAGATGAGGTCTCAGAGCTAACGTATAATAAGTGTTAGTCGCTCAGTCATGTCTGATTCTTTGTGACCCCATGGACTGTAGCCCACCAGGCTCCTCTGTCCATGGGATTCTCCAGGCAAGAATACTGGAGTGAGTTGCCATTTCCTCCTCCAGGAGATCTTCCTGACTCAGGGATTGATCATGGGTCTCCTGCATTGCAGGCAGATCCTTTACCATCTGAGCCACCAGGGAAGCCATGTATAGTAAAGACAGGACTATAGCAAAGTCAGTTTTCTTTTTGCTGACCTAGGCTAGAGATCTTTGTCAGGTCCTCCTACTTCATTGTCCTTCTTCTCAATATATAAATCTCAAAGGTTGTCTAAGGAGATCAAGAATGCTTATGTGAATGGTGAACTGACTCTGAGAAAGGTAGCCTTAATTTCTCCATGCCTATACCTTTTCATAAGGAGTAAGGATCAGTAATACGGAAATCATCATACATCACAGAGGTACCACTGAGTCATTCATTAATCCAACCAATATTTCCTGTGTTTCCACCAAGTACCAGGTGTAGGGGTAATGCAGTAAAAAAAAGTAGATGGAAATGAATAAAAATTCACTCTGACAGAAAGCTTATATTCTAGCGGGGAAACACAAACAAGAGAAATGAATAAAGTCCTTATGAGTAATGATGAGTGCTAAGAGGAAAAGGCAGGGAGAGGGAATAGGAAGTGAGGATGTGCGTGCATGGTTGTGGGCTGTATGTTAGACAAGGTGGCCACGGAAGGCCTTGTTGAGAAGTACAGATCACAACTGGGGAGCGCAAATATGAGCTGCTACCCAAGAGAATTCTGACATCAGTCTCTACAGGGAATGGCAGACAGAGATGAGATCTGGAAAACTCTGGGAAAGACTTGAGTATCGACATTCTTCTGGTGCTGTTACTAATCTAGGCAGTAGGAAATGGAAGGAGAGGAATGGAACAATCAAAATGGCAGCAACTAGACTTTGAAGGAGGCCATGAGGCAATTTGCTAGTATCTGAGGCGAAAAGAAATGTCTGATGGTTTGTGGTTTCACATAAAGAACTTTGCTTAGAATACAGAATTTAGAGAATGGAATTCAGATTGACAAGCAGTATTATTATTATTATTTTTAATCTACAGAGCATGAAGCAATGCCAAGACTACTTGGCAAGATGATATGTGACTTAAAATTTGATGAAAATGTTGAAAAATTCAAACATCTGATTTACCCAAATATGTAATTAATTACGAGGATTTTAGCTGAAGGGTGAAATTTATATTGTTGTTGCTGTTTAGTTGTTAAGTTGTGTTAAGTCTTTTGTGACCCCATGGACTGTAGCCCACCAGGCTCCATCTGTCCATGAGATTTCTCAGGCAAGAATACTGGAGTTGGTTGTCATTTTCTCCTCCAGAGGATCTTCCCAACCCAGGGACTGAACCCGCATCTCCTGCATTGGTAAGTAGATTCTTTGCTACTGAGCTACCAAGGAAGCCCTGAAATTTATTATATAGAGTTCATGAAATTTTCCATGTTTTTTTTTTTGAGAGTCTACTGCATGCAACACATAGGCAGTGCCTCAGAGACTCAAAGAGGAGCAAGACACATTTCTACTTCAGTGAACTTTTCATTGCAGTAGATCCATTTTCACTTCCTCCTGGGCATCCAGAAGGAATTCATTTCTCCACTTCCCTTGCAGTGAAGTACAATTTGTGGCTGAGTTCTGGCCAATGGCATTGGAGTGGGCAAGATGGATGTCCCTTTTAGGTCTGGCCCATAAAATCCTAGGGGATTGAAGAGTCTCAAAATGCAAGGAGCTGGGGTCCCTATGTCACCAGCAGGAAGGCTGTCCACTAAACATCTGATTAAAATTTCTGTGATATTTGTGTCTATTGTGCTGAAGTGCTGAGATTTGAGCCAATTTGGGTTGCCCAAATCATACAATTATTGATGAACATTTGCATAGAATTTTACAGTTTGCAGAATGCTTTCACATATCAAAGGATTCTGGGAACCACCCTGGGAAACAGGTCATATTTTAATTTTTTCCCCATTTCCCCAAAACTGAAATTGATGCTTATTGAATACTGAATTACTTGGTCATGATCACAAAGGTGCAACAGAGAAAGCAAATATTCTAAACCACTGGCTCTCAAATTTACAAAAATAACTGATATAAGACAAGGATGGAAATAAATCTAACGCAAGGCCTTTGATAAACATAGACAAAATATTAGGGAAATTCAAAAGAGGGAATTAGCACACTCAGCTGAAGAAAGCCACTAAAGACTCTAGTGGAATAGGTAAGATTTATAGTGAGTGTTTGCAAATTAAAAAAGAAATGTATGAAGAACCATCAAGAAGGTTCCTACAAATTTTGATATGTACTATGAGTGGTGAATAGACGCAGAAGAGAGTTGGCATTTGTTCTAATGATCCAAGGGAAGTGGGAGCAAGCAATGAAGTTTTTCTGAAGGAAAACAGGAATCAGGAATTCAATACAAATCAAAAAAATATTTACTGAGTGCCTGCTAGATGGAGAGCCTTCCAAAATTGTACAGAGGATACAGAGAGGCAATAACAAGGGCACAGCCTGTGTTTTAAATGCGTTTATAATCTACTAGGGGAAATAGCCATACATGACTTCAACACAATGTTAAGAGAAACATCAATAGGAACAGTAATAGGGTTCAAGGGACAGAGAAGTGACATGGCAAAGTGATGTGAGAAAGACACAGGGAAGATAGGTAGAGCTTCATGCAAGAAGCAGAATCTTCGATCGACCTTGGAGGAGGGGCCATTGCTGAAGATAGTTATAAATACATGAATTCATGGGGGCCACATATAATTCCAAAAAGAAGTCTTTTTATCAATTTTGGGGGCAAGGACACTGCTATACAATTAATCAAGTGACTCCAAAACATGACTATTGTTTAGGAGACAATGAAGTGAAATTTATAATTTGGATATGTTTGTTTAAACGTGGAATCATAAACTTACAGTGATGTCATAGGTAGGTACATTTCTATTCCTACTGAAATTGCCTGGCTTCCAGGGAATTCAGTCAATGACCAGTACTATGAGCCAAAAGGTGGTGTCCCTGTTTCGTTATGCCACCAAGAGGCAATCAACAGGCAGCTTACTGAGATGTCCTGCCAAACACGGGACACTCACCATGAACAGGGCTTCATAATTTTCAATCATTTTCTGCACCACAGCAATGATGGCTGTGCTCTCTTCAGCGCGGGCCGAACTCTGGACTGAGAACTCTTTGTCTGACGACTTCTGCTTGTGCAGCAGGTTGGGTCCAAATATGGTGGCCAAGTTTAGAGATGTCATTTTGTTCCCAGTGACCTATAGAAGCAGAGGATACAAGAATGTTGTGATTTTTGCTTTTCAAAACACTGAGTGGTTAAATAATCGATAGAATCTTTTTACTTTCTCATTTTTATTTTCTGCAAGGACCACATCATCTCTGTCAGAATCCATGAAGGGCATCACATTTTCCTTTTGCTTCACATCTTGAAGTTCATAGCTCAGTGGTCATATCAAAAGCATATTGAGTAAAATTTTAGAATGCTGTTTTTGTGAAACTGGTACTATATAAAACTTCTATCCTGTCTGCTCTCAAAAAATATTGATGTTCATCGATTCGACTGACCATCTATCCATCCCTCTATCTATCCCTTCATCCATCAACTCATCATCTCTTTATTACTCCATCCACTCAGTACCCACCATAGATAGAGGCATTTTTCATGGATTCTAATTATTCTAAATTTTTTTTCAACAAAGATCACAAACCACTCCTTATTTTAAAGGGTTCACATTCTAGAGGAGAAAAGCAATTGATCAATTACAAGTAGTCGAGAAGATCCCCTGGAGGAGGGAATGGCAACCCACTCTAGTATTCTTGCCTGGAGAATCCCATGGACAGAGGAGCCTGGCGGGCTACAGTCCATGGGGTCAAAAAGAGTTGGACACGACTGAACTGACCGAGCACGCATGCATGAGGATAAAGTATGAAACTATCAACTCTGGAGGCCCCAGGGAAGACACTCCAAAGAGAGGCAACATTTGCCCAAAACCTTGAAGGAGAATAGAATTTGCCGGGCTGAAAACAGAGGAGCTGGTGCAGGGGGCACCTCCACAGTGGTGAGAACACTGTATGCAAAGACAGAAATAGATAAAATAAGCCAAGGCACCCCAGGAAGCTCAGCAAGGCAGAGGGTGCTACAGGAAGGCCTGGTGAGGGCCAGATGAAGGTCACCGCTACGTGTCCCCTGAGGGGCAAACCTGCTCCAGGTTGAGAACCACTGATCTAGGCCAGTTATTTCTCCTGTTGAAATCTGTTGAAAATCTATAAATGCCCAGGTAAGTATGGGAACTGTGAATGCCTGGGGAGGTTCCTTTGCCTGGGAAGGTCTGCACGGCCTTCGAGAGACAGGTATAAAATTCTTCGAGAGACAGCATAAAATTCAAACACAGAATCAATTCCTGACTTACAGCTAAGACTCAGCCTCTGGAGTCCCCACCTTGTCCCATGCAGCCCTGAGTGGATGGCTACCCAGCCCTGCAAGCCCAGCGTGGCACTTGCCTGCGTGGGAGCTCAGTAGCTCAGTCGTGTCCAACTCTTTGCAACCCCATGGATTGTAGCCCATCAGGCTCCTCTGTACATGGGATTCTCCAGGCAAGAATACTGGAGTGGGTTGCCATTCACTGCTCCATGGGATCTTTCCAATCCAGGGATCGAACCTAGGTCTCCTACATTGGCAGGGGGATTCTTTACCATTACCACTAAAGTAAAGATAAAGGGGTGTGTTATTTTTAGAAGGCAAGGCCGTTTTCAAGTTTGCCACCAAATGGAATGATTTCATGTGGTAAACACTGGGAACTTTTAAGAAAGTGCCCTTTATGTACAATGGTTCAATTCCATTTTTCCTTTGTTTCATTTTATCGATATAAAACTTGACAAGTTTTCATATTACTTTTCATTTCTCTTCCTGGAAACTCATGGCTGAGGATAAAACCAAATGTGCTCTATTTTCAAATTCATCCCTTTAAAACTCAGAGGCAATTGGAATGCTTCCCCTTCCCCTCTTAAAGTAATACTGGGGTTTTCTAATTAAAACAACGACAACATGATCAAATAGAATAATTTGTTTTCTTTGCAAAGAATGTTTAGTATAAGGACAATCCAGAACCCTGCTTCCGCTCGCTTGTCTCCTCCTGGTGCTATTTTGGGAATGCAACACAAGCCCGCTGTTAAAATGCACCAAGATTCCAGCTGCAGACCACGATTCTGTGGTTTGTTAACACTTTTTTTGTTTTGGTTGGTTTTACTTAATTGTCTTTTAAACTGGAAAGGAGATTTGCTTACAGATGGCATCCACCTTTGTCCCCCATGTTACAGCATCTCTCTCTCTCTCTTGCTTGCCCCCATCACCTTTCTCTATGACTGGCTAATATGATGTGCACTTGGGCTTGCTCCATTATTTATCAGAGAATTCAAGGAAAACATTTATCTCTAAACAAGCATCCTAGATCATTTCTAAGCCGAATATGAATAGCTCACATTTATTAAAAGTTCAGCATGTCGGTGAGGGAGAGAAGGATTGGGAGTTTTGGATTAGCAGAAGTAAACAAACATAGAATGGAATAAACAACAAGGTCCTACTGGAGAGCACAGGGAGATATATACAATGCGTGCTCACAGCTAACTTGGGTCCAACTCTCTTCCAGCCCCATGGACTGTAGCCCGCCAGGCTCCTCTGTCCGTGGGAGTTCCCAGGCAAGAATACTGGAGTGGGTTGCCACTTCCTTCTCCAGGGGATCTTCCTGACTCAGGGACTGAATCCAGGTCTCCTGTACTGTAGGCAGATTCCTTACCATCTGAGCTACCGGGCAAGCCCTACTTGAGCCACTACTCTATGATAAACCATCTTGGAAAAGAATATGAAAGAGAATGTACCTATATAACCGAATTACTTTGTTGTACAGCAGAAATTAACACAACACTATAAATCAGCTATATGTCAGTAAAATAGAAAAAATTTTTCAAGTTTAGCACGTAGAGTCACTGGGCTAGGGGCTTTGCACAGACTGTTGCGATTCCTTCTCACTCCTCACAAGATGAAGCCGCTGCCGCGGTCATCATTATTTTACAGACAAGGGAAGGGATGCACAGAGCCTGGTTCCAGGCAGCCTCTGCCCCTCACTCTTGCTGGCAGAGCCAGCACAGCGGGCACGTGGGAAAACTGGCTCCAAAGCCCGGCCAGGGTGAGGAGAGTCAGGTACTGACCCTGCTACAGAGCCAAAGCCAAGCTTCCACTTCCTTGAGGCCTGTATCTCATCAAAGGCCCATAATCCCAGCCCTGTGCTGGTGGTTTGTAACTTCTTTTTGCCTCATAAGATTCTCTGAAGAACTGGAGGCTACCTATGGACCCTCTCACCAAAAAAAAGAAAAAAAAAAGTATACATTCACACCACATATTCCATGCCTTGTCAGGGAGTTCTTAGATAACCTGAAAACCACTGCTCTAGATGTTTCCATGATGTCCCTGCAATATTCTCTCTAGAGGAAATGAAATCTTTCTTGCATTTGGGAATTTCTCTTTTCCCCTAAGGAGCAAAACAAACAGCAAACTGAAGAAAATGGAATAAAGCAAAACAAACCCAAGATAGCAAAACATTTGATAAAATACCACTATTTTTTCCCCCTAAAGCACTCATTTACTGGTCAATAATTTTTCTCACGCCCTTCTTTTAGACATCTTTAAGATCCCGTTAGTGATGCATGGGAGTTTAAGCACCTATTAGAAAAGAAATTTATCTTATAAAAGAGGAAGTTCAGGTCTCCCCCTGCCACTGCTGCTGCATGGGAGTTTAAGCACCTATTAGAAAAGATATTCATCTTATAAAAGAGGAAGTTCAAGTCTCCCCCTACCCCAACTCTATTTTCCCTCCTCTTTCTCTGTTTTATAAAAACAATTTCACATAGTAAGGTGCTGGCAGAGCCTGTGTGGGCCTCCAAGCTCCTTGACCCTCTGCATCATTTTTCTTCCTTTTGCAATGCATAATAACTGCCCAAGAGACAGGTAACACACCTAGCACAAACTAACAAACAGGTAAGAGCAAAAGTTGAAAACTGCTTGGTTTTTTGACTGTATTTTACAGTTGAATTTTTCTCTCACTCCAGTGTGCCCATTCTGAGTTCTCTACCTGTTCATAACAAAGCAACTTACATCATGAATAAAGAACCTCTCTCTCATTCCTCCTCCCTTACCCTGGGGTTTTAAGCTAACTCCCATTCCCAGGCCATACTTATGTGGCCTGCTTACTCAACCCCTGCACACCCTTTAATATGGCGTTTAAATTCAATCTCCTCCGCAAAGCGATTCTTAACTTTTCTGGTCCATGTTCATCACTTCATCTCTGGAGTTCTGCAGTGACTCTGTGTTGAGATTTCTAATTCTATATTTGCCTTGTGTTTTTACCCCCTCCACCTTCTAGGATGCCATGGCATTCTGGGAACATGAATTAGAAAATTCCTGAATGATGCTCACTGGTTTAGAGGAACACAGAGTAGGTGCTCAGAACATACACGATTCAGATACCAAGGCCACTCTTATATGGAAACATTTATAATGTGAGGTGCTGTTTTTCACATTGCTATTCCTATTCCTATGAAACCTTCATAACTCACTTTCCTCCTGTCTCAAACCAATCTACAACATAGATTATATCACCTTAGTCAACTCCTTCCAAAGATTCATGGCTTAAAAGAATCAACCACCTACTGCTGGCAAAGGCATTCAGTACTCTGGGAACTTAGCCCAATTTCCTCTCAGACCTCATCAGTACTTTCCCACACTGCAGCCTCTAGTCCAAGATGGCTGTGTGGGCTACATCTTCCTGTAACTTCTGAACATTTCACAGAAGCAATGCTCTCCTCATATTTCCTCTGTCTCTCTAATTTTTGGTTACTGGTCCTTCATTTTGACTCAAGGTTTAGGTTAAGAGTGTCTAGAAACCCTTGTCATCTCTTGCTTCCCGTACAACTTTGCTGTTACCAGCATATTTTTCTATACCTTGCAATAAACTAGTTTTCTCAATGACTGTGCAGTACCAGTTGAAGAAGTTTTGTGTCCAAAGTTTAGGTAAGGAAGTCCAGGTTTAGGAGGTTAACAGATTTGTCCAAGAACACAGAATCAGTGAGTTATAAAGCTACCAAGTATTTACAGCCAGGGTGGGACCCCCATCATCCCCGGGGAAAGAGGGACTTCCCGGGCGACACTAGCGGTAAAGAACCCGCCTGCCAATGCAGGAGATGTAATAGACGTGGGTTTGCTCCCTCGGTCGGGAAAATTCCCTGCAGAAGGGCATGGCAATCCACTCCAGTATTCTTGCCTAGAGAATCCCACGGACAGAAGAGCCTGGTGTGTTAGTCCATGGGGTTGCAGAGAGTCAGACACGACTGAAGCGACTTAGCACACACACATGCAAGGATGTTTTCTTTTCTTTGCCATAGGCAATGCAGTCTTGTTTAGCATTTGGACTGAAAGAAAGTCTGGAAATGATTCCAAAAAGGCACAAGTGATTTCCACTGGACATTTTGCTTTCCTCAGTGCCTTCTTAAATCACCTAAAACCTGACTTTCTTCACACATAGTACTTAAGAAATGTCAGAGAGGCGTTTCATGTAACTGGGAACCCAGACAGGGCTCTGCCTTAACCCAGTGATTAGGCAGATGATTCTATAGCTTATAGTCAATAAAGGCTGACACCCAGTCGGGTAATATAACTACTTAACAATTATGCGAATTATAGTATATCCAATGAAGAGCAGTGTGGGCTGAAGGAAGGTGTCAGTGTCATATTATGAAACCTGAAGCCAGCAGAGTTTCACTAATAACTGCTATGGAGATAAACGGCTAACTCAGGGAAGTTCTATTCTCACACTGATAGGGACGATGAGGATAAGAAAGGTAGAATTGCTTTTCTGGATTAAAGCGAAAAAAATTACATATGAGCATGGCCTTAGGGAAAGAAACCTGACAATTACAGAAATGAATCCATGACACAGGTGAGTTCTGCTTAATAGGATTTAAAATAGAAAGCTTCTGAGGTAAGTAACCTTGGAATGTCTTTGGCTCCTTCTTGTTGATTTACAAAGCATGTTAGCATAGTAAAGGGTCTGAGCTCTCCTGGGGAATAAAAGGTCAGGGACAAGTATGACTGCACGGTTTCAAAAAAGGGAAGAAGGTCTCCTGTTAGGGTTAAGATTAAATAAGTTGCTCGCTAATAAACTCTGGGAGTTGGTGATGGACAGGGAGGCCTGGCGTGCTGCAGTTCATGGGGTCGCAAAGAGTCGGACACGACTGAGCGACTGAATTGAACTGAATAGGTCACTTAAAATTGAGGCCAGCATCTCTCCTTTGTTCAAGGGAGAAAGTGGAAAATACCTTGAAGCACCAAAGAACACCAGAGCCTAAGGCCTCAGGTTGGGGGCCACGTCCAACAAGAACATTCCAGAGGCGTCCAGAGGACTGCGGGGAACCTGTCTCTAGCAGCTGATACCAGGTGGCACTGAGATGCATTGTTGTTTAGTCGCTCCGTCGAGTCCAACTCTGTGAGACTGCATGGACTGTAGCCTGGCAGGCCCCTCTGTCCATGGGATTCTCCAGGCAAGAATACTGGCGTGGCTTGCCACGCCCTCCTCCAGGAGATCTTCCTGACCCAGGGAATGAACCCACGTTTCCTGCCTTGGCGGGCGGATGCTTTACTGCTGAGGCACCAGAGAAGCCGCCTTATTCTTTTTCAGCTCTCCCTTTCAAAACAGGAAAAAGGAAGAGGCGCGCATGCGTGGCGGCAGCGGGGGCGCACCTCCTGGCCGTCCTTGCTGACGTTGTCCTCGGCGTGCCTGGCCACGATGGACAGGAACTGCAGCAGGCGGTGGAGTGTGTCGCAGTTGCAGGGAGGTAGCAGGTAGATGAGGAGCTGCAAGGTGCCCAGCTGTTCCTCTGGCTCCAGCACTGAGCAAGGCAAGAAGAGGGGCTCTCAGTAAGTGAAGACGGAGGTCACGCCCTTCTGGCTCAACTGTCTTCAGAAAGGGATTAGCAAGGCAAGTCACCTTTCATTCCTGCCCCCCACCATTGGTTTAGCAATTCAACAGTAAGGTTCTATGAGGGATAGAAAGATCAATGCGACCTGGGGAAATGTAACACGCACAGAAATCATTCTAATCCAGGTGAGAAAGGTAACCTCATTTTCCTTACTTTCTTCTTATTCCTTCCCTTGGTGGAAATCCTCACAAACTTTAGGGATCACAGCCCATTTGTGAACCATGTGGGAATGTTTTAAAATCTGAGTTTCTAACAGATTGGAGCCCCTGGTCTGTTGAGCAGTACACAAGAGGTAGTCTTTTTGTTGGCAATAAGCGAAACCCGGTACAAAGTCAGGGTCTTCTTCTCTGTTGTGAGCCTCTCACCTGCAGCAGGAAGGAACGCATGGAGGCTCACACAGTTCCAGCCACTTCCTCCTCCCGGTCACCCTCCTGTTCTCCTTTGGGGATCTATGCCTCTAGCCCTGAACCAGCCACATTGCAAGTCCTGGTTCTGGGCTCTGCCTGGAATATTTCCCGTCCCCCTTTCTCACTCTGGGTTCCAGAAATGCAAACTCATTTTTAGGCATGGACTCAATCCTCTCTGTTACTCCAAAGCATCAGTTTGTAGCACTTTCTACTATCCTAGAGTTGTCTGAAGGCATGCCCAGTGTTTCTTGGCTACTTCCATTTGTTTCATGGCAACTTTCTTCCTGCCAATTCTCCCTAGGGTAAGTTTCAGAAAATTCCCCCAATAGCCCGATCATTAGAGATAGATAAATCAGGTCAAAATAGCTATTAGGAAACATATGCACAAGGTTTTGATGAGTGAGTGGGACATCCCAGTAAGACATCCCCGCAGATGGCTGGGTTACATACAGAGGGTGTTGATGAAAGCTGTGTACAGCTCCCTGGTGAGCAGGGGGTCTGGCATGTCCCTTAGGAACTCCTTCAACAAGGCAGCCACATCATGGACGCTGTGCTCTTCCTCGAGGGAGACATCAACCCCACGGTCAAACTCCTCACGTAGCTGGAAAGACAATGGTTCCAGTGGCAGTCTCAGAACAGCACACCTCAACATTCAGCACCCAGCAAAAGAAGGGCTGTGACATGCAGCCTCGAGGAGTAGGTTTACCCAGGCCCTGCCCAGACCCCAGGAAGGAGGAGCAAACAACATGTGACCTTGATCTATAGAGTCTATGCAAACCCAGCCCTAAATATACGAAGTGAAAGTGTTAGTTTCACTATATATATATATATATATAGCCACCAGGGAAACCCATATAAGCCCATATATATGTGTATATATCTATAGCCACCTGGTGGCTAAGCCTGTAAAGAATCTGCCTGCAATGCAGGAGACCTGGGTTCGATCCCTGGGTCAGGAAGATCCCCTGGAGAAGGGAAGGGCAATCCACTCCAGTATTCTTGCCTGGAGAATCCCATGGACAGAGGAGCCTGACGGGCTACAGTCCAGGGGGTCACAAAGAGTCGACACAACTGAGTGACTAACACTTTCACTTTTATATATATATACACACACGCATAGGAAATACATTATTAAATAAAAGTATCAGTGGGTTTACTGTTAATGACACAAGCAGCAGGGCTTGATAACGACATCCAGAAGATTGGAAGGAAGAGCTAAGGGGTTAGGTCAACTCTGACTGTGGGAGGGAGGAATTAATCCATTGTATAGCAGTTTTGCATGTCAGCAGTTTTACCAGGTTGGAATTCTGACATTTTCCACAAATACTAGACAAGGAAGCAAAGAGATTTTTCTGCAAACAATGAAATTAAACACCCTGAGAAACCATTTGTTTCTCTGAGGCTTGAAGGGTGACAATAACTAAATAAAATCTGCCTTAGATTTGTCAAAGTAGCTTTATTAACATTTTCCAGGAAGATTGCCTGCCTTCATCATTATCCTCACTCCTTTAGCGTTTATCACAGTAGGAAAACACAATAGCCAGAAGGAAGTCATAACTCTACACCCTGCTTTCATCTTGGACAGCTCAGCTTCTCTTAGGTATTGTTCTCTGATGTTAAAATAAGTTAGTGAGTTTACGAATCTGCTCTAGGCAGTACACTTTTGTAAGTGTTCACGTGCTCTGTCGCTCATTCAAGACAGATGCACTGCCCATCTGCTGGGTACCGGGCCCTGTTAAAGGTCCTCAAAGTGCGGTGATGAGTCAAGAGGCAAAGCCCTTCCTCTTCTCCAGCTCTCAGTCAGATGATAAACTGGTAATCTCATCAGTCACTAATTAGCTCTTGATACTGTGACAGTTGTTCTGAAGAAAAAGTGTAGGGGCTTATCGAAGTGATATAATAACATCAAATGGTGAGGTGGAGCATACTTCATGCTTGAAATCTGACCACTTATTATTATATTATAATATAATATAATTATATTATATTATATATATATTATATATTATATATATATAATTATATATATATAATTTTTTTTGGAGAGTCCATAATTAAATCTCCATGCAAAGGTTTTCCCTTGGGTGAATAAAGATATAACTGAGGAATAATGTCTGTCACTAGCCACCTGATAAGAATGGCCATTACTGTCCTGAATGGCTCATCAATTCCAGGTCACTTGTCCTTAGTGTGCACCAGGCAGCCAGAATGAAGAAGGCTTCCATTGGCACCACTCCTATTTGTGACCATTCAAACATACCGTGTTTCTTTTCTGAGCGAGAACACACACACACATGCGTGTACGTGCTGAAAGAAAGGATTGTGGAAAGAGCTTGATCTAAACGGTGTGTCTTGAATTAAATGTCTTTATCTCTCTAAGCCTCAGAAGTGGGTGAAAAGGGCTTGTCTCTCAGCTGGTGGGCGAATTCAGTGAGGTAACGTTTTTGAAAATATTCTGCAGTTCTGCACAGGAGGCCTAAGAAATGTTACTATGCCATCTTCTTCTGCTAGTCCTATTGTGAAATGCTAACTGTTGTTCAGTAGTCTCTTAAGTGACTATTATAAATAAAACCAACCAACCAAACAGAAAACATACTTCTTTTGAAAAACCCCTTTTGTCTGGACAGAAAAAGACACAAGAAGGCATTTATTTCACTTAGTTTCAATAATATGAACAAATATCGTTTCTTCAGCTTCATCCAACTAAAAATTATTTTCATTTGGCTTCATTTTTGAATTTCTGGGTTCCATACTTCTTTCTATTGGAACCAACAGAGGGAAAATAATATTTTAATTTTCTGTTAGCCAACATATGAATTTTTTTCTCAAAGGAAGGTTTGTCTTTTATGAAGCTGTCATGAACACAGATATCTGCCTAATCATAGGAACCTGCTTCTGAAGCTCTAATACCAAACTTCTTTTGCAAGAAATCTGGAAAGTTTTGAAGGAAACTGAGGGGTTACAATCCCCACATAGAAGATGAATCGGGGAATCAATGGTTCCATAGAAAATTAATATAATTATTTTTGAGAAGTTAAAGCTATAAATGTAGCATTTTCACAGAGAAGATATTAACGGGATTACTCATATTGCAGTTTAGTAGAAATGGGCACTATATAATTGTTTTCTATTTATTTTCACTTACTGATCAGGTACTCTCTGAATCTCCTGCATTTACAGTGTCAATAAAATGTTTATAAATTAGTTTTGTTTAGTTGTACATGCCAGGGGCACATATAGACCTTGTGCTTTCAATTGTATGATCCTATATCTTTCTGAGCTTCTGAGCTCACGTTTTACTTCTTGGGACTCAATTATACTATAATCGGTGAGATGGTGTAGAAAAGATATTCAGAAATAAATTTGCATAAGCTCAAACTTTGCACAAGGTAATTCACCTAAAAGTCAAGTGAAACGTACAATATCATCTCTGCTTTTCACTTACTTGTCTCACTCTCTTTTTTGAGCTTCCAACTCGGAATATCCCCACTGTCTGGAGGCCTGCAAATAAGGAAACAAAATCTTCAGTCCTATTTTATGGTTTCAAACTGGAACAAGTCAAATTAGATATAAAACAGAATGCCAATACCGCGCTGCAACATGCAGGGTAACGGTGACTTGACAGCACGCACTGATGCTTATTTATGCCATGCTAGATTCACCAGGTACCTAGAAGTTAGCCCTGCTAGCACCAGGGTCATTTTACATTAAATCTTCTGATTAAACATTGTTCTTGTGGTATTATGTATTTTCCACACTTCCTCCATATGAAAAAAATACTGTAACATTTTCTTCATCATTCAGAAGAATTAAACGTGAGTTTTCTATGAATTTCCAGCCCTTTATCAATTTGAAGATAGATATTTCTTGTCTCACTGATCATAATTAAAGCATGTACTTATGAAAGAAAATCTATAATGTGCAAAAAATGTAAAAACTGATATACTTTAAAAATACCTGATGCAGAAGTAATGATTTAATATTTTGACTTGTTTCTATACAGTCTTTCTCCATGAAAAAATTATATATAGAGAGAGGAAATGCTGCTGCATTTACTTAATATTATGTCACAAGAACTTTTTAAGCCAGTAAAAATTCTGTGTAAAATGTTACTTAAAATGGATACAAAATACCCTATTACATGAATGTGCCAAAATTCACTTCATATTATCCTCTGAATGACAATATAGGTTTCACCAACATATATGCACTTGTTCTGATACCATAACTTGCCTATTAGGAACAACTCTGCACATCTGTCTCAGTTTACCCTTCTGATTCTCTTGAAAGCATGTCCTAGAAGTGGGATTATGGGGCCAATGCACCAAGAAGATTTATCTAGTCCTAAATGTCAGTAATGCCAAGGTCGAGAAGCCTTGCTCCAAAAAATTAGGTCTCTTAAACAATTGATCACAAATTAGAAAGGTCAACAATAGCTCCACAGTATCATTAAATATCCAGTCAACATTCAGATAAGGTTCACCAACTGTGATTGGTTGGTGCGCCTTGCAGTCTCTTAATGTGTATGTTTCCCCCCTCGCTGTATATACATTTTCCTTGACATTATTGGTTTGATGAAGATATAGCACTGATTTCCCACAGTAGATTCCCTCAATGTTTGGATGAAGACAATCTGCAGTGCCATTTATATGTTCCTTTCTCCCCTTTATTTCTTCTAAAGAGATAGAGTCAGAGTTTTCTCTTATTCCGCTTAGAATTTGGGGGCAGGAATACTTCACAAGAGCTATTACGCACTTCTTTTGAGGGGGCAGAGAATGTGTGAAGGACTTATTTTCCTATGCAAGCCATCAGTCACTGCCACTGCTGATCATCACTTACATTTACTGTTTCATTGCTGGCTTACTTTCTCTTCATTTGGGATAAGGGCAATGCCAGATTGTAGCTGCCCGTGTCTGTTTTGCTGCTACATGAAGAGGGCTGGTGTGAGAGCCAACAGACCATGAAAACATAGTAAACGGGCCAGCAGACACCATTTGCATCCTGAATCCGCCTGATCCTGAATCTAGATAAAATATTCAGACTCCCAGTATGTAAATGGGATTTTGGTGGGGGAGGGGGGGTGTGCTTTGCTTAATCTATTTTTATCTGGGTTCTTCTCTTGCCACTGAAAGAGTCCTGACTAGTCCAGTATATAATTAAATTGGAAAAAGTTTAAAATCTTTATAACATTATTTCTTTCCATCCTGAAACAAAGTAGACACCTTACTTTGTTTCTTAATTCCTTAATGTCTCTTGGTAAAGCTTGCAGTTTTTTTTCACAGAAGTTTCTTACTTCTTATTTCAGGTATTCTAGCTATACTGTACATCTGATATTAATATAAATGAATTATTTTATTGGTATCCCAACCCAGGGGTAGAACCCAGGTCTCTCACATTGTAGACATATGCTTTACCATCTGAGCCACCAGGGAAGTCCCTTTTATTGGTAGAGTACATAATATTATTGCTCTTATATAAGATGTGGATATATTTTTGTATATTTATTTTATGGTCTTGCCACATTGTGTATTAGGTATAAGACTTTAAAAGTTGGTTTTCTAGAGTTTCTCAGTTAGAAAATATAATATGTAAAAATATTCAAAAATATAATATCAAAAAATGGACTATTTTTATCACTTTTATATCTTATATGCGTTATCCTGAATTTCCAGAACAATTTGAGAGAACCATGCTGAGAGGCTAGTCATTGCTGATTTGCACAAGTACATCTTGGTGCTCTGCTCTTGGGTGGAATTTTTGCTCTGCATCTGTTCTCAAAAGACTTCTGTTCCTTCCTTGTTGTTGCCATCAATTTGTCTGCCTTATAATTGAGTCCAGCCAACCCCCAGCCTAATTTATTGCTTCTAACCTCTGTGGGGACTTGAAAACAACATAATAAAGATATTAGAATCAAACACAGAATTATATTTCTTCACCTACAAGATGAGCATAATAAGTATCCACCTCAGAAGTTGTTCAATGATTCAATTAATCAATGCATATAAAATACATAGACTTGTATATGGCACCTACAGAGAGATATAGGCCCTGACTGGTGTAAATGAGAATTTCCATGCAAAACAGAAAACTTTATTTTAATAGTGCTGTGCTGTGCTCAGTTGTTCAGTCGTGTCTGACTCTTTGTGACCCCATGGACTGCAGTCCACCAGGCTCCTCCGTCCATGGGATTCTCCAGGCAAGAACACTGGAGTGGGTTGCCATTTCCTTCTCCAGGGCATCTTCCTGACCCAAGGATCGAACCCATGTCTCCTGCATTGGCAGGCAGATTCTTACCACTGAGACACTTGGTAAGCCCTTATTATAATCGTATGGCTTCACAATTTTAATTCTGGCTGCATTATTTTCTTGTTGGTTTCCAAATAGCTGAAATTTCTACATAAGTGAGATATCACATAAGGGCACTTTCTTCCCATGTGAGACTATTCTTTTGCTTGAATTCCTCCAGTCTGAGCAGAAATGTCTATTTCTATGTCATTATTTCCTCAATTATAGTACTTTTCCACTCAGTAAAGGTGACCGTGATTTTGAAAATAACTATTAATAGCTAGTGATTGATTACTGTAATTTCTATGTATCAATTGATTATAATCTAAATTTTTAATTAATTAATTTTTAGGCAGAGCAGATGACAGCCTTCAGATAGCCAATGCCATTCTCTGATATAAGCTTTAGAGTCATTTTCCTCAAGAAGATTCAGTCCAGGCATTCAGTAACCTTGACTTGAGACAGTCACTGATAAAAAACAGGTGTCCATCAAAAAAGTCCTAGATCTGGCAAAGAAATGTGACATTGCTAAACCCTGTCCTAGAAATTGATGCAATCACTTTTCTCTCCTTTTCCTCAGAAGCTGGAATGGAAACTAGACCCCAGGCACTTGAATCCCAGGCTTAGAGAATTCAAGTAACGAGGGCAGGCATAATAAATTGGCACCCCCCCACCCCCCGCCTCAACTCAGCCTAAATCGAGAGACAGAAGAGAGTCTGACTCTTTGTTATGTTGTTTGGTTTTTTGTTTGTTTGTTTCTGTTTGAAATGTGCAGTTCAGAGAAAGCAAGGATGGTTAAGGAAGTTTGGCCTAATAGTAGAGAAAGCATTTGGTGAAGTAAAAGTGGGGAAGGGTAGTGTACATGAATATAGATGGAGTCAAGACTACTGTCCAAGACTTTTTTTTTCTCTCTCTCCATTTTTTTTTGTTTTGTTTTATTATTGTGTGTGCAAGTCCAAGACCGATTTGAGAGAGAATGAAAAGATCTTTGACAAATATCTATAAGGCTAAAGTGACTCAAACTCTCTGCTATCCATTTCAGAAACTGGCAAATAAAGTCTTACAAAAATTGCTTTTGAAGTTTGCTCTTTTTTTGTGATTAATATCTGTTTGAATTTGAGCCTGTCTCTTATTTTTTCCAGAGCCATTTGGTCTAAGCATCATGGAAACTCAGAACAGAATCAGGACCTTGAAAGATCATGCAGGTATCTTCTTTCCTTGGCCCTAAAGTGCACTGTAACTATTTCCCATGCCACCCTCTGCCCCAAGAAAACACGAACTGCCCTGTTTTTCAGTAATCTTAAAGGAAATGCTATTTCACAAATTAAAATTCATGAAAATTTATTTTCCAACAGAAAATATAAAGACATGCCAAGTTTTCTTTCACAAAAGCAGTTATGCAACCTGTCACTGCATTTTTGGATGATTGGAGTAGATTGGCACATGACTGGAGTAGAATTTTCTCATTTAGAATTCTTTAAAGTAAAAAAAAAAAAAGAATTCTTTAAAGTACCTTACGGTTCACTCTGTACATTCTTTACAAGGAAAAATTATAATTATAAAAGTATGAGTTGCTTTTTCTACCTCATAGTAAAGTATAGGCTGAATTTATGTATTCATGGTACTGAACTCTTTACTTGCTAAGCTATTTTGAAAAATAATTCTGTTCATGTAATACTGATTGAACATTTACATTGTTATCGTGATACTAAGTTTTGGGAATTCCAAATATCTAACATACTTTTCTTGATGTCTAGCTTATCTTCTAAGGAGAAGAGACAGATAAACAAACACATGAACATACACACATATATCTACATATTAAAATTTTGCATAAGCAAAGTTTTAATACATATTAATTATATTAAGTCACTCATGTTATCTAGTGATTTCCATATATAACAAGATGATTAATTTTTGTAAAGCCCCACTTTTACTAGAAATAGATGAGAATGTTACTGTAGTTATGTCTGTATATCTTGAGGATTTCTTTTTCTGTTTGTTTTCTTTATTATGATGAGTACATCATTTTTATAGTAAAAAGGTAATTACAGTGATGTATGTGAATTATTTCTCAATAAAACTGGAAAAAAGAAGCAATTAATAAACTCTTCTCATTCCATAAAATTCATGCTAACATTATAGCAAACAAATTCAGGTCGTAGACATGGCAGTTTGATGAGCCAAAAGTCTAAAGTTCAACAAAGATTTTAAAGAACCATACACAGCTTTAAAGTCAGCATATAAAGTGGAACTGAGTTGCCAAAAGGGGCACGATGAAGAAATTTTAAGTGGACATCTTTCCACAAAAGTGCAAATAACAATATAGAAAACTATTGTCCAAAACTACATATTTTCTATTCCCTTAAGGAATGGTTTCCCAATCTTTTTTTTTTTAAAGAAGTTGATTCTTTCTTTTAAAGGAAGCCTTGAGTAACCTCAACATGTAAAGAACATAGAAGTGGCTCTGCTTTGTTTAAAGGAGGCCCTGAGGATAACCCAGCCCAACACACCTTGTCCTCCCTTCAATTTCCTGTCTCCAGTGTCACTTCTGAGGACTCTTTGGCTCTAGGGAGTTTGAATATCATCAAGTTTATCACACACACCCCCCCCCCGCCATATCTTGTTTATCCCTACTGGGCTTATGCCAACACTATGTAAACTTTCTTCACAAAGGAAGTTTCGACCTAGAGCCTGATCAAATGAATATAGAATTGAAATTGGGTGTTTAAATGAATGATGCTTGAATACATGAAAGTACTTGATTGCTGACACTCAAGTCTGCTTACCATGTTTTTCAAGATGTTGACAGCAGCTGTCCACCAGCCTCGGGACCTGCCTGTAAATAGGATTCAGGCTGAGTTTCTTATCTCTGGCTTTTTCTTTTTTATTTTGAGCCTCAGCAGGCAAGGAGAGCTGTAATGCTTCCAGCAGTCGAGACTGATTGTCATCAAGATCGGTGATAGAATCCACTGACATTGCACCCTGCAAATTATACACAGACATGAACAAAGAGTACAGATGGAGAAAATAAAAACTGCTTCCCCCAATGCTGTCCAATAAATACTTTTGCCCACTTAAAATTATACTGTTTAATTGTGCTGTTTCTATTTTAAAAGGAAAAAACCAAACACCTTTTGAAAAAGTTAGGAAACCTTCACGACATAGGGTAAGGTACCGAGAGTTACAATTTCAACAATAGACAACTTTTTCCAAATGGAAGACAAGAGATGGCAAACATACAATTAAAATAGTTTGACCCAACCACTTCATTCCTTGAAACAAGAAAAAAAAAATCACATACTTGATGAATGAGGTAAAGTCAGAGAACGCTTGTGAATTTAAAAAAAAAAAACAAACAACAATTCAACTATGGCTCTAGAAAGTAGATTTTAAAATAGGATTCCATAAACAGTCTTAGTTTGGTTTTCCCCAGAAGTGGCACAATGTGCTTTATTAGGGGACAGTCCCAGGAGATAGCTGTAGGGAGTGGGGAAATGAGAAAGGGAAGTGAAGGCAGCCAGCGGAGGGAGCCCCGCCAAGCCCGTGACAAGCCTGTGGGCAGCTGGAGCCCGACTGCCCTGGGGACCTGGACGATCATGTAGGTCATGTACCTCAGAGCTATTCCCGCTTAGGAGTGAGGGGGCTGAAGTACTTACCACAAGTCTCCAGAGTCATTGATTAAGGGCAACTTCTGGTAGGGGTAGGGAGGTAACATGAATGTCTTCCTACTTGCAGGCTGTCATCTGCATGGGTGGGTGTCTCTGGCCATCAGAGAGAGCCTCCAGCCAAGAAATGAGGTCAGTGACAGGTGGAAAGAGGGCTGGCACGCTAGGAATGGTAAGAGCTGAGGGTAAGGGCACAGGGCACCAATGATGTCTGTATGGCCACCCACTCATTGATGAAACCTAGAGGAAGAAGTTGGCAGCTGGTGTCCTAGCAAGGCCTGGACAGAGGGGAGGGCACTGGGGAGGCCCATTGCCTGGGCTCTAGAGTCTCAGAAAGCTCATACATGGCATTTTGGTGTCATTGCCTTGTAGACTTATACACACAGTCTGAGAGATTATCATGGGACTGGAAGAACACTTCCATCATGCAAATTCAAATATTCCAGGATGCTGTCATTTCTTCAGTTTTAAACACAGGGAAATGCTGGAAACAGCGGTGGGTGGCTCAGGTGCCCCTGAATCTTGGAGAGGTTCTAAATATTGGAGGCTGACTGAGCATTGTGGATTTTAACTGGGAAGTGTCTGGGGTTTTAACTAGGGTAGGAGTTGATGGCTGGAGATGGCAAAGATTTGGGCTTTCAGGCAAGAGGAAAAGGAGAGATCTCTTAATGACCCAGGAAGTTTCAGAGATATTTATCTCCTGATTCAGCTAATCATCAACCAGTTTGACTAGAAACTCAGCTTTCTTGGAATGAAATGTGAAATCTGAAGTGGTAAATAATAGCACAGTGCCTGGAACATGGTACTCACTTAATAAATGGAGCCATATTATTGTGTGCTATGCTAGGTTGCTTCAATTGTGTCTGACTCTTTGTGACTCCATGAACTGCAGCCCGTCAAGTTCCTCTGTCCATGGGATTCTCCAGGCAAGAATACTGGAGTGGGTTGTCATGCCCTCCTCCGGGGCAATCTTCCTGACCCAGGGATCAAACCCATGTCTCTTATATCTCCTGAACTGGCAGGCGGGCTCTTTACCACTAGCACCACCTACCATGTTATTACAGCATTGATTTGAAAGAGGATATGTGTGTGTGTGTGTGTTTCTACAGTTATGTTGGAGAAAAAACTCACGCCCTATTGATAAGAAAAATCTCATTGTTTATGAAGTAAGTGTAAGTAAGTGTTAGTAGCTCAGTCCTGTTCGATGCTTGGCAACCCCATGGACTGCAGCCTGCCAGGCTTCTCTGTCCATGGGATTCTCCAGGTAAGAATACTGGAATGGGTAGCCATTCCCTTCTCCAGGGGATCTTCCCCACCCAGAGGTCGAACCTGAGTCTCCTGCATTGCAGGCAGCTTCTTTATCATCTGAGCCACAGGTGCAAATGTACTTGGCCAGGCATAGTTCTTAGATGAGATGAAGAGATTAACAAAAACACTTGGCCCTGCCCTCAAGCCTCACAGTCTCACAGGAAATTCTGGTAACAACAGAAGATCACACTAGAGCAGGATCAGTGGTGATGTTGTAGAATGTTCTGAATATCATGGGTAACCAAGGAGAGGCACCCAATACCTTTGAAAGGGATCAGGGAAAGGTTGTGAGGGTGTGTCAGGTGTCTCAGGGCCAGTGCAAATTCTCCCTGAATGGGGTTGTTGACAGATTCTTGGACACAAACTATATTTCCAGTTTTCACATAAGCCAAGACTCAGAGAATAACCTTAGAACTCTTCCGTTGTCCTAACTTCAGTGTCAGAGAAAACAGTGGCCAACTCACCCTCCTCCTGGCCCGAGGAGCCGGCTCCGGGGTATTGGGAGACGTTGACTCATTTGGTGTTTCCGAGGTGGAGCTGAGAGATGAGTTACTGCTTGAGAGTTCTTTGTTTTGTCTTTTATTTCCAAACGGGAGGAGGGAAGCCACAAAATCGGAGGCATCCTTGTGCTCGTCCCTCTGCGAGTCCTGTTTGAGTTTATAGGCCCGGTCATTTGCGATAACTTGGGATAAGGGCATTCCAAACGCTTGTGGGATGAACTCTGGAATCAAAAGAACAAACATTCACTTACAGAGGAAGAGCAGACCAGGGAAGACTCTCAGTCACGTTGCAGATCGAAGGGCAGACATATTCAAATGACTGTTTTCTGAAGAACTGATCCATCCAAAAAATACGGAGATGACTTTTGGGTTTGTCAGAGAGGCCAAAGTTTCTATCGCAGTAAAAGAAAGTCAGTTTGTTTAAAGAGCAAGGGTTTTAGAAATCTAGGCTTCCAGCTTTTCTCCATGTATCTCAAGAATGTTTAAAGGAAATAACTTTATAGAGAAAGGTGACATTTCTGATAGGATGAACATGGTCTATAGAGTCCATGGAATTCTCCAGGCCAGAATACTGGAGTGGGTAGTCTTTCCCTTCTCCAGAGGATCTTTCCAACCTGGGGATTGAACCCAGGTCTCCAGCATCAGGCACATTCTTAACTAGCTGAGCCATAAGGGAAGCCCAAGAATACTGGAGTGGGTAGCCTATTCCTTTTCCAGTGGATCTTCTTGACCCAGGAATCGAACTGGGGTCTCCTGCATTGCAGGCAGATTCTTTACTAACTGAGCTCTCATGGAAGCCCCCTCATAAGTACACCATTTTACAGACTTAAGTCTTTGATGGATGTCTCAAGAACCCCCAAAGCTTACAAGGCCTGAGAAGACTCTGTGCATATGCATTCATTCAACAGGCACTTAGTGTCTATGTACACCCGTGGTGGATTCATGTCAATGTATGGCAAAACCAATACAGTATTGTAAAGTAAAATAAAGTAAAAATGAAAATTAAAAAACAAAAACAAACAAACAAAAAACAGGCACTTAGTGAATACCTATATGTACTATGTCAAGCTATGCAGTGGGGAGTATGCTCATGCAGGCTTCAGAATGTGGGGTAGGGTAAGGGAGTAGAGAATCAGATACATAAATAATTATAATTGAGTCTATCATGTGCCATACTGGCTTCCTTGGTGACTCAGTGATAAAGAACCCGCCTGCCAATGCAGGAGACCCGGGTTCGATCCCCCCTGCGTAAGGAAGAGCCCCTGGAGGAGGGCATTGCAACTCACTCCAGTATTCTTGCCTGGAGAATCCCATGCACAGCGGAGCCTGGTGGGCTATAGTCTACAAGGTCTCAAAAGAGTCAGACACAACTGATTGACTAAACCACCACCACACGGGCTGTTAAGAGAGATGCAGAAAGCCTGAAATTCAAGTAAGTGGTTATACTTCGAGGTTCCAAGTCAAAGACCCGCGGCTGAAATGACAACCCAAGAGGCAGAGGAGCAGCTGGGGAAGGAGTTTGTTCAGTTCTTTCTTTGTGTTTTTTGTCCCCGCATGCTGCCTCCAATTGCTGGGTTTGTGCTGTCACTCTCATGATCTACATTCAAGCCATCCTCCTGGCCACACACACAAGTGGATTCTCACCACCGACCATCTGGTGAAGGGCCCAGGATATAATTTGTTACATCCTCTAGGAAGGACAGTTTTGGGGAAGGAGGATCATGGAGATGGAGACAGTTGCATTCTGGATCTCTAGAGTAAATCCATTTGTATACACACACATTGTAAGCACACCAGTCCTTAGGGCCAGGCATTTTATTGGTAATATTTTAAATTCATGCTGAAAAGCATTAATAATTAAATTAAATGGATTATTTCTTTGAGGCTCAAAATTACATCTCCTAGCAGCAGAAACTGGAGTCTAGCCTCGCCCTTGTTTTTATAACCCTTGTGAATAAAACCAGAATGATCAAGGGAAAACAATTAAAAGGTTGAAAAGGCGAACATTAAATCAGGTGGAAAGAGGCTCTAAAAGGTTTTCCTCTTTGATCCATGGCAACAGCTTGAACATCACTGGGCTAGTACTCAAATCTGCAGGAAAAGCAGAAATGGCACTTGAAAAGTCTGCACCTCTTGTTCTGTCAAAACATGCAATTTACGTTGAAGTGAAAAATCAAAACTTCCACATTTCTGGATTTTCAGAAGATGCTTCTCACCCTCTATCACCAAACTAGTTGGCACATGATGATACAAAAAATAATTTAGGCATTTGTTTTGAGGATCAATGTGGACAGGGTAGCAAGATCCAATAGTCACTACTGGTAAAAGGTCATTTTCACTACTAGCAAAATTAGAAACCAAACAGGTAGCTCAGGATTTATTGTGTCTATCAGTGCTACCTCGTTTATGGGAATAATCAAATAGTTTTCCTTCAAAAAGGTTGGGGCAAGTCTAGGAACAAGTGTATGGCAAGGCTGATGGCTATTTGGAATACATAAAAACTTTTGGAGAGTAGTAACAGCAGAAAGGGCATTGATGAATGTATAAAATGACCTGTGTCTGCTCAAGTAGGCATATTCATAGCAGGGATTTAATATGACATGAGGAGTATTGATTTCTATTTGAGACATTTTATCCACATAAAGGAACCAACCAGCTTTGGCTAGAGATTTCTAATATCCTTGGCAAAAAAGAAGTAATATGGTTTCCTTCGGTATCTGTCATGTTTCATATCTAAAAGTCTGTTGCTCTACTTGTAAATTGGAATCATGGAATACAAATGAAGCAGATGGAATACATAAAGTCATTCTCCCCAAATGACTCTTTCACTTCTCTTTTCTTTCCATTGAAGAGATGTAGCCACCTATAACAGGTTTTTATTTCTAATAGGCTTTCTTCCCTGGCTGAGTTTATGTATTCTTTCAGTGGTAGTGTTTTGATCTGATCTCTTTAATTTCTCATTGCTTTCTCCCGAGAACTCTCTCAGGCTTGAGAGAGGAAATAGATCTCTCCATGCCCTGAACTTGTGTCTAGTCGCTGGAAAGTTCTCGGCAGGGTTCCTTGCATATAATTGCTTCTCGAAATGTGGTTATTGTAAAATCGAGGATTCAGCCCAACCAGGTTTAGCAAAACCTTCCTTTTTGTGTAAATAAAGTGCTGGGCACAGGCTTATCTGTGGGCTCGAACCTCTTCTCTTGGAGGGAAAAGGAAACCTACGGACTCTGCGCTGATAGCTGTTTATAAAACTGATAATGGGTTTTTCAAACCATAAAGACATTAACCAAGAGTCAATGTTCTGGGGCCAGGGACAGTGTGTGTCCTGTTCTGATCTATTTTCTGTGTTTTCTGAGGAGACGGCATCCCCTGCCATCCTCACTGCAGACTGTCTCTGTTGCCTCCCCGTGGTCCTGAGTCCCTGGAGGTGATGTGCTGGTCTCTCAGCTCCCTGCAGCAATTTCCAGATCCTTCCCTCCCACTGCATGGCTGAAACCTGGGGCTGCAAGCTTCCTTGGCACCCCTGCTCATCGCTATCTTCTATCCTGGCAGTCAGAACCCTTGGCCACCATCATCCCAGGTGACGTGGATGTCTACCTAAATGACCCATCTGATTCTCTGTCCTCACATCTCCTTGACTTCCTCCTCCTCTTCTGTTTTCCTGCATGCCGCCTTTTTCACCAGCTCCCTCGGTCCCAATCCTGGACCTTACTTTCACCAGGACTAAGTGCAGGGCAGCAAAGAAGACACAGATGTAAAGAAGAGATGTTTGAACTCAGGGGGAGAAGGAGCGGGCAGGATTTGAGAGAAAAGCCCTGAAACATATATATTACCATATGTAGAATAGATAGCCAGTGGGAGTTTGATGTATGATACAGGGCACCCAAAGCCAGTGCTCTGGGACAATCTGGAGGGATGGGGTAGGGAGGAGGGGGCTGGGGTTCAGGATGGAGGGGATGCATGTATGCCTATGGCTGATTCATGTTGATGTATGGCAAAAACCATCACAATACTGTAAAGTAATTATCCGCCAATTAAAACAAATTTTAAAAAAAATTTTTAATAGATGCAAAAAAAAGTGATCATGCATCTGGATTGAGGCTTCCTCCCTCCACTGTTGTCTCACACCTCCAACCCAGATCATGTTTTACACTGCGGTGTGACAGTCCTTTCAAAGGTACCATTAAGCCATCCCTCCTTAATTTATAGTAACAAATACTTGATGTTTCAACTGTTATTTAATATGACACAGAATGAAGTTGTATCAACTATTCTTCTATAGGGGCTACTTCACAGCTCACATGTCGTAACACATCTAGAGAGGGAGGGACAATAAAACATGGCATGATGTCATTTCAGCATAAAGAAAGGTGCTAGACCTGACTATCACCAGAGTTTACGTCGATAAACATATGGCATCATCTGAAAATATCCTGTAGAGTGGGGACCTAGCTCCCAGACTTAGGCTATGGTAAAACCTATCCCCCTTGTGCTCTGATTAGGAACATTATTAACTGGAACAAAGCAGCTATTTTTAAACCTTTTTTCCCCCAAAGTGATTCTTTTTGACAGAAGAAAGAAATTTTCTGAAGTTCTGAAAGTTGAAAAAATACTTTTGGGATGCCAAGTAATTTAACTAAGAGAAATGAAGGACTTGGAAGTATTCTGTATGAAAATATATGTTTTCTGAACCAGCATCAATCCTGGTTTCCATATGGAAATCATAAATCATATGGGCACTGCTTAAAGTGGCAGGAGGGACACAGAAGTGTCACAGGATCTGTTGTATATTATGTTAAGGCAATTTAATAAAACACAGGACATGATTCACTCTGATTGAATCAATTAATATAGCAGCAAATCAAACATTTAATGAGTCACTCTATTGGGAGAGCAATTTGATTCTAAAAAGCTGCTCCTATCTATTTTTAGATGACCTAACCCAAAAGGTCATTTAGAGTTTCCTGTTTTCCTTCTTTCACTCTTGAATTCAAATGATTGTCATTTTTCACATGTGCAGCTGTTATGAACCCAAATGGTAATATTCAAATGGAAGAAAACAATGTGAACTGGCCACGACTGTGAGAGCCCTGCACACTGCTCCATCACACCCTGGTTCCCAGGACATCCATGTGATGGATGTGTGGACATACATAGGACTTTCTACTCAGAAAAAAAATGCCATGTCATTAAGCTTGACTGAAGCCTAGGGTATCATCTTTTTAACTATCAAAGCTAAAAACAAACAAACAAACACAACCACCTCTTATGCCATATATCTTGATATTTCTTTCCTTAGTTGGATACATGATGTATCTTTTCCTTGGAATCACCAGAATCTGCCTTCCTTTTCCCAGCCAGCACCCCATGCCACCTCATAGAACACTGCCAAATTTTCAGTGAGCCTATATAATATCTAAATACGATTTGGTCTGAAAAAGGTATACTAGCCCAGTGCATACTGGCTGATTACTTCCCCTGGCCCTTCCTGCCCAACCCTTACTTCCTGCTGTTTTCTTATATGGAGAAGCACACATACATCTCCCTCTGCTGAGGGAATTAAAACATCTGCAAAAAACAGAAATGCTCATTCTGTTTCATTTAACACGAATGGGCACTTCTGAAGAATCACCTCACGGCTACATTTTGAGTGTTCAGATCCCAGTACCAATATCATCATCTTAGAATAAACAACTTTAAAGATACCACATTACTAATATCAGTCTGGATGATCCCTTTAATAACCCTATAACACCGAGGATTACTCTAATCTAATGAGATAAAGATGGCCCATGGCAGGAATAGGATGAGTAAAAACTCTAGTTTAAAAAAGCTACCCTGGCTACTAATATTCATTTAAAATGTAAGGGCATCAGTTTATGAATTAATTGAACAGAATACAATTTTTCAGACAATGATGGATAGCTGAAGAAGAGTAAATATCCATTGTATTCATTATGCTAGCATGAGATTCTGCTACGGTAGACTGTGCCCTGATGGGTAAACTGGTTAGTATGGACCAGAGTTCTCATCATAGAAGGTGCACATTGGTAGTTATAAAATGACTCATGCCCAGTACCTATAAAGACAAATGGGGTCAGATTTTCTGAGGTGGGGGCATTGGAATGTTTAAAGGTTTCACAAATTATTCTATCAGTACAATGCAGTCAGGGGCAGGGATCCTTGATATTTTCATGTCCTTTCCTCCAGCTGGAGGTAAACATTTGAAACGTCTGGAGATACTCTGGGAGCAGTGGTACTGGCATCGAGTGGTAGAGACCAGGGATGCTTATATTAAACATCTCAGACAGTGTACAGGACAGCCCCCACAGCAAAGAATTGTTCTGTAGAAAATGTCAACAGTCCCAAGATTGAGATATTATGCTCTAAGGGAAGTAAAACACTAGTTTTCTATTCTCTAGAATTCTTTTTTAAATTTTATTTTTAAAATGTATTTTTTAATTGGAGGAAAGTTGCTTTACAATATTGTGATGGGTTCTGCCATATGACAATGCAAATCAACCATCATCATACATATATCATACATATATATCATATATATCACCTCCCTCTAGAGTCTCCCTCCTCTCCCACCACCACACATCTAGATCATCACAGAGTGCCTACAACTTCTCGCCAGCTATCAGTTTTATACATGGTAGTGTGTATATATCTATGCTACCTTCTCCATTCGTCCCACTCTTTCCTTCCCTCACTGTGTCCATAAGTCTGTTCTCTATATTTGCATTTCCATTCCTTCCCTGCAAATAGGTTCATCAATACCATTTTTTTCTATTAGAATTCTTTATCTCTTTTTAGTCCAAGAACCAGATGTCATGACCCTTTAGGCACAATTCAAGATATGGTTGTAGAGTCTGGGATCAGTGGTGTATCTAGGTCTTGTCTAATACTTACCACAATGCATTTATTTTTATACCTTTGATTTCATTGCCTTTCATTACTCTCAAGCAGAAATTTGATCATTATATAAAAGAACGCCAAGGCAAGACATATGGCCTCCCTTACTCAACACTTATTCACTATGACACATAAAATGAAATACATTCATATGACCATACCACTCAGCAGTCATTTCATATGAAGACGTAGAAACAAGCCACAAAAAGATATACTGGGCTAATGGGGCCCAGGTGCCCATTATGCGGGCTCAATGAATATTAGTTAAAAAGGAACACAAATACCTCTGCTGCTGCTGCTGCTAAGTTGCTTCAGTCGTGTCCGACTCTGTGTGACCCCAGAGACAGCAGCCCACCAGGCTCCCCCGTCCCTGGGGTTCTCCAAGCAAGAACACTGGAGTGGGTTGCTATTTCCTTCTCCAATGCATGAAAGTGGAAAGTGAAAGTGAAGTTGCTCAATCGTGTCTGACTCGTAGCGACCCCATGGACTGCAGCCTACCAGGCTCCTCCATCCATGGGATTTTTCAGGCAAGAGTACTGGAGTGGGGTGCCATTGCATTCTCCGCCAAATACCTCTGAGAGAGTGGCTAAACTATTGGTTTCCTAAATATCCACAGAAGGGGACAGTATGAAGAGAGTCAACCATTCCCAAAACCCACAGGGCAAAAAAAAAAAAAAAAAAAAATGAGTATGCTGTGATCTAGCATTACAATGCTGACAACAGCCCATCTTCACTAACCATGAGGATGAGACTATTTCTTTCCAGTAGAAATGGTAGGCGAATCCAAACTCTTTGTCATTCAACTAGCCCTGCCTAACTATCTAGATTTGCCAGACAGCTGGTTAGCGTTAGAGATACTATCCATGGCTACTCAACCCAGGTTTTCGTTATACACTGCTGATTGGGCAGCTTCATAATTGGAACCATGAACTTGGCATGAATCATACTTTGCTCAAACCAATTGAACTCATCAATTCAGTACAGGGCCACTCGAACACAAAAGAGTAGACCCAAACAGCCTTTAATGGCATTCCACTGTAGAAATCCAGTTTACATAATAGAGTTGAACCATGTAAATCAATGCAGTTCTAAAACCCCAGCAAATTCAACCAGTATGCTCCATGGAAGACACATTTGCTATAGTTCATTCTGTCTTTTACCTCTGTCTTTGTTTTTCTCCTTCCCGAGTGAATCCAGTTTCTTTCTCAAAGATTTCTTTCTCTTTTGTCCATCTGTAAATATTAAAAAAATGAAAAGTTGTAAAAACAAGCAGATAAATGACAGTTTACATTTTCAATAAATACATTTGAGCAGAAGTGTGACCCCTCACTTCACTCATAATTTGGCATTTTAAGCAGAGTAATAGGCTTGAAAATACGTGAAAATTCTTAACTTGAATTGAACATATAGCCAGAATCTTGGTGTGTGCTCTTTAATTCTATTTCAACCATGGAAAATACAGGAAACTTATTTCCTTCAGAGGCCATTTAGTTTTGATACTTACATATGTTTGCTTTTACTATTACATGAGTCTCTTCATATTTATGCAAACTAATGTCATCTCAAATTAAATCTCCATGAGAGGGGAGTCAACAGTGCACACAGCTTTGACATCCATGAGCTAATAGAGTGTAACTGAATAAGGAAGTGAATTTGGGGTCCATAGAACTCAAATCTAATCATTGTTACACCATTTACTGATCTTGTAGACTTTGGATAAGTCTCAGGGTCCTCATCTATAAAATGGGAATTTCATGGAGTTGTTGTGAAGACAAAATAAAATTTTGCATATAAAGTGCTTAATGGGGAGCCTGACACATTCCATAAATTCAGGTCTACTCTCTTTTGAGGGGGGCGGGTTTCATAGTATTCCATAGTATGGCTATACCATAACTTAACTAACCATCTCCCATCACCCCCACTGACAGACATTTGGGTTGTTTCTAATTTTTACTAGAATAAGTAAGGCATTGATCCTTTTAGCATCTTATATATATGCACTTGCAACAAATGTACTTCACTGGTTAACTCACTAAAGAATATAGATACCTTCTATATCAGTAGGCAGCTGCAAATGAATTCCTAGTATGTCATCATAAAATACTGGCAGTCATCATAGTGAGAATGTGTTTTGGAACAATGCAGCTGTCAACTTCATGTGTAGGAAGTGCAAATGAGGACTCTGCACAGCTACCCATCAGTAGAAATGCAGCCCATGCTGCAAGGAACCTTGGGTTTAAAAGGGGATTAAGAATTGTTATTTTTCACAAGATATCCTTAATAGTGTAGTAAAGCAAGAGATTGAGTCCAATACAACTTAAAGGCAAGGCTGATATCAGGACAAGACAGACTAGGCATTCGTCAACAGAAATGAACATTCCTGGGATCCTCATGGGGCTGCAGATGTTCCCCACACCTCCGCTCTGAATTTTTGGAGTTAGAAGACATCACAATATAATCAACAGGCACACACAAGCCCTCCTTCTCTTCAGAAAGCAAAGGAATATACCCATAAAATGGACATAGTTCATGACAGTCTTCACTTTGGCAGTTATGAAATATGTAGATGAAAATGATGTAAATCAGTTGTGATGTGGCAAAGAGCCATCAATCTCTTTCATCGTGTGTATGTTCTTATCTTCAGGATCTAAAAGATGGTCTCACCACAGGGCCTACCATGATCTGTCACACCATAGAAACATTAACCTCTGTATGTTACATCATATAGACATCACAGACATTATCATATAGACATGTTATATCAGATAGACGTTAAACATACTAATTGCACACGATTCTAATCTGTTCTTCAAATAGAACTAACAGGTCTTTTACTTTGCAATGCTGTGGCCCCCTGAAGCAAAGAGCCAACTCATTGGAAAAGATTCTGATGCTGGGAAAGATTGAAGGCAAAAAGAGAAAGGACAGCAGAGAATGAGATGGGTGGATAGTATTACCGACACAATGGAGATGAATTTAAGCAAACTCTGGGAGATAGTAAAGGAGAGAGGAGTCTCCATGGGGTCACAAAGAGTCAGACATGACTTAGTGACTGAACAACAGCAGGGCCTTTGCAGGCAACACTTTGCTCATCACTAGTTCATATCACCAAATATATTTGACTGTATTATGAGCATATTCCTTTAAAAATTCTATCATCTCTTCATTTTAATAGTTGAGCCAGAAGAATAATTAAACCATATATTAAATCCTAAGGGATTTATTTTTCATAACCAGTGGACATATCCTAAATTTCAAGCAAGTTGTCAAAGAACCAGAATACATGTAGGATAGGAGACATTTTCTTTTAAGATAGAACAACTTAAAAAAAATTTTTTTAATTAGAGGATGTAGGATATGTGTAGATGTGTATAAATATAAATATACAGTGTAAGTAATAATGAAGAAGTCAACTCTCACATAACCAGCAGCCAAGTTCAGATGTAGACTATTGCTAGTACCCAAGGAGCCTCCAGAGAGGGAATCATACTGAAGGTATTCTTTCTTGCCTCAATTACATATTTTATTCATTAATACTTGCTAAAATTCACCCTGTTGAGGCAGGTAGTGAAAGTGTTAGTCACTCAGTCGTGTTCAAGTCTTGGCAAACCCCACCAGGCTCCTCTGTTCATGGAATTCTCCAGGCAAGAATACTGGAGTGGGTAGCCATTCTCTTCTCCAGAACTCTTCCCACCCCAGGAATTGAACCCAGTCTCCTGCACTGCAGGCACATTCTTTAAAAATGGCCCTAATTAGACAGGGGTGAACGTTATTAATAGGCAACTAGACAAAATGATGGATGATGTGCAATAACATGTAAGGAGGCATGGCTTAAGCCATTTTCGCATTTAAAATCCTCAGGAAAAACAGCTATGCAATAAAACTGCTCACTTCTTCCTTGCGATCTGTCAGTAGTTTGCTGATTGACTCTTCATTTTTTGAAGAATGTCTTTTGTTCCCATACAGCATAGAGAATCTGCTCAAGAGACTGCTGTATCATGTACTTACAACCATACAGAACAGTTTATGTTCAACCCATCATTCCTCGGATGCCAGAAAGTGATAAGGGCCACTCTATCTTTTAAAGTAATTTAAGCTTCCTGACTATCCATACTGAGCAGCAATGTTTTTACAGTGCAAATAGTGATCAGCATATACTTAGAACCAGACATGGAACAACTGACTGGTTCCAAATTGGGAAAGGAGTATGTCAAGGCTGTATATTGTCACCCTGCTTATTTAACTTATATACAGAGTTCATCATGTGAAATGCCAGGCTGGATGAGTCACAAGCTGGAATCAAGATTGCTGGGAGAAATATCAACAACTTCGGATATGCAGATGATACCACTCTAAAGTCAGAAAGTGAAGAGGAACTAAAGAGCCTCTTGATGAGGGTGAAAGAGGAGAGTGAAAAATCTGGCTTGCAACCCAACATTAAAAAAGAAAAAAAATTAAGATCATGACATCTAGTCCCATCACTTTATGGCAAATAGAAGGGAAAAAAGTAGAAGCAGTGACAGATTTTATTTTCTTGGGTTCCAAAATCACTGAGGATGGTGAGTGCAGCCGTGAAATTAAAAGAAGCTGTGACAAACCTAGACAGTGCATTAAGAAGCAAAGACATCACCTTGCCAACAAAGGTCCACATAGTCAAAGGTATGGTTTTTCCAGTGGTCATGTACAGATGTGAGAGCTGGATCATAAAGAAGGCTGAGCACCAAAGAATTGATGCTTTTGAATTATGGTGCTGGAGAAGACTCTTGAGAGTGACTTGGACAGCAAGGAACTCAAACCATTCAATCCTAAAGAAAATCAACTCTGAATATTCATTGGAAGGATTGTTGCTAAAGCTGAAACTTTAATACTTTGGTCACCTGATGCGAAGAGCTGACTCATTGGAAAAGAGCCCAGTGCTGGGAAAAATTGAAGGCAAAAGGGGAAGGGGGTGGCAGAGGATGAGAAGGTTAGATAGTATCACTGATTCAATGGACATGAATTTGAGCAAACTCTGGGAGATACTGGAGGACAGAGGAGCCTCGCATGCTGCAGTCCATGGAGTCACAAAGAGTCAGACACAACTTAGCAACTAAACAACAACAACAATATGCTTTCTAACTGGTCCCAGAGTGGGCACTATCTTATGGGCTACAGTGACCTGGAGAGAAAATTGGGATCACACATCCTGATCAAAGGCATCTTAGAAAAAGCACTAGAGGATTGCCCTCCATGTGCCTGCAGGAGATCACATCCTAGATGGGAGAGCCCATAGACATACATGAAACAATAGCAGGTGGTAAGACAGCAAGCCTTCCACATCCAAGTGACCACAGAGGAAAGGAATCATTGGTATGGAGTGTGGTTAATCTAGCCATGTTGGGAGAGGCCAGTACCAAACAGGGTCTCTGGAGAGTTGAGAACAACAAAACATGAGCTTGTCCCTCTAGGAGAGGCTTTTCATGGTCTCACTTGCTGTCAGGTAGTGGTGGTTTCTCTAGCTAGATGAGAAGCTCTCTGAGGGTAGAACCATATCTCCTAGGCTTTTGTCTCCCTCCAGGTAAGGAGCACAGGGCAGAGCATGCCATGAGGACTTGTCAGCACTGTCTATGACCAGAAGTCAGATGGAGGTTTTGGGTTGGTTCCAGGGAGAGCCCAGCAGCACTGAAGTATACAATTCCTAATTTTAATCAAATAAGATCAGATTCAGAGAGTAGAGGTTATTAAAGAGTATTTTTCATATTAAGTTGATTCTAGAGATACTAAGGAGGAGGCAATGGCACCCCTCTCCAGTACTCTTGCCTGGAAAATCCCATGGATGGAGGAGCCTGGTGGGCTACAGTCCATGGGGTCGCTAAGAGTAGGACAAGACTGAGCGATTTCACTTTCACTGTTCACTTTCATGCATTGGAGAGGGAAATGGCAACCCACTCCAGTGTTCTTGCCTGGAGAATCCCGGGATGGGGGAGCCTGGTGGGCTGCCGTCTATGGGGTCGCACAGAGTCGGACACAACTGAAGCAACTTAACAGCAGCAGCAGAGATACTAAGGGTAAAAAATGTCCAAGGAAAGACTCGTTTTTGGTGATAGATGGAAGAGTAAGGGTTACTTTTGGGGAATGGTGACTGACTGCAAAGGGGCATGAAGGAGCCTCCTGGTGTGCTTGGATTGTTCCTTAGCTTGATCTGGCTGTTGGTTATATGATCCATGAGCTATATATATTAAAAACCCATTGAGTTGTACGTGTGAACATTCATATTTATTTACATCACTATATATATGTTATTCCTCAATAAAAATAACAAAAGACTTTGTCATTTTTATGGAATGGCACCAGTGTAAAAATTACATGAGTTGAATGGGGCTGCAAACTCAGCAAGAAAGTCTTGCACCACCAGAAAGTTCTCGTACCTGTAACTTTTCTAAATATCTGAATGCCCATGATTTCATCCAGCAACCATGACTTCCTTGTGACACAGGCATACAGGGACAATGAGGAGCTGGTGATTTTGGAGTATGTACTAGAAGCTGAGCATCCATGGTCTCATTACATTCTCATAGCAGCTCTACAAAGCTCACACTATTATATTTTGTGCTTTTATAGATGTTAGGAGAGGTTAAGTAACTTGTCCAGGGCAGAAATTGGTAAGGGATAAATTTAAAACCTTGCACCCAGGACTAGCCCACACCAAACCGGTGCTCTTGATTTCTCACTGTGCTATAGCTAGGAAAATAGGGTGTCTATTTGAGGGAGGTGACATTAAAGACCAGATACAGAGAGCAACATGTCCAAAGTAATACAGAGTGACAGAGGAAAGAGAAACTAACAATATTTGAGTTCTAAATGTTCACCAGGATGGGCATCAATTATTTTTGCATGTATGATATTATCTAACACATATCAGCATACAATCCACTCATGTAGCCTTTTGATCTATCCATCTTGCAGTTGAGAAAATTAACATCAGAGAACTAAAGGAAACTGTCCCCAAATCGCAGGACTGGTAGGTGGTAGAACTGAAACCCAAACTCCTAATACAGCTCTTTATAAAAAGCCTGACTCTGTCTTGAGAGGGGTGGCTGGGAGAACTCAGATACTTGTGATGAGAAGCTGAAAATCCTTTGTTTAAGGTCGCTAGGCCTCTGCATCATGAGAGATGGTTCTGAAGGTATTTGTAAAACAGAGGCTGTTCATCTGTGAGGGTCATTTAGACTCTGCCCTACAAGAAGTCTGAGTGATGGGCAAGAACATGCTAAGGCCCATTCCTTAGTGAAGCAATAGCAGAGAATGGATGTAGACGGCCAAATTCAGAGATGCACCTGGATATGGGACTGGACATCAACATTTAAGTCCCTTTAAATTCCTTCACTCGCAGAGTTCCATAAAGATCACAGTATTGGAAAGGAGAAGAAACTGCCTGTGCAAATTGCCTGAGACGTGAAATGAAGTCAAACAGAACTAAGTGCAATTCTGGGGACAAAACCCTCTTCTGATGCTGCCACAGAACCAGTCGGTGGGTTCGACATGACCATACCCACATCCCCACCCCACTACTCCGGTTGTGTTTAGCCTGCACAGTGATTGATTGATTGATTTAATTGAAGTATAATTGATTTACAATGTTGTGTTAGTTTCAAGTATACAGCAAAGTGATTCAGTTCTACATACATATGTGTGTGTGTATGTATTCTTTTTCAGATTCTTTCCCCTTATAGGTTATTACAAAATATTGAGTACAGTTCCTTGTCCTATACAGTAGGATCTTGTTGATAATTTATTGTATATATTAGTAGTATGTATATGTTAATCCCAAACTCCTAATTTCTCTCTCCCTTCCCTTCCCCTTTGTAATCATAACTTTGTTTTCTGTGTCCTTATATCTATTTCTATTTTGTAGATAAGTTCATTTGTACCATTTTTTTAAGACTGCACATATAAGTGATATCATATATCTTTTTCTATCTGGCTTACTTACTCAGCATGATCATCTCTAAGTAACACAGAGATTTGCAAAACCTTAAGCTCTAAGGCGAAATCTCGGGAAGTTCACATAGGTGTCTGGATTCCCGACCTCTTGAGGAAGGTGTGAGAGCTGGCAGCACCAGCCCCACAGTCCTCACACTCACGCCAGGCCAGCAGAGACACCTGTGCCCCTGAGCCATGGCACACCTGGCCAGCCTTGGAGTTTGCAACTCCATCCTAGCCTACCAGGGAGGTTCTAGCTTGTTTCAAACCTTCAAAAAAATTCCTGCAGAGAAAAGTTGAAGGAATGCTTTTTGGCAGCACCTCTCCCACTTTCCCCAACCACAGCTGCCTTGTTATTTACTTGCACTAGAAAAACAGACTCTTAGAGAATGCAAACCAAAGGAATTCATAGGCAGTAAGGGGAGCACAGTTACAGAGTGAGGAAAAAATGACATAAAAAAGACACACTTGGGTGGCAGAATGGGAAGTGGCCTTTTAGAAACTGCAAATAATTTATGCCACACTTTTTCAGCCTTGGCGTGAATGACATGTGGGGCTGGATAACTCTCTGTCCTGAGGGGCTGTCTGTCCTCTGCACAGTGGGTTATTTAGCAGCATCTCTGGCTTTAGCTTACCAGGTGCCAGAACACCCACCCATTCTCTGTTGTGACAAATGATAATGCCTCTGGACATGGCCAAGTGTCCCTCAGGGACAAAACCACTCTGGCTGACCACCACTGGTCTGTGCATAACTCTACCTAGAGAACAGCTACGGGCTCAAACCATGCGACATCTGAACTAGGAACATTGCCATTTCCTGACTGGTCACAATACTCAACTTTAATCTCAGTATGTGTTTTTAAAAGAACAATATAAAAATGTTTATGAATCGATGAGCCTTTATATATAATGATGAATTTTGGACACAGTAACAAGTTCCATCAGTTTATAAAGAAATGTGAGTCTGCTTATAGCTATCTTTATACCAAAGTCCTGATTACAGGTAGGGAGATATAGCAAACTCCGTGAGTCAACAACCTTCTATTTCTTTCCATGAAGTTTTTTTTTTCTCCTCTGATGGGCTTGGGGGCAGGGAGGGGGACACCAGATTGTGTCATCTGGTGGGGAACAGTTGTGTGAATGGAGCATCTTTAGCATTCAGGGAAGACTCAGGGAGACCGTTTCTTCTTTTTTTAAGAGGACTAAACATGGTGGGGGTGAAGAGACCTACTGGCCAGCCCTTCATTGGCCAGAACTAGGATTCAGGAGGAAATTGTAGGAAGACACTTTTGTCAGCAAATGGAACTGCTCAGCAGTGAAATGTGTAGCCTCAGAAAAAAGCACTGTTCCCTGTGGCTTCACTCTCAGACGCTCTCTGTCTTGCGGCCCTCATTCTGCAGGGGAAACCGTGGCATGAGAAGCCCTTTGCAAAGGGCTCTGTGGTGAGGAAGAGGAGTCTCCAGCCAGCAGCCAGGTGAGTGAGCCTGGACCCTGATCCTCCAGGCTGGTCACGGAGGATGACTGCACTCAGATGACTGCAGTCCTGGGTCACCTGGATGGAAACCTCATAAACCAGAACTTGAACCGGAACAACCAGGGTAAGGTATTCCCAGAAACTGTATGACATTAGAAATATGTTATTTTTTTTAAAAAAGAAAACATAATGCTCAGCTAAATGCATGTAGTATCCTGAATGGGATCCTGGAACAGAAAAAGGATATTATTAGCAGGGAAACTGGTGAAATCTAGTGTGGTTTCTCTGGAGGCTCAGACAATAAAGCATCTGCCTGCGACGTGGGAGACCTAAGTTCGATCCCTGTGTCGGGAAGATTCCCTGGAGAAGGGAATGGCAACCCACTCCAGTATTCTCTCCTGGAGAATTCCAAGGGGTTGCAAAGAGTCTGACATGACTGAGCGACTAACACTTTCACTGGTGAAACCCCAAACAAAGTCTGTAGTTCAGTTGAGAATAACAAACCAATGTTGGTTTCTTGGTTGTGATAAGGGTACCAAGGTTATAAAAGATGCTATCATTAGGGGGAACTCGGTGAAGGGCATAAGGGGACTCTATTATTTTGCTAACTTTTCTGCCAATCTAAAATGACTCCCAAATTAAGCATTTGTGTTTTTTTTTTTTAATGCTCTTTCCCCCAGGCACTAGGTAAATTCAAGCAAAGGCTGAAGACTCATTTGTCAAACATGTGAGAAAGTGGAGGCTTGTAGTGCTCACTTAAGTACTTCTGAAACACACACATAAAGCTTAACTTTATGGCAAGAAGGTGACTCACAAGCCAATTTCTGACATAGCTGAAACTATTGAAATAATCTTCCTAATCACATCCCTCTGATCTGAAAGAAAACATGTGTCTAGGCCAATATAAAGAATCCATTTTATCTGCCATTCTGTGTAGCATGTTTTCTGGAAAGGGAGTGGACAGTTGAGAGGCTTGACCAGATCTGTTTTTATGGCACTGGTGATGTTTTCATATGTGGCTAGTTAGAAGATCTTTAGATGCCTCCTATTTCTTAGGTTCTCTAAATCGTTTTTCTTTTTAAGTTATCTAGACTTGGTACCTGTCATGTGCATCCAAGAACACTGATTAGTACAGAATCTGTTTACTTTTCATGTTCTGATGCCTATTCTGATAAACCAAAATGCAGTTTTAAATCAGATGTGTGAAAGTACATTAGGTGAGTTACAATCCACAGTTACAATCTGTGGATGTCTTATAAAAGCATTTACTAAAACTATGTTTAATCCTTCACTGAAACTAAAATTCATCCTTTATTCTCATCTGCATCCCCTTTCAATGGCTCTCAAGCCACAGATCTCCCCAAAATAAGGCAAGTGAAAGTCTATACCAGGTATTTTATTTCCAGTTTGGAGCTCTGTCAAAGAAGTAATAATATTATTGATGGCCCCTGGCACCTGAAGGCCATTTGTTGGGCCCACACTCCAAGTCTAGTGTTTTTGGATAATTAATCTCACCAATGTAAGTTAATTTGCCTAAATAAATCAGCATTGGAAAACAATATAGGGACTGATGAGAGTTGGGCAACCAAAACACCAGTCAAAATCATATTCCAGGAAAATTTGAGCTGGAGAATGGAGCCAGTTATTGCCACACGCATGCACAGTGGAATGAGTTCAAAAGAGCCCCTGCTACTTTGAGTTGCCTGCTTCATATTCAAAGTACATCCCAAGAAAAGAAAAGGAGAGCAGCCTGGACGGGAAAGAGTAGTAGTTACCAGGAAAGTGGCCACCTCTGCTTCTTGGCCGGAAATGTGGCAACAGTCCGAGGACAGGGGAACTATCGGAGCCAGTGAGATACTCTGGCCTAAGAGTTAAACTGGGATTGACCCCAGATATTTAGGACAGGAGCCAAAGGAGGGCTCTCTCCTCTATTCTAAAACAAGTAACCTCTGTTAAGGGATGATGTAGGGTGCACAGTCCTCAGTAGTTGCAATTGCCAGGCTCCAGAGCACAGGCCCAGCAGTTGTGGCGCCTGGGCTTAGCTGCTGTGTGGCATGTAGGATCTTCCCAGATCAGGGATCGAACATGTGTCTCCTGAACTGGCAGGGAGATTCTTTACTACTGAGCCACCAGGGAAGCCCCTCAAATTCAGTCTTAAAGGATGAAGTTACCCTCCTCAGGAGCCTTTGAATTTTGGTGGGATTTCTCCCAATAAATCATATGGTGCCTGCTGAGTCTAGGAAATCCATTCTTGTCCTAAGCCTCTTAGTATTTTATTCCTAGTAATCCAAACTTTTATCAAGCAAGTGTTCTACTGGTGAAAAAAGATGAGAAAATCTCAAATTCGCGGGGGGGGGGGGACACTGATAGTTTTTTTCAGTGGAAACTAGGGCTTTAGAGAGTGAAAAATAAGAATTCTGGAAGAAAACAATCTATATGGAAAAAGTGGGAAACAATCTGTTGGAGCCCAAACTGTCTGCCTTTCAGTCAACTTTGAACCTCACTGTATATAGAGATGCTCACGTTATTTTCAAGAAATACTTCAGGCCATGGACTCTTGGCTATTTAATCAAATCTATCTAGGTTAAAGTTTCCATTTATGTATCACCTTATCCTTGGCAGTTTTTCCATTAACCTTGATTGAAATAGAAAGCAGGTAGAAACCAGGTCAATGAGTCATTCTTCTTGGTTTAAATTCCAATCTATCCAACACTATTTCTTCATCCTGCTATCACCTTGTGGATTAGAGTTTTCAAAATCTAATTTCCAAAGTGTCTGTGTTTCTCGGGGAAGGAAATATTTATGGTATTCTTAAGCAACGCTGATGCCTCTCCTTAGGGCCAAGGCTCCCCAAAGTACTTGAGAAATGTAGTAATCCCCACAGTTTACATGTTGAAGTGGCAGTGAAATTATCAAAGCCGTGGTCAGAAACTAAGAACATTCTGTGAGTCTCACTGTTGTAAAGAAAGACAGCTCTTGGAGGTCATGCTTCCAGCTAAACTAAACACTAAGAAACCTTTCTCCTTTCGTGTAAATTATTTGGCAAGGTAATTGAGTATGAGTGACTGAAGTCACTCAGTCATGTCTGACTCTTTGTGACCCTGTGGACTGTAGCCCACTGGGCTCCTCTGTCCATGGGATTCTCCAGGCAAGAATACTGGAGTGGGTTGCCATTTCCTTCTCCAGGGGATCTTCCCGACCCAGGGATTGAACCCAGGTCTCCTGCATTGCAGGCAGACACTTTAACCTCTAGTTCTGAAATTTTTTCTCAAGAGGGAAAAAATAAGATCTTGTAGATTCTTGAACCTCAAAACAAGTAAGGTTCTAGGACAGAAAACATTGAGCTATTCAATTTGTCCAGCATGTCTCGTTATTCTACCAAAATGTGAGGTAGAAAAGCTGTCTGCATGGCTTGGATGCCACAGGCTTAAAAGCTCTGCTATGGTTTTTTCCTTAACCAGGCATTCTGTGTAATCACTGCTTACTGTAATAACTGGTCGTGAACAAATTATATCCTACAAGGACCTTTTCCTTGCTGTCATTTTTTCCACTTTCAAGTACTATGAGTTAAGAAACAAATAATAAAGGTATAAGCTCATGATCCAAAAGAACAGCTCTGCTGTTACCTTCTCTCAAACTAGGAGCTAGTCTGCCCTTCCAGGCTCTTGAATGTGAAGCTCTTATTGTGCATACATTGAGTTGAAAACAGTATTTTTAACTTAGTCTATGGAGGTATTGTATTTGCAGAAACAAAAGTGTCCAAATATCAGGACAAGAAAAATGGCTTTTGGCAAGTCATTTCCTTAAGTTATATTTCTTTCCTGGAGCATAAAGTAAAGCAAGGAGGTAGGAGAACAAAAAGACAGAAAGCATTCATCCCAAAGAAATACCCTAGATTGGTAACTCAAGGATATTAAATTGCAAATTAGAGGAGTTTCAGCATTACTTGTTTTAAAGCCAAAGCTTGCAGGTCAAGTTGAAAAGACTCAGACAAGGACATTGACACATGGTGTGAATTTTGACCTCTCTAAGGGGCTAATGCTACCTACCTTCTCTGGATAGATATCATTTTATAATGAATAAGCAAGAAGGGAATCAATTATCTTTAAGTCATAGACTTTAATCCTTGGAAACTCCTCCAAATTTCTGCCAGTTGTTGTCATGAAAACAGCTCTCATAGATTCAGTCACTGGCTCAATGGTACAGTTGGATGAAGACTATTAAGCTCCTCATCCTTTCCTTTCCTAGTCCTGTTTTTGATTATTCTTTGAACCATTGGAGTGATTCTTTATGATATGTATGTGTGCTAAGTCACTTCAGTCATGTCCAACTCCGTGTGACCCCATGGACTATAGCCCACCAGGCTCTTCTATCCGTGGGATTCTCCAGGCAAGAATACTGGAGTGGGTTGCCATTTCCTTCTCCAGGGGATCTTCCCGACCCAGGGATCGAACCTGGGTCTCCTGCATTGCAGGCTGATTCTTTACCGCTGAGCCACCAGGGAAGCCCCTTATGTTATAGAAATACCGTACAAATAACAGTGCTATGATTGAATCTTTAATCCTTTCCATTCAATTTCTTAAAATTATTTCCTGAGCAGTAAAAGCAAAGCACTGTTAGACACGAATGCAAATCAATCTAAGAATGGTTTCCTCCCTACTGCTTGTTTGCAATGGCAGAAGATGACATTGCTATATGGACATCAATAGTTTCTAATCTAAACCCATCTTTATCCTACTACACCCCATCCAATTTTTTCCTTCCCTGTTTTGTTATGGGCTCACCCTCTGTGTGGTCATGCATCCCGAGATGGGTTTTCACCCCAGGCTCAGGAAAGGAATCTTAAGTCAAGCTAGTTCTTTCTGCTTGCCATACTGATTTGGGCACTGGCAGGTGTTGCCGTTCTAGGGATTGAGAAGGGAGGGGAGCCTGCTAGGAGACAGCAGTGAAAATCTTTTTTTGCTATTAAAAAATACTTGCTGAAGAGCCACTTCTCTTCTCTGCCTCTTCACTGCTGCCACAGAAGCAGTGATGCCGGATGCTACCATGGTCATTTTGTGACAAGGAGAGAAGCCAGACAAAGAAGGAAGTGACCCATGATTGTGGCAGAGAAAAAAGGTGGAAGGCCACTGAATTAATGAGTCCTGGAATTAGCCTATCTGCGGGCTCCTAGTAAAGAAATATAATCAATTGCTTTGCTATATGTTCACTTTTTTTTTTGGTTTCTGTCATTTGCAGCCAAAGCATCTTTGAAGTGAAGTTGCTCAGTCGTGTCCGACTCTGCGACCCCATGGACTGCAGCCTACCGGGCTCCTTCGTCCATGGGATTCTCCAGGCAAGAATACTGGAGAGAGTTGCCATTGCCTTCTCCAGGGGATCTTCCCGACCCAGGGATCGAACCCAGGTCTCCCGCATTGCAGGCAGACGCTTTAACCTAACAGTGGATAATTCAAAACTGTTGCAGGATGTGTTTTTCTACTTATATTTGCTCTAGCCTTGTTGGGTAATGCTAGGCAGCCCTTAGAAGATTTGGATTTGAGTGGCATCTGAGATAAGGAAGGAGGGTAGGAACAGGAAGATCAGATTACAAAGAACTGCAAATCTGTAAATAAGTGAAGTCCTTAAAGACAAAGATAGCTAAATGCTCAAGTATCAAACCAGATAGTAATAATAAAGCTAAAAATCAACCCATACTGGAGATTAACTTATTATTAAAGTCACTCATCTGATGCATAACTTACATTCCTATGACCTGCATGCTGGCTTCAGCTGTTTAAGCAACTCATTAAAATATTGACATTTCTTTCTTGTTTAGTTTCACCAAAGGAATTTATTACTCACTTTGAAGAAAAAATATTTGATTACATATGATATAAACACTAAAACATCTGAGAGTTATGAAGTTCTGATAACTAAAAAAAAACCACTCAATTATTGAAAAATAAAACTAAGATAGTGAAGAAATTGAAATTAATGGGATGGTATAGTTGACCAACACATGGATAATAACTGTGAATTACTATATCAAATTAATTAATGTTAATCTCTTAAATCAGAGGTCAGCAAGTTTTTTCTGTAAAGGTCCAGACTGCAAATATTTTTGGCTTTGTGGGCCACATGGTCTCTGCCAAAACTATTCCACCTTGCTGTTGAAGCACTAAAGTAGCCTTAGACAATACAGAGACAAATGAGTATGCTGCATTTTAATAAATCTTTATTTACAAAAACAGGCAGTGAGCTGAATTTGGCCTGTGGGCTGTAATTTGCCCTCTCCAATCTTGAATGAAGACCTCCTTAAACAACTTTCCCACAGTTTTCCACTTATAAAAATGTTAGAAACACCCACTGATTGAATTTTTAAATATCTTGAGGGCTCAATTTCAAATTATCTAGAAAGCTTGATGGATTAAAAAAAAACACACTCAGTATTTAATTTCAATTAATACTTATTTGCCTTTGTTTTGCCCAAAGGGAAACAAAGAAAAAAGCAAAAATGGAAGCTCCTATTCATATTTCAAGGATAGGACATTCTGGGTAATTATCAAGTTTACTTTTGGGCCATGATCCCAAAAGAGAGAATAGTGTAGTCTTGAAATGTTTGAAAGGTGCCAGAATATTTCAGAAAATGCAGTGACAAAAGTTTTGTTCAAGATGCCAAAGCCTTGTGCAGTAATAGCTGCTACTCCAACAAAGATATATCCATATATGTAAATATAATCAGTAGGGACAAGAGCTCAGATAGAAACCTATATTGTCTAAGAACATGAGGGAAGCCATTTGTGAATATGAAGGCACAAAACATATGGCGTAAATAACCACTGACTATTGTACTGACTTGCCTGCTTGGCACCAGAACAGAATCATACAGCAGCACACACTCGAGAACTTGACGTGGTAAAAAGCCCTGGGGTATAGAGGAGAGCATCCAAGAAGAAAACTTCAAAACAAAACAAAACAAACCTGCAGCGAAACCTCGCCATCATTTCTGGCTTTCCTGGAATAGGTAGATAAGGCAACTTCTATATGTCAGGGCCACCACAGGTCACTTGGATAGGATGATATCCCCTGCTCTGTGTTTTAATACAGTTGATGTATCTGTGCTTTCTCTGTCAACTGACTAAGAACTCCTGGAGGATATGGACCACTTTTTTTTTTTTTTTAAACTTTTGGCTCCCCTGGCTCTTTGACACTGCACACAGGCTTTCTTGAGTTGCAGTGCTCGGGACCTACTCTCTAGTTGTAGCCCGTGGGCTTCTCGCTACAGTGGCTTCTCTTGTTGTGGAGCTCAGGCTCCAGGGTGCTCGGGCTTCAGGAGTTGTGGTGCGCAGGCTTAATTGTCCTGCAGCATGTGGCATCTTCCCATACCAGGGATCGAACTCATGTCCCCTGCATTGGGGATGGTGGATTCTTAACCATTGGACCACCGGGGAAGTCCCTGTGGCTTATTTTTGACATGACATTATAGCTTCCATCAGAGGTTTCTACCTCTTCAGAACCTCATACTCCACATGGCGCCCTCCTTCAGGCTGTATGCCCAGCTTGGTACAGGAGAGGGAGCAGTGAAGCAGCACGGGAAGGCCCTGGGTGACACTCCACTGTTGGGCTCCAAGTAGAAGGCACTAGATGCTTAGGCCAAGGGTCTAGCCTTTTTCTGTGGCCCTATGGAAAGTGCCCCACCCATCTTCAGTTCAGTTCAGTTTAGTCGCTCAGTCGTGTCTGACTCTGCAACCCCAGAATCGCAGCACGCCAGGCCTCCCTGTCCATCACCAACTCCCAGAGTTCGCTCAAACTCATGTGCATAGAGTCAGTGATGCCATCCAGCCATCTCATCCTCTGTCGTCCCCTTCTCCTCCTGCCCCCCCAATCCTTCCCAGCATCAGGGTCTTTTCCAATGAGTCAACTCTTCGCTTGAGGTGGCCAAAGTATTGGAGTTTCAGCCTTAGCATCAGTCCTTCCAATGAACACCCAGGACTGGTCTCCTTTAGGATGGACTGGTTGGATCTCCTTGCAGTCCAAGGGACTCTCAAGAGTCTTCTCCAACACCACAGTTCAAAAGCATCAATTCTTTGGTGCTCAACTTTCTTCACACCATCTTACCAAGGCCCTAAGGGCCACAGTAATGAACAAGTGAAAGTTTTCTATGCTGACATTTTTTTTGTTCTTTGTGATCATCTCTTCTCCATTCCATCTGCTTTCCAAGACTGTGTGTGGGTCATAACTTATTAATGAATCATGAAAATTTGGTGGCTCATAGAGGGCAATAGTGGAGAAGGCAATGGCACCCCACTCCAGTACTCTTGCCTGGAAAATCCCATGGACAGAGGAGCCTGGTAGGCTGCAGTCCATGGGGTCGCTAGGAGTCGGACATGCCTGAATGACTTCACTTTCACTTTTCACTTTCATCCATTGGAGAAGGAAATGGCAACCCACTCCAGTGTTCTTGCCTGGAGAATCCCAGGGACAGGGGAGCCTGGTGGGCTGCCATCTATGGGGTCGCACAGAGTCGGACACGACTGAAGGGACTGAGCAGAAGGCAATAGAAGAGAACATTGTAGAGGTGTATCTCAGATAACGATGTGTGTTTGATGGGATGAGATGTAAAATGTATTTCTCACTACAGATTTTGGACAAAAAGTTTGAAACCTTTTCCTCTAAGACAAACTTAAATCTGTGGGGCATGCTCAGCACAGGCTACAAACCAAACAGATTCCTTCTTTTAAGTGAAAGAGTATTGCAAATAGCTTTGATAGTAACCTCAGTAGGCAATGGGAGCCTTGGGAGGTGGTTTTTCAACAAAGGAATAGATTCTGTGGTTGAAGATTACACTGCTGCTTTTTAGGTGCAGTGGCAGAATCGGAGAGAAGTCTTGAGTTGAGGAAAGCAGAGTCTAAGGTTATAATTAAAGTGAGACATAATGATGGGGTGACCTAGGATTGAGGGTAGATACAAGACAAAGTGATATGCTGATGATATGATGATGATGACGAATGACTTTTCATTTGTCACTCGATGCACATGAGTCTGAGTGAACTCTGGGAGTTGGTGATGGACAGGGAGGCCTGGCGTGCTGCGATTCTGGTGTCACAGAGTCGGACATGACTGAGCGACTGAACTGAACTGAACTGAAGATGAGTGGGGCACTTTCCCTAGGGCCACAGATAAGTATAAAACATTAGGCGATGTTTTCAGCTCATCATGGTTATTACTATGCTCAAATATCCTGTCAACCCTGTGGGACCATCAATCAAAGTCGGAAACTGGGCATGGGGTGAAGCAATAGGGAAGCACTGCCATTTCAAAATCATTACTGAGGATCCTGGGGAACACAAGAGAAAGATGGCTGTTGGTCTTTAGAGAGATAGGGAAGAGTGAAGGCAGGAGCTTACTTTTAAAGGTAAATATGCAGGTATGCATACATTTCTCAAAGATTTTGCTGAGAGTCACTGGAGTATCGGGCAGTATAACCAGTGTTCCAGATTCAGAGACAAATAAGAAATAGCCTCACCCCATGGGAAATCACAACTCTCTGGGGAGATCACATCATTGGTGACTGTGAACACATAAAAGACAAAAATCTTTACAGCTCACACACTGGAGACATTTGCTGAGGGTCTCTGAGCCCAGTGGCCTGCATTCTTTTTTGGTCACCCTATTTGGTGATTGTTTCCTATCAGCATTTTTACCTACACTGGAGTTTGGGGATCTGAAAGTAGGTTTCAACTTCATTTTTATTGGGTTGGCCAAAAATCGCAAATGAACTTTTCAGGCAACTCATAGTTACACAGAAAGCTCTGATAAACAGTTCTAGCATTTCACCTCTCCAAGTGGACAACGGCAGCAAGGATAATGCAGAAATTGGACAGTTATAGTTTCTGTCTAGGGTTGTTACATAAACACCCAAGATCAACTGCCTTGTCCACCAGGTTGCCCTTATTTTTTAAAATCAACATTCAAATCACAAACCAAAGACTGCTGCAGTGTTAACCAACCAAGAATGTCATTCTCTTGATTTCACTGAGTTGTTTACTTGGGTTTTACAAAGCCTGAGGGACAATGGTGAGGGACCACTTTATAAGGAAGCCATATAACTGAGCAATTTTGAGGCATCAGGGTACTCGTTTATTAGACTACTGTCCACATTTTCTTAAACCATCAGCTATTCCTCATTCCATGATACTGTTTTCAAAATACGTAAACAAGTGAAGTGAAGTGAAGTGAAGTGAAGTCGCTCAGTCGTGTCCGACTCTTTGCGACCCCGTGGACTGTAGCCCACCAGGCTCCTCTGTCCATGGGATTCTCCAGGCAAGAATACTGGAGTGGGTTGCCATTTCCTTCTCCAAACAAAGCCTTTCTCAATTTTGATACCAGAAATTAAGTGAAGGAAAAAAACAGCACTGAAGAAAACTTGAATATGTATTTGTCTCTTGTGAAACTATTCAGCTTTAAATATTTAGTTTCCACTATAATGAGGTTAAGCCGTATCGCCTACACTAACCTGCTTTACATATTGGGCATCAACTAGTCACTTCCTTTCATTTTACCTTAGACCAGAGGTCAGCAATTTTTCTTTCCTGTAAAAGGCCAGATAGTAAATGTTTGAGACTCTGTGAGGCATAAGGACTCACAACTATTCAACTCTGCCACTGATGCTCAAAAGCAGCCATAGACAATATGTAAATGAATACACATAGCTGTGTGCCAATAAGATTGTATTTACAAAAACAGATGGTGAGCTGAGTTTGGCCAGTGGGTGCCAGTTCACTAACCCCTGTCTTAGACCATTTGTATTAAAATGCTATCCAAATAATATTAATTGAACCTGATACATAAACACAACTCAGTTGATGTGCTCTGAATAAATGAAAAGTTCGTGAAAACCATTGTTGCTGTTGTTGTTTTTTAGTTGCTCAGTCATGTCCAACTCTTTTGCGACCCCATGGACCTTAGCCTGCCAGGCTCCTCTGTCCATGGGAGTTCTCAGGCAAGAATACTGGTGTGGATAGCCATTTCCTCCTCCAGGGGATCTTCCTGACCCAGGGATTGAACCCGCACCTCCTGAGTCTCCTGCATTGGCAGGCAGATTCTTTGGCACTGAGCCATCAGGGAAGCCCGTGAAGGTCATTAGGTGTTTCATTTCTCGATCATGATCTCCACATTTGTTTCCTGGATCGGCTGTTAAGGATTGAGCCATTTATAGACTAGACAGTCTGATTCAAGAGCCTATGCCAAGAGCAGCCTTTGACCAGGTAGAAACATTCCATGGTTGCCTCCATGGGGCAATCTCAAGCTCACAGGAAAACTCGATTGATAGATACGATCCCTCCCACTGAAAGACATCCTTATTTCTACACTAGATTCTCTATAGCATCTTCAAAATTTCCTCGTTGAAATGGCTTAAGTCTAGATGGGAGTAACAAATTAAACTCATCAGTCATCTTATAAGGTTTATGTAAATCTTACTCATTTTTATTGTGTGTGTCTCCTGGCTAAATATATATAGAGGAGGGAGGAGTCACAAGACTGGAGAATCCTAGGTTCCTGCATGACTGTGTGGAGGACAGTCCACCCTCCTGATCGTTATGGCCAACCTGCATTAGATGGTGCCTGAAAGACACTTTTATACTATTAAGGGACTAAGTGGTTGGCCTGTCTTGACTAATACATAAATAGCCTATCTTGACAAGTATATATCTGAGATACACTCATAGAAGTAGCTTTATTGGGCCATTTCAAAGTTTGCATGCATGCTAAGTCCCTTCAGTCATATCTAATTCTATGCGACCTATGGACTCTAGCCCACCAGACTTCTCTGTCCATAGAATTCTCCAGGCAAGAATACTGGAGTGGATTGCCATGCCCTTCTCCAGGGGATCTTCCTGACCCAGGGATCGAACCCGCGACTCTTAGGTCTCCTGCATTGGCAGACGGGTCCATTAGTGCCACCTGGGAAGCCCAGTGTTGTCAAATTGCCTTGAAAGCTGTTGCAACAATTATATTCCTATCAACAGTATATGAGAGTCTGTTTTCTGGAAAAATATACTATCCAACTTTGGGAGTCATTCCAATCTAAGAGGAAAAAATAATCACCCTGTTGTTGAGCGTGCATTTCCTGAATGAATATGAGGGTGAGAGCACCTTTACAGATATTTACAAATCATTTGAATATCTTTTCCTGTGAGATGCCTATAATTTGTCCACATTTTAATTATTTTCTTTCTTGTATTAATTTGTAATAAAGCTCTGTATCCTAGAGAAGTTAGCCTTTAGTTTTTCAAATGTGTTATGCATTTCTATTTATTTGTTTATTTACTTTTTTGCCACACAGATGATTCAATTCTTTTTTAAATGTAGTGAAATAGGTCACTCTATGTTTTCTGTGTAGTGACTTCCTCCACGTAAAAATGTATTAATATCTAGCTATGTTTTGTTTTAGTGCATTCATAGTTTCATTTTTTAAATCTTCAAATCTTTCTTCCACATCAATTTATTTTGATATAAGGAGTAAGGTCAGAATCTCAATTTTTTCTTCTCAATGGTAGTCTCATTGTCAGAAATACAATAATAATCCATCATTTCCCCTGATAAGAAATGCAATGTTTATGTCATAAGTTCTCATATTTATTTTAGCTCAATTCTGAGCTCTATTATCTTCCATTGATCTGCCTGTTGTAAAGGAGTACAATATTCTTTTAATTGCTTTAGTTTTATAACATTTAATAAATGGCTAGGGATAATTTCTGTTTGACCTCTTTTTCAGATTTTCCCCCATATACTTACCTTCATATAATTATTTGCCAAGATGATGTTTAGATCAATTTAGTGATATTATGAAAATTAATTCTTTCAGTATGTTTTCTGTAACCATGCCCAGTTTATAGATAATTTAGGACATGATTTATATCTTTATATAATTGATTATTCTTACTTAAGAAAAATATGTCTTTTACATTTATTTCTAACTTCTCTTCTTATTCAGCTTAGATCCCATGGTCTGAGGCTATAATCACTCTCTTGTATACTGTATTAGTACAGGCTGCTGTCACAAACAACCACAAACTTAGTGGCTAAAATGACTTAAATTTATTACTGACATTTCTGGAGACCAGAAGTCTGAAATGAGTCTCACTGGGCTAAAAGCAAGGTGTCAGCAGGGTTGCATTCTGTCCTAGAGGCTCTAGTGAGAATCTGTTTCCTTGCCTTTCTTTAGTTTCTAGAGGCTGCCTGCATTCTTCGACTTGTGGCCCTTTCCTCTATCATCAAAGCCAGCAGCAATGCATCTCTCTGACTATTCCTCCAAAGTCATATCTCTCTTTGACTACAGCTAGGAAAGTTTCTCTGCTTCTTAGTATTCATGTGATTAGTTTTAATCCTCAGATAATCCAGAATAATCTTGCTGTCTCAAAGACCCAAGTTGATCACATCTGCAAAGTTGATTTAGACATGTGAAGGAAATAGCCAAAGATTCCAGGCCATCTTTGAGGGGTCTAGATTTCTTCTTACCACAGATTTCTAAACTTCCATGTCCCTCCCTACCAAGACTGAACTCAACTAGAAAATCCTAACTCCATTGTTAGGAGAAGAGGGCAACAGAGGATAAGATGGTTGGATGGAATCACTGACTCAATGAACATGAATTTGAGTGATCTCCAGGAGATAACGAAGGACAGGGAAGCCTGGCTTGCTACAGTCCATGGGGTCACAAAGAGTCAGACACCACTGAACAACAACAACAACAACAACAACAACAACAACAAAGCTGCCCGGATGTTTATTCTGCAATTTAAATTCCCAGCTTCTAACCTCGAATAGACCTTTTGGACTGCCCTGTAATCCTGCAACATTGCTGGTCCATTCACTTCCTGCTTTTCCATTCTTTTCCTCCTTCCTCAAACCTCCAGGACCTCCTTCTTATCCCCACTCCTAACAGATGAAATGGTTTCTTATTTTGCTGAGAGAGGAGAGGCAATCTGGAGTGAAATTCCACACGCTTTCCCATCATCTAATCTGCCAGCACCTGTACCCATATAACCCATGTCCACCTACTACTAAACCTCAGGAACTCAAACTCTCTACCTGTGGCTTTGGATCCCACCACTGCAGTCCACTCTAGGAAATAACTCCAGTAATTTCCTAACCCTCAATCTTCAGTTCTTCCCTCTGTATGGTGAATCCCAGCAGCTGATGAATACATTATATTATCATTCATCTGAGCTATGGAAGCACCAGTCTCATAGAGGAAGACAGTCCTCCAAACATACCCATAAATAAATTTCTATAGACATTCCAGGGGCTTCCCAGGTGGCACAGTAGTAAAGAACCTGCCTGCCAGTGTAGGAGATGCAGGAGATGTGGGCTTGATCCCTGGATCTGGAAGATCCCCTGGAGAAGGAAATGGCAACCCACTCCAGTATTCTTGCCTGGAAAATCCCCATGGACAGAGGAGTGTGGTGGGCTACAGTCCATGGGGTCGCAAAGAGTTGGACATGACTGAGTGATTGAGCATGCAGGCACAGTCATTCTAAGGTAACAAAGAGCAAAAATGTGAGCTTGAATATGTTTCCATTTTCATTATACCCACTATCTCAGTAGGCTTTATATCATTAGTTTAGGTTCTAGACCGTGGCATCTGTATTTATTTTCCTGAGTAAATTCATACAGTGACTCTGACTCTGTTTAGAATCTCCATTTAGGTTTTTGCATGGAACAAAAGCAGCCGTCCTTAGACTGAAGCTGCCATCGTAGCACTCAGCACCAGCCATGCATTTGATCTTGGTAAATATTCAGTGTCTATAATCATCTCACCCAAACAGTAGTTTTAGAACTCTTGGGTGATATCTCTTTTTTTCCCACCCAGCCACACAATTCCTTCTCTCTTTCATAAGTAAGAGATGATTTGTAAATCATTAGCTCCCATTTTGATAGAAAGTGTCAAAATAACTCCTGAGGCCCAAACACCTTTGAACATCTTGATAGAACAAATCCTTCCCTGAATGTACTAGGACCCAAATAGCCACAGAGATAAGCAATGGAGACAGAGCTTCTAGCAGATAAGTTATATAAAATTCTCTGTTTGTTAAAGGTTATTTATTTAATGGACTCTTTAAAGAGAAGAACAAAGAGAAACATCTAATTAACTGGATTTGAAAACAAAATTACAAAGAATATTTGTTCCTTGATATCTCATCTGATATGTCTCAAACCTGGGTTTCATATAACTTTTTAGAGTCATCATTTCCTTCACTATAAATTGGGCTTGCCAACATTTCTATTAAAATTTTTTCTTAGGAACTGAAAGATCATCTGTTCTTGTAAAACAGAGACAGGGCTCTTGGACCCCACCTGGCCATCTTGTGAATTAATAGGGAAGCAAGGGCAGGTTTCGTTTCCAACCTAAAACCAAACAAAGACAAGATGAGGCAGAATGAGATTATCCTAGGAAGAAGCAGCAACCCAGCCTGATGACAATTAGTACTCATTTTTCACCAACTGCCAAAGGGATTTTCTTCTTACTTGAGGTGAATATCTCTGTTACATTAGCATGAGAAGATATAACAAGGCTAGGAATTTCCTCCTGGGAGAAACTGGCTATGGTTGTGGTGTCAAGTAGAGTACGATGAAAAAGCCACAGGAGCCAGGCATCAGTCAGTGAAATGTGCCTGTCCCACCAGTCCCTTGGCCTAACCTGCCTCTGCCTTCTCCTGAACTCTTTCATGACCTTCAACAGAGTCCAAGATACCAGTTTAAAGAATAAAAGTGGCCCCTCTTGCCACTTCTGTTTAACATAGTATTGGAAGTCCTAGCCACAGCCAGCAGACAAGGAAAAGAAATAAAAGGCATCCAAATTAGATGGGAATAAGTAAAACTACCATTATTTGCAGAGGACATGATATTTGTATAGAAAACCCTAAAGTCTTCACCAAAATAGTATTAGAACTAAACAACAAATTCAGTAAAGCCACAGGATGCAAGAATAACATACAGATGTCAGTTGCTTTTCTATACAATAATAATGAACTATCAGAAAAAAGTTTTAAAAATTCCATTTAAAATCACATCAAAAGAATAAAATACTTGGGAATAAACTTAACCAAGGAGGTGAAAATCCTATACTCTGAAAACTATAAAAGACTGATGAAGAAAACTGAAAATTATACAAAAAATAGAAAGATATCCCATGCTTTTGGACTGGAAGAATTAATATTATTAAAATGGCCATACTACCCAAAGCAACCTATAGATTTAATGCAATCCCTATCAAAATACCCACGACACTTTCCACAGAACTAGAACAAATAATCCTAAAATTTGTATGGAACCACAAAAGACCTGGGATTGCCAAAGCAATCTTGAGAATAAAGAACAAAGTTGGAGATATCACCTTCCTAATCCTTAGACTACAGTAATCCAAGCAGTGTGGTACTGATACAAAATTAGACACATAGAGCCCAGAAATAAGTCTATTTCTATGACAAAGGAAGCAAGAATATACAATGGAGAAAAGACAGTCTCTTGGAAAAATGGTGCTTGGAAAACTCAACAGCTACATGTCAAAAAATGAGATTAGGACTTCCCTGGTGGTTCAGTGGTAAAGAATCCGCCTGCCAATGCAGAGGACATGGGTTCAATCCCTAGTCTGGGAAGACTCTACATGCCGCAGAGCAACTAAGCCCATGTGCCACAACTATCGAGTCTGGGTTCTGGAGCCTGCAACCTGCAATTACTGAAGCCCACATGCTCTAGAGCCCATGCTCTGCAACAAGAGAAGCCACTGCAATGAGCAGCCCGCACGCCACAACTAGAGAGTAGCCCCCAGTCACCACAACTAGAGAAAGCCCAAGGGCAGCAACAAAGACCCAGTGCAAGCAAAAATAAATAAAACATACAATTTTTTGAAAAGAGCCAATGCCAAAAAATGAGATTAGAACACTTCATCATGCCATATACCAAAACAAACTCAAAATGGATTAAAGACCTAAATATAAGACTTGAAATCATAAAGCTCATAGGCAGAACACTCTTCAACATGTCGGAGCAATATTTTATTGGATCTATCTCCTAAGGCAGAAGAAATAAAAGCAAAAATAAACAAACAGGGTGTAATTAAACTTAATATTTTGCCCTTGAAAAATAAAAAAAGATAACCTATGGGGACTTTCAGTGGTTAGGAATCTATGCTTCCAATGCAGGGGGCACAAGTTAGATCCCTGGTCAGGGAACTAAGATCCCACATGCCATGCAGTACCGAAAAAGAAGAAAAAAAAAAAGACAACTTATGGAATGGGAGAAAATTTTTGCCATGTGACCAATAAGGGGGTTGTATGTATCCAACATACAAAAACAGCTGATACAACTCAGCATTAAAGAAAACAAATAACCCAACTAAAAAACAGGCAGATGACCTGAATAGACATTTTTCCAAAAAGGGAAATGCAGATGGTCAAGAGGTCAGCATCACTAACCATCAGAGAAATGCAAATCAAAATCACAATGAGATATCACCTCACATCTGCTAAATGGATATCATCACAAAGTCTGCAAACAACAAATGTTGGCGAGGATGTGGAGAAAAGGGAATCCTTCAACACTGTTTGTGTGAATGTAAACCGGTGCAGTCACTGTGGAAAATAATATGGAGGGTCCTCAGAAAACTAAAAATAGAACTACCATATTATCCAGCAATTCCGCTTGAGTATATACCTAGAAAAAAACACACATTCAAATTGTTTTGTTGCTAACTCATGTCCAACTCTTTGTGACCCCATGGACTGTAGCCCACCAAGCTCCTCAGTCCATGGGATTTCCCAGGCAAGAATACTGGAGTGGGTTGCCATTTCCTTCTCCAAGGGATATTCCCAACCCAGGAATCAAACAAGCGTCTCCTACATTGGCAGGCAGATTCTTTACCGCTGAACCAAGGCACATGTACCCCAGTATTTCATGACAGAATTATTTACAATTGCCAAGATATGGAAGCAACTGAAGTATTCATAACATGTGAGTGGATAAAGAAGATGGGGTGTATATATATATACACATACACACACAATAGAATACTACTCAGGCATAAAAAGAAAGAAATTCTGCCATTTGAAGCAATGTGGATGGACTTAGAGAATATTATGCTTAGTGAAATCAGTCAGACAGGAAAGACAAATATTGAATGATATCACTCATATGTGGAATGCAAAAAATAAACGAATGTATATAGCACAACAGAAACAGACTCATGGATGTAGAAAACAAACTAGTGATTACAGGTTTGGAATGGGAAGAGAGATGGGCAAGATTGGGACATGGGATTAAGAGGTATGAAGTACTATGTGTAAAATAGATAAGCATCTAGGATATATTGTACAGCATAAGAAACCATAACCATTATCTTATAATAACTTTGGAGTATAGTCTATACTGAATCACTGTGCTGTATACTTGAAACTAATATAACATTGTAGATCAACTATACTTCAATTTTTTAAGAATTTTTTAAGAAAAAGAATAAAAGTGGCCCTGAGAGTCATCATCCAGTGAAAAATTCTGGGTGGTCAGTGTTTTTGTGCTGCTCTCTCTAGTCAAGAACCTCCTACTAGAGAAGTGAATTACACAAGCTCACCAGTGGAGGGGAAGTGACCAGACAAGTCCTCATATTCTAGTCTTCAGAGTCCCACGCTAGTACTGTTACCATTAGCCACAAATAAGCCCAGAAAATAGCCCCACCAGCATTGTTGTTGACAAAATGTAAGCACATGTGTTCATATGTATACTCAGGTTGCTCAGTCTCTACACTTGGGCCCTTGGGACCTGACAAAGCTTGCTGTGGGGAACTGTCCAGTGTATTATAGGATGTTCAGCATCCCTGGCTTCTAACCCCTAGATGTCAGCTGCATCCTTCCTCTAAGCTGTGAAAACTCAAAGTGGAACCAGACTTCTAAAGCTAAATTCTACCTGGGGGTGGGGGAATCATCCTTGGTTGAGAACTACATATCTATGTGTATGTGCATATGCATGATATGAATTATTTTATGAATAACTATTCATGAAGCATTCCCTCAACCCCTCAATAAAAGAAAACAAAGGAGAAGTTCTGCAGATACTGAAATCTGTCGAGGCAATCTAGCTTTTATATGTAAGTTTTAGGCACAGCATCCAATGTTCTTTTAATGTCAGGTTTACCCTATTTGTGTAGCATCACAACTTTTCACTCCACCTCAAATTACCTTTCTGTATATGCTAACACACATTAAAAAGTACCTTTATAGAAAATAGAAAACATTCTGAAATGTGGCTTTACGGATCAAAGGATTTCAAATTTATGTTTCCCATTTCTAGTAGAATCAGGATTTGTGTTTGTAAAAACATCAGACAACTAGGCCTGCACTGGCTTCAGCATTATAGTGGTGAACCCTAACAGAGAATGGCAGGTGGATAAAAATAAGTTAACATTGGTATAATAACTGATTCTGGGTTTGCATAAGGTCAAAGGACGTGTTTAACAGGTTGCTAAACCATTCAACTGGTCATTTTGAAATCATATTGAAGTAGACATGGTTTTTCTTCTAATCTTTTAAGTGGACTTTTTTGAAACTTCTTTTTAACTGGTTGTGCTGAAGCCATGTAGACTGTTGAGATGCACGTGGCTTTCCCCTTTAATGCCCCAAGTCAATCTTCCTTTTAATAAACATATTAGTTGACATGTAAACTGTCCTATTGAACACATCTGTCAAACTGGACGCCCATGCCAGCCAATGTCCCAGAAGCTGTAGCTTCCTTCCTGAGTCAGTGGTAGGGCTGAGACGAATCTGCAGCTTGTAACTCTGGCAGAGCATTTGTTTGACTGGCAACATCCCTCACGGAATGGCAAAATGGGGCCTTACCTTTGGGAATGGTGATCTGACAGCTCAGGTCACAGTCCTGCTGCAGCTGATAAAAAGCCACTTCCTGTAGGCGGGCTCGCTCCAACTCTGAGAGGCTCTGGATGGGCACTGACCTCAGCCGCACGCTGCGGCCCGACATACTGTTCCAGGTGAAATCACCCTGCAGAACAAGGGAGAAAACATCAAAGGTCACACAGTGATCTGCGACTCACAGACCTCAGCCTCTGCCTCAATTGGTCATAATGTCAAGCAAACTTTATTTTTTGTGTTCCAAAATCAGCTCTCAGTCCCTAAAATCCAACCCACTCTTAGTTAACTGTGGATTTTCTCAGTCAATTGCAAACATCCCAGTCTGGAGAATCTTCTAGGTCACCTGATCTCATAAAATGACATGAAGAAAACCATGTGGAAAGATACTTCAAGATACTGCTTCCTCTCTTTTATGGGAACACATGGAAACTTTTTCATTTTTATTTCTCAGTAACAGAAAAAACTACTGCTAATTGCCATCACGCAAAGGCTAACAGAGTTTTGCCAAGAGAATGCACTGGTAATATCAAAAAGCCTCATCCGACAACACAAGAGACGACTCTACACATGGACATCACCAGATGGCCAATACCAAAATCAGATGGATCATATTATTTGTAGCCAGAGATGGAAAAGCTCTATATAGTCAGCAAAAATAAGACCAGGAGCTGACTGGCTCAGACCATGAACTCATTACAAAATTCAGACTTAAATTGAAGAAAGTAGGGAAAACCACTAGACCATTCAGGTATGACCTAAATCAAATCCCTTATGATTATACAGTAGAAGTGACAAATAGATTCAAGGGATTAGATCTGATAGACTGAGTGCCTGATGAACTATGGATGGAGGTTCATGACGTTGTACAGGAAACAGGGATCAAGACCATTCCCAAGAAAAAGAAATGCAAAACGGTTGTCTGAGAAGGGCTTACAAATAGCTGAAAAAAGAAGAGAAGCCAAAGGCAAAGGAGAAAAGGAAAGATATACCCATTTGAATGTAGAGTTACAAAGAATAGCAAGGAGAGATAAGAAAGCCTTCTTCAGTGATCAATGCAAAGAAATAGAGGAAAATGACAGAATGAGAAAGACTAGAGATCTCTTCAGGAAAATTAGAGATACCAAGGGAACACTTCATGCAAAGATGGACACAATAAAGGACAGAAAAGGTATGGACCTAACAGAAAGAGAAGAGATTAAGAAGAGGTGGCAAGAATACACAGAAGAACTATACAAAAAAGATCTTCACGACCCAGATAATCACAATGGTGTGATCACTCACCTAGAGCCAGATATCCTGGAATGCAAAGTCAAGAGATGCGAATACCAGACCACCTGACCTGCCTCCTGAGAAATCTGTACACAGGTCAAGAAGCAACAATTAGAACCGGACATGGAACAACAGACTGGTTCGAAATCAGAAAAGGAGTACATCAAGGCTGTATATTGTCACCTTGCTTATTTAACTTATTTGCTTGTGCAGAGTACATCATGTGAAATGCCAGACTGGATGAAGCACGAGGTGGAATCAAGATTGCCGGGAGAAATACCAATAACCTCGGAGATGCAGATGACACTACCCTTATGGAAGAAAGTGAAGAACTAAAGAGCCTCTTGAGGAAAGTGAAAGAGGAAAGTGAAAATGTTGGCTTAAAACTCAACATTCAAAAAACTAAGATCATGGCATCTGGTCCCATCATTTCATAGCAAATAGATGGGAAAACGATGGAAACAGTGACAGACTTTATTTTGGGGGGCTCCAAAATCACTGCAGATGATGACTGCAGCCATGAAATTAAAAGAGGCTTACTAAAGCTTTGGAAGAAAAGCCATGACCAACCTAGACAGCATATTCAAAAGCAGAGACATTACTTTGCCAACAAAGGTCCGTCTAGTCAAAGATATGGTTTTTCCAGTAGCCATGTATGGATGTGAGAGTTGGACTATAAATAAAGCTGAGTATCGAAGAATTGATGCTTTTGTACTGTGGTGTTGGAGAAGACTCTTGAGAGTCCCTTGGAGTGCAAGGAGATCAAACCAGTCAATCCTAAAGGAAATCAGTCCTGAATATTCATTGGAAGGACTGATGCAGAAGCTGAAGCTCCAATACTTTGGCCACTTGATGGGAAGAGCCAACTCATTGGAAAAGACCCTGATGTTAGGAAAGACTAAAAGTTAGAAAAGAAAGAAAACAACAGAAAATGAGATTGTTAGATAACACCATGGATTCGCAGGGCATGAGTAAGCTCTGGGAATGGGTGATAGAGAAACCCGAAAAGCCGCAGTCCACGGAGTTACAGAATAATCCGACACGACTGAGAGAATCAACTGAGCAGACCAAAGCCTAACACAATAAACAAATAGAAACCTCTTAAGTATAACAACCCCAGAAAAATACACCTGTCTCAAAACTTTCATTTCGCAAGATCTGTTTTTGTATACACCATGTTGGCTTCATCCACCTGACAAAGCCTCCAAAAATTAGTAACCAGACAGCTTATATTTCTACGCATACTAAACGCACCACAAAAGACCCACCTTTAGAATGAGCACTCCTAACACAGTTTGGGTGAGCAGCGTCAAGGGTAACTCTGGGTCAAGAGTTTGTGGCAGATCTTTTCACTGAAGTGCGTGAAGGTTCTTTCATCGAAATATTACATTTAAAAGAAATCTATAATGAATTAAGATAGTAAATTCAATCTATATTGCGTGCAGTGCATGCTGGTTATGCAAATGAACCCTGAGTCTCCACCCCCGAAATTCACGCCTTTCCCCGCCCCAGCTCACGGGAAGCCAGCTTCTCGTCCCTTGTTCCCAGGCCCGTGACTCCATATTTTCTCCTCCTCGACACTCTGATTTCCTCTCAATAAGGATTTTGTTGACAGCTTAAGATAATGATATATGGGTGCTGGATTTGACACAGAGAAGTTTCACTATAATGTCGAATGAAATAGAGTGCCGAACCTCCTCAGTCATGCCCAGACTATTTGCGACCCCACGGACTATAGCCCTCCAGGCTCCTCCGTCCATGGAATTCTCCAGGTAAGAATACTGCAATGGGTAGCCATTCCCTTCTCCAGGAGAAGCTTCTCCAGGATCGAATCTGGGTCTCCTGCTTTGTAAGCAGACTCTTTACTGTATAAGCCATCAGGGTGACTCTAATCACTATTTAAAAAAAAAAAGCGACTGCCAAAATAGGAGAACTGAATCATCAGAAAAGACCCTGATGCTGGGAAAGATGAAAGGCATGAGAAGGGGACAACAAAGAACACTGGAGTGGGTTGCCATTTCCTTCTCCAGTGCATGAAAGTGAAAGTGAAAGTAAAATAAAGTCACTCAGTCATGTCCGACCCTCAGCGACCACATGGACTGCAGCCTTCCAGGCTCCTCTGTCCATGGGATTTTCCAGGCAAGAGTACTGGAGTGGGTTGCCATTCTCTGATAGTAATATATAGTATGTATAAATATAATATGGCTTCCCAGGTGGCTCACTGGGTAAACAATCTACCTGCAATGCAGGAAATGCAGGAGATGTGGGTTAGATCATTGGGTCAGGAAGATCTCCTGGAAGAGGGCATGGGAACCCACTCCAGTGTTCTGGCCTGGAGAATCCCCATGGACAGAAGAGCCTGGTGGGCTACAGTCCCTGGGGTCACAAAGAGTTGGACATGACTGAAGCAACTGAGGAAACACAGTACACAAATATAATCTAGATTAATTAAGGCTTAGGAAGGTTAGGTAATTTCCCCCAAATTGTAAAACTTACAAGACTTAAAATCAATCAGGAATTGAGCTAAAAAGACTTAGGCTTTTAAATTCTATGCTAAATTGTGACCACTGAGTTTCTATTTTATAGCAGTCTAATAAGTTATTTTCATCGTACTAAATATAGAGATAGGTCAATAAAAAGTACATATTCATATAGACATCTGATGTGAAAATACTCCACATCAAAGAATCAAAGCAGAGATCCCCACAATCCTGGGTTTGTTTGTGTGCACACATATACATCACTGATTCCACTGAGAGTGAATATCTCTACTCTTAAGGCAGACAGTGAGAAAGTCATGACATAAGAAACAATACTTCACAGTCCTCTGAAACCTAATGTCCCCTCACAGAGAAGGAATTCCTAGGAATCACAGATATCAGCCAGGGCACAACAGCTTTGATGAGGTAGCTACTGTTTCCTCAATAATCAAGAAAATTTCTGGGAGGAGGAACAGTGTTGGGCCCCACAGACACTCCCAGGGATTTGCTGTGGATGCGGGAAATATTAAGGAATCCCCAAAGACTTCATCATCCTTATTAATTATTCACCTGAAAGAAGAGAGACAGAAAGACTGGCCCCAGAGACCATTAAGACACCTTTCTTCCATACTGGTAGCAAATTCCTGCCTAGATGATTCATTCCAAAGAGTAAATGGAAGTATGCTAATGCTTGGATTTTTTTCCCCCTCTTTATCTAGGATTTCACTAATTTATTTATTCATTGTTTTAGCAAATGGAGATATCATACTCTGGTGTGCATGCTCAGTTGCTCAGTTGTGTCCGACTCTTTGTGACCCCATGGACTGTAGCCTGCCAGGCTCCTCTGTCCATGAGATTTTCCAGGCAAGAATACTGGAATGGGTTGCCATTTCCTCCTCCAGGAGATCTTCTCTACCCAGGGATCAAACCCGTGTCTCTTCCTTGGCTAGTGGATTCTTTACCACTGCACCACTTTGGCAGGAGTAGAAAATAAACCAGGGTAAGTAAAGAATATAGTGTGTTGAATAATAACAGCTAAGGATGGGGGAAAAAGCAGGGAAGGGCCTGGAAGTGTTAGCAGAAGACAGAGATTTACAGTGTTAGACTGGGGGGAGGGGTGCAGGGCGCTGGGAAAGACCTCACAGGGAAGGCTATGTTTCACTAAACATGCACACACGAGTGCATCCCAGATGGGAAGTTCCAGATGAGCTGGTGATTTCTTTTCTTTTTTTTTTTTTTTTTGCTTTACCACAAGGCATGTGGGATCTTAGTTCCCTGTCCAAGGATTGAACTCAGGTCCCCTGCATTGGAACTGTGGAGTCTTTACCACCGGGCTGCCAGGGAAGTCCCTGGTGATTTCTAAATATGAAGTTTAGGTATCAAATGGAGCCTACTGCTACCTGAAGTGTCAAAATGGAATTACATACCTATTCTTTAAAAGCATTTTAAAAATATGCCCTCCAATGGCTTTGTTATCTGTAGCAGGGGTTGGCTATCTGTTTTCTGTAAAAGGCCAGAAAGTAAATATTTCAGGCTTTGTGGGCCATGTGGTCTTTGTCAAAACTACTCAGATCTGCCTTTGTGGCATGAAAGCAGCCATAGTTGATAAGTGAATGGGTATGGCTGTGTGCCAATCAAACTTCATTTACAAAAGAAGGTGAAAGGCTGGATTTGGACAGTGGGCTACAATTTGCCAACCTATGTATAATAGTTTATGGCTCAAGTAAAATAAACCAATTCCTACAAGATACATTTTATTTCTTTAATTTACTATGTCCTCCAGGGCTTCCCTGGTGGCTCAGTGGTAAAGAATCTGCGTATAAAGCAGGAAACATAGGTTCAATCCCTGGGTTGGGAAGATCTCCTGAAGAAGGAACTGGCAACCCACTCTAAGATTCTTGACTGGAAAATTTCATGGACAGAGGAACCTAGCAGGCTATAGTTCATGAGGTTCATGGGGTTGCAAAGAGTCGAACACGACTGAGCGAGTAAACAACAACAAATGTCCTCCTGTATAATTAAGAACAAAATGTAATGAACACCTATTACATGCTAAAAATAGTACTAGGCTTGAGATTATCAAAATGACAACAGTCCTTGTCTTTAAGGAGTTGAATTTTGTTATGAAGAACACACTCAATCCATGAAATATAGAGATTGTGATATTAGAAGTAAGAGCCAAATGCAATGGGATGCCTAGAATAAAAGACTTTGATATCAACCTGGGGATGAAGGAAGGCTTTATAAGAAGTCAGTGTTTCACTGGAGGCTTGAAGTTGAATAAGAGGAGTAAGGGTTTGCTCAGTAGAACTGCAACATTGGAAAAAAAATTCAGTGGGTGCCAAGGCAAATGAATTTGAGAGAACAGGCTTGTTTAGGGGAAATTACAAGGCTAGAAGAAAGGAAACAGCAGGAGGTAAAGCCACATAGAAATCAGGGCCAGATCCTGGAGGGCTGTCTCTGTAGGATTTTACTCAGCCAGTGGCGGCTAGTCATTAAGGAACCTTGGTTAAGAGAGGAACATGATCAAATTTGCATAAGGGAAAGAGGACTAGAAACACAGTTGTAAAGGAATTGAGGGAGAAAGCAAGCCAAAGATGTAGAGATCAGAAGAGACACTGGACTAGGTAGGATGCTGATTGAAATTGGAATAGATGGGGAGATACTTAGAACCACAAAGATGCTTGGGGGCAAACTGTATCTAGTAGGGGGCTGGGAAGGGGTAATCTAGGATGACTTAAACATTTCTGGTTTGAGCAACTGGGAGGATGATACACTAAATCACTAAGATGAGAACGAGCAGAAGGGAATTAGGTCTGGTGTGTGTCTGTGTGTGGGGGGGCATGTGGAGAAGAAAGATGTTCAGATTTTGAAAGTGATATTTTATCTCTAAAAACATAAATAAAACACATTCCCAAATCTGGGAAAATAGAATCTGGCCAGTTTACATCTTTCTTGAGCCTTCATCTTCTTCTCTCAACTACAATGGTTCCTTCGCAATCAAGTAATACATAGTTTTGGAAACTGTTCACAAATGACTACACTTAGCATAATAAAAAATGAAGTGTGGTGTTTTAAATTCCTCTGAGTCCATTATACATCATAGCCCATGACTCTTAACTTCGTAGAATTTGTAACTTCTTTGGAAAATTTGGAATTATTAGCCAAAAGGGAGAAAAGGCTTGGTCTATTTGTAAAGACTTGAATGTATGGAGTTGCTGTCTCCTGCGACTTTAGTTCTTGCAGCAGCTGATGGTTCCACAGAAGGCTACAGACAAACCCAGAAAGAGAAAAGAATGGGACGCTTTCTTGAAAGCATGGCGGCTGCATTGATCAGGCTTTGGAAAAGTCATTTCTCAAAGGAGACAAAACTGTCCCCAGAGTCAATTGGTTCTTAACCCCATCCTTAGGACGTGGCTGAAAAAACAATGTTCCTAGGAGAGAAAGTTATCAAATAATAAATGAAGAGGGACTACGAAGACATCTCAAAAGCTGTGTATTATCAAATATGTGGCATCTTAAAAATATCATTCAGTTACATTTTTGATTATGGGTAATGGACCAAGTTGTTTCATAATCACAGACATAATGTACCAGAAACTTGAATAATTGAAGCCTGAAGAGTTCATTCAGACATGGAAAAGTCTGTATGGGCTACTTCAGTTCATCACCCTTCATCCTCTCCACCATCTCATTGTCTTTTGCTACTACCTGCCAATCAGCAGTCATAAGACATCAAATAATCTCCATCTTCCCCTAGGTCCCAATTTTTTCAGTGTTCCCAGTTTATATTTCCACCATTGTGAATTTTTAATGACTTCGTTTCAAATTAAGTGCATGTAATTTTAACTTTTTTTTTTTAAGTTGGAAACACGAGGTTCATTTTGGGGAAATTATAAAATGAACACAACTCACAGGCTAAACCCTGTGATACTATGAACTACTTTCATAGTATCTTGAGATAAAGTCAGGAGGTGTGTGACTGTCTAAACGACTTAGAACAGTGTTCTTCATTTTTATTTTTATCCTTAATGCAGTAGAGACATTTTAAGAATAAAGACGTCTAATTTCAGAGCCAAGCACACATAGAGTCAAGGAAATGTCACAACACAATGGCTGGGAAAGCTGCAAACATGTCTTAGAATTACAGTTGGATTGCTTTTTAAGGTGTGATAATTTAGTGACCCTGGGGTCAGGAAGATCCCCTGGGCAAGGAAATGACAACCCACTTCAATATTCTTGCCTGGAGAATCCCATGGACAGAGGAGCCTGGTGGGATATGGTCCATGGCGTCGCAGAGTCAGACTCGACTGAGCGACTAAATAGCAACAACTGTATAGAGTACAGTAGTATAATATCTTTATTTCAAGCCCAGGATGTCCAGAGGCAAACATAAAAGCTTGCTATTTTTTGTGTTTGTTTTTTACGTATTATTTGTGTGAAAAGTCTTATAAACTTATTACAGTACAGTACTATATAGCCAATTGTGTTAGTTGGGCACCTAGGCTAACTTTGTTGGACTTAATGAATAAATTGGACTTACGATCTCAATCTTGGAACAGAGCTCTTTCATATGTAGGGGACTTAGGATACTTGGTCGAATGCATCCACCTTCCTTGTCTCAATCCACATCATCTTTTAAAATTAAAGAGTTTTTTCTCAAAACATTCATCCAAGGTTTATGCAGGTTATCCTAAAGTTCAAATCAGAGTATTCTCAATGAAGCATTTACCCTGAAGTCTGAAATCACCTTTTTTTTTTTCCTGCCTCCTCATTTCTTCATTCAGGTTGCTACAGCTTAGGACAGAGTCCCCAGATGCGGTGCCCATGGGAACCACAAAGACCAGTGTGTGTGTGTTGGGGCGGGGGGCAGTCCATGAGCTGTCCACATCTCCTGGTTGCTTTTTCCTAGAATTCCCAGGATTACAGTGTTTATGTGTGTAAAATATATTTGTCTTTATATTATGAAAACTGTCAAATATGAGCAAAGACAGAGACTAGACTAATGACCACACAGAAGTTTTGGGGCAGGTATCTGCTCTGCAGCTGAGCACCTATATATATGGTTTTCTGATTGGCCCACACAATCAGGATTGAGAACCACTGTGCTCAAATGTTGACCAGATTTGGGTTGGGTTCTAGTAAGTCTTTTCTTCCTAGAACATTCAAGACATTAACTACCACCCAAGAAAGATGCAAATTTACCACAAGATGTGATTTTCTGAACAAAACGTGAGCTTTAAGGCACCCAGCAGTAAGCGTGTTCTGCTTTCTTTTATTGAACAAATGCAGTGATGCCATAACCTCATTCATTCCTCATTCATTCAACAACCACAACAACAAATGACTTGAACCTGACACTCAGAGATGAAAACCTATACTCTTAGCCACTACAATATCCTGGCTGGTGGATACAAAGCTTGAGAGATGCTCTTCAGCCTGGAGTCAAGTTCTGTGGAGGCAGAGAGAAGTACAGTGCGGAGTTACTAGACAGAAGGTGTGGCAGTCAGAATAACAGCCCCTGCCCCCAAAGATGGCCACCTCTTAATTCCTGTGACTATGTTACCTTACCTGGCAAAAGGGGCTGTGTAGCTGTGATTAAGTTAAGGGATCCTGAGATAGTGAGGTTATTATGGATTATCCAGACGAATGCAACGTCATCAAAGAGTCCTTACCAGAGGGAGGCAGAGGTGGCTGTGTGTGTGTGTGTGTGTGTGTGTGTGTGTGAGAGAGAGAGAGAGAGAGAGAGAGAGAGAGAGAGAGAGAGATTGATTTGAAGATACTAGGCTGACAGCTTTAAAGATGGAGGAAAGAGCCATAACCCAAGAAATGCAGGCAACTACTAAAAGCTGGAGAAGGCAAGGCACAGATTCTCCCCCAGAGCCCCCAAAAGGAATGCAGCCTTTGGTCTCAGTGGAGTGAGACTGACATCCAAAACTGTATGACATTAGATTTCTGATGCTTTCGATTTATGATAATTTGCCACATTAGTGATAAATAGGAAACTAACAGAGAAGGAATAGAGGGAGCATTAGAAGAGAATGTTGGTGAGGTCAAGGGGACTGAGTTCAGATGACGATAGGCTCCCAAACACTGTAGAAGGTAGATCTCGACCTGTCAGATTTTTATCTCCTGGTGCTAAAGTGCTGCTTCACACTATAGGTATCCCGCCAATGATTTAAGCTGGAAAGTTTCCAAGACTAGAATCCTGAAAGCACTTTCCCCACTAATTAGAATTTTAGAAAGTTACACATAGTAAATATTTCAGGCTTGTGGTTCATATAGTCTTTGTCACAACTACTCAGATCTGCCAATGCAGCACAAAGGCGGCCATAAACCACATGTAAACAAAAGTTCCAATAAAATTTTAGTCATCAGTTCAGTTCAGTTCAGTCGCTCAGTTGTGCCCGACTCTTTGAGACCCCATGGACTACAGCACGCCAGGCCTCCCTGTCCATCAGCAACTCCTGGATTTTACCCAAACTCATGCCCATTGAGTTGGTGATACCATCCAACCATCTCATCCTCTGTCACCCCCTTCTCCTCCTGCCCTCAATCTCTCCCAGCATCAGGGTCTTTTCAAATGAGTCAGCTCTTCGCATCAGGTGGCCAAAGTTGAGCCACCAAATATCAGGTGGCTGAGTTTCAGCTTCAACATCAGTCCTTCCAATGAACACCCAGAACTGATCTCCTTTAGGATGGACTGGTTGGGTCTCCTTGCAGTCCAAGGGACTCTCAAGAGTCTTCTCCAACACCACAGTTCAAAAGCATCAATTCTTCAGCGCTCAGCTTTCTTTACAGTCCAACTCTCACATCCATACGTGACTACTGGAAAAACCATAGCCTTGACTAAAAGGACTTTTGTTGGCAAAGTAATGTCTGTGCTTTTTAATATGCTGTCTAGGTTGGTCATAACTTTCCTTCCAAGGAGTAAGCATCTTTTAGTCATAGGCACTAAAATTCTAATATCATAATTTTCAAGTCACAAAATATTATTATTCTGACTTTTTTCAACCATTTAAAATTGCAAAAAGCTTTCTAGGCATGGAGATCATACAAAAACAATTTGGCCCACTGACTGTAGTTTGCCAACCCCTGATATAAAGAGATTGGGGTCACTTAGGCCCCTATGCACATTTATTTGGCATCTGCTCTCACATGGCCAAGACCCAGTCCCTAGCACCCTGCATCATGAGCTACATGTATCAGCTAGATTCATGAGAGCAAGAGCCTCATCTGCTTTACTGACCCTGGTGTTCCCAGTACCCAAGATAGTACATAGGAATTAATTACCACTGAAGAAAAAATAATTCACAAATAATAAATATCTGTCAGTCTAAGAACTACATGGATAAGGTACATCATGAGTCCAATAGGAAATTGGAAACTCACCAACTCATGTAATACTGTGCCTATGAGGGAGAATATCTTCTGGATTTGAATAAATTGCTAAGAAACAGTCTTTTGAAACAAAGCCTGTAGATGAGCCCCCAAATGCCAGTATACGGGGGCAGAAAATAAGTGTAAGAATATGAGAGCTGAGGAATAATGAAACTATGACACTCACACTCACACATCAGATCTCTTATGAACAAGAAGACACAAACACAAAGGTCAGTGTTGCCCTGTGACACTCACTACATGGGCCACGAAGCAATAAACAAGCACCCAGAAGCGTGCCAAAGCCCACCAGCACAGCCTAGAATGTTTCTGGCTGTTCTTCAATTCTGAAATACACACTCCAGGCCAGCATTTTTCTTTGGTGACTGTTTATCTCATAAGTGGATGACTCATTTTAAGGCTCTCCGGATCCAGTTTTTGAGAGGTTGTCACAGGATTTTTTCTTTTAGATTGAAAGTGGATGATTTCTAATTTGCTTTCATTTCATAAATGTGAGATTGAAAGTGACCCAATGTTTCTGGATAGACAAAAGACCTTGATATTTTTAAAAATATCCTTTCATTCTGGGATACCATGGGGCAGCACTAATAAAGGGGAACAAAAGGATATAGCACAGTGGTTCTCGGGGTGATTTTGCCCCCTCAGGGGACATTTGGCAATTTCTGGAAACATTTTTGGCTATCATGACTCTCAGGTGGGTTTCCTACTGGCAACTAGTGAGTAGACATCAGGGATTGGCTCAACATTCTACCATACACAGGATAGCCCCCTGTGCCCACAATGAAGAACTACCTGGCTCCAAATGTTCACAATACAGAGATGGAGAAAACCTGGCCTAGCATGAGTTAGGTCTGCTCTTAGGTCCAAATCACACGCCATCTCCTTAAAATGATGGTGTCAGAAGATATTAACACTCAAGTATCAGTTTTGTTTATCATCAAAGGTATGAACCCTTATATATACCCTTATGCATGCTATCCATGATTATGTATATTATACATGTAGTTTTCTGTATGTTATATAAATAAACAGAATCCTAGAAGTTATTTAGAATTAGCATTAAGAAGGACAAATGCCACAAGCCAATTTAAAAGAGGCAAACAAAAAAGCCTCAAATCTTCATTAGCTGGAGAACAAATCACCGAAAGCATTAACTAAAGAGATTTCCTTCCCACCAGAAGTATATGTCTCCACATTGAGAAAAAAGAAGCAAAAGGCAAACTGAAAAACCAACCATCTAATATCTGTGATTTATTCAGAAAGGTCATTCTTCTGAGCTAAATCGCATCTTTACAAACAGACTTGATTTTCCCATGAAATAAAATTGACTGAAATGATTTTGGTTTTGGTCTATACCACATTGTTTTCTTATGTCCTTGAGACTCGTCTCTAATTGCAGCATCTCTTTAACCTCATCCAACTGTAAACTTCCCAAAGCCCAGTGAGCCAACAAGAAGTGATGCAAGGCTGCTCAAAATACGGCCTGTAGACCTGGGGCAGTAGAATTACCTGGGCAGATGATTCTTGTCAACATGTAGGTTTTTGGGCTCTAAGGCAGATTCTGGGAATTAGGGTCACAAGGAACAGGGCCCAAGTACCTTCGCCATAAACCAGAATCCTCAGAAGATTCTCATCTTTGCACAATAAAGATTGGGACCCACTGGGATGGCAGTAAAGACTTGGATTCATATGGTTATGAGCTCTTTGGCATGATTCAGAACATCTCTAAGCCTCAGTTTTCTCATAAATAAGATGGAGCAAAGAATAATGCTTACTCCCAGGTTTGTAGTGATGGTATGAGACAATGCAAGTGAATTGCTTGCTGAGTGTGTATGAGTTCCCAGCAAGCCCTGAATACATGGTAATTAAAGTTATAATTGGACTTCACATGGTAAAGAATCTGCCTGCCATGCAGGAGACTGGAGTTCAGTTGCTGGGTTAAGAAGGTCCCCTGGAGAAGGGAATGGCAACCCACTTGACTATCCTTTCCTGAAGAATTCCATGGACAGAGAAGCCTGAAGGGGTACAGTCCATGGGGTCGCAAAGAGTCAGATTGGACTGAGTGACTAAGCATGCTTACACACACACAAAGTTATAATTAATTTTAACCATCATTCCTCTAAATTGGCCTCCCTTTCAAAAACTTAGCAGTTTTAGTGATATCAAAAACTCTTTAAGAAATGTGTGTTGAATTCATGAATAAACAGTTCTACTATGAGTAAGATGGAGGAGCACATGGCAACCAACTCCATATTCTTGCCTGAAGAATCCCATGGACAGAGGAGCCTGGTGGGCTACAGGCCATAGTGTTGCATAGAGTCAGACACGACTGAAGCGACTTAGCATGCACACATGCACAGCGGGATTGTGATTCCACATAGGTGAGAAGCAGAAGAAAAGACCAGATCAGTAAGTTAAGGGTGGGAAAACTGGCATGCCATTTAGATAAACCATGCCAGGGGCTGAATATCTTTTGTCTTCTACTGTGGCCACCTGTCATTTACTAATAATTAATACTTGCTGAAGCATGGCATAAGTTTAAACACCAGGCTCACAACCACATTTCTGAAAAGGGCTGCCTAGTTCTTTAGAACTCCAAAATAAACACATCTCCAATGACAAGGAAATCCCTTCCCCATGAGTTTCCGGGCAAAGTTGAGGGTATTTGCATAGCTGTCACACTCCTGTTTGGGCTCGTCAAAGGGGTTATTCCTTTCTGACCTCAACAAAATAACTTTTGCTAATTCTTCTTCTCTTGATTCTTCTAGCACTCCTTCTCAACAGGTCTTTAGGAATATTTAATACTTCTATATCTCGCTTAATTTTTTGTATTATTTATCTATTCTGCTTTTTTTCAAAAGCAGACACTTTAGAAAATTCTGAAAATTTGGTTGGTATAACAGTGCATTTTTACTTTTTGCCTTAGTATATTAGCTATTGATTGCTAGTACAAGAGGTGCCAAAATATGTTAGAGTAACATGATGGAAAAATGGACTTCACTCATTCAACAAATATTAACGAGTACCTTTGAAAAGCCAGGCACCGTTCTAGATACTGTGGATTCATTGGGGAACAAAACAAAGAGCTCTCCTGTCATGGAGTGTCTAGGCCAGTGGAGGAAACTGATGAGAAATAAACATAATCAATGAGTCGATTACACAGCAAGTGATAAGGTGATAAGCCCCAAAGAAAATGAGAAGGTAGAGGAAAGTGAGGGGCATCAGGAGTGTTGGGAAGGTTTCCAGGGCAACCTTACTAAGAAGGTGATAATTTGAACTAACTCTTATGGAGGTGAGGTAATGAGCCAGGCAGATATCAGGAGATGAGCATCCCAGACAAGTATGAGTTGACACAGGGGCAGCTTGAGGCAGTGGCTAAAAGCAAAGGTTGGCAAGCTTGGTTGCCTGGGCTTGAGTCCCAGTTCTGCCACTTTCCAGCCATGTGGCTTTTCACAAGCTTATTTTCTCTCCCCATGCTTTGTTTTCCTAATCTATGAAATGGGGATGATGACAAGCCAGGGCCTGGAAAATTACTGCCTGTGAACCAAATCCCATCTACTGATTGTTTTTGCAAATAAAGTTTTATTGGCACATAGCCACAGTCATTCCTTTCGGAACTGTCTACAACTGCTTTCACACTACAATGGCGGAGTTGAGTGGTTCTAACAGAGACTGTCTGGCCTGTAAAGGTGGAAATATTTAATATATGACTCTTTATAGAGAAAGTTTGCTGGCCCCTGGACTAAACTAAAAGTAAAGGCACACCTATGATTAGGGTTTCTCTTTGGGATCATCATTCTCCTCTCAAGATTTTGTTTCTCTGGGCAACATCCCAAAGAACCTATAAAGATATCACATGACATAGTAAGACTTGGGGACATTGTAAAGCATGTAAAAGCTGGAGTGAAATAAAAGTGGTTCTCTGCAAATGGCCTATTTGTCTGGATTACTGATAAACCAAAATTGAAATGAACACTGTGAAACCCAGTGCTGTGCTACCACCACTCAAAAAACAACAAACAAACAAACAAAAAAACTCCCAAACGTCACTCATCACATCTTGTTTCACGCATACATTTTGTTTCAGTGGAAAGAACCTTTGGCAGGGAAGAGACACAACCACATATTCGAAGTTCCCAAAGGTGAAAACGTCAGAACAAAAGGCCAGTTTCATCTCTGTGTATCCTGAGTTGAATTGTGGACTTGTCTACCAGCCACCGATTTAATTCTGAGTTTTAAGATTCACTTGAATCTTGGATGGGGAAGAGATAAAAGAGCCTGCACAGATCCCAAGAGTGTGGAAAAATGGAGACCCTTTCAAGAATTAGAAACTTCTCAATGACAGCTCCAGCAGCTGATGGTTTTGCTTGTCTTTCTATAATTAAATTTAGTTCACTGAATTTAGAATGACAGACTTCCAGAGATGGATTGGACCTTGGAGATATGGCTAACATTGTCCACTCTCTGCTAGCTACTGTTCTAAGTCCTTTATTTATATTAACTCATGTAATTCTTACAACAACTCTAAGAACTTTGTTACCATTATTATTCCCATATTTCAGATGAGATTATTTTAACGTGTCAAGATCACGCACCTAGTAAATGGCAGAATTGGAATTTGAAGCCAGGATGTAGATTCCAGAATCTAGTCACTCACAACCATATGTATTTCACCACTTCTCCTGATGAATCAGTCCAATCCCTACCTTTGCAAAGGAGCAAAGAAAAATCCAAAGAAGTTAGGTGACCCCTACAGTAGCAGTGGGATCTGCATTGTAAGAGTCACATTCTGCCTTTTCCACCACCGAATCTTTTCATTCTGAGACATACCCTTATAATAGTATAAACCAGAAATTATGTAAAAATCCAAAAGCTTAAGGTTTTACTCTTTTATAAAGCAGAACACATTCTATTTATGATTAGGCTTATCTAATGTCTGAGCTGTTCTGCAAAGCCCGTATTTATCATAGCCACGGCAACTAAAACCTTGCCCTGAGTTTAAGAAGTCTAGAGGGGGACATAAGCTACTTTACCCTTTCAGACCTGAAAACAGCCTGTGCTGAATCTTTGTAGAAATCAGCCCAGATCCACTTCATCACGGCACGCTCCTTTCTGGTCCGATTTGCTCATTTCAAGCTGCTCCAATATCATCAATCAATCTAAAAATAATGTTCCCATAAATCTCCATTGGCACAGACAGACTTAGCTGTCACACATCTCAGACACTAATCAATCCACTTTTCTTCCCAAATCACAAGACAAATGTGGAAGAATCACAACACTATATCACAATAATCTGGAAAAGAGGAAGTATAGATATTTATATTGCTTACCCATGAATTACATTCAGCTGTGTCTTTGCTGTCCTCTCTAATTTCACTGAGCTAAGCTTGGAGTAGGAACTTGAGTCTGTTTAAAAAAAATTATTTTTTTGATGAAAAATACATCCTGAAATGGCAGATTGCAGCGAGTGTCTGAGAAGTGGCCCAGCTGGCATAGCTGTGACTCCCACGATACCTTTTGTTGCCAGAGACCTCCGCTACCATACGTCTCGGGACCAAAAAAAAAATGCTATCTTTTCATCGGACCATTGAGAAGTTCCTGTCCCTTCAGAATGGAGACAGGCTGTGTCACTGAGTGAGTGAGTGAGTGAGTGTGCGAGTGACTGTGTGTGTGTGTGTGTGTGAAAGCAGTGTTAAGGGGGAGGAACAAAAAGAATGCAGAGAAATTGAAACTGGATTTCCTGATTTTTATTTTAATAAGACTATTTTGAAGAGATATTCTGGAGTTAGAAAAGGATTCCTCTAAAAAAATCCCCTTTTCCACAGGGATCTACAAATGGTAATTGGATTGTAACTGTGCAAACTGTCCTTATTAGGAATCAACCAAAGAATGACGGAAGCCTCGGGTAAAACCTCTGAGAGCGTGATAAAGCACATAGGGTGCTTTCTTTGTTTAGGATAAAGTCTCAATTCTTACATTCCATTTTAAAAACACTGACTTCTTCATTTTTCTAACACTAGTTAAAAAAGAAACATTAAAAAAACAAAAAGGTTTCATTCTCCCTTATACTGAAGCACAACACATGCTCTGAATTTTACGCTCTTTGTAAAACAATAGTCCTTGAGAAGTTGTTCATTTCCTGCACAGGGGGTGTGGAGGTCAGAGTCGGGGGAGCCACTGTGGCCCCGTTTAAGAGGGTGCAGGTTGGGGGTGGGGGCAGCGGGGAGACAGCCTTGAAGAACGGAGAGAGAAGGAAACATTAAAAACATACCGTGATCACTAATTACCTTGATCTCCATGTATTCCACATGGCACGGAACCAAAAATAACTCAAAAAGACATCTTTGTTTTCCAGTCAATATGAAGTTATAGTTCTCCTGTGGTCGCAAGTGAGTTCCAACAAAAGAATCACTGTGATTATAACTGACAAACTGAGCAATGATTTCATGGAAGAGCTTACTGACTCAAAATTTAGGGACTCGGTACATTTTTTACTAGGATTCTGTGAGGTTAATCATCACTTGAAATAAGCCACACGCAGCTTCTGTTGCTCCTGATATTTATTTAGTGAGAGAAAAGAATTTAAAAACAATAAAATACATCAGATGTTTTTCTTTACTAGAACAATTACACTTAAAGAGAAATTCAGAGTAAAAATTTGCCTGTTGTAGCATATACCCTCACCTCCACTACCCTCAAAACTCAGATGTTGAAAAGTCATCATTTCAGCAGATAGTGAATAAGGTTCATGTAATCTGAATACTCATTTATGGAATTTAGACCCACCAATCAAAGTTATTTAATATGCTACTTTGCATGGAAATGATAAATATGCAATTCATTTGTCATTGTTAGGCAAGTGATCTTTCAGTTTATGAATAGATGGAAACAGCCTGTAGTCCTCAGTGAGCCCTTATTAAGTGTCAGATATTGTTCTAAACATTTTATGGGCACTGACTCACTTAACTGATGAAAGAATTATAAAAAGTAGTTTACATTTTTATCCTCATATAATAGATGAAAAACAGAAGCTGAAGAGGTTAAGTAACTTACTCCCAAATTCACAGCTCATAAGTAATGCAGCTGTGATCCCAACTATATTGAAGTTTTTCTATGAAATTGGCTGGAAGACAAAGCCATAGTTCACAAGCAGCCGTAGTCAGAGCCACGTCATGGTGTTCAGTAAGAAACAGACACAGGGATTTAATGAGTACAATTACCTAAGCCTGGAGTGGCCTGTTCATTTGATGGAGATACACACTGTCAGGTCCATGAACGTTTCATGTGAAAGTGAGCACTTCTTCAAGTGGCTAATCTCAAGTAATCTCAAGAGACAATGTCTTGTGAAATTCCTGGTTTGTTTTAACAGTGGAAACAAGTCAAGCCTTGAGAGGATATGCAGAAATAATGGAGAAGCTGAGTATCTCTGGCATTTTTTGGGAAAATGCATTCAAGCCAGAAAAACCAAGGGTGACATAAGGAATCTTCTTTAAGATTCAAATACTCTTTAAGTAGAACCAAGAAGAGGCCAAAAAGTCACCCAACCAGCTTTTGAAATAAGTATCAGGAAGCAGTCATAAGGTCCAATCTCTGGAAGAGTTTTGCCATCCAGAAAAAAATGCCAGGAACACGGTAATCTTTTACCCACTTAACTCTTGATTAGCCAAGGATACCAAGCAACAATTTACAGCCTCAAAATCTAAGCCATTAAGCATTTACTCCTGACTCTTATTCTGGATTATTGCTGTTTATATCACTAGGGACATTTTGCAGTTTCAGGGCAAAAATATTATAGAACCACTCTCAAACTTTTGGAGTGAACACATTTCTGATGATACCACTGTTTTGCTTAAAACCCTTTGATGTCTCCTCTTTAGCTCATGGATAAAGTTCAGATTCCTCTGCATGGCATCCATTCCCATGTGTGCTGATTTAAACAGAATAAAATCAAATATTCATTGCAAAACAGAAAATAATAATAATAATTGAAAATATTGCGTATGTATTAGGTGATATGCACTACACATGTGGAATGCATTCACTCCCACAATTGCATTTTACGGGTGTGGTCATGGAGATAGAGAAACAGAGGAAAAGACTCACAGGCTGCACGAAGACTTCTTCATGGGCTCTCAGCTAGATGACCCATCCCAGTCTCCTTTGTACAGAGTAGTGGTCATATGACTAAACTCTAAGCAGTGGACTGTAGGAGGAAGTGATAGGCTTCATTTCTAGCCTTGGCTCATAAAAACCTGGAGACAACATCTCTCAAAGCTACATGAGGTCATCCCAGGCATGGGCCACACTTCTCAATATTCATGCCCGAGCATCCCCTGCTCTTCAGTTCTGACCATCTCTGTGATGTGCCTTAACCAGTCAAACGTGGCAGAAATGACAGTGAGATAATTCTGGACCTAAGACTTAAGAAGTCCTGGCAATTTCCACTTTTGCATTCTTGGGACCCTTGAACCACCATGTCATAACTGTGGCTACTCTACTGGAGAGACCACCTGGAGAGGCCACATGGAGCGTGAGAAGAGCTTAGGTGTCCCCATGTCTCAGCTCAACCCAGCTTCCAGACAACCTCCCAGCTGAGTGAAGTCTTATGAGTGACCTCTGTCAAGGCCAGCAGAAGTGTTCAGCTGAGCCCAGATCAGATTGCAGGACCATCAGCGAATAAAGCAGTAGTTGTTTTAGGCCACCGAAGCTGGGAGGCGGGGAGGGCGGGGGTTGTTTTGAGGCAGTGAATAACCAAATCAATATATTCTTGTGTTGAAGACAGTGGAGCAACAGGAAAAAACAGCTTGGGTCCTTGAATCCTTGTTTGGAACACAGCCATCCTACCAATCATAGAGACTATGACAATATGAAAGTGAAAGAGAAAGAGAAAGGCGCTCAGTCGTGTCCGACTTTCTGTGACCCCACGGACTGTTCTCCAGGCAAGAATACTAGAGTGGGTAGCCTTTTCCTTCTCCAGGGGATCTTTCCAACTCAGGGATCGAACCCAGGTCTCCAGCCACCAGGAATGCCCAACAATATGAGTGAGTAACAAACTTTATGGTGAGATGTGGGAACGTTTGGGATATGGCAATCAACCTCACCTTTTTATTTTTATTTATTTATTTAGTTTTTACATGTGCATATGTTTATTTACTTAATATAAATTTATTTATTTTAATTTAAGGTTAATTACTTTACAATATTTTATTGGTTTTGCCATGCATCAACATGAACCTTTTTAAACTTCTTTTGTACACACAGATCACAATTCTAAACAGTTTGAATCTGGAGTCCTATCCCTGGAACTTCTCATGTACTTCTCCCCACTGATCCACATGGCAGGTCATTCCTTCAGTTTCAACATTTTCACATGGAAAGAAAGTAGCTGATCAATTGGATGGTAAAATAAAAACTATTCTTTTTAAGTCATTTTGCAGAACATGTAGAAAGTCTTTTATGAACAAGAGGATAAATAGTTTTAAATAATATATAACAAATATTTAGAAACAGGTGATGCTTCTATCTTTTAGAATTATGACTTGATATGATGATATGGCATAGTGAAATTTCATCTAGATCATATTTATTACTGATAAAACTTTTGCTGGTCCAATTACCCTCTTTTGACCAGTAACATAGAACTAGCACTTGAGGTCTTAATATTTTTTGTGATGGTACATAAAAAATGTGAAAAATGGTTAAGGACATTTCAATCCTTCTGATACTGTACAGAGTACAGTGAAGATGTGGTATCTTTTAGTTGCATTATCAGACTCTACCTTTATATTGGGCTTCCCTGGTGGCTCAGTGGTAAAGAATCCACCTGCAGTGCACGGGTTTTATCCCGGGGCCAGGAAGGTCCCCTGGAGGAGGAAATGGCAATCCACTCCAATATTCTTGCCTGGAAAATCCCATGGACAGAGGAGCCTGGTGGGCTGCAGTCCATGGGGTAGCGAATGAGTGGGATACAACTGAGCGACTAAACAACAAGTAAAAACACAGAAGGACAATTCTGCATTCTCTCGTGGCTATCATTTGCTTCCCTAACAATACATATCTGTCCTCTTCACTCCCAGCACTTGACCTTTGTCTGATTTCTAGTATCCTCTTGCTCCTACTGTCACCCACTTGCAGACAGACTAACTTTCAGATCCTTCAGATCTGAATATCTACCATCAAAGCCAAGTACTAGATATCTGGAAAGTTACTAAAGGCCACAGATCCGAAACAATAAAAACCACAACAAAGACTCTCTAACACCTGGTGGTGGTAGTGGTTTAGTAGCTCAGTCGTGTTCAACTCTTGCAACCCCATGGACTGTAGCCTGTCAGGTTCCTCTTTTCATGGGATTCTCCAGGCAAGAACACCGAGTGGGTTGCCATTTCCTTCTCCAGGGGATCTTCCTGACCCAGGAAATGAACCCAGGTCTCCTGCATTACAGGCAGATTCTTTACCAACTGAGCTACAAGGGAAGCCCAACACTTAGTTGGGGCTTACAGAATATTTGCTATACTCTAGGAGGCAGGTACTAGGATTGTTCTCCTTTTGCAGACAAGAAAGTAACTTGCTTGAATTCACACCCAGGCAGCCTGTTTCCAAATGCAATGGGTTTAACCCTTAGGCTATATCACAGCACGCCAGGGGCATTTTCTTCAATGAGTCTCTTGGAAGACACATGCACGAATTGAATACAGCACAAAGCACCCGACAAGGACTGGATGGCCCCTCTGTAACTGGGAGAAATCTGGTAAATGCATGGAGGGCAGCTGAGTTCCCAAAGCCTTTATGAAACAGAGGGACAGAAACGTGCACACAGAGGCAGGGCAGCTGGAGGAAACAAACAGAAAGCTGACGTGGAGATTACCTCCGGGAGCAAGAGTGGGGGCTGGTGTCTGAAAGAAGGAGAAACAGGCATTTTAGAAAGCCTCCTGGGTCATATCCTTTACAAGTCGGAACACGCTCTCCAAGTTTTGGGGTAGAGGTGTGACACAGTGAAAGCGGTGTTTGAGGAAAGATGAATGACGCAAACTGGTGCACAACAGACAGGAAGGCAGAGCAAGAGGAAGTAAACACTGAGGTCTACAGTGTGAGTGGTAAAGGGAGGCTCTGCGCGTGGCATCAACTGACAGAAAGGGACTAAGGCAGTGTAAGAAATAAAAACTTTAAGTGGTCCACTTTCAAGGACAACTAGCCTAGAGTGACAGCCTGCTGATGTAATAGCCATTAGGATCCTCGTGCGGGAAAATCCAGACAAAGGGATAGTGGAATGCCTAGGAGTTTTCACTCGGGCTCATTCTATTGGTGAATTCAAAACATAAGAATGGGAAGAAGAATGCAAGGAGAACAATAAATCCAGGTGACATCGGGAAGATTGTTAACCCCACAGTATTTAGCCAGTGAGGAACTGGGCGAGGGGCTAGGGTGCCTGATGAAACACCCATTGTAACCACTCTGGGTGTGCCTGCCCACCAGCCACCTGATCTTGCAAGACCATCATTAAAGCCTCGCTTCCCACTGCACCTCGTGTCTCCAAGTCCATTCTTTGGGTTTGGGCCCATGGGCTTTATTTCCCACAGGACCAATAAAGCAAGCAGTGCTTAGAGATGCTTTCTTTATGACAGTCCAGTTTGTCCAATAAATGTGGATTCCCCAGAGAGTCGGATCCAATATACTGGGAGAAACACCTTCAGGGGCATAGTGAGATGTTCGCATCTCATTTTCAAGTATATGTATCTGTTACTACACTGCAGAAAAAAAGTCTAGTTTTAATAATATTCTTGGAATATTTGCTACAAAAGTGAAATCAGTTCAGATGCAGGTGGTGACAAATTTTAGAACAAATTCTACAAGGACCGCCTGCAATTCGGGAGATCTGGGTTCTACCCTGGGTTGGGAAGATCCCCGGAAAAGGAAATGGCTACCCACTCCAGTATTCTGGCCTAGAGAATTCCATGAACTGTATAGTCCATGGGGTCACAAAGAGTCAGACACAACTGAGTGACTTTCACTACAAGGACCAGCCGTTCTCTAACCTGGCTGCACGTTAGAATTACTTAGCGTATACCTCAATTAAAAAAAGAAAAGAATTACTTGGTGCAGTTTTCAAAAATACTCATGCCCTCGTCCCCCTCCAGACCAGAGAGGTCCAATAGACTTTTCTGTGATTATGGAAATTTTTCTGCTGTCTGATATGCTGGCCACTAGCCACCCACGCTAATGAGCTCTTGAGATGTGACTAAGCAGACAGTCACTGAACTTTTAATTTTCTTTCATCTTCATTGATATAAATGTCACTGTGGCAAGTGGCTATCTTACTGGACAGTGAAGGAAGAGGTCAAATCAGTGAGACTCTTTAGGGTTGGGGTGTAGGTACTGGCAGGCTTACAAAATTCTCCAGGGGATTCCAATGTGTGGTGCAGGATGAGAATCATTGCAAAGGTCTGCGATTAAGGAAATCATCAGTGGCACATTCCTTGCACTTTTTCTCTAAGGTCGTTACTTTTCTCCAAATTCCACTAAGTGTGCGCCATGCACCGGTGCCTCTCTTCCTACTGTCCCCACTTCTCCCTTCTCACATCCTGCCATGCTGCCATGTGAAAGGTACACTGTCTAGTCCTTTATTTACTGACCCTGCCAGATTTCCCTGATACCAAGGGTAGATTCTGATCCTCTTTCCTTCTCTCTCAGGGGTGGCAGAAATAAAATCTGATAATGCTACCGAGTAATAATTCAGTCCCCACATTTGTACACCCATACATTTAAAAAATTTTTCCCTTGCACAGGCTTGATCCAGATGCCACTTTCTATGATTACTGACATGGACATGATGAGGAATATTTTTAACGGTAGCACAGTGAAGCGGCCCTAGTCTTTGAGGTGTGATAAACAGGTCTCATCTGCTCATTTGCCACTGTTTCCTTCAAACGGGATGTGGATGACAGCACAGTGGCTGCAGGGCGGGTTCTGTGGTCCTTCTGAATCCCAGCTCAGCCCACAGCTAGCCATGTCTGTATCTAACCACTCTAGGGCTCAGTTACAGAGTCCTGTGGGAGACCTAGAGAACAAACTAGTGGTTACCAGTGGGGAGAGGGGATGGGGAAGGAGCCAGACAGATGTAGGGGAGTAATAGTAAGCAAACTATTAGGTATAACATAAGCTGCAAGGATATTATGTACAACAAAAGGAATATAGTCAAGTTTTTGGTAATAACTGTAAATGGAGTATAACCTTTAAAATTGTGAATCACTTTAAAATTGTGTACACCTGCAACTTATATAATATTGTACAGCAACTATGTGAAAGTGAAAGTGTTAGTTGCTCAGTTGTGTCTTGACTCTTTGTGACCCAAGAGTAGCCCACCAGGCTCCTCTGTCCATGGGATTCTCTAGGCAAGAATACTGGAGTGAGTTGCTGTGCTCTCCTCCAGAAGATCTTCCCAACCCAGGGATCTAACCTGGGTCTCCCACATTGCAGGCGGATTCTTTACCATCTGAGCCACCAGGGAAGCGCACTATACTTTAATTAAAAAAATAGTCCTGTGGGGAGGATTGAGCAATGCGTGTAACATGCATGATGAATGAGACATGTGCTACACACACACTCTCCTACCCTAGATTTTGACACCCGGCCCTGCCATTTTGTGGTGAGTAAAGCAAATAGCAGGACAAACTTTTGGGAGGAAGTCATGGAATTCATAAAAGCATGTTCCAAGCAGTGATTAATTAATGTGGCAGTATGAAGACAATTTGGAAAATGGTTACAAGGAAAAATAATATGATTCTGTGATTTTTAAAAAATATTGAACTTCTTTATTCTAATGAGTCTTCACTTTGACTTCCATACCACCAGTTAATATTAATGGGACAAGGAATTCCAGGGTTCAGTGATATCAACATCAGAAGCATACTGTACAATCTCCAGGCACATTATCCCTTTGTTGAGCTTTCTCAGTGTAGTCTAACAACATGTTCCAATATTATTTTCAATTACGAACACTATTGATTGATTTTCTACACTGAGTTTTCCTGCCTTCTTCCTTGTTAAATATCTGTCTATGGGTAGAAAAAAAAATTTAATGTAAGAAAACCTAAAATTACAATCCCTTAGCATCATCAGAGTTTGTAGTCAACACAACTATCAGTGGTAAGGATTGCCTGCCAGTGACTCACAGCACAGATAAGATAAGCAGGGAGCTATGCACCATCCTCAGGGAATTTAGATAGGTGAGGAATAACTAACATTTCTTGTGGATGTAAATATGTGTGTGTGTGCTAAGTCGCTTCAGTTGTGTCTGATTCTTTGCAACCCTGTGGACTATAGCCCACCAGGTACCACTGCCCATGGGATTCTCTGGGCAAGAATACTGGGGTAGGCTGCCATTTCCTCCTCCAGGGGATCTTCCTGACCCAGGGATCAAACCCACATCTCTTATGTCTCCTGCATTGGCAGGTGAGTTCTTTACCACTAGTGCCACCTATAGCCATCATTATTCCTAGCCCTAATTATGTATTCCTTGTTTTAATCATTAAACAATTGTATGAGGTAAGGTATATTAATATGTAGTCATTTCACAGAGAAAGAAACCAAGCATTAAGCAATTAACTTGTCCCAGGAAATAGATTGTAAGTGACTGAGCTGGGATTCAAATTCATGAGCCTTAACCCCAGAGTTTGGGGTCCTAACCACCGCACTATGATACCTCCCTGTGAGTACCAAACTTTTCTCTCAAAGTATGGGCGGTATGACTCCAAAAGTACATCCGAATGACTGTGTGAGGGCACTCTAGGCTGATCTCAAATCCTCTCTCATTTATTTTTCTTACAAAATAAAATTCTGAAGTTTCTAAATTATCCAATATCAAGAATAAATTACTCCTAGCATCGATTCAGGCATGACTTGACCTTGAGGTAGCAACTATCAACCTAGAGGACAGGTGGATGGACTACAGCCCTGGCTACATCCAGCCCCCACTAGCTTTTGTAAACTAGAGCCCAGTCAAGGTCCATTCATTTCCACCTTGTCTAGGGCCATGACTGATAGAATGGCAGAGTTGAGTGGTTGCACTAGCGATGTATGACTGCCAATGACTAATATTTACAACTCCACAGAAAAAGTTAGTTGGTCCTGTTCTGGACTCATTGAAAAGAAATCACCAGACACGCAGCACAGGAAATGACAGAGCTGCAAAGGAATCACCTTTTTACAGCTCCCATTGCAACATGTACGTATGTATGAGCAGATGAATCTATAGATTGCTCAATAGCGTAGTTTTCTTTTATGTCTCTTTTGAGGCCCCAAACGACCTAGACCCTAGAGCCACGTAGGGAATAACTTGTGATGTCTCACTGTGGAGGGAGGGAAGAGAGGATGGGGAATGTCTAAATGTCAGATATTCTCCCAGAAAACTCTAGCTTCATAGGCTGCCTCCCTCTTCTGCAACTATCACACCACCCCGCCCATCACATTTTCGCTAATTTCTTGACATTTAAACATCGGAAATCTATTTGACTCTTTATATTTGGGCCTTTTCACTCTGCCTAGATTGCACATAGATATGGCATTTTGAAGAAATAGCACTTACATTTTGTGCTTTTGCATATTTGTTGATTGAAAGAAAGCTTTTAGGAAAGTACACTTCTGAGTCTAAACTGAAAACTATTTTGTGTCCATTAGCAAGGAAACAAGACTGGAAGGCAATACTTATATTTAGGACACTTGTTCTAAAGTAGCTAAAATCACTTCCAATAAAAATGAAAAAAAATCTTACTTTCTGGCTTTTACTATTAAGTGTCAAAACATGTAAAATGGGCAACTTAATTTGCAGAACAACACAAAATGCCAGGTATGACATAAAAACAAGCCATCTGCACTTACTGGCACAGAGCTGACTTTTTCGTTGCCATGTTTCAGGCTTTTTTTCGTCCAGAAATGTTTTCTCTTCAATATACTATGTTTAAAATGATAAAAAGTGTTTCACAGACCTGTCTAAATACTTCTGCTTTGACATAAGGAACAAATGCTTCCTTTGAGCAATGAAATGTACAGAAACTGAAGTCTAAAAAGTAAATTATAGTAAAATATTACTGGGGCTTGGAGAGGTAAAACAAATGAATGCATTTTTAATAGACTTTATTTCTCAGAGCAGTTTCAGTTTCCTAGCAAACCTGAGTAGAAGGTTCAGAGACTCCCATACAACTCCTGTCCCTACTCAAGCACAGCCTCCGCCGTTCCCAACATCCCCACCAGAGGGGCACATTTGTTAGAATTGACAAACCTACACTGACGTGTCACCATCAGGCTAAGTCCATAGTTTACATTAGGGTTCATGTGTGATGTTGTATGTTCTACTGGTCTGCACAGATGTGTAATGACATGTATTCACAATTATAGTATCACCTACAGTCGTTTCATTGCCCTAAAAATCCTCTGTGCTCTACCTATCCATCTCTCTCTTCCCCTACCTCTGGCAATCACCGATTTTCTCATTGTTTCCATGGTTTTGCCGTTTCCAGAATGTCATCTAGTTGGAATCATGCAGTACATAGTCATTTCTGATTGGGCTTTTCTACTATGCATTCAAGTTTCTTCATGTCTTTTCACAGCTTGATAGATCATTTCCTTTTGGCTCTAATTGTCTATTGTCTGGATGTCACAGAGTTTATTTATCCATTCACCGTCTGAAAGACACTTTGATTGCTTCCAAGGTTTGGTGATTATGAATGAACATCCATGTGCAGATTTTCACGTGGCTATAAGTTTCAGCACCTTGAAAAGGGTAACTGAATCATATGGGAAGAGTGTATTTAGTTTGGTAGAAACTGTCTAACTACCTTTCAAAGTTGCTGTACTATTTTGCGTTCTCACCAGCAATGTACGAGAGTTCTTGTCGCTCACCAGCACCTGCTGTTGTTACTGTTGTGGATTTGAACCACTATAGTAAGTGTATAGTAGTATCTCATTGCTGTTTTAATTTCCATATCCCTGATCACACATTACATGGAGCATCTTCTCATGTGCTCATTTGCCATCTGTAGATCTACTTTGGTGGAGGGTCTGTTATGGTCTTTGGCTGGCTGCTTTTTAACAAGGTTGTTTGTTTTCTTATTGCTGAATCTTAAGAGATCTTTGTATATTTTAGACACCAACCTTTTATCAGATGTGTCTTTTGTAAATATTTTCTCCCAGTCTGTGACCTATTTTCTCCTTCTCTTGACATTGTCTTTCACTGAGCAGAGATTTTTTCATTTTAATGAAGTCATGCCTCTGTTGTTATATCACCATACCCAAGGTCATGTGGGTTTTCTCCTGTGTTACCTTCTAGGGGTTTTATAGTTTTGCATTTTACATTGAGGTCTGTGATCCACCTTGAGCTAATTTTTGTGAACAGAGTAAGGTCTGTGTCTAGAGCCACTGTTTTGTTTGTGGATGTTCAATTGTTCCAGCACCATTTGTTGAAGAGACTAATTTTGCTCCATTGTCTGGCCTTTGCTCTTGTGGGAGAGATCAATTGACTGTATTTGTGTGGGTCTACTTCTGGGCGCTTTATTCTGTTCCATTGATCTATTTGTCTATTCTTCTGCCAATACCACACTGTCTTGATGAGTGCCATTTTATACTAAGTCTTGAAGTCAGATAGTGTCACTCCTCCAACTTTGTTCCCCTTCAATTGTGTTGGCTGTTCTGGGTCTCTTGTCTCCACATATAAATGCTAGAATCAGTTTGCCAGTATCCGCAAAGATGACTTGCTGGGATTTTGACTGGAATTCCCTTGAATGTGAAGATCAAGTTGAGAAGAACTGACGTCTTGACACCGCTGAGTCCTCTTATCCATAAACATGCAGAATATCTCCATTTATTTAATTCTTCCTTGTTTTTATTCATTGAAGTTGTGTAGTTTTCCTCAATAGATGGTGTACAAATTTGGTTACATTTATACCTAAGTACTTCATTTTGCGGGGTGCTAATATAAATGGTATTGTGGTATAAGTTTAAATTCTACTTGTTGAATGCTGGTATATAGGAAATTAACCTTGTGTCCTACAACCTTGCTATAATTACTTATTAGTTTCAGGATATTTGTTGATCATTTTAGATTTTCTATATCGATGATCACATCATCTGTGAACTTGGTAGAGATCCAGGAGGTAAAACTTACAAAAGTGTGGGGTCCTCCTGATGACTGGGTTTCCCTGAGGTTCTCAACTCTCAGAGTTATTCACACTGAGTCGCCAGCAATTTGCCAATGCAGTTCAGGTTTCCCCACTCTCGCACTGGTTCCCTTAAAGACTGCTGCTTCAAAAAGTTGTGATTCTCAGTATTCACCTGTTGATCTCTCCAATTTTTAGAGGCATCAGTGTGCCCTCTGACTTTTCTTCTCTAATGGATCTAAGCAGAGTTGTTGACTTTTCAGTTTGTTCAGACTTGTACTTGTTAGGTGGAGGGGTGTCTGCCAAGCTTTTTACACGTCAGACCAGATACCCAAAGTTTTTATACAATTTTAAAGATAAAATTTACATACATAAAATTTAGAAATTATCATTTTACAGTATATGAGTCAGTGGTGTTTTTTTTAGTGTATTCACAGATACATGCAACCATTACCATTATCTAATTCTGTAATATTTTAATCACCCCCAGAAGAAACTCTATACCCATTAGCAGTCACTCTCCATTCCCCCTTCATCTCTGGTCCTGACCACCACTAACCTACTCCATGTCTCCATATATTTGCCAATCTTTGACTTTTAACTTAAGTGGAATTATACAAAATGTGGCCTTTTGTTTCTGGTTTCCTTATCGAAGCATGTTTCCAGAATTCATCCATACTGTAGCATGCATTAGTACTTCATTCCTTCTTATGGCTGAAAAACATTCACTATATGAATATACCAAATATTGTTTAACCATTCATCAATTGATGGATATTTGGGTTGCTTTCACTTTTTGGCCATTTTGAATAGAGCTGTACATGTAAAAGTATTCATGTTAACATGTTTTCAATTCTCTTGAGTACATGCCTAGGAGTGGAATTACTGGATCATATGATAACACTACAAATAGCCAAACAAAGGCAACAACAAAAACTTAAACAACATGAGTTCAAACACCAACACTTTAAAATATTTTTAGTGCAAAACTCATTTTTCAGTTCATTCCTTTCATGTGAAATAAAATATCAAGTACAGTTCAGTTCAGTTCAGTTCAGTCGCTCAGTCGTGTCCGACTCTTTGCAACCCCATGAATTGCAGCACGCCAGGCCTCCCTGTCCATCATCAACTCCCGGAGTTCACTCAGACTCACGGCCATCGAGTAAGTGATGCCATCCAGCCATCTCATCCTCTGTCGTCCCCTTCTCCTCCTGCCCCCAATCCCTCCCAGCATCAGAGTCTTTTCCAATGAGTCAACTCTTTGCATGAGGTGGCCAAAGTACTGGAGTTTCAGCTTTAGCATCATTCCTTCCAAAGAAATCCCAGGGCTAATCTTCAGAATGGACTGGTTGGATCTCCTTGCAGTCCAAGGGACTCTCAAGAGTCTTCTCCAACACCACAGTTCAAAAGCATCAATTCTTTGGCACTCAGCTTTCTTCAGAGTCCAACTCTCACATCCACACATGACCACTGGAAAAACCATAGCCTTGACTAGATGGACCTTTGTTGGCAAAGTAATGTCTCTGCTTTTGAATATGCTATCTAGGTCAGTCATAAGTTTTCTTCGAAGGAGTAAGTGTCTTTTAATTTCATGGCTGCAGTCACCATCTGCACTGATTTTGGAGCCCAAAAACATAAAGCCTGACACTGTTTCCAATGCCTTTTAATGTTCAAACTACCGCACAGTTGCACTCATCTCACACGCTAGTAAAGTAATGCTCAAAATTCTCCAAGCCAGGCTTTAGCAATACGTGAACCGTGAACTCCCTGATGTTCAAGCTGGTTTTAGAAAAGGCAGAGGAACCAGAGATCAAATTGCCAACATCCTCTGGATCACGGAAAAAGCAAGAGAGTTCCAGAAAAACATCTATTTCTGCTTTATTGACTATGTCAAAGCCTTTGACTGTGTGGATCACAATAAACTGTGGAAAATTCTGAAAGAGATGGGAATGCCAGACCACCTGACCTGCCTCTTGGGAAACCTGTATGCAGGTCAGGTAGCAACAGTTAGAACTGGACATGGAACAACAGACTGGTTCCAAATAGGAAAAGGAGTACATCAAGGCTGTATATTGTCACCCTGCTGATTTAACTTCTATGCAGAGTACATCATGAGAAATGCTGGGCGCGAAGAAGCACAAGCTGGAATCAAGATTGCCAGGAGACATATCAATAACCTCAGATATGCAGATGACACCATCCTTATGGCAGAAAGTGAAGAGGAACTAAAAAGCCTCTTGATGAAAGTGAAAGTGGAGAATGAAAAAGTTGGCTTAAAGCTCAACATTCAGAAAAGGAAGATCATGGCATCTGGTCCTATCACTTCATGGGAAACAGATGGGGAAACAGTGGAAACAGTGTCAGACTTCATCAAGTACAAGCAAGCCTATATAGTACTTCCACTTCGTATAGATTAGCTTTGGAACTTTAAACAGTGAGAAGGAATACAATTCTTCAATTTATTTTCTTTTCACAGGCTGATGATCATGAGTGGCTTGAAAAATTTAAACATTTGGAATGTTAATTTTTTTTTTAGAAACTGAGCCAGGTAATGGCTATATCAAAAAGAGAAAGTAAAGTCTTAATCCCTTTATGCTCACATTTTAATTCCAATGACTAAGTGTTGATATCTAGCCTGGCAATTTTACGTGTTTCAAAAAATAAAGTACAGTTCAGAGTCTAGTTCCTTTCAAAGAGATATTCTTGTCTATATAAGGAGAGAAGCTAAAAACAAAATAACTGCACAGAACAGTTCATTAGCCTTGTTTTAATTACCCTTGTGTTCTTTGATTTTATTGTTCTTTGGGTGAGGAAAAGCCAGAAGAGCTTAGTACCTCTTGCAAGGTAGTCATTCCATCCTGCAACATTTAATAGGGCCAGAAGCAAATAAATAAGAAAGATAATCAAGCTTTCTTTCTGACTCTCTGAGCTTCTTTTTGGCTCTACAGAACAGTCCCTCACAGCCTCTACTGTCGAGAGATGGAGAAGCCACTAGACAGATAATGTGTCTGGCAGAATAATGGCCTCCCCAAAGATGTTCACACCCTCATCCCTGAAACCTGGAAATACAGTTGATCCTTGAACAACACAGGTTTGAACTGCACAGATTCACTAATATGCAGGTTTTCTTCCCCAAAAGTAAATACTACAGTACTACATGATCTGAAGTTCATTGATATGGAAGCATAGATGCAGAGGAATTGCATTTACGGAGGGCCGCTGTAAGTTGGATGTGGATGTTCAACTGCACAGGGGGTCACTGCCCCTGATGCCCACCCTTGCACTGTTCAAGGTTCAACTTATGTTGCCATGGCAAAAGGGACTTTGCTGATGTAATTAAAGTAATGACTTTGAGATGTAGAGAGGCCCTGGAGTACCCAAATGGGCCCTATATAAATACCCGGGCCTTTGAAATAAAAGCACATTTTCCAGCAAATTTCACTGTGATAGAGAGATATGACTATGGAAAATTGGTCAGAAAGATTCAATCTTGTTGGCTATGAAGTTGGAGATAGGGTTCCATGAGCCTAGGAATGTGGGTGGCTCCTAAAAGCTAGAAAAGGCAAAGAAATGAATTCTCCTCTAGAGCCTCCTGAAGTAATGCAGCCCTGTGGACATTTTGATTTTAGTCCATTGTGACCTGTGTCAGGTTCTAAAACCTAGAGCTTTAAGATAACACATGTATCATTGTAAGTCATTGATTTTGTGGTAATTTGTTACAGCAGCAATAGAAAAGGAATCCAGGGGGAGTCAGAAAATATCTATGCCTTACAAGGGACTCATAAACTATTTAATGCAGGATTTTCCAAACTGTTCCATGATCAAGTAACTTTAAGAAAGTTGTTCATGTGAGCCCCATCTTAAAGAGTCACAGTTACTATAACTAAGGAAAACTTGAGAAGTCCTGAAGAGGGAGCATTGTAACTCTGAGTATCTTCTAAATGCACTTGCTACAATCTCACCTCTTCTTCTTTTTTTCTTTTCAGAATATGTCTTCACGCCCCTCAGATTCCTCTGAACAGAGCTGGGAAATGCTGAGCTAATCCTACCTGCTCAGCTGAGAACCTGAGACCAAAAGGAAAGAAGTGACTCGCCAAGATGGCACTTTGGCAACACAAAGACTCAGCCCAGGCCTCACAGCCCTTATCTAGAACCCTGTTCAGAAAGCCACTCTGTCCCACTGACCAGAAGACAATGTTCCCTGGAATCCGGACTATGATGACTCACCCCAACAAAGCTCATAACATAAAATTCTCTCCTCGATAATGGCAAAAACAACATGGCTGCCTTAGCACTGAACTTAATTTTATTATTTAAAATAAAAGGGTTCAACAAACTATTGAAAATTTACTAATTTCATATTAACCAGAGAAACGCAGTAAAATACTTCCCCCACGGTGACTGAGTATGTTCCTCAAAATGCCTAACTCTGCTGCCAGAGTCCATTTTCCACAAACTCTGGTTCCCATAAAGGCTAATTTGAGAAGGAGCAGAGGTACAACCAAATGCTGCTGTTTTCCTTCATAGCACTTAAATAATGCTTTCTCCACATTTCCCACTGCCTGTTCCAAGAGCACTGTCCTTTGATGTTTTTCAGATACACATTATCCACATCCTTTTCCAGAAAGTGAATACTTTTTTCCACCACCTAGGTTTTTAAATAATAATAATAAAGATTACAACTGATAAAGCTAACAACTCAGAATGCTTATTTTGTGACAAAGTCTGTGCTACATGCTTCATGTGAGGAATCTCATTTAATCTTTACAACACCTGATTGTTAAGTATTACTATTAATATCTCTGTTTTTACAGATGAGCCAACCGTGGCACAGAGAGTTTGAGTACTCTGCCCAAGGTCAAGTGACAGGAAGTGGTGGAGTCAGTCTCCACGTAATCTGACTTAGAGCCAGGGGCCTTGTAAGCGGTAGCCCAGTGGTTCTCAACTAGGGGTGGTTGTGCCTCCTCAGACCTTTGGCCATACGCAGAGGCACTGTTGGTTGTCACAACTGAGGGGTGGAGTGCTACTGGCATCTAGTGGGCAGAGGCCAGGGATGCTGCTAGACATCTTAGAGGACCCAAGACAGCTCCCAAAACAAGGGACGATTCCGTTCGAAGTAAGACAAGGAAACATTGCCCAAACCAAATGCCTCCTCAGGACAGGGTATTCTGAGTGTGCTAATTGTTGATAGGACGTGTGCCTTCTCATTTCTAGGCTAGAATCTCTATCTGGGAAATGAGGTTATCTCAACCAGGGATGGGGCCACTTAGAATCACAGGGTCCATTTGGTGCATCTTCTCATAGCATCGATTTACTCAATAGTTTCAGCTGGTGCTTTCACACTCTGCCCTGCCATCCTGGAATACTACATTATTTTAATTTTGTCCTTCAATGGCCACGTGGGAAAAGCAGTAGCCCACCAGGGCATGAAGCTTTGGCTTTTCATTAGCCTTGTCCTTATAGTCCAGAAGACGCAACCGCAGTGTCTGTGTCACAGGCAATGGAGATAGCAAAGGGATGCAGCCACAACTGGGCTGCTTGGGGTGTAGTTAAAACACTTTTGGAAAGCAGTTTCTGTATATCTACTCAGAATACAATTGTGCATACCATTTGACCCTGCAATTCTTTTTCTAAAAATGTGTTTTGCAGAAATACAGAATGTGCAAGATACATTTACAAAGATGTTCACCTCAACATCAACTCTGATAGCAAAAAACAAACTCCATAACAGTAGAAGTGCTTGCCTATGTTCACCAAAACATGTGTGCAAGACTGTTCATAGCGGCGTTATTTGCAACAATCAAAGTCTGTAAAGTACACAAATACTCATCAAAGTAGAATGGATAAATTGTGGTAAATATACCCACACAATGGAATGCTGTGTAGCAACGAGAATGAATAAACAAACTTGAACCACCTACAACAATATGGATGAATTCCACAGACATCATTCTGAGCAAAAGAAGTCTGACACAAAAGAGAACATACTGTATAAAACCCTAAATGCAAAGCATAATAGGCAAATCTGTGCTGTAAAAAAGACAAATCAGGAGTTTCTGTAGGGGAGAAGTGACTAGAAGGGAGTTCAAGGGGAGCCCAGGGTGCTGGTCATGTTTCCTCATATGGTATAGGTGTGTTCACTTTGGGGAAACATGAAGTTGTAAGCTTATGTATTATAGGTGCCCTTTTCTACATGTGCGTTCTATTTTATAGGGGCTTCCCCGGAAACTCGGCAGTAAAGAATCTGCCTGCAATGCAGAAATCGCAGCAGATGCAGGTTTGATCCCTGGGTTGGGAAGATCCCCTGGAGGAGGCATGGCAATCTCCTCCAGTATTCTTGTCAGGAGAATCCCATGGACAGAGGAGCTTGGCGGGCTAGAGTCCACGGGGTTGCAAAGAGTCAGATACGACTGAAGCAACTTAGCACTCACACACACGCTTCTATTCTCTCTCTCTCTCTCTCTCTCTCTCTCTCTCTATATATATATATATATATATATGTATATATATACACACACATACATACATATATAAACATCAGCAACCTAAATATCCATCGGTGGGTAACTAGCTACATAAACTACAAAATGGGCTATCTAGTGAATGGAATTCTATGCAGCCATTAAGAAAAATGAAGTAGCACTCTCTGTATAAACTTGGGAAAATGTCCATGCTATATGAAGGCAAAAAAGGAAGTTGCAGAACGGCATGATGTCTATCATAAATTTTATAGGAAACACGTGTGAGTGTAAGCACAGAAAAAGCAGAAAGGATATTCTCAAATGGTTAACAGTAACTTTTGCTTGAGGAGGGGCTTCTTAGGGATTTTAACATTCTGCCTAGTGTATTTCAATATTGTTTGAGTTTATTTACTAACATGTATTGTGTTTGTACTCAGAGGAGAAGGGCATAGAGAAAATTAAAATGAACAAGATACGCCTTACATTTGAGCCGGTTGTTATGTCATCACGTGGGAAGTAAGGGGTTTTGCTGGATGAAGGCAATGCTAATAAGATAAACCTACTGCCTAGCCTGCAGGGTTCCTAATTGAATCCAGTGAGGGTGGTCCCTGTTGGTTTGTTGCTGGCAATCTTAACAATTGATTCAAATTAACACTTGTTTGCTGGGCTGCTCCACATCCAAACCTAGTTGTGGTGTGGCCACCGCAAAAGGGATTCTTGGCCACACAAAGAATGTGTCTACAAAACGACAAAACAATTGGATTTGTTTGATTACATGAACAAAACTGTATATTCAGAGGAAGGAAAAATCAAAACAGCTACACGCAAAGTAACCTACCCAGATGGGTGGTTCATGAAATTCACTCACTCATTGAATCAACATTTTAGCAGCCTCATGCAGACTCTGTGAGAGAATCTGTTTGAAATGAAATACTCACTCGTAGATAAACCAACAGACCATGGAAAACTTTTTTCTTGAACCATCGTCAACAAATGTTTTCTGAGTGCTCACTGCGGGTTTGCCATCATGCTAAAACTCAGTGGGTCCAATACTCCTATTGTTTTTTAAACTTTTTCTGTTGGAGCATAGCTGATAAACAAAGTTGTAATAGTTTCAGGTGGACAGCAAAGGGACTCAGCCATACATACACATGTATCCATTCTCCCCCAAACTCCCCTCTCATCGAGGCTGCCACATAACACTGAGCAAAGTTCTCTGTGCTGTACAGCTGGTCCTTGTTGGTTATCCATTTTAAATATAGCAACGTGCACTGACACTCCTATTTTATAACCAACTGCAAATGCCACTGTGCTGAGTGTACTTAATTCCACTTATGGCACTGAATGGAACTTCACTTGAAAGAAAGAACCACTGATTTGGGTATAGCTGATAGAACTACAGCTTTTCATACACAGTAAATGTCTACAAGACATATATTAACAATTCATAAGGTAGACTAGATTGTGTCCCATGGAGTTCAACTCTGGCTGAACGTTATATTCAACTGAAACAGAATTTCTAGAGGTAGCACCTGGCCATCTATAGTTGTAAAAGCTCCCCAGGTGATTCTAAACCATGATGAATTGGAGCCATTGCTCAGACCAATTAAATCAGAAGCTAGGTGGAACGGGACACAGAGTGTTATTTAAAAGCTACCCAAGTGGCTCTAAACTATAGTCTGCACTGAAACAAATTTCTTCTGAATTTATATTGTAAAAGAATCAGAGGTGGCCCTTCAAGAAGCATTTTGGAAAGGGACCCAATATGACTTATGTGAAATGGAGTATTTCCTGCCATATCAATAAATAAGGATGTCACAGCCATTGGGGATTCTGACATTCCAAATGTGAATTTCTGAGCCCAGAAAGCGCTGAGGAGTGGGGTCGGGGTAGGGGTAGGATGAGTGAAAAAGCGGCAGTGGCAGCCAGCAGCCCCAGGCTGAGATGCACAGGAAAGGAATGACTTCAGGGAACCCAGAGTCTTGCGTCTACCCACACATAGAAAAGTGTTAAATTCCTTAACTTCAGATATCTGGTTTTCCTTAATTAACAATAATCTTTTGATGTTATGACTATCTGGTCCTATTGCAAACTTCTGTATAACCTGACTGACTCCTCTCCCCGCCTCCTGGGAACAGTTCTGTCAGGATTACTTGAGATGCTGTCTCCAGGTCTCGAAGTCCTAAAAATTCCCATCTAATGGAACATAACTCTCAAGTCCTAGGCTGTGACTATTTTTTTGTTGACACTTGGTTTCAATGTGTGCAGTTTTACTAGAAAGTTGATCACAAGGTGGTATTCTACCATGTTATGGTTTCAGATGTTTCAGCTAGTGTGTATATACGAGCTAGCAGTTTGTTAAGTGCTTAACAGGCTTAAACAGTAGTCCACGTGCTTGATTGGCATTATTTCATTTAATCCTCATAACAATTCTATAAAGAACTGAGTGGCAAGAGTCTGATAGCACTGCCATACACAGGGCATCAAGTTCTAGACAGTCAAGGTTACACAGACTCAGGCAGTTTGAGAAAACACTTCTTTAAAATTGAGAGCAGGAAATGGGCCAATTATTATCTCCATAACTTTAAGATTCCCACTCTGACCAGGGCAGATGTTGAGAACTAGCATTCATTTGTAAATGGGTTACAGGGAGGAGGAGGGCCTCGTCCACTCACAGAAAAGAGGTCACGCTTATAAACTGACTTTCTGAAGTGTACACATTTCTCAAGCCTACGTGTTTCCTCTTTCTTCATTCCTTAGACTGTTAGATTAGTAGGATATGATTAAATTGCAATTGCCCGCTTGTTTTCATTATCCACGGTTTAAATCAAATCTCATGCTTCTTTTTGCTGCTCAAGGGGTACTTATAATCTGCAGTAGAATTTTAAAGCTGAGTTAAGCATAACTCTCTGAGAACGATTGATACAGTGTTACAGTTGTAGCATAGAACACGCCAAATCCAAATTGACATACATTTTAAATTATTGGCACCATGATTCTAAATCTGCATATTGAAGGTGAAGATCACTGGGACATACTATTTTCTTTTTTAAATAACAATTTTAATCTTTTTTAATACTCTGAAAAGTGGGTGGGTTTTCCCATCAGATATTTTTTCAACGGCAATTTTTATCTAAATAACTCATTTCCCCAATTTATCTCTTCACTTTTCTAAAAGAAATCACAGAATTTTAAAACTCGGGGTTCATCATTCAGATTGTCAAGGACCCTGAAACAGTGGTTTTTCCACCACAGAGGCTGAGTGCAGGCATCCACCCCACTTCCTACACCTCTACACTCAGCTCAATTCTTAGGTAAGTATAGATTTGTGGTTCTCAACTGGGAGCACTGTTGTTCCCCTTCCTCCCCAGGGAACATATGGCCATGTCCGGAGACATTTTTGGTTGTTATTACTGGGAGAGGAGGTAGTTCTGGCATCTGGAGGATAGAAGCCGGGATCCTGCCAACGTGTTACATGCACAGGACGGACCAACAGCAAAAAATGATCTAGCCCAAATGCCAAGGATGCTGACACTGAGAAACCCTGCTAGAGAGGTTCTCCAAGATCCATTTTCCAACCACATATTGTATGATACCAGTTATATGAAATGTCCAGGATAGACAAACCCATCAAAACAGAAAGCAGATTGGTAGGTGTTTAGGGCTTGGGCAAAGGGAAATAGGGAGCAATTGCTAATGAGTATGGGATTTCTTTTCAGGTGATGAAAATGTTTTGAAACTAGATTGTGGGGATGGTTACAAACTTTGTAAAGATACAAAAATATACTAAAGCCCACTCAGCTGTACACTCTAAACAGGTAAACTTTATGATATGTAAATGCTAGGGCAATAAAGTTATTAAAATTCTTTTTATAGACCTTTCATTAAGTAGCTTTTATTTCTGACTAAGCAAGGGCATTTGTGAATAGCTCTAGGTTTGGCTGGAGAATATTCTGTGGCAGCTTTTATTAAATGCAATTCTGTATTTTATAGGAAAGATTACAGACTTTCATTTTTTAAATTAAGATGTTCCCAGAATGTTATTGTTTTTTTCCATAATATTATTTGGTCTGGGGCCCTTGCAGATATTGCATTTATCTGTGAGCTAATAGGTCAGGAGTGCCTGGGACAGGGCGGGTTCCCAGGGGTCTGGTCTATTCTAGCTCTCATTGTGATGTAAAGATGGCCAAGTCAGCCAACCACTTCCCACTTCAACTTCCTCATTCCTGACAAACTTTCATGTTACAAACCCAAGAAAGCAAGCATGGTGAGAGCAAACGCGTAATGCTTCGCTGTTGCCAGCTGTACACAACTCACATTCCTTGCCCTGGCATCCAGGTCTCTCTCTCCTCACTGGCCACTTGCATAACTATTTTTCAATCTAAAATCCCTGCTCCTGCCCAGTTGGTCTTCTTCTGCATACCCAAGCGCCCTCTGCATTTTTCCATTTCTGCTGTTTCCAATGACAAAGCCCTGTGATGGAATAGCCTTTACCTCTATTCAAATCCTCTGCATTCCCAAACTCCAGACACCTTTCTTCCTTTTTCCAAAGCCTCTGATTCACGGTAAATGATAGCATATTTTGGGTAAGGAATTGTACATTTAATTGCTAAGCATGGAAGCCCGACAAGATGTCACCTCTTGGACCTCGTCTTATACTCCAGCCTCAACCTCACACTATGCCAGCAGCACTGGCCTCCTGCCAGTTCCCCAACATGCTAAGCCTGCCTCCATGTTGGTGCCTTTGTGTTGGCTCTCCCTAAGAGATGCTTAGGTTTTGTTTAAAACTGGCCACCCTACTGTAACTTGCAACTCAGCATTTTAATGCCCCTTAGCCAGCTCGGTATTTCCTTTTCCTTAGCCCTTCTCATCTTTTAACATATCTTTTATTTATCATATCTGTTGCTCATATTGCTGTCTGCGAGATTGTGAACAGGGATCTCTGCATTTTGCTCACTGATACACTCCATGCATGTAGAACATGCCTGGCATGTGGAAGGTAATCAACTATTATTTAAACATGTTAAATGCTAGAACATCGGATGACACTTAATAAACGTTAGTTCCATCATCATTGCTGTCATCACCATCAGCTGCATCATTGAGGGCAACTCTTACATGCTTTTATTCCATACCACTGCACTGTGTTTAACCTTTCCTGGTTCTGTATTTTATATACTGTATAAAGATGAGGTAAGCTTCTTAAGGGTAGAGACCAATGGCATGTGTATATTTTTGATATGTCTTCTTTTCAGATTGAGATATAATTCACTTGCCATGAAATTCACCAGTTGAAAGTTTACAACTGAGTGGCTTTCAGTATAGTCAAATGGTTGTACAACTGTCACCACTCATCTAATTCCAGAACATTTCCATCACCCTCTTCATAAAAACCCCAAACCCATTAGCAGTCCCTCCCCATGCTTCTCTCTCCCACATCCTGGCAACCAGGAATTTAATTTCTGTCCCTATGGATTTGGTTTTTCTGGGCATTTTGAAAAGGGAATCATACAATATACAGCCTTTTGTGTCTGGCTTCTTCCAGTTAGCGTCATGTTTTCAAGGCTCATCCATGTTGCAGCACTTGCCAGTACTTCATTCTTTTTTATGGCGGAATAATATTGTGTTATACGGATATCATGCCATATGTTTACATGTGTGCTAGGCTTTGAATATTACAGATACTCAATAAACATTTTATCCCAATGATTTAAAAATTCTGGAAGCATATGGAATGCTACTGAGAAGAAACTTAGCACAGGACTGTGATTCTCCTAAGAGCACACAATAATCAAGATGATGCATGAGGTAACATTAAAAAAAAATAGATTTTATGATTTTTCAAGCTGTGTTAGCATTATGCTGGGGCAAATGTCATCTACAATTAGAAGAAACTTGTACTCACTCCATTGAATTCTGTGATGGGTGACTGCATCTTTTTAATTTCAAGTTAAACTTCCTATGATAAAATGGATGTGAGTAGAATTATTGGCTTCCTGGTGGTGCTAGTGGTAAAGAATCTGCCTGCCAATGTAGGAGACATGGGAGACTCAGGTTTGATCCCTGGGTCGGGAAAAACTTTTCGCATTCCTGCTACTTTATTTCCTCAGAGTTAGAGCAACTTCAAATGTAGTTAATATTCCAGACATACCATTCATGATGTGGCCTTTTAAATAGAAGTTTGGAAATAACTCTCAACTACTATCACTGAATTTTATATAATTGAGGGATGTGATAAAGAAAATACTAGCTGAAAAGCTGCTCACAGTGCTGTCCATGTTCAAAGAGCCATGAGCTAAAACAACAACCAGAATGGATACCAGAAATGACAACACAACCAGAACTGGCGACTTTGCCTGCACTTAGGTTTCACCATTTATTTCTTGTTCCCTGTAGAATTAGCTGATCATATGAAAATAGTATTCTGACATTTTACACTTATGTCCTGTGGGTAATTCCTTAAGAAATGAACACGAAAGGTATCCTACTGAATTGTAACAAAGTAAGAATTTTCTATCCGAGAACAATAGAAGAAATTCTGCATATCAAATGTGTGAGAATGATCATTTCCAACCTCTTGGGTGGTGAACTGTTTCTTTTGCTGTGTCTCCTGGAGCAAGTAGTGAAATTGTCAAAATATTGGAAATCATGTTTAGGAAGAGTCAATTGTATGCTCAAGACATTACCAGCTTCCTGTTACTGATGTTTCCCCATTTTCCAGGTAGTGAGGTAAGTATACAAGAGTTAAGAACACTGGCTCAGGTCAAGCATCATGGCTCAATGGCCCAACCATAACTCTAACCTATGCTGTCCTTTACCAAAGACAAGTTCTCTCCACCATAGCATATTGCTTTTGTTTGGAGACTACCAATCTGAGTATGTGTACATTGAATTCCCTTAGGAAAGTGCAACTTACTTTGGTGTATTTTGCTCAATAAGCAGAAATAAAAATGCTTGTTCTTATGTTACTGTGTTACCTCTGTTAACACAGACATAACATTTTCACTCCTGACAGTTACCAGTTAATTATAACCCAAACAACATACTATCCATCTGCATATAATTTCCCTTACTGAAAACTGCTCCACCAGATACTTAGGAAATGCTTACAGACCTGACAAATTACAAGCTGTATGAGTTCTGTGTGTGCTTATATTATTCAGATAGCTTTCACTAGTGATCTAAAAGGGACCCTATAGCTTTTTAAGAATCATTTCTTTGGTCTTTGATTTGCATGTTCAGCTTTTATTCCCCCTGAGAATGAATATTAAATAAACCTAGGGCCTGTGAAAGACCCAGGCCTATCACTCAGCACTCTCTCTGAACAGGGATGAGCAATATCACACCCTAAACTTCTTGTATCTCTCCTGCATTTGTTCTGTTCGCCAATTATTTAAAAGGAATAAAATCTTGGTTTCCCAAAAGCTTTCAGGAATAAGTCTCTTAGAAAACTACTGCTAACATTTTGGTGACTATCTCCCCAACTGGAGAAAGGGAGAGAGGGATAAGGAGGGGAAGAGGAAAGAGGAGGAGAAAGAGGGTCATTTCAGAGCCAAAGGACTTTACAAATCTTTTTCTCTACTTAACTATGTCATGAAGAGTTGGACACAACTGAACAACTGAACTGAACTGATGTATCACAAGCATCTTTCTATGTCACCAAATACAGATGGATACCCTTTATATGTGCCACAGTGGATTTGAACCAGTCCCCCATTGGGAGGCATTTTGTTCTAGATATTGTTTCCTAAACACTTCTGTCTGCTTTATATTGTCCTTGGAAATAGCAGGCACTACCTATAACTGAATCTTTCCCTGGTGATTCAGCGTGTGGGTATCCATTCATGTCCAATCACTACAGGGCCTCAGGCTGAAAGACTGAAGCGATCCCAGGGAAAATTAATATGCCCCTCCCCAGTCCAGCCAGAGGGCCCCTGGAAGCCTCTAAGCGGCCGCCTTTCCCACAGCCCCGCGTCTTTTGTTGTCGCTGCGCTCCTTCTCTACCTTCCTCACCCCTTTCTCCTCCATAAACACAGACACAGGCCGAGAGCGTGTTCACTTCCTGAAGGGGAAAAGGACCATCTGTTCCAATACCCTCTCCTAGCATTCTCCACCCCAATGCAGAGTGGATAATGCTTCTAGAAACTGTGAGCAGTTTGAGAATTGGGTCACTGACCTATTCATCTTTGTACTCCAGCGCCAATGACCATGCTAGGCATATACGAAGTGCTTGGCAGTGGCTACTGAAGTTAGATCACAGTGTTGGCCTTTGAGGGATAAGAGTTTAGGGTCCTAGGACTATGTCCCTTTACTACAGAGCTGTTGTATTTCCTGCTGCTTCAGTAAAATTTCTTTTTTTCATTTTAGGACTCTTGGGGCTTGCTGAGCCAGTCACCACCTTTGATCACCACCTTGAATACCATCACCATGCACTTCTGTCTTCTTATATATGCCATTCTTCTTTCTATTTCGTTACCCCGTTACTGCTTTTCTGATGCTTTTTTTGTTTTAAATCCAAAGTCTACTCACTTACTAAATGTTGTTAGCCAGTAGAAGATTCGTGTTTTTCCCCATAGCTTCAAATGACCAGCCATAAAACAGTTGAGTCCAGGATATTCTGGAATATGTACTGATGGCTTGCAGTCCCTAAAATACGTGAATATGGGTGAGAGAGGTTAGGTTTTTTTGCTATTATTCTTTTCAAATTACACCTTCAGCTGAAGCCTAGAAAGCTAATAATAATAATAACAAAACTTTATTATATCAAGCAAATTAACTCAGTTTCAAATACGGAAAAAAATCAATTTTATCTATCATAGTATATTTGCTTATAATATATTACACTTTAAACTAACAGGTCAGAGCCAAATATAATGAGGATGTTGTGATAACTGATTCTAAATCCTTTACAGCATCTCCCTTTTTAGGTCCTTATCAGAGGCTGTTTGCATGAAAGTCCGTAGGAGCACTGACAGCAATACCGAGGTATCCATCTTAGTTGTTTAAAAGCTCATCTAAATTACTGGAAGATTTCTTTGTTTAGGAGACTCCACATAGATTAAGGACATTTGAAAGATTTTCGTTATATCCTGGATAATTTCTCTACATTTTCATCAATTAATTGACACATTTATCCAGCACCTACTTTGTAAAAGAGATTTTTCTAGCTACCAAAGAGCTCCCAAGGAAGTATGACACAATACCTGACTTTTAAAGGTTGCAAAGGGAAGTCAGTGTGTTTATTGGAATCAATGAGTGATGGTGTCCCTGGGTTCTGAAGAGGGTACAATTCTACTCCAGCAAGGCACCCAAACAAAACAACCAGCCTGGAGAGTGATATTTTCTTTTAAGTAAATGTCTACAGAAGAAACACCTAAAATCTGACTTTAGTTCCAGCCAGAAAAGAAAACCCACTCCTGAAATTATTCTAGAATACTAGAGAGTTGTAGATCTGCTTTAAAAGAAGATTCAAGAAATAGGCTCCTACAGATGATAGGAAAGTCTTCTGGAACTCATAACACCTCACTTATCCAAATGTCACTTGCATATCTTGACCACTGCTGAAAACCAGGAAGTTGAGCAAAGGGGGAAAATGCAAAAACAAAACAAAATATCCTCCCAGCATTAAAACACCAAGGCCACAACACTGAAAGTTTTGAGCTTTTCTCATAAGTAAGCCTCCCAGGCCACCTCAGCTTAGAGCATCTCTTTACTTACAGTCCACACATATTCCTAACATGCTTGGCCATGTGATTTTCCAGCATACTGTAAATCAGAAGATTACAAGGGGAGAAGTTGCTAGCATAAGGAATGTGAGAACAGCAAAGTGTGATGGGTTGTAAGTCAAGAAAAAGAGTAACTATGAAAAAATGGCCAAAAGAACTTATTAAAAAACTATAAAGCACCACATGAAAACTTTCTGTATGCATGAAATTTGTTGTTGTTGAGTATCTAACTTTTTGTCTGAGGCCAGGCATTGCAGGAAGTGAAGCCATTTAAGATATGCCTCCGCTCAGAGCTCAAGGGGTGCTTAAGCCTCTTGATTTCCATGGCTTCTCTTTACTAAGAGTAGTTGGTTGGGACAAAGTAAGGAGTGTGACGGCAGTGGGTTAGATTCTAGTTGCCTGGGATTAACCCATGCTTGGCTCATCTCTTTTCATACTCCGGGAGTTGGTGATGGACAGGGAAGCCTGGCGTGCTGCAGTGCACGGGGTCACAAAGAGTCAGACACGACTGAGCAGCTGAACTGAACTGAACTGCCTCATCTCTGACCACTGGCAGGCAGGGACCATTTGGTTCTTGATTTGTGCCAAAATCCCAGTCTGAGGTCCTTCTACATGAATTGCATGTCCTGCAGCCCCTGCTTGATTCCACAAAAATCAGGAGGGAGTTAGAGCAGCTGTTTCTGGGCCAGAAGGTATCTGAATGTAATGTTTTTGTAACCCTTTCTCTGATCTTCCTTGTTCCCATTAAGCAAGAAAGGGAATCTATAAGGGCATTTATTCACTAGTCATTTTGGAGAAAAGATCTTGGAAACAGGAATAAAATCATTCATGTATCAATATTTGTCCCCTAAGTAACACAAATGGTCCTAGGTTCATAAGTATTCCACATATATATTTGAAATGAATGCATAAGGGAATAAAGATACATTGTGGGGTCATTCTATCACAGATATTCCATAGATATTTCCATAGAGGAAAATATTTTATTTTGTGATGCATTTTTGAAATAGTGATTTAAAAAAAAAAAAGAAAATATTTGATGTCAGAGAATAATAAAAAAAAAATAACACAAATACTTTGGAAATGTTATAGCCTCTACCTAACAAAATAAGCCTAGTAAGTTCAGTCTAGTAAGTTCTGTTTTATAAAGTTAACTTATTCATAAATGAAACAACTGCTTATAAGAAAAAATTTTCAATTGAAAAACATTGAGTAACTGTTAAATTGCCTGTGGGACCTAAATTAGTGGAAGAGATTTCAAGCATAGAGATCCATATTTTAGTACCTTGGGATATTTTAGTACCTTGGGATATTTTAGTGACTTGGGATATTCAGTAGGGAGAAATTAATAGAAAGAACCATATTGTTTCTATTGTATTTGCCATTATACTGAACAAGTGCCCATGGTGGATTGGCAATGACTCACTATTTGATGGACCAGAGAAATTAATGCCATAATAAAGAATCATTTTGCTGATCCTTGTGGCCAAATGTATGACTCTCATTGTTGAAAGGTGAGGCAAAATAATGAGACACATTTTATAAACCTACAAAACCACTATTAGTTCGCAAATGACTTGTCCTTAATCTTTTCAGGCACTTCAACATATGTAGTTAAATAAAATGAGGAGAAAGATTGCAAAAGCATATAATATGATCTACATTTTCCTTCCTCTCCCTCGTACTGTCCCACCTACGCTCCCTTATCTCCTTGCCACACACCTCCCACCTCCTCTCCCTCCAAGTAAGCTGATATCAATTCTCCATCCATTTTGCAACTTCCTTCAAAAGGAATCCTTCTTACCTTTGAAATATAATAAATACACTCATGAATAAATGCAAACTATGGACACAATTGACTTTTAGAAGCATATTCTACGTTCCCTTTCAATCACATACTTGCCTCTTATAACTTTCCACTTTCTCTTTTGTAATTTCTCTCTATCTCTATGGTTGAAAGGTCTACCTTACCTTTCTTCACAATGGTTACTCATTTTCTACTAATTCATCCCCAAGGATTATCTTAGAATCTTATTTGTTAGCATTTTTAAACAGTAACTGTGTGCCAAGTGCTGGGGTGGAAGAAGGTGATAACTTTCCATTCCCCCCAGAGATGTCTCTCATTTAGTTTTCACACAAATCCTCTTGGTAGGCTCTAGAATTGTCGTCATTTTACTGATGAGAAAACTGAGGCTCAGATAGGCTACATATCTTCTCAAGTCCCTCAACCCTTGGTGAAGCTGGGTTCAGGACCCACAGGTAAGTCTAACCTCCGGTTCTTAATACTATATTGCTTTTCATGGATATTATCTCCTTGAATTTAATTCAGCCAATGTGGCGTATCAACATAAAGATATATGTACATAAAGAAACTTTAGAAATATCACTTAAGTAGTCAAAAAGATCCAGCTATACTGCTAGCAGTATCTGGGCATATAATGAGAATTTCCTTTATTGATTGAATAATGATAGACTCCTCATCAGCTACCTCTTATCAATAGTCACAAATTTTGTTTTTTTAAATATATTCATCTTTTTAAATATTCTTTTCCATTATGGTTTATCACAGAATATTGAATATAGTTACCTGTGCTATATAGCTGTTGCTGTTTAGTTGCTAAGCCATGTCCGACTCTTTGCGACAGCTCACTCAGCTCCTCTATCCATGGGGTTCTCCCAGCAAGAATACTAGAGTGGGTTGCTATTTCCTTCTCCGATAAATTTTGCTTTTTTACTGATCACATTTTAGAACAAAATTAAAGTCCATATTCTTTACTAAGGTAGAAGAATAAAAAAAATTAATGGCTAGACTGGAGGTCCTCTCAGAACAGGGCTTTGGTTGTTGTTCAGGCAAAGGGGAGGGTGCTGTGAACATGGGGATAAGATAACTAAAAGGACAGTTAGGAGTCTCTGAAAGAAAAAAAAAAAGAGTAAAACGGATTTGCTTATGAGAGAATGTGGGATTGGGCCAGAAGGATGTAGGTTAAGAAGGGCCATCATACTGAGAGGCTGAGCTGCTGTGTGGGGTGGGGGAGCCAGGGTAATGCTTCCTGTGATATACATTTGTTTGCAGGAATTAAAATGTGTTTTCAAGTGTGTGGTGTGGTATGTGGTATGTCCCTGGCCTTGTCCTTCAAATCACGAGTAAAAGTTTGGTTACTGGGAGAACCTTGAGTTCATGGTGGCTTGGATGGCAGATGGGTTACAGAATGAGGCCAAGGAGAAGGGTCTTTACCCTCTCTTTCAGTGGACACCAGAATGGTGATAAAGGTGATAAAGGTGATTCCTTTATCACCATAAAGGTTGATAAAGTTTGGAGAAGGTGATAAAGGAATTTTCACAGGGAACAGAGAAAATATCTTCAATGGAAGTAGCAAAAAGAGCAGTGGTGATCTTGAAATTATAATTCCTTAGAGAATTGTTGGCAAGAGCTTTGGGATTTTACCAGAATGAAGATTTCAATCAGTTTATCCTGATCTGAGGGCTGGGGAACCCTAAAGGACACATTGATTAGACTATAGAAACTCAACCATCTAACATTTTTTTGGTAAAGAACAATGTTATGTTCGTTAGAACCGGGGAACAGACAATGACATGGCTGTTTCTTAATAGTAAATCTGAATATATCAGCATGTGCAGTCAACTCATTTGCTGACCTAAAAACAGACTGATGAAATTTTTTGCCTGTTAAACCTATTATTGCCTATAATGAAAGACTATATGCACTAATCACAACATACAGTCTTATATTTGATCACAGCTTCTAAAAGTCATGATGCAGGGATTTTTAGTTACACTCAACACATTTTTCCTTCAGAAACCTGATTGGTTGCTCTAGATGCTGTGAATGGTATAAAATGAGCTCTTGGTTGGAAGAAATCTAAAGAATCAAGCATCCCTGAGTTTCAGACAGAAACTTACTGAGTACGTGTGTTCAAAGGTATGTGGATTTTATTCATAATTTGGTATCCTTTCTATTGTACTTACTTCTTTTTCTGCATTTCATGTTCAAAAGATGTAAATGTGTTCTATATGTCTAATAACTTGTGTTGTCAATATTCAGTTGCTTCTTCAGCTGGACCATGATTAAATTAAACTGATTACTTAAATGAATTGTTACTTTCCCATGCAGCAAAATGTTTGTCTATATTTCTTTAAATTTTAGGTCCAGAATCTCAAAGCACTTTTCAGGGCCAAATTTCACAGCAAAATATTTAATTACTTATCAATTAAGGCAAAAGTAAATTTTCACAGGCTGTGATACAATACTTTGAAAAACATTTCATTTAATTCCATCAAACAGAACCATCAGCAAAATGGTTTTCCTCATTAATGCAAACTTCAAAAAAAAAAACAGATTTAGGAGGTAAAAATGTCAGTGTACTTCTCATAGCCTGCATTATTACACTCAATACTCATTTCCGATGCAAATTTAAGGCTTTTCTTCTGACAGTTCTCAAAGTTAGCCAGTAATTTGCACCACAAGGCAATGTATTTTATGATGGCTTGTTTTGCTTCATGTTCCAAGGGTCTTATTTGTGGAATAATTACAGTGCAGTGTCAAACAAAAGGAAAATGTCATCATCTAAATATGGAATCTTTTCAATAAAAGCCATTCGACATTCAGAGAATAACAGGATATTAGCACCATCCTCTCCCCTCTCTTCAACCACATCTTTTGCTCCACATCTGGAGCTTAAGGATGTTACCTGAGGGTCTTAAGTACTGTCAGTCAGAACACCTGAAATTAAATTCCATTCCTTCCTTATTCTATTTTCTCGGATGACTGATCTGTAACAGTAGCAGTGCTCAGGTGGATGGTACCAAAACCAACGTTTCCGAGCCTCCTGGTTCTAACAGTATCAAATAGTATGCACCTTGATGATCTCAGTTTTAGAGTTAATTTTATTTTTAATCATTTTAATTATAACATACATTTAGCTTCTATGACTCTACAGGCTATATAGGTATAGGAAAATGGCCTGCAAATTCATGCCATTTATGTCCCTAAAGCTGGTTCAGCTCTCAACCTAAATGAAAAACATCTTTATTACCACTGTAATTCCAGAAATAATAAAAAGGGTTGAGAACTGGAATCATATAGGAATGAAGTAATCTCACAAGAAATGGTCCATCCTTTTTATTAGCAACAGACTAATGCAGATTTTTATGTGGGTTTGATGAAACATTAATTATGTCCTTCTTTGAGAAGAGATAAGAAAAATGGGTGTTGACTTGTATTTCAGGGCTATCAAGAAATGGGGACCTGGATTTTGTTTGCCTGCCTCCTGGGAGCAGCCTTCTCTATGCCTGTGAGTAAAACCCCTCCTTCAAAAGTAAATGTCCAGCTTCACAAACTTGGAAACAAAAGTCTGCCCCACAGTGGGTAAGCATTAGGGTTTAAAACAGTACATGATCAGATTTCCTCAAATGTCTCTGTGCTTAAGAAACATTTTGAAGAGCTTGTTATAAAAAAATGGATTCCCAGATGCTTCTGTCAAAGATTCTCATTGAGTACAGCTGGGGTGGGGCTCAGGACTCTGTATGTTAACAAGCACCCCAGGAGATTCTATTGGAACAATTAGCCTGTAAATATCATCACCCATCTCTAGATGGAGGAAACTTTTGGAAGGGACCCATGAAAGGCCTCCAGAGAAAGTATTCAACCAGCCTTAGGCAAATATTACAAAAATGTCAGTTTTCTCTACAATTCAGCTTTTCACAAGTGTCCAAATATTTTCCTGCTCCCCCATGTCCACTGCTGTTGACCTTCAGAGGGTAAGATTTTGTGTTAGGAATTCCTTTCTTGAACCATCTCCCTGTTCTAAGAGCCCTCATCCTTTTGGGTGTACCTGTTAAGTGAAGGACATCCGTGTGGTTGTCTGGAATCCAATCTATGCTCAATACATATGGATACATGTTATATTCAGATGTACCAAGGGCTGGGAGGTCTGACCAATTCTCTCTAAATACAGGTACACAAGAGATTAGATCACATGCAGGCAAAGCAGTATCCATCTGTTTTTCAGTGGCCTAAAGAGCAGTTGATACAACCAGAAGCCAGCAAAGCTTGAATATCTGCCTCCTCTCTTCCTCTCTCACCCATAAGACCAAGATTCTGTGCTCTGCCTTCCTGAAATCCTGCATTGTGGCAATTCCTAGGTCCCTGAGGGGACCAGCATTGCAAATTCAGTCCCTTTTCCCGTCTTCAATTTAACACCCCTATTCTCTGAGGGCTTCTATCAAGAATATAGAGGAAAGGCAGTTAACTAAAAGGAAAACAATTCACACTCAGATGAGAGGAATAAACCCTCTTATGAAATCTGAGCATTTTAAAAGAACAGAGCCTTAATCAGCTCACAGTCTGAGGGGGATGGTCTGAAAGGTCCTCCTCTCCCCCTTCCCCCCACCCCTCAGGGCCAACCAGAATTCCACAATGCAGGCATCAATCACTTGGCCTCCACTTTTGACAAGACAGACAGTCTTGGTTTCAATAATTATTCAGGTTGTTTTTTATTTTGAGCTTCAAAATTTTTCTACCATAGAAACATTGACAGAATCATACAAAGATGACAGAATAATAAAAAGAATCAGCCAAAACTTCATAAATCAACTCTCATTTCCCATTGATTTATACTGTTTCCACTGTACCACACCCATCTTGTTTTCACATGCATTGATTCACACGTAGTTGTTTCTTTTGTTGCTGCTCAGGTGTTATTTACTTAGCATGACAATTATGAGTAATATCTTTTACTTAACCACATAGCCACCTCCTGATCTATAAGGGAATGTTCGTGAGACAATTCTCTTCTTGCTGGCATTTTGTAATTGTGTAAGAAAAACATACCCTTCTTCCCAACTTGGAGTGAGTTTTGAGACAAGGAATATTGCCTGCCATATCAGTAAACAAAGGATGTCACAGTCATCAGTGATTGCAGCCCCCCTCAGGGTGAGCTGGTGAGCCCTAGGGGACCTCAGGGAGGAAGGAATACCTGCCATCTAGAAGCCATCAGATTGCAGTCACTCCCAAAAGTGAGCCCTGAGGAAGCTTTCAGGAAAGGCGAACACAGGACGCTGGCCCCAGATAGCTGAGCTGCAGACCAAAGGAATGATTTCAGTGAGCCCAGACTCCTCCCCCTGCCTGTATACAGAGAAAGCACTACAGATATCTGGTTTTCTTTCATTAACAACACTCTTTTGACATTCAGTCTACCTGCCCTTTGTTACAAAATTCTTATATATCCTGGCTCCCCACCATCGCCTCCTCGGAGCAGTTCTCTCTGGGTAACTTGAGATGTTGCCTCCTGGTCTTGAAGTCCTAAAAACTCCCGCTGAAGAAACTATAACTCTCAACTTTTAGGTTGTGAATATTTTTTCAGTAGACAGCTTCATCAAGAAATAAAATGATGGGTGGGCTAGAGTAACACTGATTGACAACATGGACGGAGAGGTGTCTGAAGATCAGGGGAGGATAAATGTGTGCTGGTTTCTGTTCTTAGGACATCTAGTTGTTCTGGACCTCTTTAAAATAAGAGGGCTCCTCTCCTACACAGGGCACATGTTCAAACTAAAAGTAGACCTCAAATATATTCTGCACTATATAGATTTTTTTAAAGTAGCTGCAGTCTCTCCTAATGTGAAAATTGCATATTGACTTAATCTCTTTCCCTCTCTCTCTCTCCCCTTCTTTCTCTCCCCCTCCCTTTTCTCTTCCTCTTTATCATTCTTTTTCTTCTCCTTTCCCCCTTCCTATAAAAGCTACCACCTCATCCTGGGCACCCTGGTTATATCAACTTCAGCTATGAGGTAATTTTTCTCTTTACTAATTTTGACCATTGTTTGAGTTAACAATGCCCTGGGCTCTGTAAAGAATAGTGTGTTGATTCTTCATTCGAGATGTTTCTCAGTCCCACTTTTTCAGTTCTCACTACCAGCTTCCTGGTTTAAGCCCTGGTGGGTCATCCCAAGCCTTCATTGCCCCAGAACCCTCCTACCTGGCCTCTCTGACTCAGTTTCTCCTCCTTATATGGCTATAAAGTTTATCTCTCATGAACTGCCATTCAGGGGGACTGCACAGTAGGGCAGAAATGAACTCTGGCTGTAAAACATGGGGAATCAGGTAAGATATTATTTAAGATCCTTTCCAGCTGGAAAACTCCCAATTCTAAGATATTCACACTCTGTGTATCTCCCTCATTTGTCCTTACTGAAATATTAGTGACCAAGTGGTCTGTGAGAGCAATGGAAAGCATGAGATTTCTGGAAATTGGGTTTGAGGCTCTCCTCACCCCCATACTTACCATGAGACATTAGGTCAATCATTTTCTCTCTCTAGAACTTTGGTTTCCTCATCTGGAGAAGGGAAATAATGATAATACCCTGCCTTCAAAATATTGTTTGGGGAGCAAAATAGTTAAGCAATATCAAAGGTGCTTTGTTAAGTATGACTTGAGCAAAGTTAATAATTGTTTATTGTATTGATATCAAATACTGTACTACTATCTGAAGGAGTCGCTGGACCTGGGGTGAAACAAATACATACTGCCTAGAAAGAAGGAAAAATCTTACTTCCTTCATAGGTTCAAATGACAATTCATGTGTTTGTTTACTCATACAAACTGAGGAAAAGTGTTAATAAAAATTTGAGGCAAGATTTTCTGTTATATCTTAAAAGGATGACATATGTGACCTGAAAACCTGTGTTTCTAGTATGAGGGACAGTGTTTCTGCCTCTTTTATTTTTTTTCATTGTTACATCACATCAAAAAAGGATATAATTAAAATTATATCACATTAATTTTCTGTTTTTTTCTCTTGTAAAGAAGAGCAGGAGCTGAGGAATTAAACAGACTTACAGTTTTTATAATCTCAGTCAAGCTCATGAGCCTCTAACTCTCCATGACCTTGTCTGTAAAAGTGAAAGTGATGATACTTGCCTCAGAGTATCTAAGAAAACATGAAAAATGTGTGTGATGGCTGTAAGGTGGAACCTCACACATAGGAAGCACCTAACAAATGTCTACCTTATTCTTTCTTCCTCAGAACTCCTATTTTCAGGGTATCAGTATTGACGAGACTGCATTAGTGAGTCTATATTTCATGCAACTAAATTAAAACAAATGTATTCTAATCTCTCTTTCTCTTAAGGTGCTCACCCCTCTGAAGTGGTACCAGAGCATGATAAGACACCCGGTATGTAGATTTTTTTGGTTCTTTATTCCCTTAAAATATTAAGCATGCATTTCAATTCCCTTTTTAAGTGAGGCAACATATCTATGCCACATATAGACACTAATGGGAACTCTAGTTGGTAAGCGGTCAAATCTGTATACACAGTTAGAAATTCTTGCACAGGAAAAGAAAATTGAGTAAATATTAATATTGCCATAATGACAAAGAAAACATTGCTGCTTCTCCAGTTGGAAGTCAATGGAGCTGATGGTAAACCTGACTCTTTGTTTCTCACCAGTACCCTTCCTATGGTTACGAACCCATGGGTGGATGGCTGCACCACCAAATCATTCCCGTGGTGTCCCAGCAGACTCCCCAGAATCACGCCCTGCAGCCTCATCACCACATCCCCATGGTGCCAGCTCAGCAGCCCGTGGTCCCCCAGCAACCAATGATGCCAGTTCCTGGCCAACACTCCATGACTCCAACCCAACACCACCAGCCAAACCTCCCTCTGCCCGCCCAGCAGCCCTTCCAGCCCCAGTCCATCCAGCCGCAGCCTCACCAGCCCCTGCAGCCCCTGCAGCCCATGCAGCCCTTGCAGCCCTTGCAGCCCCTGCAGCCCCAGCCACCCGTGCACCCCATCCAGCCCTTGCCGCCACAGCCACCTCTGCCTCCGATATTCCCCATGCAGCCTCTGCCCCCCATGCTTCCTGACCTGCCTCTGGAAGCTTGGCCAGCAACAGACAAGACCAAGCGGGAGGAAGTGGTGAGTATACCTTGAAGTCACTACAACACTTATGAAAATGGTCGAGCGAAAATGGCCCCCCCAGAGATTGAAAATCTCTCACAGTCCAAGGACTACAGTTTCAGTAGCTCCAGCTCCAGCTCAGTGATTCGGTTAGTCCAAGTATGTGCTGTAAGTTTATTATAAATGAGTTCATCTATATGGCTTAGAATTAACACAATAGCTTTTATGGTGGGTTTAAACTCTATAATTACTTTGAATTCCTACCAGAATATCTATTATTGAAACCTGCTAATTTTACAGACAGTACTATAAGGGAACATTAGTTCTTTTTATCTTTCAAAGGTTTAACCAGCAAGAATAGGCTAGAATTGAACCGGAGATTTCTTTTTAAAGGGTAATTTTTGCCAATGAGGGGATGCAGATATTTGAACAGGTAGATGGGAGGTCTCTTTAAAAACCTAAAGGAAAATTACTTGTTTAAAGTGGTTTTTAATCTAACTTGGAGGAAGCTAAAGAGGACAGATTGCTAGATTCCTTTTCAGTGCTGGGATTCTGTAGATTAAGTTTTTAGCAGTAAGTCTTCACAGTAAAGGACAAAATACCCTTTCATTACAGAAAGCTCTTTCCCACTCTTCCAAGTGAGTGGGAAATAGTAAATAAGCGAGCCTTATCCATATATATAAACCCTCACTTTTGTGTATGAGATTATGTAATTCTTCTGTATGTAAGTCTTCAAATGTAATTCCAAGCTATAAATGTTATTAATGATTTTCTACTGAGAAGGTGAGGGGTAGGGTAGAAATGACCTGGATGGGGAGCCAGGATACCTGGGTTCCAGTTATAACTCTGCACCCAAAAAGGAGATGCTGTTTAACAAGTCACTTCAACTATATGGGTGTTTTCCCTTTAAAATGAGAGGAAGTAACTAAATCAGATAACTTTCAAGCCTTTGTCTAAGAACAAATACCATAGTTTTCCAATAAAAATTATATGTTATATAAGGCTTCAAAATTATGGGCATATTTGTGGAGAATAAAGGCATATTTGTGGAAAATATGGAGCATATTTGAAAAATGATTGTATCCCAAATAATCTGGTGCCTACAGTTGATTATTCTAGTCTAAGGTACAGGTTACCTCTTTGTATAGAAAATGTGTTTATCTCAAAAAAGTGCATTTATCTCTTTATTAATAATTAATGTCATGAACTTTATAAACCTTGCCAGAGCGATTCAAGGAAAGGTGATTTTGGGTAGGTAGTTTGAACTCTTTAAAATTCCCATCTAAAATTAGAATTGTCTTAAGAAAATAAAGTGATGAGTTCAGAAATGACCATACAGAAAGTACTCAACAAAAGATAGCAATTGTTATTTTATTATTCAGTAATTGTCTTAAGTATTCTGAAGGCAGGGGCCTCCATCCTGACACCTCATATCTAATGACTATGAGACAACAAAGAAAGTTTGAAAATTACAGAGTTCAACTTCAATGGCTATAATATTGTTTTGGCAAAATTGAACCCATATTTGTTACTATAAATGGTACTCACAAAGAATATTTGTAAATTGTTTTACTTGCTTCTTTTGCGATTTTTTTCCAGGATTAAAAGATCAGAAAATGAGAAGAGACCTGAAGTAAATACTTCAGTTGCTTTCAGAAAGACACAAGAACACAAAGATTTTTTCCTACCACCACCTTACTTAGTAAATTCTGTAACTAAAAATAAGCAAACAATAAAAAGTTTAAAAAATCATTCCTGATTTTGTGCTGAATTAAACTTAACATTTCATGTAACTGGAAAGAAGATATTATAAATGGATCTTCTTGAATAAGATAAGAACTGCTCATTTACACCTACAAATTGACCATTCTGCAGGCAAATGAGGACTATATTTCTTTTTAGAGACAATTTAAATTACACCATCTCAAAACTTTAAAAAAATAGAAGTTTATATAGTAGTTGTAATAGTTGGTAGTGTGAAAAATTATGAAGAAGTATATAGTCACTGAGCCAGAACAAAATGTTGTTGTTCAGTCGCTCAGACATGTCCAACTCTTTGTGACCCCATGGATGGTAGCCCACCAGACCCCTCTATTCGTGAAATTTCCCAGGCAAGAATGCTAGAGTGGGATGCCATTTCCTCCTCCAGGGAATCTTCCCAACCCAGGGATCTAATGTGCATCTCCTGCATTGGCAAGAGAATTCTTTACCACTGAAACACCTGGGAAGCCAGAACCAAATGAGGGAAAGTTTATATGAAGAATTCTTTACATTAAAAAGATAAGCTTTTCTGAAATGTTTATATTACAAAACAAATGAAAACTTGGAGCACTGGCTTTATACTTCACACCACATTAGTAACCAAAATCTGGTCTTTTGATCTCATTCTACTGAAAGCAATTTTTTAATGAAATTATGTGATACATAAAATAATGTACTGAATTTTAAATCTTTGAGGTATTTTCCTAAGAAAACTTATATTAAATGGAGCTTCAAATAGGGAATCACAGTGGTTTTATATACAAGTCATTTCTTTCACTTCATAATCTTTAAGATGATAAATTCTACTGTATAGTCTTCAAAATGTTAACAGATGCATAAAATGGACTCAATACAGCTTTACTTTCCCACTTATATTTATATTTGAATTCTTTTTTCCTCCTACACCCAAACAGAATTGTTATCAGTTTTTTTAGTGTTTATATTACACAATAACCACAGTAACTTTATTCTAATACCTTTAATGATTAAGGCCCCTTAATCATTTTCTGGAATGAATAAACATTACTGGGAGGGTGTCAATATTCAAGCAAATAACCTGATTTTAAAGAATTTAGAATAAATAAAAAAGTCAGAAAGAAAGCTTTTAATCAACTGACATAGGCTAATTCTAATCAATTTAGTATGTATTTATTAATCACCCTCTAGGGTAAAGCACTATTCCATGTCCTGATAAAAATGGTAAGTCCCCATCCTTAAGGAATCTAGAATCTACCAAAGGGCTAAAATAAGCTCACAAATAATGATAAGAGAAAGCCTAATAGTGTTAAGACCATGGCAGAAGTGTAGTCAAAATGCCTTGGCAAATATGAAAGAAAGTGCTAGTCGCTCAGTCATGTCCAACTCTTTGTGACCCCATGGACTGTAGCCCGCCAGACTCCTCTGTCCATGGGATTCTCCAGGCAAGAACACTGGAGTGCATTGCCATTTCTCTCTACAGGGGATCTTCCTGACCCACGCAGATAGCTTTCCTCACCACTTGGTCCTTGTTGGCAGTGCTGGAATTAATCCCAGCATCAGGCTTTCCACAAATTCAGGAGGGAGGAGCCCCCTCCCCTGTCCCACAGAACAAATGCTCACTCCTCCAATTATGGCATCAATTACTATAAAATACCATATCCACATCAAATGTGGCATCTGTTTCCCTCATTAGTGATTGGTTTAGGGATTGGTTGTGTTGGAAGCTGAACAATGAATGAGGCTGAAAGGGAAGTCTAATAGGAGAGGCAGAGCTTCTGGGAAAAAGAATTACCCTCTAATTAAAACTGCGTACCTAAGTTGTTACCGAGCCTGTAAAACAATTATCCTTCAATTAAAAAAATAAATACATTAAAAAAGAAAACTGTATACACATGCTAGGGAAAGTGCTCTTCTGTCTTTGGATCTATTTGTTTGAGAATGTCATGCCTGGAGTTGTGTCTGCCATCTTGTAACCAGGAGGGACAAGTAGAAAGGCAGAAACTCTCTAGGTCTTCAGTGCCCCTGAAATAACCAACCTTAGAACCATCTATCTCTAGATGAATGACGCACTCTATTTCCATGCTAGTGTCTTTCAATTGTGGGTCATAATTGATTAGTGGGTCATGACATCGACATCAAGAGCCCTATCATTTATGTCATGCCAGCAAACTTTCTCTTCCAACAATGTGATGCTTATATGGTCAGGACTAAGGAGAATTGTTTTGTCAATGACTTTCCTGAAAAAAAATCCAGTAGAAAGATAGAAATATATATACTGGTATAGTCTCCAAAATATATGCCCCCACCACACTTTGTCTTCCACAGCTCATGAAAATATTGCCATTATGTTTATTCGTACTGAGAAACATTTTCAGGATATAAGGAATGATGTTACTTGAAAACTATGTGTGATATTGGAAAGAACACAAAATTTCAAACCAGACTGGAGTTGCTTTCAAGTTTTCTGATATAAGAGGATTCTCTATTTGGGAAAGTCACTGACAAAATTATTCTTGTCTTATAATAATTCAAATTATATACATATATTCAAACCACATATTTGAATTACAGGGAAAAGTTCAGGCTCTGGACTCTGAAGACTGCTCACTATGGAATGAGGTATACTGCGTAAGTGACAAGAAACTGAAACTTCTGTATTAAATGCCCAAACATATGTTTTAATAAACCATTTTCTGGAGAAGGAAATGGCAACCCACTCCAGTATTCTTGCCTGGAAAAGTCCATGGACAGAGGAGCCTGGCGGGCTGCAGTCCATGGGGTTACATGACAGAGCATGTGTGCATGAGGGTGGAGGGTGGTGGGTTGCTAGCAATAAACTGGTAGAACTAAAAAAAATAAATAAACCATTTTCATCATAGTCTTCTATAATAGACATGCATGTTAACCACAACATAGGATCTGTTTGATGGTCCAGAATCAGACTTATGAACATCCACCAATGAAGCGAGATGGCTTGGAAATTCAGAAGCAATAAAGCTTTCATGCCGGTTTTAATTGCCTGATATTACTTAGTCAGTCTAATCATTCCTTCCTGCTCCAGGCAATTCCTTCTTTTTGTTAGTGTATTTTACGTCTTCTAATGTGTAGGTTACTTTGTATACATTTTCTTCCTAACAAAATAAAGTACACTGACCTTTGGATTGTTACTCTGGAAGTTCCAGTCATTTTGAGATTATTTAATTTCCCGATTGCCTATCTGTGGCAGATGACTGCAGTCGACAACCTACATGTAGATATGTGTGGCTACCTAGTGTAACACAAAGTTTCACCACGTAATACACCACATACTTTGTAAGTATCACCACGTAATACTTACAAAGCTGATGTAAATTAAATAAAAAGGAGCATTTATAATTCATTCAAACTCAAGCTTAGTTGCCCAGTGTTGTATGTTTTTGAATAAAATATGGAAGAAAACTCACTAGATAATAATGACTAAGAGTCAAAGTATAGGCTGAAATAAATAGCAACACTGATCATAAATACACTAATAAACACAAGCATATATAAAAACATCTTAAATCAGCAAAAAAGAAACATAAGAGTATATTATTGTCAAGGGTGTGCTATGTCTTTGAAATTAAGCTAAAAATACAGATGAAGTTGAGTAGATAACCTCAAGGAAATTCTCATCTCACCATAACCACTCCCATGTTACTAATACATTTAAAAATCTGTTCTGCTCTCATTCACTCCTTGTTGGTGAGGGTTTCAATATCCATAACTTTTCCAGGGTGCAAATATATGTCTAGGAATTACCCAAAGAGAGTCATCAAAATGTATGGTAAGACATGTTCAAAGATGATGATTATGTATTCTACTGAGAACCTGCATCTCTCTGAAATTTGTCTATATATATCTGAAGGAATTATGTGGTAAAAAGTATCTCTAGAAGAAAATGTATTAGTGGAAAAAATGTGATAAAATAAAATTGAAGACCAAGACTGTATATCAAATGTGAATATTACATGTAACCATAACATGTAAACAGGGCTTCCCTGGTGGCTCAGACCATAAAGAATCTGCCTGCAATGTAGGAGACTCAGGTTTGATCCCTGGGTGGGGAAGATCCCCTGGAGAAGAGAATGGCAACCCACTTCAGTATTCATGCCTGGAGAATCCCATGGACTGTAGCCTCAGACCTTGCAGTCGCAGAGTTGGACACGACTGAGTGACTAACACTTCACTTTTCATAATGTGTAGATAATTTGAACACACATATATAAATGTGTGTAGAGAAAAACTAGAAGGAAGATACATCTGTTTGTATGAAGATCAAATTTTTCTACAAAAATATAATAAATTACTTCTGTAATCAAGAACAAATTTAATTTTTAAAGTTTGTTTTCCCTTCTTTCTGCTTCAGTTCAGACCACCTCCTTCCTTCAGTTCCCTTTGATGTGAGTTTCGGATCTTGGTGAGTCCCCTTCAGGTAAATTCCCAGCAGAAATCAGTTAATATGTACTTGATTTTTCAGAGAAATATTTGGACCAAAGAAGGGTGAAAGGAAAGGGGCAACTGGCTTTAGCAGGAACAAAAATGAATAATACAATCAAACAACAAAGAAGATATGAGCATTATAAAGTTAAGGAAAAAGAATTTAGAAACAACAAAAATAAAGTAAAATAGAAACGATCACCAAAGCAGCTCCTACTGAAATTCTATCAAAGATTAGCTGGATTCAAAGAGCAGGCAGGTCAAAGAGAAAACTCAATGTCTTAAGTCCTAAACCCTTAAAGAGAGGAGGCTTGTGATGACTTCAAATTAAATGAGTTGGTTCTCTTTTTGATTCAAATAATACCTAAACTACTACTGACTTAAAATTAGCCAATTATCTAATTTTACTTTGGGGCTTCAAATGCTTATAATGTATATTTTTCTCTCCTATGCTTAATTACATCGGGTCTGAATCATCTGAAGAGTTCAACCTCAGTCAGTACCCATTCTAATTAACCAGAAAATGCTCACAGTTCACTTATTAGAAAGGGCAAAAGAAGATGCAATTTAACATGCTAATTTCTAGGCTCTATTTTCATAACCCCCTATTTTTTATGAGAAGTTTGGTCTTATTAAATTGAAAACAATTTGAAAGAAAACCCAAGATTGGCATCTTAAATTCATGAGTAATGCTTATTACTCCTTGCCAGATACATGGCTCTTGGATAATAGCTATTTGGAAGGCAAGAGTCCTTTAACAATGCTGTGCAGCAGCAAAATTAGAATAAAAATGCAAGACCCATTATTATAATATATGCATTGTTAGCATGCAAAGAGGATGGGAACTGAAAGAGTACCTGGAAGTAATCGTCACTTAGTTAGAAAGAGTAATAGTTGTCACATTTTACAAATCAAAATTTAGGGTGATAATATAATGGAATATTTAAAATCAAAGACATATGCTGACTGGTAATGATGTTCTACACTTGGCACTGTTCAGTAAAGATCCTCATGTGGTTATTCAATTTTTTTTAATGAGATTAAATTTAAAATTCAGTTCCTCAGTCACATGAGACATGTGTGGCTAGTGGCTGCCGTATTGGGCTGCAGAGATGCAAAACATTCCGTTTACCAACCAGAGTTTTACTAGGCAGTGCCGCTCTATATACTGCCTCTTGAGGTAGAAAAGCAACTCCTAGGAATTCGAAGATTTTAAACAAAAGATGAAACAAAAAGACTTGCTGGTTAAAACTGAATATCTCAACTATCCATTACAAGTCATTTTCCAAGCACTCCAGGAAGTACAATCTTGTATGGGAATTTTCTAAGAACCCTAGAAACACCCTTCTCTTCCTGAGGTTGAATCACACACTCCAAAATGGTTTCCCTTCTAGTGTTCTTTTAAAATAGACAAATCCAGAGTTCCGCTAAATTGATTTTTCTGCTTGTAACAGACACTTTTAGTTCCAAAGAAATGGTCATTTATTTTCAGTCCTCTACCAGCCACATCCACACTGGCGGTAGAAGGCGGGGGCTGCCCTTGACCTAGGGTTTCACTGGAATTAGGCCAAAGTGTAAGCTGATGGAAAGATAAAAGAAAAAAATAACAAACTTTCGTCCATCCCTGAGAGTGGCTGACTGCCTGTAAGCGTTGCAAAATATTTACATTCTTTTCTATTTTGTGGTTCAAACTGACAGCGCAACATAGGATAAATGGGTACCTGCGTGCTTGAGAATACACACACCGACAGACACACTTACATGTCCATGAAGTTTACCTCTAGTAAAAGGACATATGCTACTTGAACAATCTGAAATTTAAAATAAAACTTTTCTCCATTCCAATCATTTAGAGACTATATGGCTATTGTACTAATTACCATTATCAAGGCATATTATACTTCTTTCAATACAAAAATACAAGGGGAAAAGGTCAAGTTGCTCATTTTATTTACAAACAAAGTCAAGTTGACCACTTCCTCTCACAACTCAACACCAAAACACTGACTTTTCTCCCAAATCTGAAGTTTGCCCCTTAGCAATAAACACTTGCGGAAAAGACTGAGTTTAAGGCCAAGGCTTTAAAAAGAATACAAAATAGCAAGGAACTGTATTGATTTTTCTTAAAAGGGATTTGACTGTGGCTTAACATGGGGATCACAAGAGAAAAATGATTTCAACCAGTTTCCTACATTTCCAGAACATAGTGGCCTCTAGCTGTGTTCCACATTGCTTTAATAAAATAGCCATTAGCCTGTGTTTGTTGTGAAATTCTTGTTAATTTGTATTTTTAGTTGTTGTTTTGTGATTTGCCTTATAATTCCCTTTGCTCTCATTTGGTCTAGAGCCTTATCGCTAGGGAGTCACTGGCTGAAATTTACTTATTCCAAAACACTTCCCTGCTGGGAAGAATTCATCCTGTCTTCATCTGAAACACCTGATTCTTCTAGAAATAAATAACACTTGAGAAATAAGATGGGCTTCCCTGGTAGCTGGAACAGTAAAGAATCTGCCTATAATGCAGGAGATGCGAGTTCAATCCTTGGGTCAGGAAGATCCCCTGGAGAAGGGAATGGCTAGCCATCTAGTCTATCTGAAACACCTGGCTCTTCTAGAAACAGATAATGCTTGAGGAATAAGATAGGGCTGGGAGTGGTGAGGACAGAATAGGTTGGAGTGAGAGGAAAGAAATGGTCATTTAGGTCCCCAAACATCTCCCTCAATAAATCATGCCTGAATCACCCATCAAAAAAAAAAAAAAATCAAGATCAGTGAAGGCCCCTTACAAATAACAGGCCCTAGGGTCAACAAAAAATAGTCCAAGGTGCAGCATTTATTTTCTTTTTCTTAATCAAAAAAATTTTACAACAATGTTAACTATCTCCCTCAGAACAGCCAGATCTTGTTTTCCTCTTCAAAGAATTTTCCATGCTTCCAATTTGTCTGTGGAATGTGGGGGTTCTGGGGTCACAATCGTGACCTTGGCCTATCTGCTGTGGAAACTTGGATGAGTTTCTTGCCTCTCTGTGCCTCAATTTCTTCATCTATAAGTGGTACTAACGTCCATCTCTGAGTCCTTTTATGTCAACACGTTCTACCACCCATATTCAGAAAGGGGGAGTCTTCTCCTGGCTGTATAGACCCACAAAGGGGCCACTACACAGGTGGAAGCAGGGACTGAAACAGAATTTGAAAATACAAAAGCTTTCTCTGCCAAAGGCTCCAAAGTCAAACACAACTGCCTCGTGTCAATGTGCCATCTCTGACACAGAGCCAGCTGAACACCTCTCTCACGATAGCTATGTTCCACGGTCCCTGCCTTCTATCTGACACCCCCAGAGGCTGTTCTTCGCCACCTCTAAGGTCACTCTAAAGGCAGCAGGAGCGTAAAGCCACCAGGAGGGCAGTATGGGCTCACTGGCGGCCGCAGCATTAGAACTTCCCCCTCCGAATGGCTTCCTTTTACCTTCTTTGTAAGGCCTGGCCCCCGTATATAGCAACGTCCAACTCTGAACCTTTCCTTGTCACTCTGGCATTGGTCTCAGCTCAGCTAACTCCCCTCTAGGCATTTCTTTACCAAACTGTGTTTCTTTAGAGCAGGGGTACTCAACCAGGCTGCAGTGCTTTCTGGGGCACGTGTGGCAACGTCTGGAGTCACAATGCGCAGATGCAGATGGGCCTGAAGTACTATCAGCGTCTGGTAGGGAGAGACCAGGGATGCTGCTGACCATCCTCAATGCACAAAACAGACCCCCACGACAAAGAATGATCCAGCCTGAATGTCAGCACTGCTCGTGTTGAGAAACCCTACTCTGGAAAAGAACACCAACATTGAGTCATGCTGTGTGTTCAAAACCTAAAGTATAGAAAGAATGAGACTCTGGACAAATGTCTGAGTCTGTATGCATTTTAAAAACATCACTAGAAAGAAAACCCAAAAACTCACATCTCAAAGTTAGCGAACTTGCTATAGGACCTCATACTAAAGGATTTTCACTTCCTGTATCAACTGCATCAGAAAATTCTAAACAGCTTGGGGAGTGACCAGGCTGTTAAAGAAAACGTACAAGATGAAGAGATGGTCACTCTAGGATTAAATCAGCTGAGTTCTCTAAATCAAGGCAATTCTGCAGAAATTAGAATAGTTACTTGCTTCTTCTGAAGTTACATAAAAGTGGTTGTGTTAGCTGAGTAAGAAAGGAGGAGAAAAATAATCAGATCATTAGCCATTAGAATAAGCACTGAATTAGAGCTCATTTAGTTTGTTTGGGAAACATCTGGTTTTTAAATTTGCTTGAATTTGGCAGAATAACGAGATAAGTAGTTGTGTGCAAAGAGTGGGCAGGAATTTAAGATGCCTTAATTCTCATGATTTTCAGAACCATCACTCTCCCAATATTTGATGAGTGAAGTTTTGATCACAAAATTATTACCAAAAACCTCTGACAACCATGGGAATATAAAGCAGTGTGATGTAAGTAAAGGAGACCTACTTTGATTGAGTGCAGACCTTGGGGAACCTACAATATTTGAGGGACTCAAGACACAGAACATCTTATCTGTCCAAATATCAAACTCAAGACACTCTTCCAAGTGTGATTAAGCCCCTCCCTCCTGGCCTCCATACACCAAAAATCAGGAGAATGGCCATAAACGAGCTTCAGCTCAATGCCTCCTCATCTGGAGACCTTTTCTTGTTGGTCCATACAGGCTGGAGCGCTCAGGCCTCGAGGTTTCCCAGAATATGTTGGGTGTGCCTCTATTTCAAGAAACTGCTTGTTTCTACTTTGGTCTCTCTACTAACTGGTAAACTCCTTGAGGGAGATTTAGAAAAATATCTGGAGGCTCATCGGTATGCTTAATATCTACTCAAGGAACTGTCCTTTGCATTAAAAAGTTACCACACAGTCTTATAAAAGTAAAGCTAATAATAATAACATCAAACATTTACTGGGCTCTTGTTATAGTCTAGGCACTGTTCTAAGCACATGACATGTATTGGCTCCTTCAATTTTCACAACGTTATAGAGGAAAACTTGTCTCTTCTCAGTTTATAGATGAGGAGGTGTTCAAACATTCATCTTGAAAAAGAAATGAGGTATTTCTTAAAACACAACCCTGTCCCATGTTTGATGAGTATCATTTAAAAGGTTAACTAATTTGTCATCTGCTCCTAGGATCCTAACTAAACCAATTTATATTACTAACAGCAAATATAAATTCAACTGATCAGAGTCATAAAGCTTTTCTCCTCTTGCCACTTGATTTTTCCTGCCCATTTGACCTCCCAGGGTTGTGATAAAGAGCTCATTGTAAAGAAAGCTCCAGAACTCTCAATCCGATAACGCCTCTGCAGTTGTGGTGAACCACCATACATGGGGAGGAAAGCTCTGCAAATATGGGCAAATATCCCCACTCCAGGGCATCATTGCCATGGCAACCAGGAGAGAATTGTCCATCCCAGCTGTGAGTGTGAACCTGAGCATGAATGGCCCTCACCCTTTCCTTGGCTCCAAAAGGTGGATTGAAAACAAACAAACACAAGTCCAGACCTTATGGGAACAGCTAGGTGCTGTCTTTCATTGATTCGTTCAGAGAAAGCTACAGTGGGAACTAAGGACATGTAGAAAATTCAGGCCTTGACCCTACATTATCTTGCTTCCCAGGAGGCGCACTGAACTCATATCCAACACACATGGAGAGGCCATCTCAAGCAGCATTCTAAAGTTCACTGAGAATGGCCAGAAGAGGAGGGTTGCTGACATACTCTTCTCAGGACATTAACTCAGAACTAATTGGCTGGCATACTTTCTCTACCCGGCACTTGATGTCCAGATTAAAATACACGAAAAGGTTCAGTATCTCAACAGCCTCCTGCATTGAAGCCTCCACAAGTCCTAGCTATCGAGGTGGCACTCCCAACTGGCTCCCCCACGGGGTGCTGACTAGGGAAGGAAACGTTTGTGAACTTGCATAGTGACATGCAGAAACCAACTCAGGCTCAGAAGGAAGATTCACAAAATCCAATGTTCTCCCTGTCATGAGGAACTTGGGCTCAACCTGGTTTCCACAGATATTTTGTTTTTAATCTGGAAATAGCCACAAGTTAGCAACTGCAAAATATTTTTTTAATAGAAAAAACAGTGATGGATTTTTAACCACATTTACTGAACATTGCTTAAATGCACAATTCCTATCAGTAGGATTTTCGAAGAGAGTTGGAAAACAAAAGGGGATTTACTGCCTTTGTGGCTCATTTTCCCACAGGTAGAAGAAAACTGTGTTGGATGAACAGTGTTAGGTAGCTTGGAACCTACACTCACTGCAGCCCAAGTTGATTTCTGTTATAGCTGCTAATACTGTAAATAACCAGAGTTGCAGTATTTAAGTCTTTGCCCTTCTTTCAAAATGGATCATTCAACAGATTGTAAATGATGGTGACTTATGACAAATAAATTTTCTCCAAAAGTAATTTGGTTTTTAACAAATTAAATAATTTTCATATATTTACACTACTTTTAACAATATATAGTTAGTGGCAATGTGCGCACAATAGAGAGGAAGAACTCCACCTATGATTGGAAGTAGATGGTCACGTAGTTTAAGGTAAGAGACGGCTAATCTGTAGGAAAGCCTGTGGCTTCACCTTCTTGGTGTTAAAAACATTCATCAAATAAGCTAATGTTTAATATGATACCCTCTGTTCCTTTAGGAAGGATTCAAAGAAACCTTTACTTGTAGCTATATAAAACTAACAAGTATCTAAGCTCTGTGAACACCTTTGGAATATTTTACATTTTAGGTCTTTCTATGAAATCATAAAAAGCTGGAACCACACAAAACAAGGTTTGTACCAGAGGTTGCAAGCAGCAAAACCAAGGCTTTCTGCTTTGCTCCATCAGTTATCTGTCTTTGCTGCATGCAATAGTAGGACCACATTTTGAGGTTTCACATCAGTACCCATTCTGCTTGTAAATGTCATAGAATCTTCATCCTCCATTGTATTGAGGGGAAGGGCAAGATTTGCCCTTTTCCTGAATTTTCATCATTATATGGCATCCAATGATCCAGACCCAAAGAGAAGCTCAAAAGCAAAGGTTCTACCACGGACTAGCCAGGTGACACTGCCATCATCAAATCCGCTCCTACATTCATTTTCTCTGTTTCAGAAAAATATTGCAATCAAAGGCCACCAAGATGCATGCAACACTAACAATATAAGCCAATGTGCATTGCTAAAGTCAAATTGCATCCATTTTTAAATACTGAAAAGACAGCCAAAAGGAAAGGTGCTGAAGAAATGGCAGATCCTTACTGAGATTTGCTTTACATGTTCAATAAAAATATGAATGTCTTAGCAATGATATATAGCATCCCAGTCATCCTGGCTTGAAGGCTCTGAACCTTCTCCTAAAGCAATAGGCAGAGACATCTGAAGTGTCATTTGAACCATCTGAACTTTGAAGCTGAAAGAGACTTGGGTGCTAGCACCAGCTGAGTTAATCCCTCCAAAGTGACTGCTTCTCACCCTTTCCTGCTTGTGTCTACCTTCCCCTGTTGCAGCTCCAGGACTATTACCTGATGAAGCCATCCACGATCTTATTGGCTTGGGTCCTGCTGCACTTCAGGCAGGAGGCACAAACACACAGCCTGAAATGTACACACCGTATCTTCTTACCTCTGCAGGGTCCTTACACCTCAGCAGCAGCAGCAGCTCCAGGCAGAACTGACCTCCCATCCTCCCCACGCAGAGCCCCTGGTCAGTGTGGGAACAGAGAAGGAGGCTGGAGACGGGGATACTGCTTGGGGAGCTGGAGGAGCTGGGCAGGCAGGCTCCCCAGCTGGAATGTGTAGCTAGAGGCCCTGGGAGGGAGAAGGCCTGGGGTCACTGTGATCCTCTGAGTCAGACACCCTGGGGAACTCTCAGCTCTGAAAGGCCTCCTTTGGCACACGAGGCGGAAAGGCACAGAGAAATTACTAGGGGGAAAGTTCTGAAAGTTATAAATCCGAGGTAAATGGTTACATGGGTGTATACCAGTTTAAAGTAAATGGTAGAGGTGCAATATGAATGCAGGAGGGGGCACACCATTTACATGATATGCTACTTCATATATCTGATAAGGGACTTGGACCCAGAATATACAAAGAAATCTTACAGCTCAATCATAAATAAACAGATAACCCAACTTTTAAATGGGCAAACATTTCTCTGAAGGAAATATACAAATGATCAATAAGGATATGAAAAGAAAGATGCTTGACAGCATTAGCCATCAGGGCAATACAAATCAAAATCACGATGAGATACTCCATTACACCCACTCAGATGGATACAAAGAACTGTTGGCAAGGATGTGGAGAAATTGGAGCTCTCATACGATGCTGGTCTGAATGTCAATCCTTTGGAAAACAGTTTTCAGTTAACATTTCAAAATGTTAAATGTGAAGTTATCAAATGACCCAACAATTCCCCTCCTCACTATATGCCCAAGAGAAATGAAAATATTTATCCACACAAAAACTTGTACACAAAATGGTTCACGGCAGTGTTACTTACAATAGCCAAAAAACTGGAACAACCCAAACGTCCATCAACCAATGAATAAGTAAACAAAATGTGACATACCTATACGATGGAATTACTCAGCCATAAAAAGGAAAGAACTGATACATGCTGCAGTATGGATGAACCTTGAAAACATCACACTGAAAAAAGAAGCTAGACACAAAGATGATATACTGTATGATTCCAGTTCTATGCTGCTGCTGCTGCTGCTGCTAAGTTGCTTCAGTCGTGTCTGACTCTGTGCGACCCCATAGATGGTAGCCCACATGCCCAGAATAGGCAAATCTATAGAGTTGCAAAAGATTAGTGGTTGCCAGGACCCACTCCAGCGTTCTTGCCTGGAGAACCCCAGGAACGGGGGAGCCTGAGGCAGACGGGAAGCCTGGGGGCAGCAATGACTAAGAGGCACAGGGTTTCTTTTGGGGCTGATGAAACTTTTGAAATTGATGGCAGTAGTTGTTGCAAAACTCTGACTATACTGTTAAATTATACCCGTTAAATGAATGAATTGTAAGGTATGTGAATTAAACCTCAATAAAGCTGTTTCATTAAAAAATGGAGTGTTAGCTCTTGCTTATTCCCATTCCACAACACTTCCCCAATTACACTGGGGTCCTCTGAGATCACCATGACTCTGGCAGGCTCACCTATGTGGCTTGCTAGGGGCCATGGTGAGACAGGGCTTCTGTCAAGCATGAGCTGTGACTCCTGGCCCCTGGCAAGTCGGGACCCTTCTCCTCAGCTTCCTTTCTAGGACACTGCTGCTAAGACTTCTGCTCCAGCTTCAGGGTTTGGCCCCTCTCCGCCCTGACTCCTTCATTCCCTGGCGGTGACTCCCTTCCCAGCACACCCACGGTTCCCATTGGTGAGAGTCCTTCCAAACTCACACTTGCTCCGTTATCACATGGAGCCACCCTCTCCAAATACATGAGGCGTGACTTAAGCACAGTGGCCCCTGACAGCACAGTCACTTTTTCATAGCTGAAATTCAGTAGTTAATCGTTACTCTTCACCTTGTTTTTTTCTTGAAGAAAAAGGAGCTTTTTTTTTTTTTGAGCATTAAAAAAAATAAGAGTATTGCCTCTACATGCTCTTGTGCATTTTTACAATTATAAATAAAAATGAAATTATCAGGTGATGCCAATGAGGCAACCACTTCAGTGAAGAGAAAAGCACGATGTTCACTGGGTTAAAGAGATTCAACATTCTTATATAATTTTATCATTCACAAAGAGAACTACATTAGAGTTACTGACATTTTAATTAATGATACTCATTATTATTATTATTAGTTTATTTCCATAGCCTTTATCTTTCCAAACTATTCTTGGGCACAGTATGCCAGTGGCCAAGAACATCATTTTCTTCATGATAACTAGTTACATCCTGTCCCCTGCTCAAGATTTTGTTTGAATCAGAGCATCCTGATATTAGGACAAAAGTCTTAAGAGAAAGGTTCACAAGAGGCCCCAACTGACAATCATACACAGTGTTTGGAATTTATCACATTTTGGACCAATGTGTAATTTTTGCCTATTTGGATTTGTCGGAAATTTTTCAACCTTTAAAAGTCCTTAAAACTATTCATTTTTATGTAAATCAAAACTGCCATGAAGTCCCACCTCACATGGGTCAGAACGGCCATCATCAAAAAAATGTACAAACATTAAATGCTGGAGAGGGTGTGGAGAAAAGGGAACCTTCCTATACAGCTTGTGGGAATGTACATTGGTGCAGCCACTATGGAGAACAGTATGGAGGTTCCTCAAAAAACTAAAAATAGAGTTGCATGTGATCCTTCAGTCTCACTCTTGGGCATATATCCAGAGAAAACAATAATTTGAAAAGATGCATACACCCCAATGTTCACTGCAGCACTTTTCACAATATCCAAGACACAGAAACAAGCTAAATGTCCATCGACAGACGAATGGGTAAATAAGATGTGGTGTATATATATAATGGAATACCACCAGACATAAAAAATAATGAAATAATGCCATTTGCAGCAACATGGATGGACCTAGAGATTGTCATACTAAGTGAAATAAGTCAGAAAGAGAAAGATAAATAACATATGCTATCAGTTACGGGTAGAATCTAAAATATGACACAAATGAAGTTATCTTTGAAACGGACTCACAGACATAGAGAACAGACGTGTAGTTGCCAACAAGGAGGGATGGATTGGGAGTTTGGGATTAGTGAATGCAAGATAACAACAAGGCCCTACTGTAGAGCACAGGGAACTAGACTCAATATCATGTGATAAATCATAATGGAAAGGAATATGAAAAAGAATATATATATATGTATAACTGAGTCACTTTGCTCTAAAGCAGAAATTAAACTCATTGCAAATCAACTATACTTCAGCAAAATAAATGTTTTAAAAAATTATTCATTTTTACAAGTTGGTACCACTGACCTCTGAAGAACATCGGTAGAGGAGAAGGCTTTCCCATCTGAGGATAAGCAAGGTTGCAAATGAATGTTCACAACAGACCCTGTCTGTGTTCATTCTGTGCCAAAATGTTCATACAGGCTTTTTCTCATACACGTTTGAGTGCTGTGGGTAACAGATGTCATATAATAAAACTCAGAGGCACACGCTATGTTACTTTTTAAGGAAAAAAAGTGTGTGTGGGGGTGATCAAAGGGTTTAACAATTTTATTCACTGGCTGATATTCAGCGACTCTGAAAATTTGGCCACTGCTCAGGTTTGTGAATTTCTATGGAAAACGAACTGTGTTTGGCAAGCTTGATGAAATATGAAGCTGATAAAAAAATGTTTCATGCTTTCTCAAGACCTTATGCCACTAACTGTGTGGGATTGGAAAAACTGTTCAAATGTCAATTTAAATGTCACTTTAAACACTGTAAATAAATGATTTTCTATACCCATATCAATGAATATAATTCTGTTGATTTCAGACCATAACTTGAACTGAAGTTTCTTTGAGTTTTAACTAGGAAATGTTTCATGAAGAACATGAACTTCAGAGTAGACAAGTTGAGCTCAGTTGAGTTCTATTCAGAATCAGAAATGTTCATGCAATGCATTATTTTACACTGTGGAGAACTGACTGAAAAGTCAATTGACACAAAGGTTGTTAGGAAGCAGGTCCTGAACTCAAAAAGAAAGGAGTAGGCCAAAAGAAATAAAACATTATTGGAACAGTTCAAATCATTATGTAAAAGAACACTGTGGTGAATTCCGTTGCAGAGTTCATGACTCGTGAATATTATCTCCAAACCAGTCATCTCTGAGTTTTATAGAGTCGACTATCCAACTGACTTCTTGACCCTTCCATCTGGTATCTCAGGGTCATCTCAAACTTCACTTATCCAATGCTGAACTCTTGACTTTCCTTTCTGGCAAATGTCTTTGTGCCTAAGCCTCCCATGTCTTAAGAGGTGTTTGTAAAGCATTTATCTCAGTGCCTGGCGTGCAGATCTGCTCAATAAAGGTTGATGACGATGATATTGATGATGATTGAGAGTGATGAAGATGATTTTTATGCACCCAATTAGTTGAGCCAGAAACCAAATGGTTTTTCTTAATTCTTTTCTTCACTTCATGCCCTACATTTAATCTATTCCCAGTTTCTGTCAACTCTGCCTTCAAAAAAAAAAAAAATCAGGAAACCAACCCCTCTTCTCCAACTCTGCTGTCATCATCCCACCTCCAGCCTCTATCATATTTCTCTTGAACAGCCTTCTAGCCAACCTAACCATGTCCACTCTTGCCCTTGCATGGTTCCTTCTTCCCAGAGGGGAACCCAGAATGATTTTCTTTCTTTTTTTTTTTTTCTTAAACACAAACCTTCATTACCAAAACACATATGGTGCTTGGGTCTGGAAGATTCCTTGGAGGAGGGCATGGCAACCCACTCCAGTATTCTCATCTGGAGAATCCCATGGACAGGAGAGCCTGGCGGGCTATAGTCCATGGGGTCACTAAGAGCTTGACACGACTGAAATGACTTAGCATGCACCATACGGTGCTTATAATGTAATTATAAAATATGTTAAACATCCTTATGAAGTAGGTACTATGATTACTTCCATCTTACAGGTAAGGGATTGAGTAAGGAGGGCAAAGCCACAATTCACACTCAATCAGTTTGAGTCTAGAGCTGGGCTTTCAAATGCTACATAAAATACCATTCCATACCCAAGCTTTAATAAAAAAATAACAAACAAGCAAGCAAAGACTGTCAGTTCGCTTCACTTAGAATACAGTCCATCTGGCAAAGGAGTGCCCTGAGCAAAATGGTCTGGACTGGCTTCCTCAGCCACGCCATCGTTCCTCTCTCTTTCCTCCTGTTGCCCTGACACTCATAAACAAGACGAGCTGGGTACTGCACAGGGGTTTCTCCTCCTGCTGTTCCTGTGCCTGAACTGTTCTTCCTAGGAATTTTCATAGGCCTGCCTCCTCATTCTTTATTCTTTAATCCCACTCCCTTGCTAAAGGCTTCTCTGACCTTCTCAATCTGAAATCAATGTTCCCTGGTTTCTTGATCTCAACATTCCGTTGATTTTCTTCTCAGCACTTATCTCAGCTTGTAATTGCTTTCATATGCTTGTCCATTTGAAACAGTCCTACTGACTGTCTCTCCCATTGGTCTGGAGGCTTCACAAGGATAATATTGTTCATGACTGTATTTCCACCACTGAGCATATTGCCCTGCACATAGTGGGTGCTGAGAAATTTGATAAAAGATTGGAGGAAGACAAGAAGGCTTTGGTAATATGAAATATCCACTTGAACTACTGGTTCTCCAAGTGTGACTGGAATCACCTAGGGATGCTTTTTTTTTTTAGGACTGTTATTTTAAGCACTTACTTTTGAGGCCTATCACAGTCTTGTAAAGAATTTTTATAATTTTGAGTTTGACATGATTTGGCAATGAGTAACTCATAGAATTCTTGTTTGGCTGTTATTTTTAAGTGATCATAATGTGTTTTCAGGAATACTTGCTACGAGAGGAAAATGTACATTATAAATCGCTTTTACATGTGATAAGATTGTTAAAAATACTGACAGTGAAATTGACATACTATGCTTTTAGGTAAGAAATTACATTATTACCTTGGGAGCCAATAATTTCCTTTTCAGCTTGTAGACATTTGTGGGGGCTCCTGGAGAGCTTGCGGTTTCCAGGCCCCATAATCAGATAATGGTGTGTAATGGACAAAATGGACCAGCTGGAGTCAGCCCTGAATCAACCACAACAGGACTCTTGCCCAGGAATCTGCATTTTAAGAAAATTTTCAGGAAATTCCTATACAAATAAAATTTGAAAGCTATTCTTTTCTCTTTGTCTAGACTTATGTGTATTGTTTTAGAAAAATATACAACAGAAAACAGTGCCCGCTCTTTAAATCTGTGGTTTAACTCTAAGAAATCCAAGATAATGTTTCACATAAAGGAAAAACATACACTACTAATTAATGTTAAGCTCATTACAGGTCCGAAAATGCAGATTATCAATAATTTTTTCAGGAAAATGAATCATCTTTGTTAAATATCTTTTGTGAGCCTATAGGTCCACAGGAGATGAAAGGGCTATGTTTTAGGCTATAAGTGGATAGTGTTAAGAAAATGAAAATTGTAAGCAGGAGGGCTTCCCTGGTGGTCCAGCAGTTAAGAGCCCGCCTTGCCAATGCAGGGGGCATGGGTTCAGTCCCTGGACTGGGAAGATTCCACACGCTGCAGTGCAACTAAGCCCAGTGCGCCACAGCTGCTGAGCCCCTAGACCCCAGGCTGGAGATGAGTTCCTGCCTGGTCCACTGTGACCCTCCTCTCTTCACATGGCCCTTCCCTGCTCAAAATCCTTCCACTGTTCTTCAGTCAATTGAGATCTTTCGGCACAAGCCCTAGGCTTTCCATGACCTGACCCTAATCCAGTCTTCCGAATCCTTCTCTTGCCCTTCCTCCCAGTAAACCCTGCACTCTGGTTCAACAGAACTGTTCACTCTCCTACTTTTCAGATCCTGTCTTTGCTTTTGTCATTTGCCTTCCCCAGGGTTCCCTTGACCCTCATATTTCCCATTAAATATCCCATCTGTTATTACTCCCTAATTTGTGTAGCCAAGCAGGACCTTTCTTCCTGAATTCCCTGACTTCTTCAACTTCTTTCCAACTTCCCTCTCTACAGTTTTCCCTAGCTAAGTCAATCTAAGTTCATCCCTCCAGTGACTCAGGCCAAAACCTTGTCTTCCTGTCACGTCTGACTCCATATCGTACCCCACAGCCAATCCATTAGTGAATCTCACTGTCACTATGTTCAAAACATGGTAGAATCTGACCTTTTCTCATCGTTTCCCCTGTTCCACTCTGGTCCAAGCTAAAATCATCTCTCACCTCGATTAATAATAAAAATTGCTAAATGACTCAGCATAGAAAGTGGTTCTGCAAACCCTCCCTAAAATACTCATTTCTCATTCCTCCTCACTGAAGATAATTTTCCCTGAGAAAGTCTTCAGATTGTTAGTGAGTCACTTCCAGTCTTATCTTTTTCTAGAAAGGTATTGATGCAGATGACCCAGAAAAGAAATAGGGGTGCAGAAGAGCTCTCCCAAATCCCACAGTGGGGACTTGGATTGCTACACAGAGTGGTTATTCTTTGGCAGTTCACAGGATTCTTAACGAGACCTGAATTGCCCGTTTTTGCTCAGAACAAAATAGTACTGTTCCACGAAGTGTGTTTATTTTTCATGTGGACACAATGTGTAGAGTGGGCATTTGCATTTATTTAAGGGCCAAATGAGCTGATCTTGGTAATATCACCCTTCCTGCCCATACCTGATCCTGGAACCCAGATGAAAGCACATGAAGGAAAGGTGTCTGGAGGCTTCTGCAAAATCTTGCTTTGACTGTTAGCAAGAGACACAGGAAGATGGAAATCTTTTCTTCCTCTCTGTCAGGGTTTCTCAGCCTGAGCACTGTTGACATTTGGGGTCATCTGTCATGGGGACTGCCCTGTATGTGAAGAATGCTTAGCAGCAATACTAGCCTCTACCCACTGGACGCCAGTAGCATCTCTTCAGTTGTCAGAATCAACAACATCTCCAGACATTGCCAAACACTGTCTCCTGTGGGTGGATTACCCCAAGTTGGGAACCACTGCCCTAAACGTCAGATTTATTCCCAGACTGCCACAGGTTCTCTCAATAAGAGCTTAGAGATATTTAGTCAGTCAGTCAGTCAGTCAGTCACGTCCGACTCTTTGTGACCCTAAGGACTGTAGACTGCCAGGCTCCTCTGTCCATGGGATTCTCCAGGCAAGAAGACTGGACCGGGTAGCCATTCTCTTTTCCAAGGGACCTTCCCAACCCAGGGATCAAACCCAGGTCTTCTGTATTGCAGGCAGATTCTTTATAGTCTGGGCCACCAGGGGAGCTATAGAGATGCTTAGAGAAACATAAAGTCAAGAGAATCGCAGGAAAAAGACCAGAGTCACTGAATGAAACCCATCATACTTGTGAAATTTTGAGTGACACAAGCCTCTACAAATCCTAATTATTTAAGCTGGTTTAAGTGGGTTTTCCTATTATTATCAGTGAGGAGCATCAAACTAATCCAGGGTCCACCATCACAGTTCACAGCACATTGCTTTATTCCAGGGCATCCTACAGCTTAGAGAAATGAGCCAAGTCCCAGCTTGGGGCGCAATTCCATGGGTTCAGCTTTATGTTTAGGACAGAAATAAAATGGCTCATTTTCCCATTTGTTAATTACTGCTTATCCACATTTGTTATGGAATTGTATAATTTCAAAGCAGGAAGTGATTTTAGGGAAGGAGAATTAAGCTAAAACCATCGTCTATGTTTATCTTCAAAGGAAGGCTTTCCAAAGAGGATTAAGCCATGTGTCTGCAAATATCAGGAAAAGAGCCATTATCCACTTCAAAACACTTCCTGAGCATGACGACTCACCATACATCTTGCGTAAAAAGCAAAGGGAGGCATTTTCTTATGGCCACATACACTTAAATATTCCTTCTCCTTAAATAGGAATTCTGCATGGTTTCAATGACTAAATCAATTATCTATTTACAGTGAACTTCCTGTCATTTCTGTGCTCAGATCTGTCATTTAATTTTACCATCTATTTTTTAAAATCTGAAAACTGATGCACAAACTAGAGCTGGCATAATTAACAGACCATTCCATTTGGGGTATAGTGGGGAGGAGGAGAAGATAAAAAATTGTAATCCATTTCTTATGACTTTTATTTTATGTATTATTAGTTTGCATTATTGTTGCTTCTTAAAAAAGCAGAGCAAGCTTACAATTATAAAATCATAAATATAAAAATAAGCAAAAGGAATAATATTTAATAATCCATAATCCAAGAATCAATCACTGATTATATTTTAGTGAATAGTCTCCCAAATATTTTTCTTGCATATTAAGATATTTCTTCCCAAATAGTATCATATTATTTTGAAATCTACTTTAAGGTATTTTAAAACTTTCTTTTTATCAGATGTTTAAGTTGTTCCTAACATGCTACTGCTACTGCTAAGTCACTTCAGTCGTGTCCAACTCTGTGCGACCCCATAGACTCCCCCGTCCCCGGGATTCTCCAGGCAAGAACAGTGGAGTGGGTTGCTATTTCCTTCTCCAATGCATGAAAGTGAAAAGTGAAAGTGAAGTCGCTGAGTTGTGTCCAACTCTTCGCGACCCCATGGACTGCAGCCCACCAGGCTCCTCCATCCATGAGATTTTCCAGGCAAGAGTACTGGAGTGGGGTGCCATTGCCTAACACGACCCCATTGTAAACAGTGCTTCATATGAATGGCTGGTTGAAAACGAGTTATACATGCTCTAAAATAAAAATGCAAGAGTAAAACACAAAACAAAAAATTCTACAAAATGGACTGAATATCATTGGCATCAGAGTTCTGCTACCATTCACTTGTACATCCAATCACAGAAAGCAGCCTCAAAGAGGACAAAGGAGAAAGAAAAGAAAACCAGCTTTGTAGCAAAGGAAACTACCCCTGCGACAGACATGATAGGATAAACACTAAATGAACCTAATGGAGAAGCATGCCACAAATGAGTCCCAAGCAGAGTTTCTCACTTTGTAAGTCATAAAGTCATTACCTAGGGAAAAAAAAAAAACAAAACAGGCTGTTTTCAATCATATAATTGTGAAAAATAAATAGCTTGCTCCTCTACAAAAATCCTGTGATGGCAATTTCAAATATCTAGATTTGCATATAAATCCACATGTCTATGTTTATTTATATTTGTATGTATTTATATCTGTATTGATGCCTATTACCTACGTCTATATCTATAAACACACCTGTAACTGTACCTGTATATCCACCCATCCATCTTCTGCCCATCTACATACCAGTGGTTCTCAGACTTGAATGTGCATCAGAATCCCCTGGAGGGCTTCTTGTTAAAACCAAGGTTCCTCTATCCTGTCCCCAGCTTCTGATTCAGCACATCTTTGACACAATCTAAGAATCTGCATTTCTAGTAAGTTCCCAGGTGATGCAATGCTGCTGGTGTGAAGCCTACACTTTGAGAAGCCCTGCCTATGCTTTATCTCTCACTACCAATCTATAGTTTAGTGAACATATGGTTATCCCCACATGCTTGAATTTCATTATCATAAATTATTAATAAAAACCATAGTGTTACATACTATACAAAACAGATATTCTGGTGCTTCAAATTCTTTCCACTTAATTCAATAAAAAAATTATAAGATATAAATATTATCACCATGTACCTTCTTCCTCCCAGGAGAAAAGTTACATTGTGGTACATTTCTTGCTTTTACTTGGTTCTCACTGCCTTTGGCTTTTAACTTGATGTATTTACATCTTAACGATTCAGATTTATTTTCCAAACAGTGAGATGAAACAGGGACAACGCAAAGGCAGCTTCATTTTGAAATTGGCCAAGCTCTTGTAAACAAGCTCTTGACGGAGCAATTTATAATTCTCTAAACAGTTGGGGAAAATATCACACAGAAAAGCAGATGTTATTCTCCTAACTTCTCTCTCTCTCTCTTTTTTTAGGTCTACAGTACTGAACCAACCATATTACCCTGAGTAAATTTTGGCTTCATTGGATGTCAACCATGTTAGCCATATTCAAGATGTGGTTCAAAGAGCAAAGCTTCTCAGACAGTTCTGTGGCCTGCTTCCTCATGTTCATTTGACAGCACTTGATTTAGGGGTTGTGTTGGCTCAGGTTTGCAGCATGCAATGGGAACACAGTTCCCCAGATGCCAACTTTAACCTAAATAAAAGCTAGGCCTGCATTTCTTCAGGGTTAAGTTAAAGAATACAGGCTGTGCTGTCTCAGACCCTGGTGGGTACCAATTAGTGGGAGACAAGATGTATACACAAGGAAATGTAATTGGTGACTTTAATGGGTAAACAATTGCAGGATTGAGAAAAAGAAAGTCACTTTGCTCTGGTGCAGTTGGGGAAAACCTCATATCCCATTTGTTCAAATCCTTGAGAAACAAACATTATTTCTCCAGAAAGTGAAATGCAGACATTGAAAAGGGAGGCAAATTTTTACAGAAGAGGTCAAATCAAAGACTGTCTGAAGGAGGAGTTAATGTGTGTCAAGAGAGGAAATAATCCCAAGAATGATGAATGCCACTACTGAAATGATTATAAATTACAGGCCACCTGCAACCTATCCCGAATGTCTTTCATGTGAGAACAAGATAGATGGAAGAATGGGGGGAAAAAAACTTGTGCCCTAATGGAGAAAAAGGAAGATGTGTGCTTTGAGCAGTTCAGAGAAAGTCTCTCTTTCCACCTCAATATATCTGTAGATCAACAGATGTGTGTGCATGTACACACGCACATCAAACTTTGTGGAATAATTCCAATTTATCTGTAAGACCCTCTCATTTATGTTAAGCATTCAAAATACCCCTAATTGCAAATGTTTTAGCAAATAGCCACTGAAACAATGATACAGTCAGCAATCATTGTTTAAACTCAACATTCAAAAAACTAAGATCATGGAATCTGGTCCCATTGCTTCATGGCAAATAGATGGGGAAACAATGGAAACTGTGAGAGACTTTATTTTCTTGGGCTCCAAAATCACTGCAGATGGTGACTGCAGCCATGAAATTAAAAGATGCTTACTCTTTGGAAGAAAAGCTATGACAAACCTAGACAGCATACTAAAAAGCAGAGACATTACTTTGCCAACAAAGGTCCATCTAGTCAAAGCTATAGTTTTTCCAGTAGTCATGTATGGATGCGAGAGTTGGACCATAAAGAAAGCTGAGTGCTGAAAAATTGATGCTTTTCGAAAAACTGATGAACTGTGGTGTTAGAAAAGATGCTTAAGAGACCCTTGGGCTGCAAGGAGATCAAACCAGTCAATTCTAAAGGAAATCAGTCCTGATTATTCATTGGAAGGACTGATGCTGAAGCTGAAGCTCCAATACTTTGGCCACCTGATGTGAATAACTGGACTCATTGGAAAAGATCCTGCTGCTGGGCAAGATGAAAGGCAGGAGGAGAAGGGGACAAGAGAGAATGAGATGGTTGGATGGCATCACTGACTCAATAGACACAAGTTTGAGCAAGTTCTGGGTGTTGGTGATGGACAGGGAAGCCTGGTATGCTGCAGTCCATGGGGTCGCAAAGAGTTGGACACGACTGAGTAATTAAACTGAGTCAGCAATACTGAAGTAAAATTGCCACTAAAAAAATGTCAAAAAGAAAGTACTCATAAGCTGTAATAATATGAATATCTGCATTTTAACATTTACAGCTGTATATGTGTTAGGTTCTGTTTTTTGTGTTAAAGACATGCCCAATATAAAAAGATAATTTATTTCAAATTGTGAAGATAATTTACTGGAAGCAGTACAATAGTAGAAATGGCGACTATAAGAGTTGTCATAGGTAACAGTTGGCCTATAGTTTTAATTTGTTTGATTAGGCACAAATTTAGTGGCAAAATGCTATTTTGAAGTAAAAATTAGTACAAAGCATGCAGTAAGTAAACATTTTCCAAACTGAATATCTTTTCTAAAGATGTGTAATCTTTAAAGAATAGTGAGATAAATGCTACTCACAGGGAACTTCCCAATACAGTGAATGCATGCATGAATAGAAGAATACATTTTTAAAAATCTGTTGGTTCTCAGATCTTAGCTCCTAGAACTTCAACAGATCTCTCTCTCTCTCTCTCTCACACACACACACACACACACTCATTTTCAAATTGAATGTAATCCTATTTTTTTTAATTGTGCCAAAAGAAGTTATAACTACCCATCACACCAAAAGATGCAGTTTGGCTATAGCAGCTTCCACACTGTTCAAATTAAGATTTTATTTTATTTATTTATTTTTATTTATTTATTATTTATTTTTGCTATTTCCATTTTTTTTTTACTTTACAATATTGTATTGGTTTTGCCATACATCAACATGAATCCCAAATTAAGATTTTAAAAGCACAATAACACTCAAAGAAGTTATCAAAACAAGTTTGCTTCAGAAATTCAAGAACACTTGTCCACAGGAATAGAGTGAAACTTTTTACTCCCATCGTTAATATAAACTGACCATAAATATCAAAGCTGCTGGTATCTTAGCGAGAAATCTTTATGAAGGAATTGCAGTTAAAATGATAGCTCTAGAAAATGAGATAAGTGACCAACTATGGAATTATCTTTTCTTTGTACTGTGATGAGATATATATGAGTAAAACAGCTGGCATCCTCAGTGAAACACTAATGTCAACTTTAGAGATGCAAAATGTCCCAGGTCTGAGGAACATCTCAAAAAACTGTTGGAGAAAAAGGAAAATATTTTAGTGAATCATCGCTTGTACAGAGTTTCTCAGCCTTGGTATTCCTGATGTTTGAGGCCAGGTCATTCTTTGTCATGGGAGGCTGTCCTGTGCATTGAAGGATGTTGAGCAGCACCCCTGGTCTTCACTCCCTAGATGCCAGAAGCCAACCACTCCCTCCCAATTCTGACAACAAAAATGTCTCCAGACACTGCAAAAGTGTCTTGGGGTGGGAGTGAGGGAATTCTTCCAGTTAAAAGCATTGACAGCACACATTTATATAAACTTGCTTGATCAATTGTAGCAAATATTATAAAACTGTTCTAAAGTTTATATTCATACAGAACTCGTTCTGTTAATTTTGCCAAAGTGTTGTATACAAATTTTTGTATTTTATCACAACAGATTGACAAATCTGGAGTGACTGCTTCTTAGACATAGAAATTATTAAAACCCATTAAAATACTTCTGATGATCTTAAGAAAATTCTAAAGATTCTCATCCAGCCTTTGTAATTTGAGGCTTAAACCGAAACATTATCAATGTTTCGCATAATGCTCTCTCCAGAATGGAAGCACAGATTGTGTTATCATTGGAAACTGCATGGGAATAATGTTGCTTATGTTATACTTTAAATGAAGGAAAACAATCTTTTTTTCCTATTTGGACAGAGTCTCAGAGTAATATTACTGAGGATGGTATACCTTGAAATTCTAAAATTTTTACATTAGTTATCACATATATCATAGATAAATATTGATAATTTGTATGAATTACTCAGGAATCAGCTGGCAAAAACCCTCTGTAGGGAGATTATTTCAGAAATAGTCAATTGCAATAACCATTTAAGTGAGATTTTACCTGTAAAATTTTTCTTAGTAGCACTTGCTGGTAAAATGATCAAAGAAAAAGTATATGCAGGTCAAAGGTGGTTGACTCTACTTAGATTTTTAATCTGAGGAATTAATTTTCCAAATAAGGAAAATAGGCAAATTTTCTTAGCCAAATTTATTTAAAAATATGTGACTATATTACTTAATGATAATATATCCAGAGATTAAAATACTTATCAATAACTATGAAAATTATGATATATTCACTGACATTACAGAAGAATTATTCAAATTTGACAAGAAATGTCAGGAAATTTTAAGAATAATTATTGAGCAAGTCAAGTGAGGACAAACTGCCCACTTCAATAATAAGACAAAATATGAACAGTCTTATTATTTTCTAAATTGTTTATTTCTTTCTCATTTCTTTTTATAATTTTCTGATAAAGATAATTCATTTATCACTAAGTGTAATCATATTATCATATCACCAGAAGACATTTCATATAATTAAATGCATATCAGAATAAAATCTTTGTTAGTCTGTACAATAAATTATTGGTTCAGAAAATACTGTCACTCTGTTATTCACATTCCCACGCAAATAATCATCTCAGACCTAAATTTTTATTTTGCAATTATTTGACATTTATTATTGAAATTATAAAAACTGAAATTATAAGAGTCTAAAATAGATTTCATTTGAAAAAGTAAAACATCCCAGATCAAATTTCTTTAAAAAAAATATAGTTCTGTTTTTCTTGCTAGCTTAGTAATTCTCGACTAGAGTGGCCTTCCACCTTAGAGGACATTTGGGGATACACGGAGGCATTTCTGGGTATCACAACAAGGGGAGGTACGGTACCACTGGCATTTAGAGGGTAGAGATCAGGGATGCTGCTAACATCCCACAATGTATAGGACAGCCCTTCATTGAAAAAAAAAAATCTGGTCCCAAAGATAATAGTGCTGAGGCTGAGAAACCTTGCTCTAGATGAAAGTATTTCTTGGTTTAATTAGTGTAACAAAGCAAGGATCACCCACTTCAAATATGATGAGAATCCCTTATTGGAGAGTATGTTATTACCAAAGACAGTTTTCTTCCTCCATGGAAGGCAGAAATTTAACTACCCTTCTTGTTATTGTTGGCATCTTTGGGAACAAGAAACAAAATGGAAGACTGAAGGAACAATAGAAACAGTCTGAAATGAGTAATCCTCACACTCCTATTCTCTAACTGAATATATCTTATTTGAGCAGAAAGTATGTATTAATACTTTGATACTGAGTGACAAGCAATGCTTCACTGCAAAACAGGAATTGCTTGACATGATAAGAAAAACATCATAAAAATTAAAACAGCTAAAGCTTAAGCAATGAGTTTGAATAACTATCTTTTTCCTCACCCCGATGTCAGCCATAGTGATATTCTGTATTGCTTAGGATTCACTATAAAAATCGAACTTTTAACAGCCCTAGGTAAACATCTTCATTTTCCACAGACCTAAGTGATGGCAGAGTAATATGATTGCTTACAGCTGCAAATGCCTCATCATGAACTAAACACTTGTTAAACTCTGGCTAAAATTTCTCTTCACTGGCTTATTAGTCTCTTTCCCAAATAAAATCATTTTTTAAACTAATTCACTAAATAATGTCATGGTAGAAATCCTTAATTAAGTCATGAATAGACAATGCAAATAATCCATGTATTACACAATAAATGCACATTAAATTAAAACAAAACAAACTGTGTTCCTAGATATAAATTACTTTAAATTTACTATACTAGGGACTAGTTGGAGAAGGAAATGGCAACCCACTCCAGTATTTTTGCCTGGAGAATCCCAGGGACGGTGGAGCCTGGTGGGCTGCCATCTATGGGGTCGCACAGAGTTGGACACGACTGAAGCGACTTAGCAGCAGAAGCAGCAGCAGGGACTAGCAGTGTGTAAATTTCTCATGTTTTACTCCACCCAAAGGAAAGAAAAATAGAAAACACCATACTATGAAGGGAAAAAGAAATTTCCTGTGTGCTTACTTTTCCTGGGTGTCTATGAGTCTTTAGGTTATGGGTCACCACCATTTCAGGAAACTGGTGTAAAGTTTCAGAATGGGTTAGGAGTGAGAAGCTGAGGTAAGCAAAGGGCATCTGGCATTCATTCCTACTAAGAAAGAAACAAAGTCTGGAGAAATAACTCCAGAAAGAATGAAGGGATGGAGCCAAAGCAAAAACAATACCAGGCTGTGGATGTGACTGGTGATAGAAGCAAGGTCCAATGCTGTAAAGAGCAATATTGCATAGGAACCTGGAATGTCAGGTCCACGAATCAAGGCAAAGTGGAAGTGGTCAAACAGGAGATGGCAAGAGTGAACGTCGACATTCTAGGAATCAGCGAACTAAAATGGACTAGAATGGGTGAATTTAACTCAGATGACCATTATATCTATTACTGTGGGCAGGAATCCCTTAGAAGAAATGGAGTAGCCATCATGGTCAACAAAAGAGTCTGAAATGCAGTACTTGGATGCAACCTCAAAAACGACAGAATGATCTCTGTCTCCAAGGCAAACCATTCAATATAACGGTAAACCAAGCCTATGCCCCAACCAGCAACACTGAAGAAGCTGAAGTTGAACAGTTCTTTGAAGACCTACAAGACCTTTTAGAACTAACACCCAAAAAAGATGTCCTCTGTATTATAGGGGACTGGAATGCAAAAGTAGGAAGTCAAGAAACACCTGGAGTAACAGGCAAATTTGGCCTTGGAGTACGGAATGAAGCAGGGCAAAGGCTAATAGAGTTTTGCCAAGAGAACGCACTGGTCATAGCAAACACCCTCTTCCAACAACACAAGAGAAGACTCTACACATGGACATCACCAGATGGTCAACATCAAAATCAGATTAATTATATTCTTTGCAGCCAAAGATGGAGAAGCTCTATACAGTCAGCAAAACAAGACCAGGAGCTGACTTTGGCTCAGATCATGAACTCCTTATTGCCAAATTCAGACTTAAACTGAAGAAAGTAGGGAAAAACACTAGGCCATTCAGATATGACCTAAATCAAATCCCTTATGATTATACAGGGGAAATGAGAAATAGATTTAAGGGACTAGATCTGATAGACAGAGTGCCTGATGAACTATGGATGGAGGTTTGTGACATTGTACAGGAGACAGGGATCAAGACCATCTTCATGGAAAAGTAATGCAAAAAAAGCAAAATGGCTGTCTGGGGAGGCCTTACAAATAGCTGTGACAAGAAGAGAAGTGAAAAGCAAAGGAGAAAAGGAAAGATATAAGCATCTGAATGCAGTGTTTCAAAGAATAGCAAGGAGAGATAAGAAAGACTTCCTTAGCAATCAATGCAAAGAAATAGAGGGAAACAACAGAATGGGAAAGACTAGAAATCTCTTTAAGAAAATTAGAGATACCAAGGGAACATTTCATGCAAAGATGGGCTCGAAAAAGGACAGAAATGATATGAACCTAACAGAAGTAGAAGATATTAAGAAGAGGTGGCAAGAATACACAGAAGAACTATACAAAAAAAGATCTTCATGACTCAGATAATCACAATGGTGTGATCATTCATCTAGAGCCAGACGTCCTGGAATCTGAAGTCAAGTGGACCTTAGAAAGCATCAGTACGTCTGTGTCTCTTTTGCTGTCTCGCATACAGGGTTATTGTTACCAGTCCAAGTTCGATACATGATACAGGATGCTTGCGGCTGGTGCACTGGGATGACCCAGAGAGATGGTATGGGGAGGGAGGTGGGAGGGGGTTCAGGATGGGGAACACGTGTACACCCGTGGTAGATTCATGTTGATGTATGGCAAAACCAATACAATATTGTAAAGTAATTAACCTCCAATTAAAATAAATAGATTTATACTTTAAAAAAAGAAAGCATCAGTATGAACAAGGTTAGTGGAGGTGATGGAATTCTAGTTGAGCTATTTCAAATCCTGAAAGATGATGCTGTGAAAGTGCTGCACTCAATATGCCTGCAAACCTGGAAAACTCAGCAGTGGCCAGAGGACTAGAAAAGGTCAGTTTTCATTCCAATCCCAAAGAAAGGCAATGCCAAAGAATGCTCAAATTACCGCACAATTGCACTCATCTCACATTCTAGTAATGCTTAAATTCTCCAAGCCAGGCTTCAGCAATACATGAACCATGAACTTCCAGATGTTCAAGTTGGTTTTAGAAAAGGCAGAGGAACCAGAGATCAAATTGCCAACATCCGCTGGATCATCGAAAAAGCAAGAGAGTTCCAGAAAAACATCTATTTCTGCTTTATTGACTATGCCAAAGCCTTTCACTGTGTGGATCACAATGAACTGTGGAAAATTCTGAAAGAGATGGGAATACCAGACCACCTGACCTGCCTCTTGAGAAACCTATATGCAGGTCAGGAAGCAACAGTTAGAACTGGACATGGAACAACAGACTGGTTCCAAATAGGAAAAGGAGTACATCAAGGCTGTATATTGTCACCCTGCTTATTTTACTTTTATGCAGAGTACATCATGAGAAACGCTGGGCGGGAAGAAGCACAAGCTGGAATCAAGATTGCCGGAAGAAATATCAATAACCTCAGATATGCAGATGACACCACCCTTATGGAAGAAAGTGAAGAGGAACTAAAAAGCCTCTTGATGAAAGTAAGAGGAGAGTGAAAAAGTTGGCTTAAAGCTCAACATTCAGAAAACGAAGATCATGGCATCTGGTCCCATCACTTCATGGGAATAGATGGGGAAACAGTGGAAACAGTGTCAGACTTTATTTTTTGGGGGGCTCCAAAATCACTGCAGATGGTGACTGCAGCCATGAAATTAAAAGACGCTTACTCCTTGGAAGAAAAGTTATGACCAACCTGGAAAGCATATTCAAAAGCAGAGACATTACTTTGCCAACAAAGGTCCATCTAGTCAAGGCTGTGGTTTTTCCAGTAGTCATGTGTGGATGTGAGAGTTGGACTGTGAAGAAAGCTGAGTGCCAGAGAATTGATGCTTTTGAACTGTGGTGTTGGAGAAGACTCTTGAGAGTCCCTTGGACTGCAAGGAGCTCCAACCAGTCCATCCTAAAGGAGATCAGTCCTCGGTGTTCATTGGAAGGACTGATGCTGAAGCTGAAACTCCAATACTTTGGCCACCTCGTGTGAAGAGTTGACTCATTGGAAAAGACCCTGATGCTGGGAGGGATTTGGGGCAAGAGGAGTAGGTGATGACAGAGGATGAGATGGCTGGATGGTATCACTGACTCGATGGCCATGAGTCTGAGTGAATTCCCGAAGCTGGTGATGGACAGGGAGGCCTGGCGTGCTGCGATTCATGGGGTCGCAAAGAGTCGGACACGACTGAGCAACTGAACTGAACTGAAAGGGGCCATGCATTAACTTGGTGCCCATTCAAACATTCACTGTTTAGTTTACACTGAATCCCTGACATTACAAGAAAATCATTCTTGTGTTGTGAATGCTGTTGTTTTGGTATTAGATTGGTGATAATGTTCTCATTTTACTGAAGGAAGAATAATTAGGTATCTAAAGTCATTTCCAGACTTTGTACTGTTCATCCCCAAACATCTGAGTAGTATTACTTTGCGGCAGTATAGCTATGGTACAGAAATGTTCCATTCAGCTCAGTCACTCAGTCGTGTCCGACTCTCGAGACCCCATGGACTGCAGCACACCAGGCCTCCCTGTCTATCACCAACTCCCAGAGCTTACCCAAACTCATGTCCATTGAGTTGGTGATGCCATCCAACCATCTCATCCTCTGTCATCCCCTTCTCCTCCTGCCCTCAATCTTGCCCAGCATCAGGGTCTTTTCAAATGAGTCAGCTCTTCACATGAGGTGGTCAAAGTATTGGAGTTTCAGCTTCAGCATCAGTCCTTCCAATGAACACCCAGGACTGGTCTCCTTTAGGATGGACTGGTTAGATCTCCTTGCACTCCAAGGGACTCTCAAGAGTCTTCTCCAACACGATAGTTCAAAAGCATCAATTCTTCGGTGCTCAGCTTTCTTCACAGTCCAACTCTCACATCCATACATGACTACTGGAAAAACCATAGCCTTGACTAGATGGACCTTTGTTGACACAGGAATGTACCCAGTGATTTAGAGGACCAGCATTTAGTGGACCAGATTGGGTGGAAAGCAGTACAAAATCTTTTTAGTACAACTTATCTCCAAAGTCAAAAGTTAGTTTGGTGCCCTGGAGTTGCCAAAATTCATCTAAAGTTTTCTGAGTTCAAAAATTCTACTCTCATTTAATTTTCAACCCATTCAATCCAAAGAATACTAACCCACAGCTAGATTGTTCTTCAGACTAAATAACTGAATGTTCTCAACAAATCATCCCAGGACTATAAAATAGCTAATCTATGAAAGGAAATTGACTTGATAATCATAGAGGGATGTTGGGGACTCATTAAAACAGGCAAGTGGTAGAAAGGCGCTTTTCCTCTAAATGGCAGCTCTATCATCTTTGTAATTCAACTAATCCCATTAAACCTACACAAGAGTAGGTTCCTCACTTTAATAATAAATTTCAGGAAGGCTGACAGAGCTGAGCACGGTTGATGCCAGGATTATGAGATCATTTGGGGAAGTTCCTGGAGCTGCTGGTGGGAGACTGATTTATTCATTCTGTCTCTGTTGGTAAAGATTTTATGGATCAACACTGGAGTAGTCATTTTTTTCAACATTGCAATTTAGTGATTAAATAGTCTTAGTTAACCTTTTGCTCTCTATCTCATCTCTTTACAACAAGTTGTTCAAGAACTGCATCTGTGTCAAAAATGTTGGGCTGGCCAAAAAGTTCGTTCGGTTTTAAGTTCAAAAAGATTTTTCACTTTCACGAAGAACTTTATTGGACAACATATTCATGAACCAAACGAATTTTGGGGGCCAACCCAATATATTCTCAAGTAGATTCTGGCCATCGTTTTGTAACCACAACCACTACCACCACAATAACAACAGCAACAACTAAAGCTAACAATTGTTTAACACTTACTACTGATGAGCTACAGTCGGGAGGCTGCAATGAGTCAGACATGACTGAGGGACTGAGCACACCCACACACAGGCTAGCTACTCTTCTAAGCATAATTCTAAGCCCAGGGTGCCCCACCATGCTGGCTAAAAGTCCTATGGAAATTTCTCAAGGAGGTGTGGGTTCGATCCCTGGGTCAGGAAGATCCCCTGGAAAAGGAAATAGCAATCCACGCCAGTGTTCTTGCCTGGAAAATTCCATGGACATAGGATCCTGGCGGGCAACAGTCCATGGGGTTGCAAAGAGTTGGACACAAGTAAGCATGAATGCATACACATAACAAGATACACATGTGTCTTAGAATTCCAGAAAGTATAGTAACTACCATTTTGGCATCTCTGAATAGGATAGCCTAAAGTTGGAAAAAACAAATAAGTGTCATCCTTTGTGCATTCCACAGTCATTGAGGGCCTCCTATGTGTGAGGCTCCAGATATACTCACTCATTCAGTCATCATGACAACACCAGTGTCCCCACTGTCCAGGCAGAAAGGTATACAAACTTGCCCACAGACCCACACCTAGCAAGTGGCAGCATCAAAATGAAGACAATAGGTCTGGTTAATCATTCAAGTCACTTGGTGAATGTGGTCACCATTCATCTTGGCACTCTAGCTGGAACCTTCAGGATTTTCCCCTTCCTGTTCTCCCTTATTACCACCACTAAACTGGCCAATTCTCCCGAGTGACTTCTCTTCCTTATTCCTCTCCATTCTCACATTCTCACCTTGGCCCAAGTTCAAATGGGCTTTTTTTTTTTCTTTTGGTTTTTTATTGAGGTGAAATTCACACAAAATCCAATTAGCCATTTTTAAAGTGTACTCTGCAATGACATTTAGTACAATCATTACCTTGATCTAGTTCTGAAACAGTTTTACCATCCCAAAAGGAAAATCAGTAGTATGACTAATCTCTTCTCATTCTCCCTCTCTCCCTCCAACCCCTGGAAACCACTCATGCATTTTCTGTCTCTATGGATTTTCCTATTCTGGATGTTTCCTGTAAATGAAACTATAATATGTGGCCTAATGTTTTCAGGGTCACCCATGCTGTACCATGAATCAGTGCTTCATTTCCTTTATAGACCACATTTTGTTTATTCATTCTTCTGTTGATGGACATCCAGGTTGCTTTCCCTGGCTGGGCATTGTAAACAGAGCAGCAATGAACATTCACGTACAAGAATATTTTTGAATATCTGCTTTCAATTCTTTTGAAACATATACCTTGGAGTAGAATTGCATGTTTTAAGCATCTCCCTAGGAGTGGGATTACTGAGTCATGTGGTGACTCTAAGGTTTACGTCTTTGATGAGCCCCTCACAGGTATTTGAATGGATTCATGTGCTAGGATAGTCTCCCTACTTGCAGCCTCCCATTCTCTAATGCCTTCTGCTCATTGCCAGCAGAAGTTTACTGATGCCATTCCATGGCTTATAAACTTTCAAGAGTTACCCAATATGTGAAATGACAACTGACAATCCTTCAGGGCTTTGGCCAACATGCTGGTCTCATCCTACCTCTCAGTGTATGCCCCATTTTCCTTAGACTGTCTCTTCCTTCCCCCTTCTTCTCCTCTCCATACCATTACCCTAGTGTCCAATCATAGCACATACACTTTTTCAGGAATATGGCTGAAATAGACTAGCAGGATGAAGTTTCTTTGCAAGTATGAACACTGCCTATCCTGGAGACTCACTCAAATGACCTCTCTTTCAGGCTGAGTTCAATAATCCTCCCTTCCTTTCCCCAACTGGAAACCATCACTGCTTGATCTGCTCTCCCCTAGACATTTTATCTAGACCATTGTCAGGACATTTGTCCCAAAGACTTTTCATCCTAAGGACTTATGTGTAAGTCTTATCTCTTGAATAGCATGTAAATTCCATGAGAGCCAAAATCATATTGTGTTTACATTGCCGATCATAATGCTTTGAACATAGTGAACATTTAAAGGATGCTTGATGAAGGAAGGACTGAATGAGGGAATAAAGCCAGAGGGAATGAATACAGTCACATCTGAGATGTGAGCATCTCTTTTGCCTGACTTAGGACTCCAGCTGAACATGAATTAATGGCTTGATCATAGAGGCTAGTATCTGGCGGCAAATCCCCAAAGCAAAGCATACTTGACTAGCTGTGTGACTTTGGGCAAGTGACTTAAACTTGTTGTGTCTCAGCTGCCTCGTCTGCAAAATGCAAATAATCTAGGTTTGCTTTGAGTACTAAAATGAACTAATATTTGTGATGTTCTTATAGTGCCTGGCATATGGTCAGTAGTTTAGAGAGCTTGTTAAATAAAATAAGCAAAATAAATGAGCTAACACTGTAAGCAAATGAAACTGCTTAAGACAGGTAGGATGAACACAGGGTTCTGTGAGCTGCAAAGTAAAGGCAGTTAGGCCCACAAACCAAACTGTCTACCTGAATTCAAATGCAGTATAGGTGGTGTTGATTTACTGTGTTATTCTTTCACTTGATTAGATTTGGAGGTCTGCAGCCACCATGGGGAAGCACTTTTGGTCTCATCTTGGTATTCCACCTCACCCAGTGTTGTCATGGGGAAGATAACTGATAACTATTGGTTGATTGGACTTCCCTGGGCAAATAAAGTGATTAGCCATAACCGACTTTAAAATCAACTGTGAAGCTACGTATAAACAGCTAACAAAATTCAGTATATTGCTAAGTCAGTGAGAGTAAAGTACCTAAGGACAAGAACATTTCCCAAACTGTTTACTTCTGAATGTAATCTATTCATTTCAGTTTCTTTAATAGACTTTAAAGGGTTAAACTAAGTGGGTTCTCACAAGTACTAGAGACATCACTCACACTCAGTGACCGTCTTTCTACTACCCTTATTTTCAACAGGCTTCTCTTAGATATATCCCCTAGAAATAGACCTTCTCAATTTGAATAAACTCAATTATCCAGGGTTTTTTTTTTCCCACACTTGCCATCGCAGAACCTCCCAACAACACCTGTTTTACTCTTGTATTTAGAGTGCTGATGAATCTTAGAGATGTATGTATTCATGTATTCACCTTCACTTGTAAATTTTTAGGGTGCAAAACACACAAAGCAAACTAAAATGTTCCAAAGAGCACACCCATTCCCTTATGCACAGTGCAGAAACTTTACCTACTGACACACATGTGGTTTGGTTCCCTGGTGATTTCAGAAGGCTCCACCATCCCCAAATCGGGTGGAGCCTTTCTTCCCACATTAAGAAACAAAGTTTGAACCAATGCCAATGGTTTTGAGAAAGTTCATTTTTTAATTAAATGGTTTATTTTGAGGTGATTGTAGATTCATGTTCAGATGGAAGAAATAATACAGAGCCTTTTTGTACCCTTCACCTAGCCTCCCCCAGTGGTAACATCTTGCATACAATGTCACAACCAGGAAACTGACACTGATAGCATACAATGACTTTATTCAGATTTAACCAGTTTTACCTGCACTCATTTGTGGATGTAAAGGTGTCTGTGTATTTCATTCTATGCGATTTTATCACATGTGTAGATTTATGTGACTACCACAACAGTTGAGACACAGAACATTCCATAGTCACGAGGATCCCTCCTGCTATTCTCTTTATGTTACTCTCACTTCCCTCTCAATCCACCACCTTCTTAAATCTGGCAAGCACTGATCTGTTTTCCATTTGGATAATTTTGTCATTTCAAGTATGTTACATAAATGAGATGATATAGCATGTAGCTTGTTGGGAGGACAGGCTTTATTCACTCAGTGTAAATTCCCTGAGATCCACCCAAGTTGTTGAATGTATCAATAGCTCATTTTTTTTACTGTCAAATTATATTCTAGGGTATGAGCCACTACCACAGTTTATTTAACAAAAATGTATTTTGGATTCAATGCAATCTTATTAACTGCACCAATGCTACAGAATATGACTTGACAGGGGCCTTACATAAACTATTTTGTTTTTATTACAAGACCTCCACTGTGAAGTGAAAAATGAAACCAATTTTTTGTATATTTTAAATGAAAGCTTGCACAGGTGTTTCAGTCAGCTAAATATTTTAGCCTGGACTATTTTAGCTCTAAATTATTCAAATAATTATCTCAAAAATTTCTATGTAATTTAGCATGCAGAGAATGCCTCTGTATGAGGGGGTGGTATATTCCTCAATCAGATTTTATTTTTCTGCTAACACTATACCATTTTTACTAGTGATCATAATTATCAACATTAGTCTTCTGGCGATTTTCTCCTTTAGAATTTACAAGGAGCTTACGAAAGTTCAAATGCACTGTATTTTTGGCAAAGGACCCTCATGCTTTGTCTGCATTTTACTGCTTCCTTTGCACCTGGGAAGAGCTATTTTAGGACTGTCTAGACAATCACCCCAGCTTTAAAGGTCTTTTCCTTTCTTGTCACATAATCGCTGAGTATGGAGGGTAATAAATAGATGATGCTGGCACTCTTTCATCAAATATACTGTTCAAATAGAGTCAGGAACAAGAATGCCTTTGGTCTGGCTCACAAAACTGAGAGGCTTTAATATATGGTCGCATACTTGCACCAACGGATCAATCTTTAAACCAACAAGAAGGTCTCCCACCATCTACACTTTTGCACTGTAGTATCAGAATTATACTTTTTGGTCAAACTGTATGAAATGGTTAATTTTTGTGTCATTTTGGATCTATAAAAATGGCAATTTCAAATTATTCAACTCAAGAGATCTGGGAAGGAATCTAGACATGGTCTGGTTTCATTTCCCTTCTCCAGTTCCCAGGAAACACTAACCCTGATTCTAGTGGTGACCCAGAATGCACAGCTTCTGCAGGCCACTCTTGCCATTACAGGATATAACAGAAACTATGATCCCCAGACAGTCTCCACATGCTTGTTCAATCTAATTCCTCTGAGTCAGTTAGTAAGATCCCAGGGGGACATGCACAGATTAAGTCTACTTCACCTCTTACAGTCCTTTCTTTCAAAAGGTGACAGCTTTCAAGTTCTCCACACAAGTCCTAGAGCCCACTGTCTCCAGGTCCCTTAATGGGTCCTGAGAATGCTTCCTCTTGTCTGATCCTTCAGAGAATCTTTCTACTGATAATCTCTGATGATTGTAGTATTTCTTTTTGGAGGAAAAAAATGCACCACGATGGAGATAAATAGATGGAAAGGCAAATATAGATATAGACATGAAATGATAATCAACCAGTTTGATTTACTTCCTTATGTTATTAGTGTATTTATTTTTCTATAAGATACCAATATATGTTATTTTACTGCAAACACTATACCATTTCTATTGTCACTTTCAAGTGCTTTCTCTACCCTTACTTCTCTGTTTTTTTCCATTTTCTCCATCGCCATTAGTAAAAGTTGCTCAGTCGTGTCTGACTCTGTGACCCCATGGACCCCACTTTTGCTTATGTGCACCACTTTCCTCATTTCTTCCTTCATTAGTCACTTGATCACGAGCTTCTTTGCTGCTGCTCTTCCTCCTTTCAGGCTCTAAATGGTGGCACTCTTCACGGTCCTATTCTAGGCTAACATCTCTTAAGTCAAATCTTCTCAAGATGTGCCCAGGGTCTGTGAATCTCCTGAATCAGATTCATCAGAAACAAACTCCATGAAAGAAGCAAACTTTTAACATGAATTACTGAATTCTCAGCACCTGGAAGAGTCTCAGGCCTACTTCCGTGTTCAATAAATATTTGTGGAGGAAATGGGTTGCCTGAAGTGCTTGTGGAAGGAAATGCATGTTCCTGGTATGTACTCTTGGACTCCTAAACCAGAATCACAGTGTATCTGGCATTTGAGAACCCAAATTTCTGCTCTTCTATCACATGATCTTTCATCCAATACCCTCTCCCCACTCCTCATTCTTCAGTGCTCTGAGACACCTTTCCAGAACCCAACCTCTGCTCAGACTAAGTCAAATCTCTTTTATTATGCCCTCTCATAGAACCCTCTCCTCTGTGAAACTTACTGTCACACTAATTTTACACATATGTGTGAGACTGTTGAATGAAGTCCTATCTCTCCTGCCAGTTTGCCTCCAATCTTATAGGTTCCTCTTTAACATTATATCCCTACTTCTTCATCTGAGTCTCACTCATTGTGGGCCCTCAATAAATATAAGTGAATGAATTCATATTTGTAACATGGATTGAAAGTGAAAAGTGTAAGTCACTCAGTTGTGTCCAACTCTTTGAGACCCCATGGACTTATACAGCCCAAAGAATTCTCCAGGCCACAATACTGGAGTAGGTAGCCTTTCCCTTCTCCAGGGGATCTTCCCAACCCAGTGATCAAACTCAGGTCTCCTATATTGCAGGTGGATTCTCTACCAGCTGAGCCACCAGGAAAGCCCTCTATCTCTAAAATGTATTTCAAATCCATTCCTTCTACATCTCCACAGTTGCTGCCTGTCAGCAGTCAACTGGATGGTTGCCATGGCCCAGTAACTGCCCTGTGTCCATTCTCACTCTATAACAAACAACTTTCTACACAGAACTCAAAACATCAATCAAATCATCTTCAGGTACAGACTTACCTGATGGTGTCCTGCTGCAAGGGAATGAAGTTGATACACCTTAGCTAGACGCTGCCTATCTGTCCACAGCACCTCATGCCATTGCTTTCTTCTCTCACTCTTGAGACTGCTGACCCCTGTTTTCCATATAATGTTCCTTCTGCATGGAATGATTGCCCATGTGTCCCCACCCCTTGCTCATTTCACATAGCTGTCTCCTTCTTAGACTTCAGTCCTCAGATATAATGCCAGCTTCTCAGAGCCACCTTTTCTAACATTCAGTCTAAAATGAGGTTTCATCTTCCAATACTTGTTATCACAGGGATCTGCTTATTGTTGTTGTTCAGTCGCTAAGTCATGTCCGACTCGTGACCCCATGAACTGCAGTATGGCAGGCTTCCCTGTCCTTCACTATCTCCTGGAGTTTGCTCATATTCATGTCCATTGAGTCGATGATGCCATCCAACCATCTCATCCTCTGCTGCCCCCTTCTCCTCCTGCCCTCTATCTTTCCTAGCATCAGGGTCTTTTCAAATGAGTTGGCTCTTCACATCAGGTGGCCAAACTATTGGAGCTTCAGCTTCAGCATCAGTCCTTCCAATGAATATTCAGGGTTGATTTCCTTTAGGATTGAATGGTTTGATCACTTTGCCGTCCAAGGAATTCTCAAGAGTCTTCTCCAGCACATTTCAAAAGCATCAATTCTTCAGAGCTCAGTCTTCTTTCTGGTACAGCTCTCACATGTGTGCATGACTACCAGAAAACCATAGCTTTGACTATACAGACCTTTGTTGGCAAAGTGGTGTCTCTTCTTTTTAATATGCTGTCTAAGTTTGTCATAGCTTTTCATAGGTATGTCATAGGAGCAAGCAGGATCTGTTTACTACACATTGGAATTACAGATTCACTTTTGTTCATTATCTTCTTTCTGAATGGAAAGCTCCATGTGAATCTTATTCACTATTTCATCCCCAGAACTTCAAACAGAACCTAGCACATGATAGACTGTACTGTGAATGAATGGAGAAGGGAAAAAATAGTTAAAATAGAGGAGCACCAACAGATTTTTGATGACAGGTCCTGGGGCGGTTCAGGGAGGGGTTGACTATGAAGGGGCAGCAGGAGGGAATCTGCGGGGTAGGGGGGATGACAGAGCTCTTCTGGGTCCCTATTGTAGTGGTGGTTACACAGTTTTATGTATTTGTCAAAACTCAGAATTGTACCCCTCCAAAAGATGAATTTTACTATATGTAAATTAAAATAAATTAATCAAATTATATGTTTCTGAAACCCAAGTCAATCCAGAATAAATAGAAAATGGGCCAAAGAACTAAACAGAAATTTCTCCAAAGAAGACATACAGATGGCTAACAAACACAGGAAAAGATGCTCAACACCACTCATTATCAGAGAAATGCAAATCAAAACCACAATGAGGTACCATCTCATGCTGGTCAGGATGGCTGCTATCCAAAAATCTACAAGCAATAAATGCTGGAGAGGGTGTGGAGAAAAGGGAACCCTCTTACACTATTGGTGGGAATGCAAACTAGTACAGCCACTATGGAGAACAGTGTGGAGATTCCTTAAAAAACTGGAACTAGAACTGCCATACAACCCAGCAATGCCACTGCTGGGCATACACACCAAGGAAACCAGAATTGAAAGAGACACGTGTACCCCAATGTTCATCACAGCACTGTTTATAATAGCCAGGACATGGAAGCAACCTAGATGTCCACCAGCAGACGAATGGATAAGAAAGCTGTGATACATATACACAGTGGAATATTACTCAGCCATTAAAAAGAATACATTTGAATCCAGTTCTAATGAGGTGAATGAAACTGGAGCTTATTATACAGAGTGAAGTAAGCCAGAAAGAAAAACACCAATACAGTATACTAACGTATATATATGGAATTTAGAAAGATGGTAACGATAACCCTGTATGCGAGACTGCAAAAGAGATGCAGATGTACAGATCAGTCTTGTGGACTCTGGGAGAAGGCGAGGGTGGGATCATCTGAGAGAATAGCATTGAAACATGTATATTATCATATGTGAAACAGATTGCCAGTCCAGGTTCGATGCATGAGACAGGGTGCTCAGGGCTGGTGCACTGGGATGACCCAGAGGGATGGGATGAGGAGGGAGGTGGGAGGGGGGTTCAGGATGGGGAACACATGTACACCCATGGCTGATTCATGTCAATGTATGGCAAAAACCACTACAATACTGTAAAGTAATTAGCCTCCAATTTAAATAAATAAATTTTTTAAGTAAAATAAATAAATAAAGAATTGTTGTATTTTCAAAAAACAAACAAAAAAAGCAGAATAAATCTAAGAATCCAAGTTTCATGGGTTTGGGGCTCTTTTGTGGGGTCAATTAACTTCCCATTTTCATGGTCAAGTAGTGACTCAAACCATACTTGCCAAATTCTCATTTATCAGTTTAAAGAAAGGAAATGGGAAATAAAGATGTGGAGGTTAAACAATACAAGAAAAAACACAGTGGTAAAATAATATTTAAAATAATAACGTGATAAAATGTCAGCATTTATTTGTGACATTTGGCTCTGTTTGTATTGGCTCACCACAGTGGTGCCTCCCACATATACACCCACGGCTGACCTCTGCTTGATACAAGTGATAATGACTAAACTTCACATATTATGCTGGCATAATCTATCCCTTCCCTGGAGGGCTGTTGCACACAGGGAATTACAGTTTCACGGCCGAACAATGTTTCTTTCTCAAAATATACCACAGTCAACTTTCATTAGAACAAAGTTATACGGACTGATAAATTGTTGTCTTTTGCCAAATTATTACTCATATTCACCCAATATTCACCCAGTATAAGCCACTGACAAACCCCATTGAATCGGGGGAAAGCAGGATGCAGAGATATTAATAGATTCTTTAGATGTGAGTTGCATTCTCTAAAGTAAGCATATGTCATACAGATTTCGTCTTGACCTTCCTCCCCACCCCCACTATTGACTTTTATCCAGTAGAACATGTTGATGGATATACCGTTTCAACATGAAATACTTGGATATCTGACTGATTTAGGGAAAGGGAAATGGTGAGATAATTTCCTCTTTTATCAAGCTGAATCACTGAGTTCGCTCTGTTGCTATGCTCGTGTAAGTCAATGCCATAGCAACTTCTCGGTTTGCTCTTAAACACTGGAGCAGAACGATGCTATTAGGTATATTTTTTCCAATTCTTAGACTTTATTTGTTCCCTTAGAAGTGTAAAATTTATATTTTACAGTACAGGGATATTTAGTTATCCTTTGGAAGTCTTATCATTGTTGACTGCCATATATATCATCAATGCCGATACAACAGAAGTGCTTACTTGTTGGAAAATTCTCCCATAGTTCCCTTTATTTTTCTTAATCCCTAGCTCATAATTAAAATTTGTACTTTGGACAGTATAGACTGGATCTTATTTGGGATTTTTGGGTTAAGGATCCTGAATTTAAATGGGACTGAAATATGCAATATAAAATTCATGAAATACAGAAATGCATGAACTTCTCACAAACCCACTTAAGTAAATTCAGTAAAAGCCTAATTATCCCTTGGTATGTACTAGGAAGTGTGCCAGGTTCTAGAAAGAGATCAAATCTTCACTATCAAGAGATTCAGAAAACATCTAAGAGGCAGAGATAAGAGCATATTCTAGTTTCTATGAGCTCTTGCTGTGGAAAATAAGGGACATGTACTTTGCTTCTTCAGGGTTTAGGTTTTTCACCTACAAAATATGCTGTAATATCTAACTTAAGGCTAGTTTATGAAAATCACAAACCACACCACCTTTATCGCTGCTATCTTTAGAGTGTCATGGACTGATGAAGTGGAAAAGTAATTGACTTGTTTCTGAAATAGGTTTCAGATTCCATGTTTAATTCTATGATTATTTAGCCACCTATGTCAATATTCCAATTTGTTAAGGAATTAGGATTTGTTATTTGATATAGGCAATACATTTCACTGAAATTTTAGATATCCATCCACCCTCCTACAATCATGTGTTAATGTGTCCAAAAGTAGGAAAATTCTGTTCAAGTCATTTTTTATTTAGGCATCTCCTTATAATTTGAAGAATGTACATCATGTACCTTAGATACATTTTAAAATGTCTCAGGGTATTGTCACTTTTTTATTTCTGATAAGATGGTCAGCTGTACATTCTTAACATTGGACTTGTTCTGGACAGGAAGCTTACTGAAGCTAGCTCCTGTTGCTCTTAGAAGTGGGCACAACGGTTTGATTTCATAGGTCTGTCCTGATTGTAATCATGGAACTGGAAGGTTCTTGTACTTATTGATGGATTATATTCTAAAATCATGTGTATACTATGATGAAATAATGCTTGCATTTTTAGGAATATTAACTTGATGCTTTAATAAATAGTCCTGAGGTTATGCATTTGAGAAGCTATTACACATTTTACATCTATAATTCTCAGTGTGTTCCCAGGTCCAGAAGAGTCTGTCTCAGCTGGAAGCTCTTGTTAGAAATTTAGAAATTCAAGTGCTTGAATACCACACCAGACCTAGGGAATCAGACACTCTGAGGGTGGGGCCCAGCAGTCTGGATTTTAATAACCCTCCAGGGGATTTCAATGCATGCTCAATTTGGAGAGCCACTGCTTTACATAAGTCACATTTTTTATTTGGGATCATACATATATTTAAGTTAAGAAATAGTTCTCTTCTTTTTGATGTTGTATCCTTTGTGGCTATTTGCTTGTTTTTGTGTTACTTTTGGTATTCTGAGAAAAGTAGGATTTCTGCCTATCCTAGTGTGGTTAAGACACGAGACCACCTAGTTCCTGAAAAAGTTTAAAGTCACTTTAAAAATGTATTATTAGAGAAATAATAAGAGGATGACTAATTTGAATAATTTAGCAATTTAGAACTGAAGAAATAACAATGGCTTAGAGTCAGAGGGACTTCAGTCCAACACTTAGAGGTTAAGTAGGAGTTTCTAAACCTCAGCTCAACTGACATAGTGGCATTTGGGGTTGGATAGGGATTTTTTTTGTTTTTTCTTTTTCTGTCATTCTTTTATTTTTGGCCATACTGCACAGCACGTGGGATCTTAGTTCTCCCACCAGGGATCAAACTCATGTTCCCTTCAGTGGAAGTGCAGAGTCTTAACCGCTGGACCTCCAGGGAAGTCCTGGGGCTGGAGAGTTTTACGTTGAGAGGCGAGGCTGTAGGATGTTCTGGCAGCATCTCTGCTTTCTCTACTCACTAGAAGCCAGTAGTGTCCTCAACCAACATGTGTCAATCAAGTGTCTTATTGTCAAATGTTCCCCTGGCAGGGTGGGGGTGGATAAATAGCCCCCATTTGAGAACCACAGGGTTGAACACCTTTGATCAGTTCCCTAGTCCAGCAGAAATTCTCAACCTTGGCTGCACAGAAGAATCAATGAAAAATACTAACACTTTCGGTCCGTTCCAGCCTGGTTGTATCAAATCTCTGTGGGTAGGCTCAGGGATCCACAGGTCCTTTATCAAAGCTCACCCAGTGGTACTAAGGTTCAGCCAAGACTTATAAGCACTGCACTGACATCACTGTGCCTTAATTTCCTCACCTAGGAGACGATTGCAGTACTATCTGTTCTAACTACCACATGGGACATTCCAAAGATTGAATGACAGAATGTTTGTGAAAGTGTTTGTTCCATAAAGCATTAACTGTGTTAAGGGCAGCAGAGAAAAATAATGCATTTGAATAAGTCACTATAGAAATGAAAAGCCGTCTTCAGTCCTTGATTATGAATTAGGATGATTTATACTCACTGTCTCTTAATCACACATCTCATTTACCACATGGAAGAGATATAGGGAATTTGCAAGGTCTATCTTGGAAGTAAACTCATAGCATTAATTTAGTCCTGGATGGACATAAAAATGTATCAAATCAGGTCTAGTCCTGGATGGACATAAAAATGTATCAAATCAGGTCAACTTGGTCTACTGTGTACCAACGATAATTTGCACATCTAAAATCAATTCGCTAATCTTTCCATCCTTTTGGATCTCAAGAAATTCACTTTAATAAGTAGGAAAAATGCAGATCCACCTAAAAATAAACCGCCTCTTTAAAAATTGTTAGAATGTGGAAAAATCATACACATTAAAAGTCTGGTATAGGCTTTGTTTGTGTTCATATGTATTATTTATTTTTTAAAAAAGATTAAAATATCTGAATCAAACTATTAAATATTAAAATTTATTAAAACTTTTTTTCTGTACTTTTCTTTTTGTTTGAAACATTTGACTAAACCTAAAGTGAAAGTCGCTCAGTCCTGTCTGACTCTTTGTGACCCCATGGACTATTCAATCCAAGTAATTCTCCAGGCCAGAATACTGGAGTGGGTAGCCTTTCCCTTCTCCACGGGATCTTCCCAACCCAGGGATCGAACCCAGGTCCCCTGCATTGCAGGCAAATTTTTACCAGCTGAGCCACCAGGGACACCCTAAGCCTAAAAGAGGATGATAAAATTAGTTTGAACAAAGCACCAGAGAATACTCTAAAGGAAAATAAAGATGAAAATGTACGTTTCACTTGGTGTCAGGTGACCAAGGAAACTCCACAAGGATGGAGAAGCCAGCTATAGGCAAAGGGGCTTCATCTCACTGACTCAGTTTACATTGCTGTTATATTCAGGTAGGGGATGTCAGACCTTTGACACTGAAGCTCAGTTTTGAACTTGCCCAACATGTAAGGAATGTTATTAGCTTATTTTTGTCAAATCTTCTACTAGCTTTTAAACTAAACAATCTATCATGAAATGTCTGCTTCTACCCTCCTGTGCGTGCGTGCTCAGTCACTTCAGTTGTGTCCGGCTCTCTGTGACCCCAGGGACTGTAGCCCGCCAGGCTCCTCTGTCCACGGGATTCTCCAGGCAAGAATACTAGAGTGGATTGCCATGCCCTCCTCCAGGGGATCTTCCCAACCCAGGGATCAAATCCGCATCTCCTACATTGCAGGTGGGTTCTTTACCATTGATCCACTAGGGAAGCCCTGGCAAACTTCAGCCTGAGGACCAAATCCAGTTTGCCATCTGTTTCTATAAACATGGTATTAATTTAATACAGCTTGGTGTCTCTGGATGCTTTCAATTACAGAGTTGAGTAGTTGCAATAAAAATCTGTGTGGCCCCAAAACCTAAAATATTGACCATCTGACCCTTTACAAAAAACTTTCCTAACTCCTGTCCTAGAATGTTAGCATATAGAATTTTCCTTTAGATTAAAATAGTAAGTAATTGGACAAAATAAAATGTTTTACAATGATTTTTATATTGTAGTCATATGGTAATATACAATTTATACTATATTTTCCTTTTAATACCAATAAACCAATTATAAAGATTCTAGTGTTAATTACCACATTTTCTCTTTAAAAAAACTAATGTGGTCTACCAAAAAACTTAACAGAGGATGTGTTGATGATTAATTATTTAATATGCTGTTAAAATATCACTGTTTGACTGTCTCTCAAACTGGCCCTTTCCTAAAGTACAACTATTTTTCTTGTTTAGTTATTTTCAGTTTAATAACTGCATTATAGGTAAAAACATTTGTGGAAATTTATTGACAAAGAATTCTTCACTTTTGAAACAAATGAAAAGTCATATTTGCATGCTAAGGAGAAATGTAAAGTAACAATGTCTTTCAGTCCTTATAAATAATTACCTTAATAGAGAGTAAAGATGACATGTATGTGTCAACATAAGTAATAGCTTATTTTTAGTTCATTTCACATGCCCAGACGTTCCAATGTTTGGGGCAATTTTAAGAAAAGGAGATACATTTGTAGCTACATGAAATTGTATCATTCCCAGAAGCCTCATAAACTGAAAATGAGACCTTAATGATCTCCTCAAAATGACCTCAATATAGGAAAACGGTAAGTAATAAAACAAAGAGAATACAGAACTATGGTTGCCAAGGCAACCATAATCATAATTCCTTTGAATTTTACTGAAGCATTCACTGCAGTTCAATCTAAGTTCATCATTCCTTAAGAAGCTTATATAAATTCAAAGTACTTATTATCTACAGCAGTATCATTCTAATCAAGCAGATGATGACAGGCATGTAGAACAGGAACTGAAATGCCCATGGCATTCGCATTATGGAAGAAAGATGGGAAAACGATACTTGCTAGCATATGCGATGGCCAAGAGAACATTTCTTTCCATTCTGTTCCATTCAAGATACACTTGTACTAGACTGGCTGTTGCCGTGTATGGAAATTGAGTCTCATACATAGATAACGGAATAAACACAGATTAAATGAGCTACAATTTCCTTGTAGATTCCCATAGCCCTAGAGAACTATGACAAACTATAGAATGGCTGGTAGGCACAATCCACAGACTACCATTTGAAGACCTTTTCCTTAAAGGTAAATAAGTGTGACCGTCACTTTCCCTTCCGAGTAAAGAAAATAAAATCTTTTCCGTAAAATTTTGAGGAAGCTATTATTGCTCATTTGTATCTCATTTGATGCTTTAGGACTGAAGAGGATATTGTTTACTCCAGGCAATGGTCAATATCTGGGAGGTTGGGCAGCCAGAGTGCCTTGATGGACAATCTCTGGTTGTATTCTCCAACTCAGACACCCCCCAGTCTGAAAGTCTGTAAAGATGGCTGGATGTGTGAAAGTCTAAATGCATTTGCCCATGGAAACAATGGTATACATAGTTGTTTTGGTCCCCAGGCCAGCTGATATAGTCTCATTTAATCCATAACACACTAGAAATGCAGAGTGGGAAATAAATGTGGGAACACCATTCTTCTCAGACTCTGGAAAAAAGAGAAGACTGTCCATCACGGTATGCATAAATGAGCACTGGGTAGGGTAAAGAGGTCCCTGCATGTGCCCCTAGGTCAGAGAACATCTCCTGTGAATACTACTTTCTGGATCCATCTCAGCAGCCGGGCCCACTGTAGAAGCTCCATCCATATCTTGCTGGATAAATAAAATACTGAGCACTTTGCCATGTAATTCTGGGCTAGTCATTTTAGCATTTCTGAGATTCTCCTTCCCTGTGAATTAGATATTTGGAAAGAGTAGCCCAGGCACTATGCTTGTCTTATTCTCCAATTATGGGTAACTCATTTGACCCCTGTTTTCTCTTTTTGATACTATGGGGATAACAATGGTTCCCACAAGGGGCAGATGGGAAGATGTATCATGATGATGGAGATGGAGTTAGAATAAGCCTTTCACCACTGGTAGAGAATGGAATATTATGGTTTTGGAAAGGAAACTGCTGAAAAAATAGACACCTGCCAGCTTCTTTCACTGAACCAATAATGCAGTAACAAACACTTCCCAAATACATACTCACAGCAAAGTCCTTTTTAAATAACTCCCATCCCATCTTTCTCGTGTCTCCTTTCCTTGATTTTTTCCCTTTGTCTTTATTTTCTTCTACACTTACCACCATCTCACTTACTTTATTTTCTGCTATTTATTGGATATCCCCTGGCAAATAGATCAGGGAAAAGATGGAAACAGTGACAGACTTTATTTTCTTGGGCTCATTGCAGAGAGTGACTGCAACCATGAAATTAAAAGATGCTTGTTCCTTGGAAGCAAAGCTATGGCAAACCTAAACAGTGTATTAAAAAGCAGAGATATCACTTTGCCAAATAGTCAAAGCTATGATTTTTCCATTAGTCACATACAGATGTGACAGTCAGACCATAAAGAGGGCTGAGCACCAAAGAAGTGATGCTTCTGAACTGTGGTGCTGGAGAAGACTCTTGAGAGTCCTTTGGACAGCACGGAGATCAAACCAGTCCATCCTAAAGGAAATCAGTCCTGAATATTCATTGGAAGGACTGATGCTGAAGCTGAAGCTCCAATACTTTGGCCACCTGATACGAATAACTGACTTATTGGAAAAGACCCTGATATTGGGAAAGAATGAGGGTAGGAAGAGAATGGAGCAACAGAGGATGAGATGGTTAGATGACATTATCAACTCAATGGACATGAGTTTGAGCAAACTCCAGAAGATGGTGAGGGATAGGGAAGCCTGGCATGCTGCAGTCCATGGAGTCACAAAGGGTTGGACACAACTGAGCAACTGAACAACAACATTAAGTATGCAATAACATTATGTCTAAAAATGCACATATCTTTATTTTAAAATATTGCTGAAAAATACTATCACCCGAGCCTTCAGCAGGTTATAGTATTAATAGTAACATCAAAGGTCACTGATCACAGACCACCATCACAAACACAAAAATAATGAAAACGTTGGAATTATTGTGAGAAGTACCTAACTGTGACACAGGGACACAAAGTAAGCAAATAATATTGAAAAAAGAAATGGTGCAGACAGACCTGCTTGTCACAGGGTTGCCGCAAACTTCAATCTGTGAAAAAAGCATTATCTATGAAGCGTGATAAAGTAAAGCTCAAAAAGATGAGTGATGCCTGTAAACATGTAGAAAAACAAAATGCTGCTTGGATTTTAGGTTATATACTGAAGCCAGGGAACCACCCTTATACAGTAAAAACAGCTCAAGGCAGGAGACACCAGACCCTCAGAATCAGGGGGTGTGCGTTTGAATTTCTGCTCTGCCTCCTAATGCCTATTGACTTCGAGCAGTTAGAGAACCTCCCATGTTTCAGTTTTATCATTTTAAAAACTGGAATATGATCCATGCCTTGCAAATCTGTTGTGAGGGTTAAATGAAAAGATGGAAGTAAACCCAAGAAATTGAAGGCCTTTAACAGGTGACAGACATTCTCACTGTAGCTCATCGCCCTCCTAGTCCTGCCCTCACTACAGCGGCCTTACTCAAGTCCCTTAATTCCTCAGGTCTCCAGTTCCCCTTCCTACACAATAAACAACTGGGTTAGAAGGATTCCAGATAGATCTGCCACTCTGAAAACCCTATACATTTCATTTGACTTCCCCAAATATGTAATTATGGGACTGGGTGAAATAGACCTTTTAGAGATAATCTAGATTGATCTAGAGAGGCTTATTAAGTATGATGAATTGTCTGTGTTATAATTCTATACTCATAATCTTAAAGTATAATTTTTATTTAAAAAAATCCTTCTAGAGAAAAGTTTTCCATGTCTCAGCAATTCCAACTCCAGACAGTTTTTCAATGCTTGGGCTGAAGGGGCCCAATATTATAAGGATAAATGTCATTAGGTACTGAAACCTTCCTTTTGCATTTATGACTGTGTCCCAAAACAGAATCCTAGAAAAGAGAAGTGTGGTTCATAAATAGCGAGAGACCTCCCAAGAATCCAGTAGGATTTCATATACATTTCAGTTGATTTACATTTAAATTTGTTATTCATTTACAAGTTCCCACAGGCTACACTCCATGGGGTCTCAAAGAGTCAGACATGACTGAGTGAATACTACTACTACTACATTTATAATGTCCCAAACAGGATGAGCTTGACAACTTGTGAATCATAAAAAAAGGAAGAAAATCAAGTTACTAAACAAATTATTTTCCCTCTGAGTCATATGCAGCCCATAAGATAACTCTGATGCAGCACTTATATCACAGAGATATTTACTTAAGATGAACAGAAAACAATTTCCTTGCTGCCATCTAGCCTTTAAAAATCCTTTTTAAAAAATTATATATTCAAAGAGCTCCCGGGGGAAAAAAATCTTTTAGGTCTGTAACTTCTGCAGAAAAAACGGGTCTGAAATATTTCCAAATACACTACTGAGAAAGTGCTCTCTTCAGTACAAACACAATTTTTAATATCTTAAAGCATATCTTGGTTTGAACAACACACCTTTGGGTCATATTCAAAGTACACAACTTTGGGTCAAATTCAGATTATGCTCACACACACACACCATGGTGCCACCCACTTCTCTTATTTCCTCCTACAACCAGAAAACGGAATGTTTTACTGCAACAACACACACCCTTTCAATTTGCATAAATATAATGCCTTTAACCCATTAAAGAAGCACAAAAATATCATCAGGGCTGAAATCAGTCAAAATGAATAATACATGTTTCAAATAAAAGTAAGCCTGTAATTTTTATGTAAATTTTACATGGATAAATAGCTACTATGTTAAACATCTGCATCAAACAATTAAATATAAGTGGCCTAGGAACGCCCAACTTACAAATATCCTGTACATGGGAACAGTCAACCCAAGCGAGCAGACCAGGACCAGGGCAGGCTCTCCCCAGACTTGAAGTTGGGAGAAGAATTCCCCTAGGATTCACCTTAGTCTCTTCCTGCTGGACACCGACGATGGCAGTGATTAGAGAAGGGGGAAATGGGTAGCCATGATTCTCAAGCTACCACAGGACTCCCTTCCCACCATGCTCACCAAGGAATCCATTTTCTATAAATGTTACAAAGAGCGCCTGGGTTCCCAGGCCGGTCCATCTGAAGTCTGCTGGACCCAAAGTGCAGCTGGAACTGTGCTATTAATACCAGGCTGACTTCCCATTTGGAAGCCAACTCCAGTCCTGACAGTGCTCGTCAGCTCTGTTATGGTTAAATGGATTTGTAGGCGGTCCTGGGAGCCTGCCAGTTAGAACATCCTTTCTGTGGGAAAATTCCTGTGAGGCCCAAACAACTCACTGACAAACAGAGTTGTAGTAGACCACATGTTGGGAGACCCTTAGGCACTGACAAATCAATCCTCACCCTTTCCTTCTGGAAATGCCTGGGTGAGTATTATAGTAAACCCTTGCACAAATAAACATACAGCAGGACCAACAGTCAGCACATGACCTGCTCCGTGGTAACCAGTGGGTATTTTTGCTGTCATCATTAATGTGACAACAGATCTACTCGTCCCCTGATGCACACATGTACATGCATATAGACACCTTACGTACATGCACACATACACACACTCCACTCTACAATGCTCCATGCAAATATGTTTCCATCTATACAGAAATGTCTGTCTTCTCTTGAGGAAAAGATGAACCATAATCCAGGCCTGAGCTCTGTACTCTAAATGTTGTTCTCTTGCCTGTACTTGACTGTGGGGATTGATTTGCCCTTGTTAATCTTCATTCTCAACTGACTCTCCCAAGTCCAAAAGACAACTGTGGGACAACCAGGCAAAGTATGGGACAGGAAGTGAAAGAATCATAATCAAGATTAGTGCATGCATGCATGTGCTCTCAGTCGTGTCTGACTCTTTGCAACCCATGGACTATAATCCATCAGATTCTGTTGTCCATGGAATTTTCCAGGCAAGAATACTGGAGTGGGTTGCCATTTCCTGCTCCAGAATCAAATTTAGACTTCAGACCTAAATAACATCATGTTTGAATCAACTGAGAAACTCACTATTACATAATAGTCCTCTTAAATTAGTGAAACGTGTGCAAAAGATACTGCTCTCATCAATGGCAGGAAGAATTTGGTACAAACTAATAAATTACAATTTCAAATAATCGCCCCCTCACACACGCAGCTAATAAGGCAATAGAAGAGATGTTGGATAATTACACTAGGAAATGAAGGATATTCCCAGCCTAGGCACCTTAAAAACACGCACTGTTAACCAGTCCAAATGAAGCAATGGATCTACCGAAGCAGGTACATCCAGTATACCCTCAGTTGATCCAGCAAAAGAAGCCAAGGCCTTTATTATTTACTTAAAGACAGCATAGAAATCACTGAAGATCAGGGTAGTGTATGAAAGAGCAGAGGGTCTTCCAGATGTGCTATCTTATGTCACATAATCAGAGTCATTAAGCAAAAGGCAAGGGCACAGACAGGGATCAAGCTCACTATGGTGACTTGTCTTCCATGGAGAGGGCCAGAAGAGAGATTTCAGCAACCTGAATCAACTTCCTTAATTCTCCAATACAGAGCCATAAATGACACTTCAGCTTTGTTGTTATATCTTTCTCACTTAACCGTCCAAAGGATAAAATATTCTAGCACCATGGAGAATCCAAAGTGAAGTAAGAGCAGACTTGAGTTTATTTTTTAAAATAAATGCCCGAGAATGATCTTTCAAGTTGGCATATCAAATATCAATATATGTATACTTTGTACTAAGTATACATACTATGTTTACTCAGGTAGATGTATACATATTGTGTATATGTGTATGAATACATATTATTTTTCCATACAATGTGAATATTAACCCACCTGAAAAATGCCTTCAAAGTGGATTAATGAGTACAACCATATTCAGTTCCACAGTCATCCATGGGTAGCTAATTAGAAATTAGAGCCTAATTAACATGTTTCCAAACTGAAGGTAAATTATAAGTATGCACATCTGCTTCAGTTGTGAAACGCACTATCCTTTGCACTATTGCACATGTTTCAACAAAAATCTACCCTCCAGGGTAGACAGAGCTCCTTGAAATATTCAGTCTGATCAATACACAAAGGTAAGCCCCGACCCTCCAAAGGGGTTCTCTTAAGACATTTGGAAAGACAGCAAGAAAGAATTTCCCCATCCAAGTTAGGTTAATTTGTATGGTGGTGTGGAGTTGGAGAAGGTATTAATTTCACACAGTGCTTTCTCCCAGGCAAAAGTATTTTAAGATAGAAACAGTGGGGAACAAAGTTCTAATTTCAAGTCACCCTGAAAACTAAGCTCCTTCTTTTCAGGGAATTTACCCAGCTTGATGAGTGCTTAGAAGTCTTCAGTGCTGATGTATTTGCTGGAGTGTCCTCATTTGACCAGAAGCAATCTGTCTCAGGCAACAGTAAAACTGCCACTATACTGGAAAAAAAAAATATAGGTGGCATGTATGCCAACCTGGGCTCAGGTGTCCTAAGGGCCACACCTATTTCTCAACAGTTGATCACATCAAGTTTAGGATGAGTTTGAATATCTGACATGTGGCCCAAATGAATTTTACCCTGATTCCCTCACTCCTTGTTTCAATTCCCTATTTCCTAATTGTTCCACTTACTTTTTGGTCAGTCTCCTTGACCTCATCATTGGGGATGGTGTGCCCATACAGTGGTGCACCTTCGCCAATAAAGAGTCTAGGATTGCTAATGAGACAATCATCTTTTGTGACCGCATCAGGCATACTTTTCGTGCAAAGAGATGCTCAGAGTACCTGAAAGGACAGGGCATCTAACATTTTTATTGTTGTTGTCAAGCTAACAAAACAGGTTCAATATGTGATGCCAACTGGCTAATAAATGGTTATACACACACACATATACATACAAGATGGCAAGAGTGAACGTCAACATTTTAGGAATCAGTAAACTAAAATGGACTGGAATGAGTGAATTTAACTTAGATGACCACTACATCTACTACTGCGGGCAAGAATCCCTTAGAAGAAATGGAGTAACCATCATGGTCAACAAGAGAGTCTGAATTGCAGTACTTCGATACAATCTCAAAAACAACAGAATGATCTCTGTTTGTTTCCAAACCAAGCCATTCAATATCACAGTAATCCGACTCTGTGCCCTGACCCGTAATGCTGAAGAAGCTGATGTTGAACGATTCTATGAGGACCTACAAGACCTTCTAGAACTAACACCCCAAAATTATGTCCTTTTCATTATAGGGGATTGGAATGCAAAAGTAGGAAGTCAAGAAACACCTGGAGTAACAGGCAAATTTGGCCTTGGAGTACAGAATGAAGCAGGGCAAATGCTAATAGACTTTTGCCGAGGGAATGCACTGGTCATAGCAAATACCCATTTTCCAACAACACAAGAGAAGACTCTACACATGGACATCACCAGATGGTCAATACTGAAATCAGATTGATTATATTCTTTGCCACCACAGATGGAGAAGCTCTATACAGTCAGGAAAAACAAGACCAGGAGCTGACTGTGGCTCAGATCATGAATTCTTTATTGCCAAATTCAGACTTAAATTGAAGAAAGTAGGGGAAACCACTAGGCCATTCAGGTATGACCTAAATCAAATCCCTTATGATTATACGGGGGAAATAAGAAATAGATTTAAGGGACTAGATCTGATAGACAGAGTGCCTGATGAACTATGGATGGAGGTTTGTGTCATTGTACAGGAGACAGGGATCAAGACTATCCCCATGGAAAAGAAATGCAAAAAAGCAAAATCGCTGTCTGGGGAGGCCTTACAAATAGCTGTGACAAGAAGAGAAGTGAAAAGCAAAGGAGAAAAGGAAAGATATAAGCATCTGAATGCAGTGTTTCCAAGAATAGCAAGGAGAGATAAGAAAGCCTTCCTCAGCAATCAATGCAAAGAAATAGAGGAAAACAACAGAATGGGAAAGACTAGAGATCTCTTCAAGAAAATTAGAGATACCAAGGGAACATTTCATGCAAAGATGGGCTTGATAAAGGACAGAAATGGTATGGACCTAACAGAAGCAAAAGATATTGAGAAGAAGTGGCAAGAATATACAGAAGAATTGTATAAAAAAGATCTTCATGACCCAGATGGTGTGATCACTCACCTAGAGCCAGACATCCTGGAATGTGAAGTCAAGTGGGCCTTAGAAGGCATCACTATGCACAAAGCTAGTGGAGGTGATGGGATTCCAGTTGAGCTATTTCAAATCCTGAAAGATGATGCTGTGAAAATGCTACACTCAATATGCCAGCAAATTTGGAAAACTCAGCAGTGGTCGCAGGACTGGAAAAGGTCAGTTTTCATTCCAATCCCAAAGAAAGGCAATGCCAAAGAATGCTCAAACTACCCCTCAATTGCACTCATCTCACATGCTAGTAAAGTAATGCTCAAAATTCTCCAAGCCAGGCTTCAGCAATATGTGAACCAGATGTTCAAGCTGGTTTTAGAAAAGGCAGAGGAACCAGAGATCAAACTGCCAAAATCTGCCAGATCATGGAAAAAGCAAGAGAGTTCCAGAAAAACATCTATTTCTGCTTTATTGACTATGCCAAAGCGTTTGACTGTGTGGATCACAATAAACTGTGGAAAATTCTGAAAGAGATGGGAATACCAGACCACTTGACCTGCCTATTGAGAAATCTGTATGCAGGTCAAGAAGCAACAGTTAGAACTGGACATGGAACAACAGACTGGTTCCAAATAGGGAAAGGGGTACATCAAGGCTGTATATTGGCACCCTGCTTATTTAACTTACATGCAAAGTACATAATGAGAAACACTGGGTTAGATGAAGCACAAGCTGGAATTAAGATTGCCGGGAGAAATATCAACAACCTCAGATATGCAGACGATACCACCCTTATTGCAGAAAGTGAAGAAGAACTAAAGAGCCTCTTGAGGAAAGTGAAAGAGGAGAGTGAAAAAGTTGGCTTAGAACTCAACATTCAGAAAACTGAGATCATGGCATCCAGTCCCGTCACCTCATGGCAAATAGATGGGGAAACAGTGGAAACAGTGATAAAATTTATTTTTTTGAGCTCCAAAATCACTGCAGATGGTGATTGCAGCCATGAAATTAAAAGATGCTTACTCCTTGGAAGAAAGCTCATGACCAACCTAGGCAGCATATTAGAAAGCAGAGACATTACTTTGCCAACAAATGCCCATCTAGTCAAAGCTATGGTTTTTCCAGTAGTCATGTATGGATGTGAGAGTTGGATCATAAAGAAAGCTGAGCGCTGAAGAATGGATGCTTTTGAACTGTGGTGTTAGAGAAGACTCTTGAGAGTCCCTTGGGCTGCAAGGAAATCCAACCTTAAAGGAAATCAGTCCTGAATATTCATTGGAAGGACTGATGCTGAAGCTGAAATTCCAATACTTGGGCCACCTGATGCAAAGAACTGACTCATTGGAAAAGACCCTGATGCTGGGAAAGATTGAAGGCGGGAGGAGAAGGGGACGACAGAGGATGAGATGGTTGGATGGTATCACCAACTCAATGGGCATGAGTTTGAGTAAATTCTAAGTTGGTGATGGACTGGGAGGCCTGGCATGCTGCAGTCCATGGGGTCGCAAAGAGTCAGACAGAACTGAGTGACTGAACTGAAATGAACATGTACTTATACAGCTGGAGGAGGACATGGCAACTCACCCCAGTATTCTTGGCTGGAGATTCCCATAGACAGAGAAGCCTGGACGGCTGCAGTCCACTGGGTTGCAGAGAGTCAGACATGACTGAAGAAACTTAGCATGTACACACACACACACACACACATACACACACATATAGTGATATGGTGGAGTGGGCAGGTAGCCTTTACCATCTCACAGTTCTTCAGTGGTTTTTGTTATCTATCAAAGAGAATCTAATAGTTGTGAATGCCCAAACTGGTGAGGGTCAGTGTATAACACCTAACCCTACAAGATTGGTGTGATGATTAAATGAGATAATAATTGCCGAGCATTTAAGACAGAACCTGGCTTCTAGAAAGAGACACAACCACCATCACCACAATCACCATCATCATCGTTACTATCATTATAATCATCATTACTACCACCACTATTATCACCATCATCATCATTTTGACTATTAATTATGGGATTTTAGTTAAGAAAGGAATGTTCTCTATGATAGAGTAAACTCAAAGGTAAACACAATAATATATAGTTCTTGTATTTACAGGGGTGCCCCAGTAGTGTATCAGCCTCAATATATTTTCCCCACGGATGACTCCAAAAGGTTTAGGTAAATGACCAATTTCAGTGAAAGTGAAAGTGAAGGTGAAGTCGCTCAGTCGTGTCCGACTCTTTGCAACTCCATGGACTGTAGCCTATCAGGCTCCTCCGTCCAAGGGATTTTCCAGGCAACAGTGCTGGAGTGGATTGCCATTTCCTTCTCCAGGGGATCTGCCTGACCCAGGAAGTGAACCCAGGTCTCCCGCATTGCAGGCAGACGCTTTACCGTCTGAGCCATTTCAGTGAAGTATTGGACAAATTTTTTTCTGGAAATTTACCAGATATAACATGTAGCAGAAATGGTTACACATTCAAATGGATGTAAAAACTATGAATATCATATACTAATAACTAGAAGGAATAGATAATAGGAGAGAGAATTAGTGTTTTAAACTATAGTTTAAACTTAAAATAATTTAATTAGATCAAAAGTCTAGGATGAGACTAAGACAAAAAGATTCAAAAAATTAGAGAGAAGTCTGCATTTAAGGAGGCCTGGCATGCTGTGATTCATGGGGTCGCAAAGAGTCGGACATGACTGAGTGACTGAACTGAACTGAACTGAACTGAACTGCATTTAAATTGTAACAAAATTAATCTGGGATAGAGAAGCAGTTTGAGGAAGAGGTAGAGCTCTTAGATTGTCCACAAAGCTCAGATGAAGTCTGACAAAAGTGGTAAACCAGGTAATGGAAACTTGGGCAGCATGAAAAGAACTTTAGAATCCAACCTGATAAAAAATAGTAATGCAATGTACTCCATTCAGGTCAGGGCACTCCTGGAGCACCAAACTGTATTCTGGAGGCCACACCTTTGGAAGACATGGACCCATCCAACAAGCCCTGAAGGGAGCAGTGTGGATGGAGGAGGGAAAGTTCTAGATATATCATCATTAATAAATCTATTAATTTCACAAATGGATTTGAGTTTGTTTAGTCTGGAGTGGTGGGACTTCCCAGGTGGCTCAGAACATAAACAATCTGCCTGCAATGCAGGAGGCTGGGGTTCAATCTCTGGGTTGGGAAGATCCTCTGGAGAAGGGAATGGCTACCCACTCCAGTATTCTTGCCTGAAGAAGTCCATGGACAGAGGAGCCTGGCAGACTACAGTGCCTGGGGTCACAAAGAATCAGACACAACTGAGAGACCTTCACAGATTACAGTCTGGAGTGGCAGAGACTGTGGGGTATGAAAAATGCTGGCTTAAAATATTTGAGTGGCCATCAAGGGAATTCAGTAGTACATCTGGCCTATCTTTCAAGAGAGCAGATTTCAAATGACTGAATGGGAATTCCTGGGAGTAGGCCTGGAACTTTCCGAGGAGATTCTTTCTGAAGAAAACATTTACCCAAGGATAAGTGGCTTAGGGGGAAGAGAACTCTTTAAATTCAGAGGTTCATGTAGCTAACCATTTAATCATCTATTACCAATGTGGAGAAAAAGGATTCCTACTTTCAGTGAGAGGTCAAGTACATGATCTCTGAGGTTGCACCACCAAGATTCAATTCTCCTACACTGTTTTGATGAAATATATGAAGAAGAGGCATAAAAAACCCCAGGGCTTCCCTTGTGGCTCAGCTGGTAAAGAATCTGCCTTCAATGTGGGATACCTGGGTTCGATCCCTGGGTTGGGAAGATCCCCTGGAGAAGGGAAAGGCTACCCACTCCAGTATTCTGGCCTGGAGAATTCTATCGACTATGCAGTCCATGGGGTCACATAGAATCAGACACGACTGAGCGAGTTTCACTTCCCTTCATGAAGAAGAGGCAAGGGTTCATTAAGGGAGAAGAGGATGCTTAGAAATGAGAGAGAAGAAATTTATTGATGGCTTTGGGTGGCTGAGGTGTGTAGCAAGTGGTGTAGTCTCCATGATAAGTGGATTCATGCTAATTAATTAATAAAGGCCTGAACCAAACTTCAGAATTTTAAGGCTGGTCCTAGGAATGATGCCTTATGCTTTTTCATGTTCCCTACAATATCTCAGGTAGTAGGCATGTGGTAGGTGTTCACCAACCACTTGCTGCTTGGTTAACTTTCTGTTTTTTCTTCAGGGGATTCAGGTTAAAGAATGAGGCATAATTAGCCAACAGTGGAAACTCTGGTTTGGTAAAGTGGCTATTTGCTTGACTGCTTTCACTAGGGTGTATGACTCTAACATGACTGGAAGTATTTTGATGTCAGAATGATAAAAATTGCTTTGGTTGTTTTGTGGCAAAATATCATAGTATCAATATGTTTGTTTGTTTGTTTGTTTTGGCCATGCCATGCATTCAGCATGTGGGATCTTAGTTCCCTAACTGTTTCCCCTTCAGTGGAAGCATGGAATTCTATCCACTGGACTGCCAGGGAATTCCCTGGGGTTTTTTCCTTAAACACTTTCATCACTGCTAAATTTTTTGCCTTTTAAAAAACATTGTTATACTTTTTTATATCTGGTGGGACATGAATGAATTTTGCTAGACTGTGATTCAATACTGTAGTGATTTAATATAATTACTTGATATAATATTCTAAGATACATGGCATATGTTTTATTATGTACACATTTTAATATCTAATAAAACTTTCTAGAAGATTTATATCCATCTATTCACTATATAGTTAAATTACTTCAAAAGAAATTGAGAATTTATCACATAATTAAATAACATAAAATATCTACCTTGCTTTGATCCAGAAATGAGGAAAATGATGTTACACTGTTAAACAAGTTTAGAACATTATCACAGGGCATGTTTGCTAGAAGGCATGATCTCTTCCCTTTGCCTCTTTATTCCTATGTTGGTAATACACTTAGTACTAACTGAGACTGTGCCTCTAATTAATTTGTTTTCGCCTTTTGTTGCTGGGGAATTTCATCATAGTATATTACCTGCCAGTAGATGATAGTTCAGGTCAACTGAGAATGCTACCACATTCTCTCCTGCAGTGTCTGAGTATTTCATTGTGGATTTTAATTGCAATAGCATGCTTATAACCGAACCCCAAACTCCACTGAATTGGGAAGTCATTTTCTTTTAGTCACCTTTTATAATTAATATCAAAATAACAGATACATACACAATGCATCATTCTTCACATTTCATCATTGGACTTAATCACTGCCAGAGCATTGAGGATGGATGAAATCCAAGGATCTCTGATTCACGGGATTCTTGACTTTTCTTTCATTCAGTTGGTGGGAAATTCTCTTCAAGTTAGATGAGGGATACAGCTAGAGAAATCTGCACCCTACACTCTCAGAATTTGGCTCCTTTCTTTATTGGTCTTCAAATCTGATAAGTATTTTGGTCAGTTGATCACACTTCTAATTCTATCCACTGCATTCAAATAGCTATAGTACTTTTTCTCCTTTCTTCCCCCAAGTTTGCAGTATTCTCAGGTATGGAGTCCCTCTGGCTAGTGGCACAGGACTGTCTGAATGTCAAAATGCATCTCTCCTCTGTGCTAATAAGTCACTTAAAGCCCAAGTAGTACCTTGGATATCTATAAGTCATGACCAGTAGCGTCCTAGGGACACAGTGATTTTCCTAATAAATATCTGCTATATGAACAAAGGAACTAGAAGTATCAACCAGGTATGCTTCTTCTCAAACTTGGGTCTTCACTATGATTTTTTTTTAATTGAGACATAATTCACATACCATAAAATTAACCAATTTGAAGTGTGCAACACTTCATGGAAATTGATAGGGAAACAATGGAAACAATGACAGACTTTATTTTGGGGGGGGCCCCAAAATCACTGCAGATGGTGACTGCAGCCATGAAATTAAAAGATGCTTGCTCCTTGGAAGAAAAGCTATGACAAACCTAGACAGCATATTAAAAAGCAGAGACATTACTCTGTCAACAAAGGTCCGTCTAGTTAAAGCTATGGTTTTTCCAGTAGTCATGTATGGATGTGAGAGATGGACCACAAAGAAAGCTGAGTGCCGAAGAATTGATGCTTTTGAGCTGTGGTGTTGGAGAAGACTCTTGAGAGTCCCTTGGACTGAAAGGAAATCAAACCAGTCCATCCTAAAGGAAATCAGTCCTAAACATTCGCTGGAAGGACAGATGCTGAAGCTGAAACTCCAACATTTTGGCCACGTGATGTGAAGAACTGACTCATTGGAGAAGATCCTGATGCTGGGCAAGATTGAAGGCAGGAGGAGAAGGGGACAGCAGAGGATGAGGTGGTTGGATGGCATCACCGACTCTATGGACACGAGTTTGAGCAAGCTCCAAGAGTTGGTGATGGACAGGGAAACCTGGCGTGCTGCAATCCATGGGGTCACAAGGAGTCAGACACGACTGAGCGACTGAACTGAACTGAAAGTATGCAACTCAATGGGTTTTAGTATATTCATAGACTTGTGCAACCATCACCACAATCAATTTCAGAACATTTTCATCACCCCAAAAGAAACCCATACTCAATAACACGCACTCCCCATTCCAATCTCCCCCAGTCCCTGGCAACCATGAAATTCCTTTCGTTGTCTGTGCATTTGCCTGTTCTGGGTATCGCATATAAATGCAGTCAAACAGTATGGGCCTTTTGTGTTTACATTCTTAGTGTAATGTTTTCAAGTCTCATCCATGTTGTAACATTTATCATTCCTTTTTGTGACTGAATAGAATTCCATTAAATACATATGTCACATTTGCTTATCCATTTATCACTTGATGGACATTTAGATTCTTTCAATTTTGTGGCTATTATAAATAATGCTGCCATGTACATTCATACACATGTTTCTGTATGGACATAGATTTTCATTTCTCTTAGGAATACATTCAGGAGTGGAATTTTTAGGTCATATGATAATTCTTTTCTTAATTATATCTTGTTTTCCTCAGAGAGCCATAAATGATCTCAGTCCTTTTGTAAATTTTCCCATAATTTAGTAATTCTATTGCTTTTTTATAAGAGTAAAATCAGTTCAGATTATTTCATTCTGTTTTATCATCATAAAGGTCATCCATTCATGTCTAGTAACAGTTTAATGGAAAGTCCTTCAGAAATTCAAAATTAAATCCTATGTATTTATCTTCCTAAAAATAAATTCATCTTAGTTTAGAAAAAATCTGTATGTAACAGAATGGGTAAATTCTCCATTGATTAGTAATACAAATGTACCAAATGGAATTAGTGATGTCATAAAAAAATTTTCATGTGCAACTTTTTTAGAAAATATTCCGGAATACATATAATCACTCAGAATAAAAGAAGAAACTTAATTAGAAAATAAGAGGAACGTTTATAATTAACAAATTCATTAATTCTGTAAATATCTCTTAAAGGAAAGTTAAAGGTAACTAAACAGTCTTGCTCATAAATATTAAAATTATAACCTCCAAATCTCATGTAACATATACTAAAAGGTTTGTTCAAAACGTATATCAGCAGCAAACTTCCAAACACCATATTTCAATACATTGACTATTCCAAGCCACCTTAGTATAAGCATTAATAAACACTGTAATTGTGCACTGCATTGCTTCACACCGTAAAACAATTTTCCTTCCCTTGTCTTCTAAGAAGATGCTTCAGTGAAATCATTTTGTAAAAATCCACTGGGATTGAAGACCATTAGCAATTTACCAATCAGTCACACAGATAAAATGTGACTTTGAATTGTATACAAATACCATTCACAAATGCAAACTGTTTTTCTACATCTTTAGTTGATGAAGAGAATATACAAACACATTCCCTCTGATCCTTCACTTTGAAGGTCCTCTTAAAAAAAAAAGAAAAAAAAATCATAGAAAATAAAGTTGAGGTACAAGATCTTTGAGCAAAGTCATCCCTACTGATTTTGCTTTTTGAGATGGCTACTGCGCTCCACAAATCACTAACAAGGCCACTACCCTTAAAATCCAAGTGTTATGCCTTATCCCCAAATGGATGCTAAGCATGTTAAGGGAAATGAAATCTCTAGGGTCAGCATCAGGAGTGTTGACAAGGAAATCCACAAGCATGGTGCAATATGGGTTGTTTTTCAAACTGGTTCCAAACTGTAAAAAACCCACAAACACACGTTAGAACTGCCTTCCTTTCACAACTCAAAACAATCCCAGTTCACATCAATCCTCACTCTGCCCAGTTTCCGTGCTAGGAATACAGGCTATTTTAGCATTTACCTCAGGCAAACAATATTAGCAAGGCAAATTACTACTTGGCCAAGTACACAACTCTGAGGTGGTCTGCTCTGCCTGCTATTTCTCTGTGCAGGTAACAATTACATGGTGGTGGTTTAGCTGCTAAGTCGTGTCCAACTCTTGCAACCCATGGACTGTAGCCTGCCAGGCTGCTATGTCCACGGTATTCTCCAGGCAAGAGCACCAGAGAGGGTTGCCAATTCTCACCAATGCAGAGGTAACTGCAAACCATTTACATCTTAGTAAGAGGGAATAAAGTAATAGATGTTGGGGTGTCATCTCCCAGATATGTATGAAGTTCCTTTGTAGTATCAATGACAAATTGTCAACTAACCTCAGCTGGTAAAGTCCACTGAACTTGCTTCTAGACAACCTGAATTAGAAGTTCTCTTCTACCAATATTTATCCATGACCTTGGAAAAGTTACTTAACTTGGTTAGCAGCCTCTGTTGCTGATCCAACAGTCATTTCCCCTTCTCCACTCCTTCCAAATAGAGGCCTGACACTGTTTGGCTATTTAATCTTCCCCCAAATGACAAAGGGGAGATGACCCATCTCATTGTTAGATGGGTCCATCTGACAGATCCTCATTGTTTTTAGTAAATTGCAATTATACCACTGCATATGCCAGGATTGTTTTAAGAAGGGAAATGGATAGCAGGTTAAGTTAAATTGTATAACAATTAGAAAAAGAGCAAGACACAGAAAGAACTGTGGCTCTCAATAAGATGCAAGTATAATTCCCTCTAGGGGAAAAGAAGTCGCTGTTAGGCAACCTGGGGAACTGCCACGGCACAGGGATGAGGCTCACATGAGCTTACTTGACTATCAGGTCCAACATGGCTGCTTGAACTCTGGACGGTATATTTGTACTTTAGCCAACAGGAGGCCCTCATCAGTGGGGACTTGGTTACATGGCCACAATTAGCTGTATGGGAGGCAGTGAAAGGTGGGTGGGGAGAAGGGGCAGCAACTGGCAGTCATTGCCACAGCATGCGACCAAATTTTGGCCAATGAGATATGAAGAAGCTTCTAGGAAAGTCTCTGGCCAAGAAGGAGAAAGGAAGAGATGGCCTGTACTTCTTCTTCCAGTCACTGTTACTGGCAATGTGATGTCTGGGACTAAGGCAGCCATCCTGCTGCAAGCCCAAGAGTAAAGCCAACACATGGAGCATGCCAGAGCCTGCAGGGGGAAAGATCAGCTACTCTAATATTCTGTCCAAGGATCCCATGCCACTCTGAAATTCTTATTATGTTAGACTGCAATCTCATTGCTATTCCATTATGTTGGAGAGACAGTATTCTGGTACTTGTAGCTGAATCCCTAATTCATTCAACCTAGCCCATAGGCCTTCCTAATTTGAAGACAGTTATTTCTTCCTCTTGGTCTGTATCTTCACAAGCTAAATATTCTAGTGATATAAACAACCAATAAATTATTGTTTAATCACTATTATCAAAATATACTTTGGTTACTCCTTGTTTTATTTAAAAATGAATACAGGAAACCATACTGCGTTCATTTACTCAGGCACTCAAATTTGTCCTAGAAAACATAACAGTTTTGAAATCTTGGCTTCACCATTTCTGGCACAATGATCTGGAGCAAGTAATTTAGTCTCTGAGAGCCACAGTTTCCTTATATGTTTAAAAAGAAAGGAAAATACCACCTTTTTTTAGGAGTGTGTGAATGTCAGAAATACACATAAATGACATAATCTCAGATATACAGTAGGTGCTCAATAACTGGCAACTGTTATATTGAGAGTGTTAACAGCCTCAGTCAGGAGGCTGGGGGTCCCCAAGCGGCAGGAGGAAATAAAACTGCAAGTGGCAGATGCTTTTTTTTCTTTTCTCATCTAATCCTGTGTTGTCATGGCGACACCTATTTCCACCTGAACTTACTTTATCTCAAACCTTGAGCTAACCAATGCATTTTCCTCATGGAAATGTCGTTCTCAAGCTATGTTAATGAACTATGCATTTGCTTGGAAATCTGCCTTATTTCAAGATTCATGTCAATTGTCTTATGGCCCAGATTGACTCACCTTGTGCCAACGCTATCTCAAAATGCATGTTGCTGGTGAGGGGCCTGATGCAACTCTCTCAGTTCTGAGGCGTATTCTTTTTTCTAATTAGCAGCTTGCTAATAGGTATAGTATATGCAGAGTACATCATGAGAAACGCTGGGATGGAAGAAGTACAAGCTGGAATCAAGATTGCCAGGAGAAATATCAATAACCTTAGATATGCAGATAACACCACCCTTGTGGAAGAAAGTGAAGAGGAACTAAAAAGCCTCTTGATGAAAGTGAAAGTGGAGAGTAAAAAAGTTGGCTTAAAGCTCAACATTCAGAAAACGAAGATCATGGCATCCGGTCCCATCACTTCATGGGAAATAGATGGGGAAACATTGGAAACAGTGTCAGACTTTATTTTTTGGGGCTCCCAAATCACTGCAGATGGTGACTGCAGCCATGAAATTAAAAGATGCTTACTCCTTGGAAAAAAAGTTATGACCAACCTAGATAGCATATTCAAAAGCAGAGACATTACTTTTCCAACAGAGGTTTGTCTAGTCAAGGCTATGGTTTTTCCAGTAGCCATGTATGGATGTGAGAGTTGGACTGTAAAGAAAGCTGAGCACTGAAGAATTGATGCTTTTGATCTGTGGTGTTGGGGAAGACTCTTGAGAGTCCCTTGGACTGCAAGGAGATCCAGCCAGTCCATTCTGAAGATCAGCCCTGGGATTTCTTTGGAGGGAATGATGCTAAAGCTGAAACTCCAGTACTTTGGCCACCTCATGGGAAGAGTTGACTCATTGGAAAAGACTCTGATGCTGGGAGGGTTTGGGGGCAGGAGGAGAAGGGGACAACAGAGGATGAGATGGCTGGATGGCATCACTGACTCGATGGACATGAGTCTGAGTGAACTCCGGGAGTTGGTGATGGACAGGGAGGCCTGGGGTGCTGCGATTCATGGGGTTGCAAAGAGTTGGTCATGACTGAGCGACTGAACTAAATTGAATAGGTATATAACTCCTTGCTAAAAACTAACAAGGGAGCACTCTTTCAGTCCCCTTCTGAGTCTGTGTCAGAAGCTTTCGCTCTGTTTTATACTTTGAAAGTGAAAGTCGCTCAGCCATATCCGACTCTTTGCTACTCCACGGGTATACAGTCCATGGAATTCTCCAGGCCAGAGTATGGGTGTGGGTAGCTGTTCCCTTCCCCAAGGGATCTTCCCAACTCAGGGATTGAACCCAGATCTCCTGTACTGCAGGTGGATTCTTTACCAGCTGAGCCACCAGGGAACCCCTTTTATACTCTAATAAAACTTTATTACATAAAAAGCTCTGAGAGATCAAGCCTCATCACTGGCCCTGGGTTGAATTCCTCTCCTCGGGAGGCCATGGATCCTGGTGTTATTCATGGCTCCTAACGGCAACCTTTCAATACCATGGGCAGCCGCTGAGGACACAAAGATGAAATGGGTCCATCTCATTCAGAGTTGCATTCCTTCCTTCTTTCCCTCCTTCTTTCGTTTCTTTATACGCATGTATATACATATATATTCTACTGAGTTTCAGAAGTCACTGAAAGCAGTCAGAAGGCAAATATAAAAATGTCAGCAGTGTTTTACCTTAGAGAATAAAGAACTCAGAGAACTATGGGTTGTCAAAGACAGCAGAAAGAAGGAGACAGCAGATGACACAGATGAGGAGAAACCTTGTGGGAAAGAGGAGAGTAAAGCTATTAGAGGCTAGAGAGAAGGAACGGCTGAAGAAGAGGGGATCGATGCAGGACAGGCAAAGGGAGGGAGAGAAAGCGAGAGACGGGAACAGTGAGTGGGTAGGTGAAGTTGAGTCTATGGCCTGGTAAATGTCCACCATCATTAAAGACTCAAGCTTTGCACAGTGATGAGTTCCTTCGGGTCCTGCCTGGAGTGGCGTTCCAGTGCTCCCAAGTACTAAGAGGTTTTTCTCCTCTTCCATTCCTTCTCTTGTAACTTTAAGATGAATTTTGACTATCTAAAATAACCAAGAATGTCTCTATTCTCTGCAACACAAGAGATCCTGAAACAAAGTAAATGGTAGCAGAAGCCATGGAATTAACAACACAGTGAAGGGAATGTGAGTAGTGTTAAGTGAAGAGGGCTGAAAGGGAAAGGTGTTTAAGAACAAATGAAGGAAAAGATGCCTGCAAAAGCTATTAAGATGTATTGCCTTGGAATGTAGGGAGAGAAATAAAGGAGCTATGGAAAAAAGGAGGAAAAGAGGTTGCCAGGGAGAACAGAGCTGAATTCAAAGGCCATAGGGCTTAAGTGCAATAAGGACTCATCTTCCTGAACTGGCAATGAGGTCGTCCATAACCTTGGAAAAAGCAGAATCAAGAGAGTGATAGGGTGAAAGCCAGCTGGCAGAGGATTGAGAAGTGAATAGAGATGAGTATGTGAAGTAGTTTTGAATATAAACTACCTTTATGCAAGGTGTAGCTATAAAAAAAAACAGATAAGATGGCTTTCAGGAGAGGTTTGCTCAAGGAAAGGTTTTGATATGAGGAGATAATTGTGTAGAAGAGAAGCTGAAGCTAGAGGAAAGTGAGATGCTGCTATCTAAAGCTGACCCTGAGGAAGCGTGATTGCATGGAATTTGGGTAGGAAGACAAATTCTTTACCTCTGAGATTGAAAGAAATAGGGCCTGGCAGCTCATTTGAATTTCATTTGTGATAGATCTTTTGCCACAAGATAAATTGACACAGTGCTTTCAAATGGAACTATCTATAACAAAGGAATATGTCAAGCTTTAAATTAGCTTGGTTTAAGCTTATGAAGTATTATGCATAGACAATATGGCTATCCATAATTTGCCAATTATTGTCTCTTGCTCCAGATCATAAGCCCATTTCATAAGAGCACTGCTGGGGCTGGGTTTCTGGAAGTGATGAATCTCACAGTTGTGGCTGGCCAATGAATCACCCAGGAAGTTTGAGAGACCAGGATGTTATTACCTCTAGATCTTGAAGCTTTCAGGCTTCCACCCTATCAGGCAGGCACATCTGCTTCTCCAAATGAAGGAAACAAGACAAGAATAGAAGAGACAGTTGGCAAAGCCTCAAGGTCAGCCTTTGCCTTCTCCTTTCTTGTTTCCTTTGCTGACCCGGAACTATCTATGTGAGCTGTCTTGGAGCAATTCTGCACTCTGAAGAACTAAAATAGGAATGATGGATAGTGCTTTTTTTTTTTCTTCAGCATCTCTGAAAAGCCAATTGATTTATTTACTCACCCCACAAATTTTAATTGATTCCCTACTATGCACTAGAGTTATTCCAGGAGCTGGAAAGGAGTACTGCTAATAAAATGAATTTTTTAATGTAGTATCCAAGGTCATGGGTCTCACATATGGACCGATTATTAATAACGATTCTTGTATAACACAGGGTACTGTACTCAATATCTTGCAATAATCTATCATATAATGGAACAGAATCTGAAAAATGATCTATATATATGTGTGTGTGTGTGTGAATCACTTTGCTGTACACTTGAAACTAACATGACACTATAAACTAGCGATACTTCAACTTAAAAAAAAATGTGGTGCTTCTAGAGGAGAAAGAAAAGGATTCTTATGGTTTATCTAAACGGATGCATCTGTAAATCTCACTAAGCATATTGCATTGCTGTTTACAAAAAAATGAGGTTGTTTATTTTTCAGCATGGAGGATGCACATGTTATGTTTTCATTTATGAGGTACAGATCAGGGTGGATAAACCCTTAAGATAAATACTCCATTCTGAAACCCACAAAAGATAATGAACTTTCAAAAGCTTACATGTATTCAAAGTTTCATCATGGCCCATTTAGCTAATGGTTCCATATCTGTCAGAAGATCCAGGTGACACATTAGAGAGGGCAAGTTTATTTTCTTATCATCTAAAACAGCATTCTTATCCCTCTTCCGATATTAACTTCTAACTTGTCTTAATGATCACATTTGGATTCAGCTTCCAGTAATCTGTTTGAAATTGTTTTAAGATTTTTAAATTAAAAAAGGTTAGACTATATCACTTCTTAAGATGCAGGACTGAAAAACAAACAAAGATGCTTTCAATTTATGACTTCCATAAGGTTAACTCTTATTTTCAAATCATGCTTCCTAATATTGCTGTTGTCAAGCTTAAAGGGTATTATCTATTCTGTTATGTTCTATAGTATTACATCCACCTCTCTATCTCCATAGCCTACAAAAATACCTGACAAAGGATGAAAAGGTTTAATAAAATAATTTAATAAACAAGTATTTGTCACCATTTTAAAATTTGTAGACTTGAAGCTTTCCATCTCTTTGCTTCCACTTTTTACAGAATAAAGTGAAGTGAAGTCACTCAGTCTTCAGTGGTGTGAGGTACCACTTCACACCAGTCAGAATGGCTGCGATCCAAAAATCTGCAAGCAATAAATGCTGGAGAGGGTGTGGAGAAAAGGGAACCCTCCTACACTGTTGGTGGGAATGCAAACTAGTACAGCCACTATGGAGAACAGTGTGGAGATTCCTTAAAAAATTGCAAATAGAACTACCTTATGACCCAGCAATCCCACTTCTGGGCATACACACCGAGGAAACCACAATGGAAAGAGACACATGTACCCCAATGTTCATCGCAGCACTGTTTATAATAGCCAGGACATGGAAACAACCTAGATGTCCATCAGCAGATGAATGGATAAGAAAGCTGTGGTACATATACACAATGGAGTATTACTCAGCCATTAAAAAGAATTCATTTGAATCAGTTCTGATGAGATGGGTGAAACTGGAGCCAATTATACAGAGTGAAGTAAGCCAGAAAGAAAAACACCAATACAGTATACTAACACATATATATGGAATTTAGGAAGATGGCAATGACGACCCTGTATGCAAGACAGGAAAAAAGACACAGATGTGTATAACGGACTTTTGGACTCAGAGGGAGAGGGAGAGGGTGGGATGATTTGGGAGAATGGGAATTCTAACATGTATACTGTCATGTAAGAATTGAATCGCCAGTCCATGTCTGACGTAGGGTGCAGCTTGCTTGGGGCTGGTGCATGGGGATGACCCAGAGAGATGTTGTGGGGAGGGAGGTGGGAGGGGGGTTCATGTTTGGGAACGCATGTAAGAATTAAAGATTTTAAAATTTAAAAAAAATTAAAAATTAAAAAAAATAAAAAAATAAAAAATAATAAAATTTGTAGACTTGAAGCTTTCCATCTCTTTGCTTCCACTTTTTACAGAATAAAGTGAAGTGAAGTCACTCAGCTGTGTCCAACTTTTAGCGACCCCATAGACTGCAGCCCACCAGACTCCTCCATCCATGGGATTTTCCAGGCAAGAGTACTGGAGTGGGGTGACATTGCCTTCTCTGATGAAAAGCCTAAGCCAGCCCTTTTCAAATTTTGAAGTGTAATGTATCACCTGGAGCTGTTGTGAAAATTTGGATTCTATTCAGCAAGTCTGGGAGAGGGGCACAAATTTTGCATTTTCAACTGGCTCCCAGGTGATACTGATACTGCTGGCCTGGGGGTCACACTTTGAGTGGTGAGGGTCTGCAATTATTCCTAATTAGCCACAACGTAGAGACCAACCACTATGATACAGTATCACTTAGAGCTTATGAGCGTGTGCTGTGGATGTCACAGCACTGAAATCAAATCCTGACTCTATCGCTTATTACCTAAGTGATCTTGATCTCTCTAAGTCTCAGTTTTCTTACAGGTAAGATAGAAAGAATAAGGTCTATCTTAGGGGAATGGTGTGAGGATGATATGAGATAATAAATGTTAAACAATCTTGTTCTCAGCCCTTGAAAATGTTAAAAAATGGTGGCAGTTGAAACTGTTGTCATCATAATAATTAAAATGCAGTTTGCCTTCCTCCCCATTCCACTCTATCCAGCACTTCCCTTCCATTTCTTCTGTTTTACTCAAACCTTAACATTAGAAGGTATTCAAGATAAACATCAGAAAGTAATGATGACTATGAATCACTCCTTAAAAACGGACGTTTGGGTATACTAAATTATCAAGTTGCCAGTATAGGCAGGAGTTACAAACTCTGATGTTTGGACAGATTCACAGGAAAGCAGGAACAAACATTTAGCTGAAAGCTGGTGACACACTCCAGTTCATGGATGTGCAGTCGGCACTGGGCAGATTCAGTTCTCTGCACCATGGCCGCCTTCCCCAGTTGTCAAGTGTCAGTAGTGGCAGCCATGAGCAATCTGACTGTAGAACTCTTCTAAAACCCAGTATTACCAGCAGAAGAAACAGTGAACATCAGAAAAATAGGGGGGTTGAACAAACAGACACTTCAAACAAGATCTTGGTTTAAACTTTGTCTCCTTTTTTTCCTAACTGGGTATCAGGAGGCAAAATTCCAAATATTTCAGTTTCACTTTCTTTCCTTTAGTCTTTCAAAAGTCACATAACCGGAATCTTTGTTTTAACTATCATAAACTGATAGGATTGAAATAGAATTTTGTAAATAATAACTTGCTATTTAAATCAATGGGGTCACAATCATTCTTGTAGCCATCAAAATTATTATCCTCTTCCTCATCTTTAAGCTCATCTCCAGCTATAAACATTTCTCTTTCCTCTGATGTCAGTCCTAATGTAGGACTAATGTTCTTTCTCTGGGTAGAGTCAACAATGGAAGGGAAAAAGCAAGATCAGAAACTCGGATAATTCTCTCACTGGAAAAGTTATCTCTGACTAATTGGCCATTGTAAAACTGGATGATGAATTCAGAGTCACAATGTGCTGTGCTTTTACCTCATACAATTCAAAGCTCACTGTAGACTATACTTTTCTATTGATTCATCCATTGACTTATTCATTTAACACTGGACTTTACCACAGTACCTATGGCATGAAGAACATAGGAAAATGGCTTTCCCACTGAGTTCAAAGAGCTACCTGGGAATGTTTCCTGAAGCCTATCTACAGGCTAATCATGCTCCATCCTGAGATAACTATCTTGGGACCTGGATGCCAGGTCATTTTCAAAGGACAACTACAATAGAAAATATGTTCATAATAAAGACTGGCCCAACTATCAGGAAGACTGAAATAGGAAATGTATTTATTAAGATGAGCAAAATTAACATATTTTTTCCACCAGGGTTGCACTTGGCACTGACATCTCACTTGGTGCATAAATCTCAAAAATTTCTTAAGGTCTCTGTGTAGACAGGGAGAAAAATCTCCAGCACATTTCTATTACCTTATTGGAGGGATAAAGAATGGACAGCAAGGATGTGGGCAGCATCAAAATAAAGATTTTCACTCAAGTGTTTCTCTCACCAAATTGGTTCAACAGGCATGCAGCTGTTTATCCTCTAAGCTAGCAGCTGGCAAACTATGACCTATCAACCAAACTCAGTCCCTCTTGTTATTGTAAAGTTTAATTGGAACCCACAATGTACAATCATTTATGTATTTTTTAGGGCTGTTTTTTGTGCTAAAATGGCAGAGTTCCAACAAAGGCCGTAAGGCCAGAAAAACCTAAAATATTTACTATCTGGCCCTAACTAACTAAAATATGATGTTGTTGTTGTTCAGTCGCTAAGTCATATCCAGCTCTTTGCAACCCCATGGACTGCAGCATGCCAGGCTCCTCTGTCCTCCACTATAAAAATTCAACTTGCCCTGACAAATAATTGACTTAAATTGAAGCATTCATCAACATCTTCAATAATTTAAAATAATTATAATCCTTAACATGACATTAAAAGCTAGTACAAAGAAGTTTTTATTAAAAATTTCTCTATTAATATCCCTTTGGTATATAGTTAATCACTGACAAATGAATCAAATACTATTTGTGAGAAAGATAATGTCTAGTTTTACATAGAGTGGGAAAAGACAGGTAGTAACATAGATATTCAGTATCTTGGATTTCTGCAAGTATATCATAAATACTAGTACTTGAGTTTATGCTCACATCCTAAGTATCAAAATAATAATTTGGAAAAGACAAATACATCCAAAAGACTTCTCTGTAACATAAGAAATGTCCCTGTATCTACTCAATTTAGATTTAATGTATCTCATTATATATTTTTAAACAATGCAAACCTATAATTATTTGAGGACCAAGAATCAATAAGGAAAAACTAAATGAAAAAAAAAAAACTTGGTGTATTGCTTTCAATTTTAAGACATGAATACTCACATTTGATAAAACAAAAAGGGAAACAAGACCATCTGCCATAAATAATTTTGCAACTTAACATCCAAACTGCTTTTGAAATGTTCCTTCTCTCTCCTTCCAAAGGCCTTCAAGTATCTGCTACAGCTTTATTTTCATGATATCTAGATTTGTCATTAAAATCAGATGGGAAATTCAACAGAAGTATATTTTTCTAGGTAAATAGCATACATAATTAATATCTATATTTATTTATTACCACTTTTACTACCTCATGCCAATATATACAACTAGCTAATATTTTTCTTACAAATACTTTCCAATTAATGAATCAGTGATTAACTATACACTAACTATAACTATATAAGTGGGTAATGATAAAGAGTGATTTTATTTTTTAAAATCTCCATGTTTAGAGTATTAATCTCATATTCCTCATTCCATGTGCATCTTAAGAGTTAAGAAATTATTAATAACTTCATTAGAGCAATGATTTACAATTCTAATTATACTGAAAAGCTAAGGAATGACTTTGGAAATACAAAAGCCAAGACAACTATTGTTGCTTTATTCCTTTCTCTTTTATCAGGTACAAAAAATGACTCAAGAAATGACTTACCATATGGAGATATTGAAATAAAAATTATTCATAAAAATTCCTAAACATGAAACTAAAGGTCCTAATATTCTGAATTTTTATATTAATGAGTTCTAGTTTTCTTTTTACTTCTATATATATATTTTTAGTTAGAATGCTAAATCTCTGCCTGTCAGTATTGACCCTGTAAAGAGCTTATGGTAGCCAATCCTCAATCCCAGAATACGTGAATGTTAGTAGGAGAGAAATCAGCCCAACAAATTCATGTAAAACAAGAGATTGTGTTTTTTCCACTTTTGGGGAAAAAATGCCATATCACTAGCCTTCTTGAGTTCATAATAATGACACGCACACACAAAAAAGAAAAGAATAAAGCAAGAAAGAAAATGGTAGCAACGTTTGCCCAGATTTCTAAAGCACAAGGTTTAACATTTGACCAGAGAACTTTCTAACTTTTGAAAATTAAATCCTTCTCTCTGGATTTAGATAATAGGAAGTTTGCATTTCTAGCACATAAATAACATAAAGGAATTCTGCTTTCACTATGAAAAGCAATTTACCACCACTCCCCAAGATGTGACATTCTGAAGGTCATACTTTGAGGATGAAATTTAAATGAAAGGCATAGACACAGCTTAACCAGTTTTTCCCAACTGAGCTTCACTGGAATGGGATGACTGAACATTTGTGAACACTATAGTAACATGGGCACAGGTAGTGTTGGTGAGGTAAATTTGATTTGTGATTTATTTCCTTTGTGATGGGACTGTGAATGATGAAAAATAAGACATGGTGTATGTAACCAAATTTCTCTTTCCTCTAGGAAATACAACTGGGATTAAATTAATCAGCATTTGACTAAAAGAGCAGCACCCACCCTTCTGATTAATATTTCAACGTCCAGGCAATTTCTTGTTATTAATTGAGACCAAGCAATTATCTGCCTTTCAGCTGTGTAACATAAAATACCAGAGTCAAGGCCATGACCCATGGAAATTATCCAAAGATACAACCACAGGGCCCAGAAGATATCTCTACAGCTTGGCCTTCTGAGGCAAAGGGCTGGGGTTTCAAGAGAAGCCCTCTTCTCAGAGTCACCACAGTCCAGACATGCTCTCCGTGGTACTAGACACAGAGTGAGTCAACCCAGGGCAGCTTTAAGATCCAAAACTGGATTCAGGAGGACTGCAGCTTACTTGGCAAGGAACTTGGGAGCCACCACTGAGATATTCAGAAAGCCTGTCTCTAGGTTAGAGATTCAGTCTTTCCAGCCCTTGGAGTGTTTCAAACAACAGGAGCTTGGAAAACCTCTAAGGAAGATTATTCACTAGGACAGAACAAATATAAAACACTTCCAGCATCACAAACAATGCTGTAAAAATTTAAGGTGTCAGCTTTTAAAAATTCCCTTTTCAAAACTGATCTGCAATGATTTTTTCTGTCAATTCCCCAGAAGTGGGCAATCTAATATCATCTTTGGAGCTATGGTTTTAATGGCTAATCACATGTTTGTTTAGTCAAATTGGAAAACCAAATAACTTTGAAAGAGTATGTCTTCCGTGGAATGTGCTAATTTCTAGTTACTCAGGGCTATGTGTAAGAATTTAAACTAAAACCTGCTCTTCACATTAACAGACAAAAAGGCTTTGTCTGTCTATCTAAAATGACTTCCTACGCAGGAACCTAAGTGATAGCAAGATGTTACAACAGTTGAGTCATTCTTTAAAAATCAGCTCTTCCATTATGTCACATCTCCAATGAAATATCACCTTCTGAGAAAGCTTTCCTTAGCACCCTACCAACTCTGGTCCATCATTCTGTCTGCTTATTTATTACCGATTTGTTGATTTGTTGTCAATCTCCCTATTCTCTGTAATCTCCAAAAAGGATGTAACCTTTTTATTCACTGACACAGCTATCATGCCTAGAACAGTAATCCTGTTTTGTTTTTTGTACATGCTCAGTAAATAATTATAGAATGAGTCTATGAATGGAATCTCCTGAAAATGAATATAGAATTTTGTGCATGAGCATTTCTATGGAGAGAAGAATGTATAACTGAGATCTTATTCTGTATGAATTAGGTCTGTGGTCTAAAAAGACTAAAAACCTCAGTTACACATGTGTAATTCCATTTCATTATCAGTAACATTATTATCAGCAATATCCATAAATAAAAAATTCTGCAGCTGACCAAATGCTCACTTTATTAGAATTCTACAACATAAACAAAGATAAATTGAGGAAGCAATCATATAGAATGTTTATATTTTTAAAGCTTGTCATTGTTGTTGTAAAAGTAGTAAAATTTACTCTGAAAAGAATTTAATCCATACTAAATATTTTAGGTCACTCCAAATTCTATTCTGACCCTTCCTATTGAACACATAGATATATTTACATATGTGTAATCAACAACTATGTACTTTTTGTCTGTCAAGGTCTCCCTAAGAGATTTTAGCAGGAGCTCCAGAGGGTCGAGTTTGGGTGTAGAACTTGGGGCCTTCTAAGGCAAACTGATACAAGCCTAGGTTGTGAGTCTCAGCACCAGTGGCTTCTCCCTGCTATGTCTCCTCCACCTATCTTGCCTGCTCAAATTTAAACTGCATGGTCAGAGCTGAAGGAGCCACCAAAGTGAAACAACACGTGTGCATGGAGATAAGAATTGTGGATTAGAGCGAGGGTTAGGAGGGGAAGTTGAAGAAGGACAGAAAAATATTGTGTCAAGGATGTACAAAAATAGAGACCAAAGAGGCTTGAAAAAAGTGATAAGAAAATTAAATTAGAGAGAAAAGAATAGGAAGATAAAACAAGTTCAAAACAGCCATAAATAGCCAAATATATAAGAAATGCAAACAAAATGGTAAAGAGAAGGGGAAAAGAATTATAATCATAAAGGAAAAAAGAAATATATGGCAAAGGAAAAATAGAATGTAAAAAGGGGGCTAAATAGAGATACACCATGAAAAGAGAAAACAAAATATATATGTATGTGTGTATAAACACACACACACACACACACATACAGACATATATAAAATCAACCTGATCACATGGACCACAGCTTGTCTAACTCAATGAAACTATGAGCCATGCCATGTAGGGCCACCCAAGATGGATGGGTCATGGTGGATGGTTCTGAAAAAAACATGGTCCATTGGAGAAAAGAATGGCAAACCACTTCAGTATTCTTGCCTTGAGAACCCCATGAACAGTATGAAAAGGCAAAAAGATATGACACTGAAAGATGAACTCCCCAGGTCAGCAGCTGCCCAATATGCTACCTTAGAAGAGTAGAGAAATAACTCTGGAAAAAATGAAGAGACAGAGCCAAAGTGAAAACAGTGCTCAGCTGTGGACATGACTGGTGACGGAAGTAAAGTCCAATGCTGTAAAGAGCAACATTGCATAGGAACCTGGAATGTTAGGTCCATGAATCAAGGCAAATTGGAAGTGGTCAAACAGGAGATGGCAAGAGTGAACGTCGACATTTTAGCAATCAGCAACTAAAATGGACTGGAATGGGTGAATTTAACTCAGATAACCGTTATATCTACTACTGCGGGCAAGAATCCCTTAGAAGAAATGGAGTAGCCCTCATAGTCAACAAGAGTCCTAAATGCAGTACTTGGGTGGAATCTCAAAAACGACAGAATGATCTCTGTTCATTTCCAAGGCAAACATAGACAGAGAGGAGAAGAAAAAAGAGATGGTCATGTGCATGCACTCCCAAACCTGGTGGAGGGTGATGGGGAACACAGTACCAGAAACACATCCATTGACTAAGATGGTGTGGTGGGCACAATAACAGCCCCCTAAAGAGGCCCACACACTAACCCCTGGAGCCTTGTAAAGGGGACTTCACAGCTGTGATTAAATGTATGGACCCTGAGACGGTGATATTACCCTGGATTATCCAGGTGGACCTAATCTAATCCCATGGGTCTTGAAAAGCCAGAGCCTTTCCCAGCCTGGTTCTGTCAGAGACAGAGAAGTGATGATGGAAGAAAGGCACAAGGAGATGCCACACTGCAACTTTGCTAACTGTGAATCCCCAACTCACGGTACCTTCTTCCACTCCCTGCCTGGCCTTCAACCTTGATCCTCACCTCAGATGAAGCTCCAACTCTCAGCAATAAAATCACTTGAAGACTATCTTCATTCAAGAGTGAAATGAAGGAAACAAGTATTATGAGTACCAGAAATCTTAAACACACACACACAAAGAGGTGATCAGAAAATTAAAGTATGTTGAAGCATGATTTTTTGTTTTTAAGGTTCCTAAAAACGTGCATAAAAGGAATCAAAGGCCTCCCTTCTTATCTAGGCTCTGTCATTTATTAGATGGTAACATCTTGGTTAAATCTTCAACTTTCTTCTATAAACTAGTTGAGTCTGAGTGAACTCTGGGAGATGGTGATGAACAGGGAGGCCTGGAGTGCTGCGATTCATGGGGTCACAAAGAGTCAGACACGACTGAGTGACTGAAGTGAGTGAACTAATAATATTTGCTTGTTTTCCCCACCCCACAAAGCAGAAATAGTTAATATGACTATTACATAATAGAGTCTATATACTCTACACCCCTGTACAAAAGTAAAATCTTGCTACTAATCATTGATTCTGATCATTCACTGTCCTCTGGCCTTACATGATAACATTCTGAGACACTGTATCTTTCCTAGAGATCAATAAACATTGATAACATTTTAGCATTTCTTTTTCCTGCATGCCAAACTACACAAATGAGCTGCTGATCTCTAGTGACTTACTTGAGAATTAAGGAGAAAATGTGTCCTTGAAAAAAAGTGAGCAATTCCTGTTAGTGAAACAACAAAACATCCATCGATTTTTCTCATAAATTTCCCACAGATTATCTCTCTTAAAATATGACCCACCTGAGTACAAGTAACCTCTGACCCAGTGTTTATGATAAGCTCCATGTTATGTGTTATAGAGCCTTTGAACGTATGACACAGAAAAGCTCGTGGGGAAGTCCTCTTTTGTTGCTGTGATACCCCCAAGTCAATGTGTTGTCTTCACACTGGAAAGACCTAAACAAACAAGAGTCTTAGGAACATCCCCTGTTTTTCTCATGCTGTCATTCGGGCTCCCCTGTACTGTCTCTCGGTCACTGCTCAGTTTGGCATTGTTCTTTTAGTTGCTCAGTTGTCCCCAGCTCATTGCAACCCCATGGGCTGTAGCCCACAAGGCTGCTCTGTCCATGGGATTTCCCAGGCGGCAATACTGGAGTGGGTTGCCATTTCCTTCTCCAGTGAATCTTTCCACTTAGGGATCAAACCTGCATCCCCTGCATTGCAGGCATATTCTTTCCCGCTGAGCCCTGGTGGAAGCCCCACTTTGGCACAGGAAAAGATAAAGTAACCCAGACTCTGGAGTCTACAAGAATTCTTCAGAAATGACAAGGAGGTCAAACAAGTTAGGTTCCTGCAGAGCATACAATTCTATGAATTCTCACCAGAAATAAAAATCTGTGCCATGAGATTTAACAAATAAAATCCTTTAACAACAAATAGCAATATTTATTCCTTTGGGCGCTTGAAAAAATTATGACTGACATGCCTCCACTTATTGGCTTGTCTGTTATGCAGGGGCTTGAACTATTCAGATGATCTTAAACATGGAAAGAAACCCAAAGCTTTCCAGTGAACTTTCCTCTCAAGATGGGGAAGCTCTGAGACTCCCTCTGGCCAGAGTTGATGAGCTTCATATCGTGTTTCTAACTAAGGTTATTTAATGAGCACGGTTCTCTGGTTTCCTGTGGCAGCCTTAAACTCTGCCCTCAGAGCCAGTGAGAGGAGGCCGTGAGGACAGTGATGGATGAGGGGAGACAGGAAAACCAGCGAGGGGAACTCTACCGTCCCCAGACCTCTGGGACTCTGCAGACATTCCTGAACACCTCGGGGCTCTCTGAAGACCTCCCGATTACAGCAGAGTTCGCTCAGGCACAGCCACAGTGGAGAAGCAGAAGCATGGGGGAAAGAGACCCATCTTCAGAGGCCCCTGTGTTCAGAAACAGCCTGTTGCAGTTCCCTGTCCTCTGTGCGCACACAGAGCAAACTATCCCTCAGTCCGCAGCTCGGTGGAGCGGTTCATGCCCCAGCCTCGTGCTCTGAACACCGGCCCCTCAAAGGCCGGAAGTGAGTGGCTTAGTCACGTCTTTGCTTAGCTCTGGCGGCAGGGTAGATGCTCAATGCTACTTCTCAAAATGACACTTTTGCGCACTTTTCGGTTGTTATGTGAATAACGTTGAGGAAAATGGAAGTCAATACGTACGCGGTAAAACTTCACTTACTTGGAAAACTTCCGCATCTATTTCCCAACCTCCCTTAGCAGTGTCTGATCAACGATCATTCTAGAGTGCATTCATCAGTGATGCTACTGTCCCCGAATCCTCAGGTTGCCACGTGGTTTGGCCTTTCTTTTTCTACTTAACAAAGTCACAGCAACTTTGTACAGAGATCATATAAATGCTTTAGTAAATTAATTGTTTTATCCTTTATTCACTTGCCAAATCCTCTACTCAATAAGCATCTATCCTTATTGAACTTTTTGAACTTCTGGGCTTCCCTGGTGGCTCAGACAGTAAAGAGCCCACCTGCAATGCAGGAGACCGTGGTTTGATCCCTGGGTGGGAAAGATCCTCTGCAGAAGGAAATGGCAACCCCCTCCAGTATTCCTGCCTGGAGAATCCCATGGACAGAGGAGCCTGGCGGGCTACAGTCCATGGGGTTACAAAGAGTCAGACATGACTGAGTGACTAACACACTTTTTATTGAACTTCTATATATATGTTAGCTTATAGGTTTAATGAGTTTTACTTTTGACCACTTAACAACAGTATAAAATATTTACAGTAAATATTCTGCCACCAAAATAATATAACTATAACTAAGATGCATCAGTTTGATTCCTTCACATTTGGAAACATTTGATGCTGAAGACTCATACTCTAGTGTTGGCTCCTAAACTTGGCTGTTTTAAAAAATATAGTTTCACTCAATACACTGTAATGACCTATATGGGAAAAGACTCTAAAAAAGAGTACTGGAGTGGGGTGCCTTTGCCTTCTCCGTAAAAAAGAGTAGATATATGTATATGTATAACTGTTTCACTTTGCTGTACACCTGAAACTAACACAACATTGTAAAGCAACTATACTTCAAAACATTTTTAAAAATATATGGTTTCTGAGCATCCCAGCTACTCAATCCTGGACCCAGGAGAAGCAGATCAGGGAATCTGTCTACCACCCTGAGTGATCTGAATGCAGCCAACCTTTACAGACTACTTTAGGAGAATACTCATTTCTTCTAACTTTAATATAGATGGTGAAGGAAAAAATAGACGAGTTAGAAAAACTTCTTTAGGTTTTACAAAAATTTTAACTTTCTGAAATCAAAGGAGTCCATCAATATAATGACTAAATTAGAGGATATTGTGTTTTTTTTTCAAATTTTAAATAAATGCTATTTTTTAAGTTCCAGCAGTGTTATTTAAGGAATAAGGCAGAGAATGGTGTGGCACTGCAGCACAAACTACCTGAACATGTATGTAGGTCTTGTCTGAAATGTTTATTCTGTACAGTGCATTCTTGCCTGTAATGTATTCCCCACACAAATCACATAAAATACCAAGTAATGAGCAATTTTTCTGAAGAGAGACCCAGATCAAAATACTTATTCCACTGGCTCTCCAAAAAAACAATTCATGGTCCAAAAAAGTGTACATACAGAGTTGAAGATCTGTTTGGTAACTGTCAGTAAATCAGAAACTCATGCAATTTTCAATTTAACACTTTGGGGATTTTATCTTCTTCAATAGGTCATTCACTAAGTTCAATTGCAAGCCTAATTTTAGATAATCAAACCCCAAATCAAACCAGTGCTTAGACTCACATTTTTTTAACTTGGACTGAGTCTCCAAGACTTCCCTCCTTAGGCTGAGAAAACAGGAAAAAAAGAGCCCCCTAGACTTTCATCTGGGCATGGTTCCTGGGTTTGTAACTGTGCTGATTTCCCCATGAGTCACACTTGTTCCTAGTAAATGCCAGACTTTCCCCTTTTGGATGCCTGAAGAGAAACTTCTATTCAACAATGGAACACTGAAAGTGATGAGGAAACCATACAATTGTGTCCAGCTCAATATAACACACAATGGCCTAGGGTTTCACAGCAGAGTTTGTCCCACTTGAGTGTGCAAGAATGACAGAGAAGGCATGTTGAAACACATATTCCTGGATCCCAGTTCCAGAGCTTTCTGTTCACTAGTTCTAGTATGGGGCCTGTGGTTCTGCATTTCTAACAAGCTTCTAAGTGATTCAGAAGCCATTGGTCCAAGAACCACATTTTATGTAGTATTAGTTTAAGGCAAGTTTCCTCTGCCTCAGCACTATCTACCTTTGGAGCCAGATAATTCTATGTTGTGAGGGCCACTGTGTGCATTATATGATGCTTAGCAACATCCCTGGTCTCTATCCACTAGATGCCAGTACCTCCTCCACAGGTGTGACAACTAAAATTGTTCCAGACACTGCCAAATGTCCTTAGGGGTCAAAGTGCCCCCACTGAGAACCACTGGCTTAGAGAATGAGTTCCAAATAAAAAAAAGATCTGAGTTGAGGGTGGAGGAGGGATAGAGTCGAGTCTGGGATTAGGAGATATAAACTATTATATATAGGATGGATAGACAAGGTCCTACTGTAGAGTACAGGGAACTACATTCAATATCCCGTGATAAACCATAGTGGGAAAAATATATATATATATATATATATATATATATATATATATATATATATATATATATATTCACATACGTATAGGGCTTCCCAGGTGGTGCAAGTGGTAAAGAATCTGCCTGCCAGTGCAAGAGACATAAGAGATACGGGTTCGATCCCTGTGTCACAAAGATCCCCCAGAGAAGGAAATGGCAACCCACTCTAGTATTCTTGCCTGGAGAACTCCATAGACAGAGGAGCCTGGAGGGCTACAGTCCATGGAGCTGCAAAGAGCCAGACACAACTAAACACATGCATGCCACGTCATATATGTATAACTGAATCACTGTCCTGTACAGCAGAAATTAACACAATATTGTAAATCTACTATATACTTCAATTAATAAAAAAAAGATCTGAGTTGAAGTCTGGCTGGACCATTTTCCTATCCATGTGACTCAGTGTTAGCAGTGTCCAGATTGTTAAATCAAGAGTGGGATTGTCCGACCCCACAGAGTTGTTGCAAGGACTGATTGACCCAGAATGTATCTGACCATGTAGCATACAGCCTGGCCCCCAAGCAGGGCTCAATAAGGGGTGATGGGTTTTTGTCTTTTTTTTTTTAAAGACAGTGTTTGTGTGAGCTGACATTCTCCAAACTCTGTTTATCACAGAAGGGTAAATTTCTGTCTACTGAGTTAGAGAAATTAGTGTTCAGAGGCAAAAACAATAAAATAAGCCCAATATCTGTTTCTATAGTCATGAGGCCTAGAAGCTAGCACTGTGACTAATATGCCAAACACAGTGTTGTGGTCCTGAAATTATCTTGATTTAAGACATAGTTGGGTTTCTCAAGTTCTCTCTAAAGCAAAATGGTATGCCCATTTGTCAAATCTCTTTCATCCAATGACCTTAGAAGATAAAGAAGGTTGTTGTCCAAAAAGCAAAAACAACCAAAGGTGTTGAGACAAGAATTTCACAAGACACTGGCTAAAAGCATATGGCAACATTTACACATCTCGTAAGCTATCAACACTCTCCCATGCGGAACTCGATTGTTAGTTTTTCTCTTTCGCCACCAGGAGGAGTACAGAACTTTCTCACAGGGTCACAAGCATGTGTCAGATATGCATTACAGAGGCTGGCGGAGTTGAGTAAAGCTTTTAGTTACTTCCTAACAGGATAAAAATATCTCCTGGCATGAAATCAGCAGAGAAGGCTGTACAAACCAGTTCTGTATATAAGGTTCTTTAAAGTTTTTCTATTCCAAACACTGCAGCAACAGCTATTTTTGATCCTGGGAGGCAAGAAATGACAAAGTTAACCGTCTCCTGGTATTCTTTCTTTCTTGATATTTAAGATGAAGAATTAGGAATAAGACAAGTGAAAAATAATGTTACGTAAAAGAAAGTTCTGCAGTTTACAGATAAGAAAAGTATATGGCCAGTGGCCAACAATTTATTATGAAGAAGAGTATAGAAAGAGGTGCACTTAAAGAATGTAGGCAGAAACGGCCACTTGGCTCCCTTTAGCATCTCTGAACCAAGTATTAAGACAATGCTATTCACATCCCAACCCAGTTCTTTCCATTTTCATCTATTCCATTAGCCAGTAGCGGACATGTTATCAATATCTTGGTAATTCTGTGAGCAAAATTTCTTAAGGCTTTTATTTTTATAGTGTGTTTTAATATCCCAGTATAGTAATTGGTATGTCTTTTCAATGAATAATGAAATCCTCCAAGATAGAACAACAAGCATTTAGGCAGAGGAACCATAGTGGTTTTCGGATAATCCCTATGTTCATGGAATAATTTGAAGTGGCTTTGAATGTCTCTATCTATACAAGGTAAAATAGTAAGATTGATGATAGTGAAGATGATGGTCTGATCATGTTGGTTGTTGTGATGGTGGTAATGATAAAGAAGATGATGTTGGTAATGAAGGTGCTAATGACTTTAGCTCCATTTCCTGAAAGCCTACCACCATAGGACAGGTACTGGGCTAAGCAATTAATATCAACAACTAATTAAAACTTTTCTCAATCTGGGACTTCCCTGATGGTCCAGTGGTGAGACTCTGCACTCTCAATTCAGGGGCTCTGGGTTTGATCCCTGGTTGGGGAACTAGATCCCACATACAGAACAACTAATAGTTTGCATGCCGAGAACCCACAGGCCAAAACTAAGAGCTGATGCAGCCAGATAAATAAACAAATATTTATAAAACTTCTCCCAACCTTAGGAGGAAAGTATGGAGCTCTCTTCATTTACTTGTTTTAAAGCTAGGGTATCCAGATCATTCTCAAAAACCTTTCAATGCCCTCAAACACAAGTAAGTAAGTGAACAGATAGATATAAAGGTTTTTGTTAACTAAATACTAAAATGGGCTTCCCAGGTAGTGCTAGCGGTAAAGAATCCATCTGCAATGCAGGAGACACAGCTTTGATCCCTGGGTGGGGAAGACCCCCTGGAGAAGGAAATGGCAACCCACTCTAGTATTCTTGCCTAGAGAATCCAATGGACAGAGGAGCCTGACGAGCTACAGTCCATGGGGTCAGAAAGAGTCAGACACAACTAAATCGACTTAGCACAAACACACACACACACAAATACTAAATTAATGATTATTATATAGAGAATGCTTTTATGTTCAAACAAAATTCCATAAAGCTGTGTTTGTGAAGGCTGGCTCTGCTCTGGTGAGTTACTGGCCCATTTTCCTTGATGTCCATGTAAAATGATGCAGGAGTATGCATATCATATGGATCCTGCACAGAAGTTTTTCTTACTATGATGCAGTCTTTACAATTTTCTCTATAGTTGCAACATTTTTACAATGAGCATGTGTTATATGTACAACCAAAACGAATATAGCTTTGTCATCTTAGAACAAACAAAAGATATAGCTTCCAAGGATATTCTCAGAAATAATCACTTGTAGTTATGAGTCTGAAACATGGATGTATATTTTTACTAAACTGTTTCCTAAATCATTAAAGAGTCACCGAGTTTTTACCAAAACAAGTAAAAGTACAGGTGAAACTAACAAAAATACTAATGAAAATGCACCTGTAACAAAAGTCAAAAATAGTAAGTCCAAAGAAGCCTATACTTATATTAAATTTCACTTGGATTTATCTATTAGGAATTTACCTAAATGGAGAGGTGGGTGTGGCATCTATAGTCATATTATTAGCAACAATAATTATTATTTTGTATCTAGATATGTAAACTCTGTATTATTTATTAGATTCTCTATTTCCTCTTGTCTAAAATGACTTTGGGGCTTGAGCCAAAGCCACCCCTAAGTAAAAGACATGAGTCAGATTAGCATTCACCAGAACATTCCAAAATCAATAAAGCATGTATTTTTAAGAGTCTTTTTTTGCTGGCTATCTTTAGGTCAGCGAAGGAAAGAGTTTAAAGTACTAGGACTAGGAGTTCCACAAATAAACAGTCTACTTCATGGTTCCTTGTGGAGAAAAATCTGGAAACTCTCAAGGGGATTTTATCGCTGATCTTAAGTGACTTGACGAAACTCAAGATCTCAAATGAGGGAAATCCTTTGGATGGTGAGGGTTTGCCTACTGTCTTAGAGTGAATTCTAAAACTAAGATTTATTCTAGATTTACTGTATAGCATAGCAAATTATGGTGATTATCTTATAATAAACTATAATGGAAAGGAACTGAAAAAAATATATATGTGTCTGTGTATAACTGAATCACTTTGCTGTATACCTGAAACTAACACAGTATTGTAAATCAACTATACTACAATTTAAAATAAGATTTATTTTAACAACAAGTCAAGAAGATTACAAAAGGACTTTGCTGGATATTACCTCTTTCTTCCTATACCTTCTCTACAAAACAATACAAGGTGAGTATGAAGCTCATGAAAAATAACATTTATGTGGTTTTATTACTGATTCTTGTTTGTGGTCCCTGCCATTAGTGGCTGTGCTGTTCTGATCCCAAATTTCTGACCCATATCCTGAATCTGTAATTTCAGACACAAATGATCAGCCTGAGATATGACTGAGAGGGTAAATCTGCTCATTCATCTCCACCTCTCTTAAAACAGTAACAAAGTAGAGGTCCACTCTCCACTTCGTGTATAAAACTCAGTTGGCTATGGCTTATGAAGAAATAGGCAGAGAAGTGATGAAACTTGAGAAAATATGAGGACTGGAGAAGGGAGAAATTATCAAAACTATAGAAGTAAATAGAGTTTGGGCCTGGAAAAGAGAGCAGGGTGTTTCCCCCTGTCTCTGAGCATAAATTAGAAAATACCCAAAGTCTATTCACATATTTCTCTGATTCGTAGTTGAAACTTGAAAAGATAGTAAATAAAGGAGTGAAAGAATTTTAATGCTTGAAAAAAAGGGCAAAGAACATTGTAATATCAGTTTGATGGGAAAAAATATACAATCAGGGAAAAACTCATAGAATAGCCAATGAGATACACAAAAAGCATATGAAACAATTAAGGATTTCTTCTTTTTAATTAATTTTCATTGGGGTATAGTTGCTTTACAATGTTGTGTTAGTTTCTGCTGTGCAGCAAAGTGAATCAGTTATACATATACATATCTTCCCTCTTTTTAAGATTTCCTTCCATTTCGGTCACCACAGAGTACTGAGTAGAATGGATTTCATTTGCAGAGATGGTCATGGATCCAAGATCTAGCTGCTATTAGTACTCTGGTAAAACAACAGGATGTGCACCCCTATAGCCAAGATTTTATCTTGAAAACTTTCCCCACTCAAACGAACCACGGATCCTTGGAGTGCAGTTGAATCCACAACATGAAGCAAGAAAAATCAGGATGGATCTGTTATACTTTTTTCTCACCAGGAAACATGAATGCTTTCAAGGAAGGTGCTACTGTTTGTAATAGCTAGGACATGGAAGCAACCTAGATGTTCATCAGCAGATGAATGGATAAGAAAGTTGTGGTACATATATATACACAATGGAGTATTACTCAGCTTTTAAAAAGAGTGCATTTGAGACAGTTCTAATGAGGTGGATGAAACTGGAGCCGATTATACAGAGTAAAGTAAGTAAAAAAGAAAAACACCAATACAGTATATTAACTCATATATATGGAATTTAGAAAGGTGGTAATGATGACCCTATATGTGAGATAGCAAAAGAGACACAGATGTACAGAACAGTCTTTTGGACTCTGTGAGAGAAGGCGAGAGTGGGATGATTTGGGAGAATGGCGTTGAAACATGTATATTACCCTATGATAAATAGATGACCAGTCCAAGTTCAATGCATGAAACAGGGCACTCGAAACCAGTGCACTGGGACAACCCAGAGGGATGGGATGGGGAGGGAGGTGGGAGGGGGGTTCGGGACAGGGGGACACGTGTACACCCGTGGCTGATTCATGTTAATGTATGGCAAAAACCACCTCAATATTCTAAAGTAATTAGCCTCCAAATATAATAAATAAAATAATTTTAAAATAAATAAATTTAAATAAAAGGATGGTGCTAAATGGACAAATGGGGCAGCTGTGAGGCATTCTCACTGATGAAGGTATGACAATTTAAGCAACAAAATAAAAACATAATAATTTTATGAAAAGCCATGAGAACACATTCTCATGAGAACACATGAGGAAGCAGCTGCAGAGGAGGAATAAGAGGAGCTGGAGAAGGCGGGAGCCACAGGCAGGATCCTCGCCATCGGTCTGCAGACCTAGAACGGTGGAAGGTACTGGCCAGAACCGAGCTGGCCACTGCTTCTTCCCATGGTCCCTGTGGCTGAGGACTGGCTGGACTGCCAGGCCCTGCACCCCAGCTGGAAGCACCGTGAGGTTTTTCACAAGTCACCTGTGGATGCTCAGACACCTACTACCAGAGTCCTTATTGGCTTCCCTGGTGACTCAGACGGTAAAGAAACTGCCTGCAATTCAGGAGACCCAGGTTTGATCCCTGGGTCAGGAAAATTCCCTGGAGAAGGAAATGACAACCCACTCCAGTACTCTTGCCTGGAGAATCCCATGGACAGAGGAGCCTGGTGGGCTACAGTCCATGGGGTCACAAAGAGTCGGACACGACTGAGCAACTAACACTTGCACTTTCATGAGAACACATTAATACTCAAAAACAAATGGCATGATGTGCACGAAAGGTGTACACTACTGGTGGTTTGGTCACTAAGTCATGTCCAACTCGTGTTCCCAAGGACTGTAGCCCGCCAGGCTCCTCTATCTACAGGATTTTCCAGGTACGAATACTGGAGTGGGTTACCATTTCCTTCTCCTGGGGATCTTCCCGACCCAGGGATTGAACCTGGGTTTCCTGCATTGCAGGTGGATTCTTTACCAGCTGAGCCACCAGGGAAGCCCTAATTGCCCCCAGGAATATTTACTGGAAATGCTGTACGCTGATGAACCCATACACATGCTTATCCAGTTCAAGATTTGCTGAATCCCATTCGGTGAAGGTGAGCGGTGAGATGTTGCACAAGGTGTTTCCAACTAGATAGGGAGTGCAGAACAGCCGTTCTCAACCCTGGCTACACATGAAAATCACTTGGGGAGATTTTTTAAAGTATCAGTGCTGGGGCACTACCTCTAGACCAATTCAATCAGAATCTTTGGAGGTGGGACTTGGGCTCTGATACGTTTGAAAGTTTCCCAGCCCAGTCTAGAGAGGCCAGAGAATCACTGGTCTAGAATCTAGGATGACCAGCCAGCCTGGACTTGCCTAGTTTTAGCCCTGAAAGTCCTACGTCCCAGAAAGTCCTGGGCAAACAAGGAGAATAGATCATTTTCTCCAATCAGGCAATAAAAAGTTGTCACAGAAATTTTCAATGAAAAACAAATAAGAAAATACTGATCTGAAGTAAAATTCTTGGATATAAGTAACCACAATTCACCAGATTGCAGGAGAAGGTTGAGGCTCAGAAAATACTACTGCTCTATGAATGACTGTAGCTCAACAAAGGTCATTGAGGTTGTAGCGCCAGGTTGGCAAACTCCAGTTCTTGGTGCCTTGGTCCAGAAATTGCCAACTGAAACAGCTGAATTTTAACTTTGGAGCCACATTCTCAACCAATAACTCTGTATCCACAATCTCTATTTTCCTCATTTGGGTCAGTAACCTTGGGTCAGAAACTCTGCAAGGTATACTAATCACTAATTCTAAGACTAAGGCTAATGCTAACGATAATGTAGGTGCTGGTACAACTAATAATGATAATTCTATTAGTAGCAGTAACGTGAATACTAACACTGATGCTGGTACTAGAACAAACACGAACACAAGCACTAGTATTGCTGTTAAAACTGATATTAATGTTAATATTAATGCTAAGTATTAACATCACTAGAAATGCTACTAATAGCAGTACTACTAACACTAGTGCTGAGTCTGCTAAGCTACTGCTAAGTCACTTCAGTCGTATCCGACTCTGTGCGACCCCCATACACGGCAGCCCACCAGGCTCCTCCGTCCCTGGGATTCTCCAGGCAAGAATACTGGAGTGGGTTGCCATTTCCTTCTCCAATGCATGAAAGTGAAAAGTGAAAGGGAAGTCGCTCAGTCATGTGCGACCCTCAGCGACCCCATGGACTGCAGCCTTCCAGACTCCTCCGTCCATGGGATTTTCCAGGCAGGAGTACTGGAGTGGGATGCCATGAGCCTAGTATAATACAAAAACACTAATATTAGTCTGAATACTAGTATTAGTGCTAATAATAATGCAAATACTAATGTTAGTGCTGGTACTACTATAATGCTAATACTAGTACCAATGCTAGCACTAATATCAGCATTAACAATAATAATTAGCAAAAATAATATTAATGCTGGTACTAGTACTTATACTAGCACTATTACCAGTACTACTTACACTAGCACTAATACCAGTACTCCTATTAGCACTAATACTTGTGCTAGTATTATTTTAACTTATATATTATTGCTATTGCTAGTGTTGGTATTGATACTAGTATCAATACTAATATAGGCCCTAGTGCTAATAAAATACATGGGGCTAATAAAGAGATTAATAAAACTTTCATTTAAATACTATTGAGCTGAGTATGATAACTTCTGGAGTCAGTACATTAGGATATGCATATTTCATTCGTGCTTTGCAGTCTTTGAATTGTTTGGGAGAATCTGACATATTAAACTTATGATTTTAATTAAAATACTTAGGGTTTAATGACTTAAGTTTATAATCACTGTTCAAATATTTGAGAAAAATCTAATGTATTAAATCTGGAAATTTAGACCTCATAAGGATTATTTATTTGCTCAGTGAAATTTTAAGGGTTAAATTCGGAAATCTCACTGGCTGGTATTTAAAAGGATCAACAGAAAAGCAGTATTTCTTTTTACATTAATGCAAACCTGTTAAGATTTACAAGTGAAATGAGATTTGTAAATTAAACTTAGAGGCTTTAAAATGGTGTTTGGAAAAGTACAACTGGGTATGGATATACTGGGTCTCTCATGAAGTTGGAGTCAATGTTAATATTCTTGTACCTGGGCACACACAAACAAAAGCTCAGGCTTTGAAAATCACAAGTCAGGTGATATTTCTGGAACAGGTGTGGTGTTGTGGTCTCAGAGGGGACAAGAAAGAAAGACTATTTGTGTAAAACTAGAAGAAGGAAAGGGACATAGCAGGCACAATGAATCCATAATTAAGTTTGAATGAAAAGGCCGAAGGGAGCCCACACATATATTGTGTTGCGGGAGCCTCCACTGCACCATCACTGGGATGAATCCAAGGGGCCTTTTTCTGTGATTCAGATACTAGAATTGAGAGCATGTGGCATACATTTTAGCAATGAGGCAAGTTATGAACTATTTCGCAAGAACTAGCTGAAGGAACAAGATGACAGTTGCCGGTGGGGTTTAGCAGAAATACCCTCAAGCAAGCCAAGGAGAAAGACTGTTAGATATTATTTAGAAGTGCAAGAGCGACAACAGGGTTTAAGAAGAGGCTGGCTCCTGGGTTATAAGGCAGGTGAGCTTGTCTTGCGGGAAGGGGAGAGGTGAATCCAGACGTGACGAGATGCCTGAGGCCTGGGTTGGTTTCCCTGGCCCAGAGCCACCAGCCATAATAGGAACCTGGGAGCCCTGCAGACATGAGGTGTCACATTGAAATGCTCAGGTGGGGCAAACAGGGACATAAGAGCATTGATTTGAAATAACCAATGCACAAACAGAACACACGAGTCTCAAGTTAAAAATAACAGGCAGGTGAGGATCAAAAAGGCAAAGAGATCAGCGTCAAGTGAAACGTACTCTCCCAGCATTTTAAAACACACAGAGGGAGAGGGAGAGGGTGGGATGATTTGGGAGAATGGTATTGTAACATGTATACTATCATGTAAGAATCGAATCGCCCGTCTATGTCCGACGCAGGATACAGCATGCTTGGGGCTGGTGCACGGTGATGACCCAGAGAGATGTTATGGGGAGGGAGGTGGGAGGGGGGTTAATGTTTGGGAACGCATGTACACCCGTGGTGGATTCATGTCAATGTATGGCAAAACCAATACAGTATTGTAAAGTAAAATAAAGTAAAAATTAAAATTAAAAATAAATAAATAAATAAATAAATAGACTGAAGAAAAAAAAATAAAACACACTTAAGAATCCACAAAATGTGAGCATGCCATTTAAGGATGGAAAAATAAGTAAGAGGGAGCACAAAGGAAAGAAATAAAATTAAGCTGTAAGGAGGGAAAAGAGGCAAGTAATAATGGGAAACATAAATGGGGATTGGGGATAATGATCTGCTGGCAAAAGAAGAAATACCCGTTTTAAAACAATAAAGGTTTTTCAGGTAGAATGAGGTTAACAGTTGAAATGAAGGCAGCAGTCAAAAGAAGGTCATGAATTAAGTGGACTAGACTGAGCCAGTTGTTTCCTTGCAAGTCCAGGTCTGAGCAAAGGAAAAACACTGGGGAAAAATCATTTGGTTAAAAAATAATAATCAAGGATAGGCAAAAGAGTTTGGTCAGCACTGTGTAGATAGGAAGAAAGCAGGCCACAGGTAAATGTGGGAAAGTGATGGATGAAGGATAAAGGCAGTGGAGCTGTATCTCCTTACATCAGCAGATGTCAACCCTGGCTGCACTCTGGAATTACCTGGGCAGTCCGAAAACATACCTATGCCCCTCTTGAGACAAGTGAGCTGGCATGTCTGGGGGCTAGGGCCCAAGCACAACATTTCTTCTGCTCCAGTGAGCAGCCAGGGCGGAGACCCACTGCTTTGCACATCCAGAGTAAAAGTGTGAGGTCCCCTGTGTTGAGGTTAGCAGGCCAAAACAGGCACTTGCACCTGAAGCACTCCAATAACTGCAGTCAAAGTTATTTTCTTATTTTAACTTGGCAGATAAATTATTTGATTTTCCATTTGACTTAAAGAGCTTTAAAATTCAGAATGGAGAAAGTTTTCTTAGCTAATTATTGTAAATATTTGTAATCATCTCTAAATAGAAATCCAATGTAATAGTGCTCTTCACACTGATATCAATTCACCAAGCCACAAAATAAAAACTAGCAACACTGAGAAATGAAGTGTTTTATTTAGATCATAAAATATCTGTGGATTCTTTTTTTAAAGTAAAGCATGGTTGATTTACAATGTTGCTTTAGTGTCTGGTGTACAGCAAAGTGATTTCATTTTATATATATATATATAATAAAGTGAAGTTGCTCAGTTGTGTCCGACTCTTTGTGACCCCACAGACTGTAGCTTACTGGGCTCCTCCATTCATGGGATTTTCTAGGCAAGAGTACTGTAGTGGGTTGCCATTTCCTTCTCCAGAGGATCTTCCCGACCCCAGGGATTGAACCCAGATCTCCCACATTGTAGGCAGACGCTTTACCATTTGAGCCACCAGGGAAGTCCTATATATATATATTATATATATAGTTACATATATATGTATTATAGATTTTTTATATATGTAATACATATATACACATTTTTTCCATTACAGTTTATTACATGAAATGGAACAGTTCTCCGTGCCATGCAGTAGGACTTTGTTGTTGATCTGTTTTGTATATAGTAGTGTGCATCTGCTAATCTCAAACTCCTAATTTATCCCTCCCCTTCCCTCTACACCTTTGGTAACCATATGTTTGTTTTCTATGTCTGTGAGTCTGTCTCTGTTTTGTAAAGAAGTTCATTTGTGTTACATTTCCCATACACACGTACGTGATATCATATGGCATTTGTCTTTCGCTCTCTGACTTACTTCACCTAGTATGACAATCTCTAGATCCATCCATGATGATGCAAATGGCATTATTTCATTCTTTTTATGGCTGAGTAATATTCCGTTGCATATATGTACCACTTCTTTATCCATTCACCTGTCAATGGACACTTAGGTTGCTTCCTTGTTGTGGCTATTGTCAATAGTGCTACAACAAATGTTGGGGTTGTAGATATGTCTTTTTGAATTAGGATTCTCTCCAGATATATGCCGAGGAGAGGGATTGCTGGATCATACAGCAACTTTATTTTTAGTTTTTTAAGATACCTAGATTATTTTTCTTTCATTTCTGCCTTAAATCGTGGTTCTCAACTAGGGGAAGTTTTGTCCCCTCAGAGGACACTGGGCAATGTCTCAGACATTTTTTAATTGTCATAACTGGGACATGCTACTGGCAACTAGTGAGTAGAGTCCAGGGATGCTGCTAACAGCTTAAAATGCACAGGACAGCGTTGGCGGCAGCAAAGAACAATTCAGCTCAAAATATCAATGGTGCCAAGGCTGAGAAACCCTGCTCTAAACAATAAAGTTCATGTTTCCACAAATAATAACTAATATACACTGCCTTCCAATCTCAACACAAATGAAACAATTTTCAACATGCACAAATTATATGCCAAAATAAAGACAAACAAAAAAGCCTCCCAGAGAACAGTAAACCACTAATAAAATCATTTTGTGGGTTTACCACACAGTTAAAGACGGAGGACTAGAGAATCAATATGCCAAAATGAAAACTGGGTTTCAAATTGAATTTGATTGTTGGAATTTACATTCAAACTAGCGGAAAGTCCTTTAAATGAAGACTTCTAAAGAGCACACTTTATGATCAATATTTAACAAATGGTGCCTGAAATAATATATCCACATTGAACATTACATTTTAAACTCCTCACATCATATATTTGTAGAAAAAAAATGAAGTTTTTTAAAGCCATACATTATATTTATTTCTACCAAGCCAAAATGATTGTGAGATAGTAGGATGATTTTCAGGACTGCAAAGCAAGTAGATATTGAGAAGTAATATGACTCCAAATATGGAAAGCGGGTGTGGCTAAAGGTGAAGAAAAAGTCTTACCTGGCTTAAAGACAGAAACTAATCAGTTATCTCCAGTCCCTGATCTGTGGTAACAATAATTCTAAAATGTGAACCGAAGACTATTTTAGAGGAAGATTTACAAATTATTAAGACTATTTGTAGTATGTCAGGAAACACTGAAACACGACTGGGTGTTCTAAAACAGGCAATTTAAATGATTGATGAAATCAAGTACTTGGTACATGTGTTCATGCTCAGTCGAGTCCAACTCTTTGTGACCCCGTGGACTGGAGCCAGCCAGGCTCCTCTGTCCATGGGATTCCGGGCAAGAATACTGGAGTGGGTTTCCATTTCCTCCTCCAGGGGATCTTCCCAACCCAGATATCAAACCCAAGTCTCCTGCAGCTCCTGCATTGGCAGGAGGACTCTTTATTACTGTGCTACCTGGAAAGCCCCAAGTACCTGACAGTTATCCATTATTGAGGGCCTATGAATGGGAAATACTAAGCCATTGGTTGTCAAACTTGGCCCCACAGTCTACTCTGACCAACTGAAGATTGGAGGTGCTTTTTTTAAAATGATGCCTGGGCTCTTCCCAAGAACAAATGAATCAGAATCTCCTGAAGTGAAGATTCTCCTGGCCTTTGGCATGATATTGTACAGCATATCTCAAACTTCAATGTGTATGTAGATTATCTAAGGATCTTACTACAATGTCAATTCTGATTAAGTGAGTCTGGATGTGCCTGAGGTTTTGCATTTCTTAATACTAATAGTCCTGGTCTAAGGGCCACACATTGGATACAGAAGTGCCGAAAGTTTCCTGGATTCTAATTTGCAGCCAGCATTGAGAACCATCAATGGCTGAGCCCCTAGCTTTGGGCTAGGCGCTATGTGGGCATAGAGATGAAACAGAAAAGTTTTTAAAAAGCATTCCTCAAGTAAGGAATTATTCCATCCTAAATCAGAGCTTTCACTGTTATGCAATCCACATACCTTTATCTTAGCTTCCAGTGTGGGCTAAAACAACTCAGTTACTCCTTTGGAGGGGCAGCCATTCCATGTTGATTTTATATCAACACAGGCAACAATCCTCAGACTTAGCATTTGCTGTTCTCTGTTCTGGAATGCTCTGATTTCAGCAGAGTTCTACATGGTAGGCTCCTTCTCATTATTCAAGTCTTCCCTCAAGGCACTACTCTCAACCCTACACCATCACTCTCATTTCCTTATCCTGTTTTTCTTCTTCAGGTATTGATTATTGATTAACTCATCAATAATAATAACTGATTGGTGAGCTCAAAGAAACCCACAGCCATTCCAAGCCTTGATGAAACATGAAGGTATCCTTACTGTTCATCAGTAGAGGAGTGTCGGGGGAGAGAAATATTAAAGGGACTGCAAGTAATAAATGATCTTAGAAAACATGCTGGCTCATATTTGGGGGGAGTCTTTACATTTATACAATAACCTCTCATCAATTATCTCATTCAATGCTCAGGAAAAACTTATGAAGTACAGTGGGGATTACTCCCATTCTCAATGGGAAAACTGAGCTTTTGAGATACCACAGAGCATCTCAAAAATAACAGAAATAGAAACAAAGACCTCTGGATGCCAGGGTCCCTTAGCTTCACCTAGATGCCTTCTTTATTTGTTCAACATGCTCTGAAGAACCAAAGATAAAATCCTAAGAATACACACATATTTGAAACGAATATTCAGAAAGTAAATTTTACCCCATTACCATCTAGAATGGGCTTCCCTTGTAGCTCAGTCGGTAAAGAATCTGCCTGCAGTTCAGGAGACTCAGGTTCAATCCCTGGGTTGGGAAGATCCCCTGCAGAAGGAAATGGCAACCCACTCCAGTATCCTTGCCTGGAAAATCTCATGGACACAGGAGCCTGGTGGGCTGCAGTCCATGGGGCCGCAAAGAGTCGGGCACGACTGAACGACTAACACTTACTTAATTACACCATCTAGAATGAGAAAGTAAGGGCCACAAGCCCCATCCAACTAATGCGTTCATCACACTCCTTACTTTCTCTTGTGATTGCTGATGGGGCCATTTCCATTGCCTAAGTGTAAAGTACTAGGAATTTTCTGAAAAAGACACTGCCAAATTCATGAAATAGTCAGTCCCCTTATGTTTTCATGATTTTAAAACAATCACTGATTTTTTTTTATTTAAAGGAAATGGAATTTCATATTTTTATGGATTCTAGAATTTATAAAAGCTGAGTAATAGCACTATAAGAGATCATATAATGATTACAAATCTGTCAGAGAACAATTTAAGCTTTTGAAATTGCGACTTGTTCCTACTTAAAAAATAATAATGTTTGTTTTAAAAAATAAAGAAGTAAAGAAAAGCAAAAACCAAAACACCAGAAATTGACTGTGAAAAGAGGAAATCCTCTATAGTTCCACTCCCTAAAGAAAGTCAGTGTAGGAGAAGGAAATGGCAACCCACTCCAGTATTCTTGCCTGGGAAATCCCTTGGAGAGAGGAGCCTGGTGGGCTACAGTGCAAGGGGTTGCTGGAGTCTGGGCTGCACTAAACCATCATCATCAACCTGCATTTAAAAATCATTAGAAAGGCAAACAGGTGTTTCTGAAAAAAACATTGATGAGTTTACCTCTATACTCTTTGTTGTTTTGACCAAAATACAAAATACTAAAATGGTTTGTTTCAAATGTTAAGCCTTATAAAGAGACTCATTTCCATTTCGAAGTAACAATAAAGAGAAAGATACTGGGAGGAAAAAAAGAGAATGTAGAAACTGTTTATGATTGCCCTCTTAGGTCATCTTTTTCAATAAACTCATGATTTCACTGAAAAAAAAAAAAGCCAAACAAGGACAATTTGAAATATTGGTCAACAGAGCTTTCTTTAATGGAAAACATGCACTCCCCAACCCCCATTAAGAAGACATTTCCAATAAAAATTTTCCCTTAAGTGAAAAAAAAAAAAAGAAAAGAAAGCCAGTGTAAATAATAAGGACAGAAATAATGATAAAGCTTTATAGAAAATTGAGTCTTGGAGAGATTAAGTAACTTATTTAAGGTCACAACTTTTGAGTAGTAAACTTAGGATTTCAGCTGAGAGTTGTTAAGCCTGAATTCTAATTCTTGGTATTTTTACTTTGTTTTTAAGCTAAGAAAACTGTATTTTTAATACTGATGAACATTAACTCAAAAAAGCTTCTTTATAACTGCCAGAATATCTTTGCAATTGAGTGATAATTCCAGAAAGTGCACTTGATAGTAACTGAAATCAAATATCAAGCTCATGTAGACTTTTAGAAATAGAGTGCAAACTTTCTTAGGAGGTGGAGTAAATGGTTGATCTGAAAGTGCCAAATGGTATGTGGGTAGATGTTGAAAATGGGGATCCTTTGTAATTCATTTGGGTTACCTTTCCATTCTAAATGGAAATTTGAGGTAAAATGAGTGTGTACTCACAGATAAGAACAGTAGAGATTATTTCCCCGCACAAACCTCATATGAATTTTTGCCTGAAAGTGTACATTTATGTGCGATATCATGGAGGAACCTCAAAAACATGAAACTGTGTGAATGAAATAAGTTACAAAAAGGTCATATATTTTATTAGTCCACTTATTTGAAATGTCCACAAAAGGCAAATCGATTGAGATAGAAAGTAGGTTAGCAGTTGCCAGGGGCTGAAGGTGGGAAGAGGGTGTGAAGGCAGGAACAATCACATTGGGGTGATGGAAATGTTGTAAAGAAGATTGCAGGGCTGTCTGCACAACTATGTACATTTGTTAAAAGTCATTGAATTGTACACTTAAACTGGGTGAATTTTGTGATATGCAGCTAATATGTGAATAAAATTATTTTAAAAGTACGCATTAATAAGAGAATCAAAAAGTACTTACTTGCAAATGAGGAAAATACACTCAAACTTAAGATAAGTCATTTACCATTATATCTTTTTCCTTTCTAGGCATTCCCTTAAAAAAATCAAAATACAATAAATGAGAACACCACCAATTTTCTTTCCTTTTTTTTTTTTTTTTTTTTTGCTACTTAGGATTTACAGTGATCTGACCAAGCATTCGTCTGTGGTTGATATAGAAACACCCCATTGATCTAGACACCAGACTTCTAAGAAATTCAACTTTCTAAAATCAGAAGTAAAACAGACATCTGAACAACTATCAGGATTGCTCACATAATTTATGGAGCCCTGAGCAAAATGAAAATGCAGGATCTCTTGCTCAAAAAGTATTCAGAATTTCAAGATGGTGACTGCAGAGCATTTCGCCATGCGTGAAGCCCTTCTGGGCATTGGGCCCTGAGTGACTGCTCAGATCTCATGCCCATGAAGCCAGTCCTAGCAATCAAACTAGTCGTCATAAAAGATCTGGGCCAAGGCTTTACTCACAAACTTTATTCTATTAATATTACAGAACTCCACAAACTCTCATTTGTTTTTCTTCAATACGCGTACCTAGTGAACTTGTTTCTCTAAGTCACAGGCTGTAATCAGAGTAAAAAAATGAGAAGTGAGTGAATGCTTTCAAAAGGAAGAAGCCTCCTGATGGGAAACATGAAGAAAGAGACACTAAAAGCAAACACAGATATATGAATCATTAAAATGAGGCCAAGGAAGAGTGACTTTTTCCTTCACATCCTCTGTTTGTAAAAAGGCTGACATATAATACATTTTAGAGATATTTATCCAAAACAAAAGTGAGGACTGAGTGGGACAGTAGTGCGCTGGCAAAATGCTTAATAATTAACTCTGGGGGAAAACCCTGATTTGCAGCCTTTGTCAATTTCCATGGTATAAATACTCCCACTGGGGCAGACTTCAGGGTACCAAGGTGGGGAAACAGAACATGGAGCTGGAAAGAGATACACACAATTGGTTTTCCATCCAGTACAAGCCAGCTCCAGCACACTGATGAGATGGGGGAAACATCAGGTGCTACAGAAAGTAAAAATACAAGACAGACCCAAGGCTCAGGAGGAGAAATAAAATTCAGTTCTGTTTCCTAATAAAACATTTTGTTCTAAGAGTTAGCAAAGAAAGAGATGGTAACTGTTACTATTTGTTAAAATGGGATTTTAATTCCAGTGGCAAAATCATCATGGATAATCAAAAACTGACTACATAACTATTTCTCTTGTCATTTTCCTCCCCAAAATAATTATCTCTGAATGATTTCACAGTTAAAGATTGTATGCTTAAAGACAATCAATTGTGAAAAGAGCTGAATGCTATGCCAGTGATATGGTTTTTTAAAAAATAGTATTTGTTTTTAAAAAGAAGAGTAAAAATATTTCCTCTTTTCTGTTCTAATGGTTTAATCTATGAATCACCCTGTAGGAGTATTATCATATCAGAAACATGGAACTCATATTTTTTATAGCAAAAGCATAAGACTTCACTATCAGTTTTAGTGTTAGTTTAGTTTTAGCTTCCAATAGAATAGAGGGTAGTCTTCCCTAGTGACTCAGACGGTAAAGAGTCTGCCTGCAGTGAGGGAGACCCAGGTTCGATCCCTGGGTCAGTAAGATCCTCTGGAGAAGGGAATGGCAACCCACTCCAGTATTCTTGCCTAGAAAATCCCATGGACGGAGGAGCCTGGTGGGCCCCAATCCATGGGGTTTTAAAGAGTTGGATATGACTGAGAGACTAACACACACAGACAAGAGGGTAAATGGGATATTGAGAAGTAAACATTTCAAAACACAATAGGTTATGTTGAGAATCACTAACCTACACTACAGCTCCCATCTCAGGAGAACTCTAGAACCTCTTAAAAGTCAAGGGAACTCAAACCAGCTCTCTGTGACAACCTAGAGGGGTAGGATGGGGTGGGAGGTGGGAGGGAGGCTCAAGAGAGAGGGGACATATGTATACCCATGGCTGATCCATATTGATCCATATTGATGTATGGCAGAAACCAACACAATATTGGAATTATCCTTCAATTAAAAATACATACATTAAGAAAAAAAAAAGGACAAGAAGTCAACCAAATTCTGGCTCTGAGCATGACGCCGCACAAGACAGTTCCTTGATGGTGTCCAAGAGGGGAACCATCTTGCTCACCCAATGCCCCACATTTCTCCAACCCTTTCTCAGTTGTCCTTTTATTTAGAGGTGACAAAAGACAATCCTGACTGATTGCCCCTCTTATAGTAACTGCTCGCTTTTCCAAAGTGAACAGAGGTTAAAGTGATCTTGTTCTGTGTGCGTGTTAAGTCACTTCAGTCATGTCTGACTCTTTGCGACCCTATGGATGGTAGCCCGCCAGGCTCTTCTGTCCATGGGGATTCTCCAAACAAGAATACTGGAGCAGGTTGCCATTTCTTTTTCCAGAGGATCTTCCCAACCCAGGGATCGAACCTGCATCTCTTATGTCTATTGCGTTGGTAGGCAGCTTCTTTACCACTAGTGCCACCTAATCTTGTGATAAAACTGTAGTCAGTCCACTTATTCGTTCAAAAGTTTATATTGAGTGCTTATTATAGCCAGGCCTGTTCTGTGGGACTCATAATTTTGTCATTCTTGGTAGATACTGATCTAGTATCTAAATTCAGAGACAGCACTTGGAAGGTAAGGTAATATACTATGCACCTAGCAGCCCATTTAAAAATAAGTTCTGGAATGAATTCCAAAATGAGAAACACTGACATATTAAAGAAGCCTATACAGCTGTGATTATACTCATTACATCTATTTAACATAAGCTCTATTTAAAAAAAAATCTCAGATATTGTCTGGATATTTAGTTTCAATCCAGTGTCTTTTCTGCCTTTATAACTTACTGTCATGAGCACATGTGATGTCCTACTTAATTTTACATCTTTTAGGCATAGAAGATTTGATAACACTCATTATTTTAGCCCACTAAAATACACACACACACATACACACCACCACCACCATACCACACACCCTAAATGATTAGTTGAGGGGGAACTACTGCCAGTAGGAACTGCTCATAAATGGGGCCCATCTTTGGGAAGCCACTGCCCAATAGATAAATACAGGTTTGTCATTCTTGGGAGAAGTTGGTAATACAAACCACTGCCATGAAATATCCCCTGCATGTCAGAACCATGACAAGAAGAGCTACCTCCAGAGCAGAAAAGTTACTGTCAGGTTGCCCAACTGTAGACAGGCTCAAGGTCTTTGAACCTCTCTTCCATGATCCATGCTTGGCCTCTAGAGAAAGAGCGACATTGTTGATCTTTCAATATGCCAAGAAGAAAGAACAATAACTTCCAAGAATACTAGTAGCATAGAAGTTCCCGAAAGTTTGAGAAGGGAGGATTGGGGATGGGGAGCTCACATCATTATCAAGGCCATGGAAACACACAGGAAAGGGTAGCCTGCCAGGGGCTACGTATATATGTGTGTGTAGAATATATACATATACATGCATATGTGCATAACATACAATATGAAAATGTAATACATATATTCTATAATATAAAATGTTACAATGTATATATTTTATCTCACATACTTAATTTCATTGCTATCCTAGACTGTATGAAAATTCCTGCAGCCAGCTGCCCTCTGAAACCTGGAATAATGTCATGCCCAACAGAATCCTCATCTTTATTCAACTTGATGAGTGTGTTCTTTGAGAGACAGACTAGAGTAAGCACTCTAGAGACAGATTGCATGGGATTACACTAATTACTTGGCTGACCTCAAGCAAGTTACTGAAACTCTCCGTTTTCTCATCTATAAAATGGGGATAATAACTGTATATGTTCTTTAGGATTTTTATCAAGATTAAAGAGGTTAGTAGTTGTAAAAACCCTAAACCAGTGCTTGGTAAATAGTAAGTGTTTTGTAAGTGTTAATAAAACCTTGAACCCATGGGAAAATCTTATTGTTCTTATATGTTCACAGAGTCAATATGAATTTCACTCATCTATATTTAATACAAACACACAATTCACTCTTAGCTTCTTAATTTTCCTTTGGAATAAACAAACCTCTTTTCAGAGCCCAAACAAATCACAGAAGAATGTTTAAGTCAGTTTTAAAATTGATATGATTTACAAACTGGAATAGAAGTGCCAATCTCTCTCCTTGAACACATCAAGTGATCAACATCTTCCTAAATGCAAGCCAGTTCCATCCACACATGCTCTGGCATTGCTGATTTGACAATATTAGGTAATTAAGAAATCAAATGAAAACAATTTGATACTACTGTTAAGTCACTAAAAGGCACACTATAAGATGTGTTTTAATAATCATATTCTTATTTTTGGATAATTGTACTTTCATATGGCAATAACAAGTCTTTTATTTCAACAGTCTGTAGTTTGATTCTTTTCATTCTTGACATGATTTAGGGATTCCAATATGTTAATTTCTCTTGACTGGTAGTTGAAGAAAGAAAACCATGAAACCAGACTGACTGCAGGTGAAAGCAACATATGGACAGTTTATTTTTGAATCCAGAGGACTTAAACTTTTAGAAGGTTCCTTGTCTCTCTTTAGCTAGAGTCTCAAACAGCTTTTATACTGACAAGTTAACAGATTAACATTCTTGATGATTCACTGTTTCAAAATAACTCACATTGTACTTCCAAAGTTACTGCTAGAAATATTGCTGGCATTTATTTTCTTAAGCATATTTGCTAAGTGGTACTGAAACACAAAAGCCCAAGAGAAAAATCAGACCTTCTACATTTGGACAAAAGGAGGACACACACAGAGTTCTGTTCTTTCTCTAAAATAGGATGGATTAAATAATAGGCTTGAGTGGTGTTTTTAAGTATGACATTGTGGGAGGGAGACAATCAATATGAATTCTGAGAAGCAAAGGCTGTTCCTTGAATAGGCGGTCATTACCACACCTGTCGCTCAGAAATGGGCTATTGTGATTATATGCGCCTCCTCCACAAAACGAGCTTTTTCATATTTGTAGCCTTAGGACTTAGTAGTTCTTGGCACCCAGTAGGAAATTAAGAAACATCTCCTAAGATGATGACTGAACAAATGGATTGCTGTCTTAAGAAGCTTGTAGTCGAATTTGGGAAGTGAGACTAACGTGTGTGAGGGAGTTCATCCTGAAGACAAAAAGTGATATCAACAGGCTTGTGCAGCTCAAAATGTCTAAGAAGATGTGGACAAATCAGAACCTTTATATGCCACTGGTGGGAATGTAAAATGGTGCAGCCACTTTGGAAAACAGTCTGGCAGTTTCTTAAATGGATAAACATAGAGTATGACCCAGCAATTCCACTCTTAGGTATATTTCATTTCAAGAGAAATGAAAACATACGTCTACACAAAATTTCAAATGTGAATCCTCTTAGCAGTATTATACATAACAGTCAAAGAGTGGAAAAACCCAAATGTCCATCAACTGATGAATGGATAAACAAATGTGGTATATCCATATGATGAAGGATAATTCAGCCATAAAAAGAAATGAAGTTCTGATACATGTTACAGCATGGATCAACCTTGGATCAACCTTACGCTAAGTGAAAAAAAGGCAAACACATATTGCATATTTCCATTTATATGAAGTATCTAGAGGCAGAAAGTAGGTTAGTGGTTCTCAGGACTGGGAGTGGGTGTGTTGAAGGGAAATGGCAGGGAGCTGACTGCAAATGGAAGCTGCATTGCTTTTTCAGGTGATGAGAAAATGTTCTCAAATATGTGGTTATGGACGCACAGCTCTGTGAATGTACTAAAACCCACTGTATCGTCCACTTTAAAATTGTGTATGTAATGGTATGTGAATTCCATTTTTTTTAAGATGCCAAAGAGACATGGGTACAGGAATTCAGCAGAGAGAGAAATCAAGTTTAGAAGACCTACAGAGACTTCCAGGAGAATGAGAAAGCTGAGCTAGGACTCAGGAATGCATTGGATTTAGGTGAGAGGAGGGAGGGCATCTTGGATGAAAGGAAGAAGATGGCAAAGTGAGGCTAGTCATTGTTCCAATCATGAAAGGAAAGGCCAACACATGTTGTGACATGATTGTCAGTGAATTTGTGCCCTCCCTCACTAAAAAGTACATCTGCCTCTACTTCAGGTGGAATTCATAGGTAAAGAACAGGCAGCCAAAATGCAAACCGTGGAAGCCTCTATTTTCACTCCTGTGGCTTAGTATTTTAAGACACTAACTTTTAGATTTCTACATTAGACTCAATGTTTAACACTAACCTAGCTTGACCTTTCACTGTATAATGATACTTGTCTTATGACTGTGCAGTATTCTATTTCTTTCCCAATATGTGAGGGTCTGAATTTCAAGAAGGGGGATGTCTATGTATATGGGGGGACAGCAAGTGCAGATCCTAGTCATGTTAGGAGATTTGGAAATCCCTTGTGCTATTTGTTTTGATAAGTTTTCAGTAGTTTACTATTTGACATTAGAGGTCATGCCTCCACTTGGAATCAGCTCCGTTCAGGAGACTGTATCATGGTGTTGCATAGCAGAATGCTATTTAAAAAAACCAATCTCAGCACATTCATCAACATTCCAAAAATACTCTGCTTGGCTCTAATGGCAGGATCTGAGAACACACTGGTCATGATGACCACAAACTTTGGGAGGAATTCTTCCTGAAACACAGCTTGGTGGGGCAAAAGAGAAAAAATATGATATTTCTGGGATCCAGGAGGACATCTAAGGGAAGCTAAGCCAGCCTCACACCCAATACACAAATTCCTTCTGACAGTTGTTATAGATAGGCATCATCTTGACTTTAACACTCACAGTTTTATGTCCAGTCAGCACAAAAAACTGGACGGTTTTTACGTAGACGATCCTAATAGCCTAGCCAAAACCTTGAATGAAAAGAGACTATATAAACTCTAGAAAAACACATGTCTAGGGTGGGTTTCTCAATCTCACACCCTTATCACTTAGGGCTGGATAATTCTTTGTGGTGGAAGCTGTCCTGTGCATTGTAGATATTTACCCAGCATCACTGATCTTGAACCAATATGCCCCAGTAACATACCACCCCTACTCCGCTAGCGAAAACCAAAAATGTCTTTAGACATTTCCGAATGTGCCCTGGTGGGGCAGGGGGCAAAACTGATTGAATGAGAACCAACTGTCTAGTATGTAAATGACACTGGGTAAGCAGATTTACCAGGGTACATCTATTATTAATATTCAATGAATTCTTTTGAAACTTTACATGTTTAAGTGATTTTTAAGGGTATTTCTCTATAAGCTGGCATACTATGGAATGCTGATACCCTCTCAGACCACAACCAGCAACTGTTTCTAAAAAACAAAAACTGCCCTGGCTGCAAAATGGCAAAGTAATATTTCCCTGCATGTGGTGGAAGTATCTTCACGGGTTTTGTCTCATCTGTACACATGAACATTGACACTATGGGTAGTCATCATGAGTAGGGTGACAATAAACAGGCAACCCTGTCTATTTCAAAATTAAAAAAAAATTCAGTCAGTTCTTGAGAAACTCAATCAACCATTTATCTTAAAACTATATGCTAAAAGATTACCATCCACTTTGATTCCAACGTCTCTGAATGTTTCCCAAACATTAAAGACTGTGAGTCATGCTTCAAGCCCATGTCTAATTTAAGCAAAACTTTATATAGCAAATGAATTAACAAAATAGACGAGCTCTCTCTCCAATTTACAGGAGGAAACACATCATACAACTCAGGCTTTATGACACAGGAGTCGCCTCTCCCTTAGGATGACTTTGTCTGAAATTGTGTTTGTATCAAGAGGTCTAGCAACCGCTGGCTCACTCTGTGAGTATCAGCTCCAAGATGCTGCCCTGGCAACCAAGCCACACTTGCAATGTAACAAATCCTGAAACTGGAAGCAAAGAGAGTCTTGCATCTAAGCGCTGGATCTAAATGTTTCACACATGAGCGCTGTTTGAACTATCTATTCCTCTTTCGCCTGCCACTTCTCTTCTTCCCAGGGCCCTATTACATAAAGGCTTAGGTGTTCTGGGGAATAAGTGGGCGTCAATTGTGGCAGGGTGTGGGAGGATGCCTAGGTTACCTCCTGTATTACACACTCTATTTAGGAGGTGGGCAATTCCTATTTATATAACCCCTGATGAAGATACACCCCAGCAATTTGGGAGCGGGGGATGGCCAAAACAAGTACGTAATGTCACTTGAACACCTTGTGCTAAGTGCAAATCTGATTACTGCCTTCATCTTCTTAGAAAGGAACAGGTATCACTGCAAACAACAGTTTGTGGTGGTTGCCAGTGTAGGAAAGCCAGGGGGCTGAAATTCAAAGCCAAGTGGGACACCAGCAGAGAAAAGTAGCTGGCTTTACCATGCAACATGAAACATGGCTCCACCCGCACTGTACCTTCCAAGACTCTAGATCCTGAGTGCTTCAGTGGGAGAACAGAAGCGCAGTCCTGGGTGCCCAGAGCTGGTCTGTAGGATGGGAGAGAGTGGTGAAGCCCACTGATTGATATGAAAACTTCCACAGCAGAGAACTGAGTCAAATCTGTTGCCTTTTAGGTTCTAATTCAGTCCTCTAAAGCCTTAGTGTCAAATATAGTAGCCACTGGCCTTTGTGGCTACTCAGTGTTTGAAATGTAGCTAGTCAGAATTAAAACGTGCTAGGAGTGCAAAATACATGCCATATTTCAAAGATTGAAATGAAATATACCTACATACATGTCTCCTTACTAATTTTACTGACTGCATATCAAAATGGTAACAGTTCAGATGTCTTAGGTGAAACAAAATATATTACTGTTTCTTTTTATCTTTTTTTAGAAAACTTATTTAAACGTGAAATTTTTAAATTACCTATGTGGTTTGAATTACATTTCTACTGGACAGTGCTGGTCTGAAAGCTGAATGTTGCTTTAAGGCATGATTTATGTTGAGCTCGGAGATGCTTTCATAAGAAAGTGTTGCTTGACTGAGCTTGGCTATCTACCGCAAAATGTTAACTTCAAACATCCTTGAAAACTAAAATTTCATTCACTGCCTGCTTGGCAAAATCTGTCAGATAAACAAATCTGCTGTTTTGAGACATGAAAGCAATGGTTAACAATGTAAGTAAATTTTCTTCCTTTGCAGGCATACTTAAACCATGTTAAAGTAGAGATGAAACAGGCTCTAACATTGAAATGGACCTATAATTAGGTGCTAATGTTAAATATCCTGCAATGTTTCAAAAAGACACATAGATGGAGAAAGGCCAGGGCTATACAAGGCAGGAGAAGAGAAAATGTTGAATATATGAATGCAAATATGTTACAGATATCTGAGTTCAAATACTCTATGCTTTCCAGGTACTACTTGCTTTTTGGCCTTTCCTCTCCATCTTCACCACCACCACCTGGCCGATTCACAGGGTCAGAGGCCAAGCCATTCTCTTCATCTCTCAGATGAGCCTCTCCACCCTTGCATCTCCCATTGCTCAGCTGTATTGTACCCCACCAATGGAAACCACCCTAACTTTTGGCTCCAGATCCTGCCATAGTCACAAGGAATCTTCAGGTTGGCAACAAGGTCACCCTTGCATCAAAGCCTTAAAGTTTAACTCCACATATCCCACCCGAGCAAGAGTCCGAAGATGAACATGAGGCTTATTAAGCATCAAGACTTCCAATCTAGTCAAGTCAATCTTCAGTGTTTTTAATGGAATGTACAGATTAAAATATAAAATAATCCTTTTCATTTGCATTTGTTCAATTTATCTAAAAACCATTCCGTGTAGTTAGAACTCAATGAAAGTAACAGCGCCTGCCAACAGGAACCAAATTTTCTTTTATGCCCCTGAAACCCTCTTCTTAAGAAATTTTGTATTTGTGGGTGGTTATAGATTTTTTTTCCTAATCTAGACCTCAAAGAAAATGTGGTCAAAGGACACTGCTATGGGTAACCTCAAGAAGGAAAAATGTCTCCAAAAATATTTTCTAAAAAGAGTAGGTCACAGCTCTTAAGGCCCAGTACAGCAAATCCTCAGCGACCCTGGATCATCTGGGAATGAGTCATTCCAGATAAGCACACATCCTGGATAGCCCAAAGTTTATGCTCTAACCATCTTCTTGGAAGAGCTTTCATTTTTCTGCTTTATTAATGATGATAATTAAGTCAATAGCAAAAGAGTAAAACTTTCCCCTTGGGAAGATGAAAAACAGTTTAACATGAAGGAGTCAATCTGGTCTTTGGAGTCAGCTAATAGAAATTCAAAACCTAGTGCCACTACTTAATACCCTTGTGACTCTGGGAAAGTTACTTAGCCTCCACAAACCTCAGTTTCCTCATCTATAGAGTAGGATAAAGAACCCCCACTAGAAAGTCGTTCTTATGATTAGAAAGTACACACAAAGGCACAGAGTAAAAAATGTTTGATACAGAGGAGGTATCTGGAGAAACATCTTTTTCTCACTTTGATCCTCTGGCAACTGAAGACTAAACTGGACCTCAGCAGAGGAGGGCAATCCTTGAACAACTGAGAGCAAGCAAGAATGCATTTTCCAAGATATTAGTCTTTCTTCCTTTAGAGGTCCGTGGTACTGTTTGGCCTAGGGCGTTCTGACTGAGCTTGCTATAAACACCCCCCCCACACACACACACACCCCATCACCGCAACTACCACACCAGTTAAATAGATTATGCTACATTTGCCTACAAATGTCCACATAAAATGCATCCTAGTTTCCTGTGGTTGGCAGTCATGGTTGCTCCCAGCATGTTGGCCCTGATTAATGTGTGGGATATGTGGGTTTGGGGCACTAAAATATACCCAAGTTTTCAGTGAGAGGCCACACTATGCTCTCATCAACAGGCCTTGCTCATTCTGTTTGTTTCTCACAACATAAAATAAACTGCCTGTCATGTATATTTTGAGTAAACTAAGAAGTTTCTTAAGTACATGTATGGCAAACCAACTCATAAATATTGGGCTAGCAAAAAATTCATTCGAGTTTTTCCATAACGCAAATGAAATTTTTGGTCAATTCAATAGATAACCGAGGAGCTTTTGTTCCATAGGTAAATATGCTTAGACAATTACCTTACCGTGGAATACATCATTCAAGTCTGGCATTGGTTGGCTTTATCATTTTTATAACTACCTTATAAAGAAAAAATTCATATACTATATAATTCATGCATTTCAAATGTTCAATTTAATAGTTTTTAATATGTTCATGGAGTTTTGTAACCATCACTACAACCATTTTAGAGTGTTTTTGTCACCTCCAAAAGAAACCTCATAAATATTAGTAGTCACTCCCCATTGTCTCCCACACAGTCCTAGGGAAGCATCAATCTACTTTCTGGATTTGCCTATTCTGGACATTTCAAAATAAATGAAATCATACAACGTGACTTTTTGTGTCTGGCTTCTCTCACGTAGCATGATATTTTCAAGGTTCACCCATGATGTAGCATGGACCAGTACTTCATTCTTTTATTGCAGACTAATATTACATTATGTGGGTATGTCAACTTTTATTTACTCATTCATTAGTTAATGGACATTTGGATTGCTTCTACTTTTTGACCATAATGTTGCTATGAATAATGTTGCTATGAACCTTCATATACAAGTTGGTATGTGGATACACATTTCACTGCTCTTGGGTAGATATCTAGATGTGGAATTGATGAGTCATATGGTAATTTTATATTTAACTTTTTGAGGAACTGCCAGACTGTCTTCCAAAGTGGCAGTACCATTTTACATTCCCACCAGCAGGGTATGAGGGTTCCAATTTTCCCATCTTCTTACCAACACTTGTTATTATCTGTCATTTTTACTATTAGCATCCTAGAAGTTATAAGATGGTTCATCCCTGTGGTTTTCATTTGCATTTTTCTGATGGCTAATGATTTTGAGCATGTCTTATATGTATGCATGTTACATATGCTTACTGGCCATTTGGAGGTAAATGGGGTGGAGGTATATGATGAAATTCAACAGAATTGTGAAGGAATCAGATATAGGAATATATCCCATAGTTCTTTTTTTTTTAAATTTCTGCTAACACAGTGAATGTCCTAAGGAATTTGTGAGGAACTGTACTGAGACCGGAATTTGTGAGCTAACCATAAATGACTTAACCAAAACATGATGAAATGCTTTTCAACAAAATGTTGGAGGAAGCAGTGAGATTAATAACTAAAGAAAACAAATGACTTCAATAACATAACTTTTTAAAAAATACTATAAAAATAGAGCTATACATCATCCATCCATTGGGCAAAGGTATTATCACTGGTTCTTGCATCAAAGATTAAGACCCCAACCTGGTAACCTGTTAAGCAGAATCTACTGAAGTGACATAGTGTGTGGGGGTGGGAGGAATGCGATGATTAATAGCAAAAATAACAACCAACTTCCCAGTGCACACTAACTGACAAGCATTGTTGTAAACAGTGAGGCAAGCACTGTATAAATTTCACCTACAATATCTGTTGTCCTTGCCACAACTCTAAGATTTTTTTAATTGCTATTCTTTGCAGTAGTTTGCTTATCTGTTACTGAGAAGAGCAACACAATTCTTCCCATGCCCACATTCATCTCTGCTGAGGTTAGCAGCCGCTGGAGGCTCCTAGAGCACAAACTACCCTCCAGGTAATAAAAACCCACCCTTACCCATATCTGATTAGTCCAGGGGTGTTGACTGACTAACAGTCACTGAATCAGTAGGGGCTTATGAAGAGGCATGCTGACATCATTCTGCTCGCACAGATGCCACTGCTCAAACTGAACTAACTAATGGGATTCTCTCTGTTCCTAGTTATCTGAGAGATGTAGTAATTGCTGTTCAGTGGGTGACAGAGCAGGAGGAGCCAGGAACAGTCAGAAGTAGACATTAAAGTAGTAGAATCCCAAAGTGAGTGAGTGAGTGAAAGTTGCTCAGTCGTGTCCAACTCTTTGTGACCCCATGGACTGTATGTAGCCTGCTAGGCTCCTCTGTCCATGGAATTCTCAAGGTCAGAACAATGGAGTGGGTAGCTGTTCCCTTCTCCAGAGGATCTTCCTAACCCAGGGATAGAATCCAGGTCTTCTGCATTGCAGGTGGATTTTTCACCATCTGAGTCATCAGGGAAGCCCAGAATCCCACAGTAGTCATCAATGAATTCTTCCTATTGGGGTTGACAAGATATCCTGGGCTGGAGATTCTGTGGATATCCTGGCAAGAAAGAACTTCCCATCTTGAGTATCCAAAGGTTCTAATACTACTTCATCATGTCTTTTTTTTTATGGATGAGAAAATTGATCACAACACACACACATACACCATCACACTGTTTAAAATTTTTCAATAACTTCTTCTTGGTCCTAGGCTATAATCTAATATTCTTATTCTGTGGCCTACAAGACCCTGTCATTCTTTTTGCCCACGCCCACCCACTTCTCCAAATGTTTCTTATGTTCTCTCCCCCTTACTCACTCTGAACTTTCTTCATTCAGCTATTTGAACCTGCTGTTCCTCTTTGTTCAGGGTCACTTCTCCAAATGTTTCTTATGTTCTCTCCCCCTTATTCACTCTGAACTTTCTTCATTCAGCTATTTGAACCTGCTGTTCCTCTTTGTTCAGGGTCTTTGCACAAACTATTCCTTCTTTCTGGAGGGCTTTCTCCCTCTCCTGGCCAACCTAATAACTCTTCAGCCTGGATATCTTGCCATAAACATCACTTCTCCAGGCATAAAAGATACATGTGCCACAGCCAGGGCTATCTGGTTCCACAGCCCTCAGAAAAGAAAAAGGGTGGGCATCTCTGACTTGCACCCCATGATTCACTGGAGGGGCTTCTCTGTTGGCTCAGATGGCAAAGAATCTGCCTGCAATGCAGAAGACCCAGATTTGATCCCTGGGTCGGGAAGATCCCCTGGAGGAGGAAATGGTAACCCACTCCAGTATCCTTGCCTGGAGAATTCCATGGACAGAGCAGCCTGGCAGGCTACAGTCCATGGGCTCAAAAAAGTGTCAGACATGACCAACATTTTGGTCACTTTCACATTCACTGGAAACCTGTCAAGTGTTCACTCAGGAGCATGAGCAGGGACCTGTGGCCACACACCCTCTGGCCTTCCCAGGGTCTTGCTACCAAGAGCTAGGGCTAGAGAGCCGTTGAGCTTGAGTGCCCCGTCACATCCTCGCATGAGGCTGTAAACGTAACACTGGGCTTTCGTACTCACAGAGACACTCAGACCTAGGCAAGGAGAGGAGGAAGGACCCTTGGGCGTGCACTTTGCTTTCTGTAATGGATACTGCTGGAATGCAGTGGAATTTTATTTTTTTAAGGACACTGCTTTAAATACATACTGATTTTGTGATTGCTAAAAGAGCACTACAGAAAATAGTGTAGTAAAGCAAACAATCACCTTCTAATGTGCCTTTGTTTAAAACGGAAATTGTAACAAAACTAAGATAGCACTTCACTTAGAAAGTTGAATTTCTTAGAAGTCTAGAGTGTCTAGTTCAGTAGGATGTTTCTGTGTTAACCACAAATGTATGCTTGGTCAGATTTCTGTGAACCCCGAATAAGGAATAAAAAATGGGGCTTCGTCTTATTTCTTACATTTTTATTTTTCTAAGTGGGTGGTCTAGAAGGGAAAAAGATATACTATAATTTTACTAATGTATTTCAAGTTTGGCTGTGTAAGACTGATTTCAGTCCTTCATTTGCAAATATATACTTTCTGATTCTCTTATCCAGGCCTACTCTTTACAAACAACTTTATTGAGATGTACTTTGCCTATCATAAAATTCACCTATAAGTTTACCAAAATCTGTAACCACCACCACAATCCAGATTGAGCACATCTCAGTCACCTTAATAACATTCCTGATGACCATGAGGAGTCATTCCCCTTTTCTATCCCTAGCCTCAGGCAACCACTAATCTACTTTCTATCTCTAGAGATTTGTAGAAAGTATTATATCTTCACACACACATACGGAATATAAATAAAAAATACATCTCTTCTTTAACAAAATCCTACTTATACACCAAGATTTTGCTATTTGCAATGTTTAAAGTTTTTTAGTAACAAATAAATGAAAGGTTGCAAAGAAACCTCTTAAAAACAGTCTTACAAAACATGTTTTTCCACTGTAAAATACTACTTTAAAGCTTATGACAACCAACCAACAGACAGCATTTTTCCATCATGCAATGTTTTCCTCATTAAAGTCAAAAGTGTCCATTTTACTCTCTTCCAGTATTCCTATCCCCTCAACCCCAATCAAACTCTTCACAGGTTTAAAAGAGTTTATAGCACATATTCTTAACTTCATTTGCAGACAAAACCCTGGAGAAATTTAGTCTCCTCCAAATTTGGATCACGAGCTCAAGCAAGCAAATGAAACTTCCCCAAATGACATCCTGTTCCATAGCTTTTAAGAGCTATGATAAAGTTTCTAGACTCTCTTTAAAGATATTCTGGAAATTCATCAGACTAGTCATAAAGCCACTAACTTCCTTAGCAACCCGGTAATATTGTGAGCTTTCCAAGTTAATTATAGATCTTGTTATTTTAAGGAACAATCACTAATTGAGATCTTTTAATTAAATTAACAAGAGGTTATTAAATAGGTTCTACAAAATAACCCTTTGCCCCTTAACAACCAATGAAAAAAATTCTTATCATGGTAAGTTAAAGAATTGACCATTGGTCAACATGACAAATGTATGAAATTAAGTCATTTCCCCATAACTCTCCAGCCCAGCACAATTGTGAAAGTAGATAAATCACGTTTCATTTGAGCTTGTACCACCCAATTTACTGCCCTAAAACACAACAGCCTTGTTCAGGCCAATTCACAGACTTCTGATAGCAGCCTTCACAGGCCCCCAGGCTGCCAGTTTCTGAGTCTAGTACACTGGCTCTCACAAGGGTGCTGACCTGCTTTCTATTTTCAATTGGAATTTCCTCCTCTGGGGTGCCAGGATCCCCACCCTCAGGGGCATTCACCTGGTTTTCTGTTCAGTGCTCCTGTTCTATAGCTTGCCCCCCACTCTGGAACTGAAGGGAATTCCAGGCTTGCCTTCTGCAGAGTCCAATGACAGGAACACTCATGGACATTATGCTTCACGTATGGTGGGAATCAGGTTTTGTGAGCATCCCAAGTTCCTCTTAGGAGACACCAAGGTGATATTTACTCAGGAAGTTGCTGGGATCTAAGACAAGACCTGCAGGAAATGATAGCGGGGAGGCCAGGTTGTAGGGCTAAAGCTGTAAAGACATCTCCATTCAAAGGGTCACAAGAATGTGGAAGAGTCAGCCAAAAGAAACATCCCAAAGCATAAGATGGGGCCACATCCCTTGGCAAAACACAGGCTGCACTGGAGGACCAACAGCTCTCTCACCGCCCATCTCTTGTGGCTGCAGTCAGCAAGCTATATAGAGTTTAAAGAGTTTAAAGAAAAGGACATTGGTGTTTTTAGGGTCAGCCCTTGGAGGCCCTTTACATTCTTTGCTCTGAGGGAGTTCTGAACACATTAATGTAAAAATCGCAAATGCAAAACAAGAGCCAGCACTTTAAACCAAGGAGTAAATGACATTTTTCCGAGTTCAACTCTCCATTTTGAAGGGGTAAGAATAGCAAAGTTTGCGAAAAATTTTCTGCCTAGAATGTTTACAAAATAAGCTATGTGCTTAGTCTCTCAGTCGTGTCCAACTCTTTGCAATCTTATGGACTATAGCCTGCCAGGCTTCTCTGTCCATGGGACTCTCCAGGCAAGAATACTGGAGTGGGTTGCCATGCCCTCCTCCAGGGGATCTTCCCGACCCAGAAATTGAACTGGAGTCTCCTGCATTGCAGGCGGATTCTTTACCAGCTGAGCTATGATGGAAAATATGAGAATTCTGGTGACTTAGAGAAGGAGACGAAGAGGATAGGTTTTAGACACTATAAGCTCTATGTGAATGCATCTTACTTTTTAATTATGAAGAAGTCTGAGAGTAGAAACTAGATATCATCCTTTTTTGAAATTTTCCTTTAGCACTGGACTCACATCTGGTTCTCCACACATTCTAGTGAATAAATGAATGTTCAGTGCTATTTTGCCCTTATCTGAACACACTCAACTTTCTTCTACACACAGACCATATGTGTCCCCTTTCTTTTGCCCTCACTATTATATAACAGTGGGCTTCCCTGGTGGCTTCAGATGGTAAAGAATCTGCCTGCAATGCAGGAGACTGGGGTTCAATCCCTGGGTCAGGAAGATCCCTTGGAGAAGGGAAGGGCTACCCACTCCAGCATTTTTGCCTGAAGAATCCATGGACAGAGGAACCTGGCAGGCTCTAGTCCATGGGGTCACCAAGAGTTGGACACGGCTGAGTCACTAACACTAACGCACTTATATAACAGTAGATCTATCTCATTTGAGACGCAACTTCAGACCAGAAGTCCGAAAACTTTTTGGGCAAAGAGCCAGATAGAAAATATTTTAGCGTTTGCATGCCATAGAGTCTGTCGCAACTACTCAGCTCTGCTGGTGCAACCTGAAAGCAGTCAGAGTTGATATGTAAACGAAAGGGCACGGCTATTTTCATGGACACTAAAATGTTTATCGCATATAATGTTCACATGTGATGAACTAGTGTTCTTTGGATTTTTTCCCACTATTTCAAAATGCAATACTTGTCTATTCTTACCTTGCAGGCTGTTAAAAAAAAAAAAAAAGCAGGCAGCAGCCCAGATTTGGCCCATGGGCCATAGTTTGCTGGCCTCGGATTTAGACAACTGAGTGACTGTGATATGGTGGGTGCTCTACTAGGTATGACCACCTACAGAGTAAACTGAAAAACAAAATGGGATTTGGCAACTGTTCAGTCAGTTGATTTGCTAGAGGAAGACAGGGCAAAGGTTTTAAACTTCAGAGAGGAAATTCTCTGCGTGTGCATTATTGTTAATTTAGTTTATCCATGTACATGGCAAAGTTGATCAAACTCATCAGCTAATTTCCAAATGTTAGCTCTGATTTGTTTGAACTACGGTATTAATATTTGTTTCTTCTGATTGTAAATGACCTCATCCACAATCTCAGAAGACGGTTTTAAAAACCGGAGCCCAATTTATAAATCTTTGTAAACTGACACTAGTAAATTAAAACGAATTAAAAAATCTCCTGGGAGGTGAATGTTTTCCTTTTAATATATTGAGGAACCAGTGTTGCTAAGCCCAAGGAAACAGGGGAAGACTGTGACGATTCTGTTTAAATGTTAATAGATTCAGTCTATTTCTATAATATTCCCTTAACATCTATTCAGTATATATCCAATCAATGTGGATTTGTGGAGACTGGTATCAGAAGGATCGTCCCATTATCCTGCCTCTCTTGCTTAATTAGGTCATAAGGAAATACATATTGATACGTCACAGAAAGGAAGCATTGAGCAAATAGGAAAAAATTGAGATAGATTTGCATCTTCTTAAACATGTCAGTATTTTCAAAATTTGATTACATACTGTGGGAAAGTGAATGATTTGCCCTATTTCTTCACCCCTTACTGTGCTCACACCCCTGCCATGGCCCCATCATGGAGGAAGTATATTTCCTTACTCAATGACATTAGGCTTGGTCATGACTTGCCTTGGTCAATGGTAGATGGGTAGAGATGAGAGTGTGCCTGAGCTCAGCCTGTGCATTAAGAAGCCTTAGTCAATTCCACTTGTCATATTGTGTATCCACACTTCTCCAAATACATGCTGCCCCACCAACCTAGGTCCTAGAATAAACACATGTAGAATGGAATCGTCAGGAAGTAAAGCCCTATAGGGCTGGCAGCTTGACCTCGGGCCCATCAGTTGAGTTCTGCCAGATAAAGCCACACATCTGTGAAAATAAGTGATGGTCATTTTAAGCCACTGATTTTCAAAGTAGCTTTTTTATGCAGCAAATTAGTGTGGCAATAGCTAACTGAAAGAAACACAATTCTACATTTTCGATAACACAGCATAAAGCACCATTTTGTATGTCTGTGTGCACATGTGTATGCATGGCAGGAGTTCTCTAGTTCATTCCTTTTTAATGATATCCAAAATAAAACAGTGTCACCTAGTGCAGAAATCTCCTGGAAGGCCCCGTAGCTCTTCACATCCAGGTTCTTCCTACAGTCCCTACAAGGGGATATGAAGGACCCACAGGGTAATGAGGGCCTTCCCTGCCTACTGAATTGAAAGCCATAGGCTTGTCTAAGAATGTTGAGGTTTTAAAAAATATTTTCCTTTTCTAATAAAGATCAAGGCAAATCCTATAGTAAAACTGATTATTAGTAAAAACTAATAATTCAAGTATCCAATAAGAGTGGGCCTATGTTAGAAGAATCAGACAGCATCAGCCCTTTTTACTACTTTTTTTTTTAAAATAGTGGGAACCAAATAAATGCAGGAAATCTTTAGAACTGTGTCCCGAATGATAAGGTTTCACTCTGCAGCCATCCTGAATAAAAACAGCTATTAAGTTTTTTTTTGAACCAGCTAATCTTGATAAGGTTCAAACGTTTCCCCAAGAGAGGTCTATGAACTGCCACTCCCTTCAAACTGAATGAATAAAAATTCATGTGTGCCATTAACATCAGGGTTTATACAACACTTGTGCTGCCCAACTGGGCCGTGGCTACTGCAAATGCATGTGGGACTTGTGTTTATCCTTGTCCATAAATACCTTTGGACGATACAGTGCCTGCTCTCCTGTACCTTTCCCAGGCAGCTGCAAGTTCAACCATGCAGTTGTCATTCCTGAAATGGATGTTCCATTAGAATAGTCATGCAGAGAAGGAGCATGGAGCATTCATGCAGGAGCTAAATTCTGTGCTGTTTCAATAAAAAGCACTTTGCTAAAGAAAACACAACAGTTGGAATTACAAAATAACCACAATGCTCAGCTAAAAATACCAAACAGGATGTTCTTTATTTGTGGTTGTATATGTTACTAACAACAAGAACACCAAAATCCTCTCTGATCTCAGTGTCAATTCACCTTAGCTTTCTTCTGTTAGGTCTCTGGACCTTTCTGACATAAATGATCGATGGAGACAGGAATGTTCCCACTGTGCCAGAAGGACAGAGGAAGTAATCTAAAAGGTGGCATTTTATGAAGAACGGGTCAGTGGTTGCCTGGATTAGAGAAGGAGGTAGGAGGTGATGTGGGTGTGGCTACAGAGGGGTAGCATGAGAGAGCTCTTCTGTGGCTATGGAACAGTCTTGTATCTTCAGTGTGGTGGCAGATACACCAATCTAGACATGTGATAGAATTGCCCGGACATCTCTCAGTCTCTCTCTCCCTCCTGACTGTCCTTCCCTCCCTCACAAAATATGAAGGAATACATGTAAAACACTGGTGAATCATGAACAAGGTCTATAGTCGAGTTGACAGCATTATACCAATATGAATTTCCTGATTTTGAAATTGTACTGTAATTATGGAAGATGCTATCATTGAGGGAAGCTGGATAAAGGGTACATGGACTCTCTTGGTTTTACTCTACTTTTGCAACTTCCTATGACTCTAGAAAATTTACCAAATGAAAAGCTTTTAAAACTGTCATCTCAAAGGTAACATCTCAACCCAGTGTCATTTTGCAGTCAGCCACCATGTAGTGGTTCAAGCACTGAGACTTGGCAGTCAAACTAATGAGGACTTGAGTCCCGGTTCCACTGCTTACTAGCTGTTGTGACCTTGAAAAAGATCCAAACTCAGTGCCTTGGTTTCCTCATCCTGTAAGTGGGAATGATAATAGGACCTAACTAACAGGGGTCTTTAAAGGATTAAATGAGATACTACAGGTAATATGTCCAGAGTTCATGGAAAGCATTCAGTAAGTATTGGCTGTTATTATTATTAAGATGGTAAATCGGTCTAAGTACTTCTAAGAGCATTAAGTTCTTGATTACTTTGGCTGACATTCAAGAACACACTAAGTGCCAGGCACATGCCTCATGTGACCAAGGAGATGGAGTCTAGACATGGGCCCTGGTTCCGGTCTCTGGCCCTTTGGATTGTTCAATTCTATAATGAATACGATCTTTAAAGATGCAATTTAATTGTAAGATGGATGTTATGAAAGTGGAAACACAGGGACCTTGAGGAGGAACTAACTTAAGAATGAGAGGCCCTTTCTGCAGTCAAGGTTGAAATGGGAGCTTTCTCTCTGCTAAATTACTGGAGTACAGGATGGTTCAACTGCAGTCTTCAGCTGCAAGCACGCCTTTACCAACAGACAGAAATGAGAATAAAGCACAGGTTAACCCATTGGTGTTGATGTATAACTTTAAGGGTTAAATACATCACTGTATAATACATGATAAGTAAGGGCTTTAACAAGCTTTGAATATTAAAGGCATGCACATCATAAACAGAGTTGGTATGACACATTACTAGCTTAAATATGGTAATATAGATAACCCATGGGGAGAGGAAAGAGCCATTGTAAGCAGTTTGGGCGTCCTCTATATACTCAGGAATTTAGGGTCTTTCATAATGCAATTACACCTCAAACAAGACTGACATGCATATGATGAATTTTCTGTTTGCCAATTCTCCCCCATGTCTGCCAAAACAAAGCAAAAAATGTCCTCCCTTCTCTGTGCTGGCCTTTGCCCTCTGAAACTGATCTCAGTGGATTTTGTTGGGTTTAGTACTAGAAGGAGATGAGCGAGCAGAAGACCAAGAGGTCAGAATATTCATCTCTCATCCCACTCCATCCCTGCTTCTCTATATTTTGCCCTTGCTGCAATCCTCACTGGGTGCCTTTCCAGGGTCCCTTCCTGTGAGGTGGGCAGTCAACGGGTTTTGGTAATGCTGGACCCTCTCTGTCTCCCTGCGGTCACGGCTTCCCCACTGCTAATTTCTAGGTACCTTACCACCCCTTGTTGATTCTGGTTAATAGTCCTTTCCTTAAATTAGGCATTTTTGAGTGTCCCATCTGTTTCCTGTCACATTCTTATGGATACAATGCCCTTCTCTGTGAGTCAGTAGCTAAGGTGGGAGAACACCTTATCTTTTGAGATCAAAGTTAAGACTGTGGTTTACATGCTGCTCAGACCATCAAACTGACATCATAATGGGACTGTTACAGGTCATGTGCATAAATACTTACATAAATAATACTATGTGTGACCATTTTCAAATTCCCTCAGCAAACCTGACATCCCATTTTCTTGCTAAATGATTATTACTCTGTGGATTGAATTAAAACAGCACTGAATTAAAAAGGCGCTGCTAAGTAAGGACTTCAGAGTGACGTCCAAGAGTCCTGTCCCGATGGGCAGAGCTCATGTGTTCCCTGGCACGGGGAGCTCAGCAAATACACAACTGAAGTGCTCCGCACACTGGTGACATACTTTTAGCCTCTTTATTTCACTTGGATGGACACCTTTCTTACCAAGATCTCAGTCAGCTATAGAAAGGGGTCATTCAAAAAATATTTTTAAAATTGATTCATCTGAACATCTTTTGCTGTTTCCATGGCAACTTTTCCCCAAAGCCATAACTCTAAATTCCTCTGAAAACTTCATCTCAGAAATCTAATGTATTTGGCACTCCAAACACTCAAATTTTACTATACAAATTTAACTTGGAATAATGTGTCAAACAACCAAAAAAATGGAGAGAAAATTCTGACCGGTTCTTATTTCCACTTCAAAGGATCATGACATCTTTCAAGGAAAGAGCCCTCATCAACACTGCTCATATTTGAGTAAAGTAGTCTTGTACTTTGTGTATAATTTACCCAAACTGAGATGTATCCCACAGCCACATCCAACCAGTCACCATCAAGACAGACAAAGCAGTACCATATAAGGATGGGTGGTAGTCCTTTTTGTTTCATTTGATCTATCTTTAAGTTTTTAAGTATTCAGAAAGTACTTAAGAATAAAACAAAGCAGAATAGTTGGTCTTTTGAAAATAAGTTTAGAACCAGAAAATCTGAGAAGGTACATTAAAAGATATTAAATAACTGTATTCATTTATAAACCTTGGCAATCTTAGTCCAAAATTTTGCAATTGAAAAAGCAAGAGAGTTCCAGAAAAACATCTATTTCTGCTTTATTGACTATGCCAAAGCCTTTCACTGTGTGGATCACAAGAAACTGTGCAAAATTCTGAAAGAGATGGGGATACCAGACCACCTGACCTGCCTCTTGAGAAACCTATATGCAGGTCAGGAAGCAATAGTTACAACTGGACATGGAACAACAGACTGGTTCCAAATAGGAAAAGCAGTATGTCAAGGCTGTATATTGTCACCCTGCTTATTTAACTTATATGCAGAGTACATCATGAGAAACGCTGGGCTGGAAGAAGCACAAGCTGGAATCAAGATTGCCAGGAGAAATATCAATAACCTCAGATATGCAGATGACACCACCCTTATGGAAGAAAGTGAAGAGGAACTAAAAAGCCTCTTGATGAAAGTGAAAGAGGAGAGTGAAAAAGTTGGCTTAAAGCTCAACATTCAGAAAACGAAGATCATGGCATCTGGTCCCATCACTTCATGGCAAATAGATGGGGAGACAGTGGAAACAGTGTCAGACTTTATTTTTGGGGGCTCCAAAATCACTGCAGATGGTGATTGCTGCCATGAAATTAAAAGATGCTTACTCCTTGGAAGGAAAGTTGTGACCAACCTAGATAGCATATTGAAAAGCAGAGACATTACTTTGCCAACAAAGGTCTGTCTAGTCAAGGCTATGGTTTTTCCTGTGGTCATGTATGGATGTGAGAGTTGGACTGTGAAGAAGGCTGAGCGCCGAAGAATTGATGCTTTTGAACTGTGGTGTTGGAGAAGACTCTTGAGAGTCCCTTGGACTGCAAGGACATCCAACCAGTCCTTTCTGAAGGAGATCAGCCCTGGGATTTCTTTGGAAGGAATGATGCTAAAGCTGAAACTCCAGTACTTTGGAGGTGTCATGCAAAGAGTTGACTCATTGGAAAAGACTCTGATGCTGGGAGGGATTGGGGGCAGGAGGAGAAGGGGATGACAGAGAATGAGATGGCTGGATGGCATCACTGACTTGATGGACGTGAGTCTGAGTGAATTCCTGGAGTTGGTGATGGACAGGGAAGCCTGACGTGCTGCGATTCATGGGGTCACAAACTGAGCAACTGAACTGAACTGAACTGAAGACTTTTAAAACTATTTACTCCCCTATTACTTCAGAACTTACAATCTAAGACAGGCCATGCTAATTAACATTCACTGATGTGGCCAGGGCTTGAGAAGGGGCCCCACAATCTTTGTCAGTGGCAGATAGAATGCCAACACACCTGCCACCCTGGGCTGATTGGGAGTTTTGTGGGTTTTGTTTTTTTTTTTTGCAGTTGACATTTGTTCATTTATTAACGCTTCATCATGCAAACTGCTATTTCAAGGCAATATATCATATAGAATTATTGGCCAATAGTCCACATCTCCGACTATGAAATTCCTAATGGGAGACCTTTTCTCTCCCCTTTAAAATTAACATGAAATCATATGACCTGTTCCAGCCAATCAGATGCTTCCATGTAAGACTTTGCCATTCCAAGAAGTAATATAGAGAAACAAGGATAGTTAAAAACCATTTAAGTCTGAGTACAAATCATAGGATGATGAATATCAGAGAAAATTATATAATTTTTAAAATTTGAAAAGGAATTAAGCACTTATTATGTTAAATCCAATGCCTTTGAATCAGTTTGCCTCCTTAGCAATAGCAGTGGGCAATGACTCAAGTCTGACTGATCTTGTCACTCTGTCCTCCTGTGTTGGCGAGGGGCCCACATTGGACCGAGGAGGTGTGTCTTGACTGGGAGATTTTTAACCAGGATGGAACTGAGAGAGAAGAGCTGGGAGAAGCTAACTTTCTCCTTCTCACTTTTGTTTTCCTCTCAGCGCCTTTGCATTTCTCCCAGAGCAGGCTAGTCTGTATCACACCCTCAACAAGTGATTATTGGAGAGTGACAGACCCTAGCTCCCCACTCACCTACAGTCATGGATCCAACATCCAAGCATGCAGGTTTTTGGAGAATTCCTCACATCCTGGTTGGGATATGATGATCACTAATTCTAGAGCATCACCGACTCGATGGACATGAGCTTGAGCAGGCTCTGGGAGTTGGTGATGAACAGGGAAGCCTGGTGTGCTGCAGTCCATGGAGTCACAAAGAGTTGGACACAACTGAGTGACTGAACTGAACTGAATTCTAGAGCCAGGACTACTATGTTTAATAAACTGCTATTCCATCTATCTCAGAATAGAGGTGGTGAACTGAGACAAGATCGTTAAACACTGATGCATCAAGAAGTCCCCTGAAGTCTGACACAAGAGAGAAGACAGGAAATGTTTAAAAACAAGATCCAAGATGACAAAGGGCCTCAGGAGCTGAGGAGTGAAGAAGCAAAAAGCCCAAGGCAGTGAGGCTTCTAGAAGGTCCACCATCACCCTTCCCCCACGGTGTGAAACATGATGCTCATAGCCATGACTCGCTCACATCTGGAAGAGGTAAGTCACATTTTGTCTCACTCTTAAACAGTAGGGAAAGACATACAATTCATTTGAGAGAGCACAATACAAAATGAACCTCACCAACGGAAAGATGTTGATGTCTACAGAGATAAATCTAAGGCAAGATTTCTTAATTTCAGCACTACCGACTTTGGGAATGGACAATCCTGTCAGGCTGTGCAGTGCACGATGTTGAGCAGCAACTCAGGTCTCTAACTACTAGATGCCAGTAGCACCCTTTGCCAGTTGTGATGACCGCCAGTGCCTCCAGACATTTCTCAGTGTCCCCTGGTTGAGAACCGCCGGCTCAGACTACCTAGAACACAGATGCTAAGGGACATGTTTGCCCTCACGCTATGGGAGGGGAGGCATTCCTGTGCCCCCTGTATTCTTGGTGCACTCAGCGGGAATGGAAATGCCAGGTTACAAAGCGAAAGACCTCTCTGAAAACTGGCACTCCATTACCTGAGAGTCACCTCAGGAGAAGCCCTACGCTGAAGTCTCTGGATCCCCTTTACCGCGGAATCTAGACTTTGTAGAGGCTTCTTGAACAGTACGTGGTCCACCATGTATTTCAATCAATTGGTGGTTTCCAAACATGGCTGCTGTCAGAATCACTGATGCCAAGCCTAGGCCTTGAAGATTCTCATTTAGTGGAAATTGGATGAAGCCCTCAAGCCAGTATGTTCTGCAATCATCAGCTGGTGATGAGTGAAATTTTGAATCCACTGTGGACTGTGGTATGTATAGGTGAAGCCACTCAAGTAGCCAAATTCATTTCTTCATAGATGTTTATTGTGTGCCCATCCTGTACCAGGACCCATTCTAGGCAGTGGGAATATCATGGCAAAAAAATGATGAGGTCCTTGCCCTGAACATAGGGAGTCTAACATGTATAATATAATACCAAGTAGTGGCGCAGACAACGAATGCACCATCTATGTGCTATGATCAATGGTAATTGATGGACTCAGAAGCACTTTGGAGAGAGCAGTCGAGGAAGTGAGTTTTTTTTCCCCACAACTTATAGGACATATATATAGAGAGACTCATACAACATCTAAGGCAGAAGAGACAGCAGGAACAAAGGTCCAGGGCAGGAAAGAGCTGGTCACACTTGAGGAACAGAAAGTACACTGATGTGGCTGAGCGGTGTTAAGCTGAGGGAGGGTGTTAGGAAGCAGGGAGATTTATGTAGGAGGACTTGGAAGGCCAAGGTCATAGATGAAGGTATTAGTCTATGTGTAATGGAAACCAGTCAGAGAGCTTTAAGCACTGAAATGTCACAATCTCATTTTTTAAAAAAGATCTCAACTGGTCCCACGACTGGACTATAGGGTTACCATGTTGCCTTCGTGAGGATGACAGATGCTGTGTGTCTGGGTTTAGATGACAGCAGTGCAGCTGGAAAGAAGAGGATGAATTTGGAGTGCTGTGCAAACAGACCTGGCAGGGCCAGATGCAAGGTGGGGGATGCAGGGAAGGGAGGCCTTCAGGATGACCCCAGGTGTTTGGCTTGGGCAGCTCACCAAGTCACCGACCATTTACAGAGGCAGAAAAGGCCAAGAGAGATACAGGTGAGGACAGGTGAGAAACCAAAAACCCAGTGAAGAGTACATACAACTGAACAATAATATCATGACCAAGGTGAGACTCAAGTGTATTTGGTTCAGAGTTATCACCAGGTGGGGAACAGAAAAAGTAAATAATACAAGTTTATGATCAGAAAGGACTAAGACCAAGGGTAGTGTCTGTTTTCTTATGATTAACAGATATCTCTGCTACACAACATACAATAGGAATCCGATTGTTTATCAACTAGCAGTGGTGCTTAACAAGTGTTTTGAGAGACTTTCCTGATTGTCCAATGGTTAAGAGTCTATCTTTCAATGAGAGGACATGGGTTCAATCCTTGGTCTGGGAACTAGGCTCCCACATGCCGCGGGGCAACTGAGACCTTGCACAACTATTGAGCCTGCGAGCCCTAGAGCTTGTGCTCCACAACAAGAGAAGCCACTGCAATGAGAAGACCACACCCAGCAACTAGGGAGGAGTCCCTGCTCGCCACAACTAGAGCAAGCCCACATGCAGCAACAAAGAGTCTGTATACTGCAGTGAAGACCAGCACAGCCATAAATAACTAAATAAATAACATTTTTTAAAAAAAGAAGTGTTTTGAAGGATGGGAGATGTGGTTTCCTAAGATGACGAGAGTTCCAAACCAGAGGTTATATTCAGGAAAATCTCAGGGCAGCAGAAAAGAAAGTGCATTAGGAGGTGGGGGTGGGGAATGGAAAAGGTATCCACGATGAGTAGAGGTGTTAATTAAGGTGATTCAATAATCTCCCTCTGATTTGTAACTTGCAAAATCTGGGCTTCTGTGAGGAGACAAATGAGTAGCAAGCAGGGTATTATAAAAGTGAATTCTGAGCCATGCAGCAGGCCAGTACAAATTCTGCTGAATTTCCTAAGATGTCAACACTGGCAGAACTGATGGATGATAACTGATCCATATCAGCTCAGTGCTGCAAAGGTGCCCAGTTCCGGGTGTTTTTGGAATTACCAAAGAATAGCCTGTAATCAGGGGCTTCCCCGGGAGCTCAGCAGTAAAGAATCCACTGGGAATGCAGACAGATGGGTTTAATCCCTGGGTCGGGAAGATCCTCTGAGGAAGGCATGTCACCCCACTCCAGTATTCTTGCCTGGAGAATCCATGGACAGAGGAGCCTGGTGGGCTGCAGCTCACAGGGTCACAAAGAGTCAGACACAACTGAAGTGACTGAGCACACACACACCCATCCTGTAACCAGCACCACTGAATTATCAAGTAGACTTACTGGCTTTAAAGTCTTTCAAAATCAAATGTTCATAGAAAGCAAACTTGGAAACTTTCATAATAAGACCTCAACAGATTTGGGTGAGGAAAGGCTCCCTGCCAGGGTAAGCAGCTTAGCCCTTCCAGTGGGTTCCTTAGGGAGGAGGAACCATAAGTAGAGCAGGGAAAGAGTCAGCGGTTAGTAACGAGGCTGTGGTCAAGAGCACAGAGGACAGGGGACTGCACCAAACAGGAAGTGATGTCAGCAACAGAGAAGCTCAGAAGTGGACCAGTCAAGGGACGAAAATGGCTGCATCTTGACATCTGGACTCCATGGGCGGATGTCCCAAATCAAAGCCTAAGTTCCTTGCTTTTTGCCACACCTCAGTGAACAGAACACACGTAACCCACCTGTAGACTTATCTTTACAGGCAGCAACATGAAACCTTATTGTTTCTCTTTCAAAAAAAGAGGGTGAAAATAAGTGAGTGCCTCCAGGGAGATGCTGGGGATAACAGTATTCCATGTTGTTCCAAGACGCCTCCAATAATTTGTTCTAAAATTAATATTCACTGTAGTGATTCTACTGAAGTCACCATACTTAATTGCACAGGTTGTCATGAAATTAGGCATTTGTCACAAGACCTTGGTAGATGATCAAGGTTTGCAATATTCTCTTTGGAGTTAATGCAAGAAAGCAGATGAGGACTGTTGGGAAAGGCAGATTCAGGTAATCTTTAACTCAGGCCAAGCGATCTGACTTTTGGGGGCTCAACAAAAGTGGGAGAACACTGCTAAGGCCACGATCAGTGAAACTAGGCTGACTCATTATTATACCCCCAGCACTTGGGCTGCATTTGAGGCTGTCTCTGAACCTCTGTGTTGGTCTTTCTCTGAAGTTCTGCATGTTCTTTGAATAGAATATATAGAATATTCAGAACATTTACTCTGTCTTCTCTTTCTCAGTCTCACTACACAGTAAATGTTACATCTTCTTAAAAATATACATGAAAATTAGATAGACCAGGGGGTCTCTATGGGAGCAATCTTGCCCTCTATGGGACATTCGGCCCTGTCTGGAGATACATTTGGTTATCACAACTAGGGGTGGGTGGGGCTGTGGTATCTAGTAGGTAGATATCTGGGATGCTGCTAAACATTGTACACGGTACAGGACGGCCCCACAACAAAGAACAATCCTACTCAAAACATTCATTTTGCTGAGGCTGAGAAACACAAGACAAAATGGCATTCAACTTAATGGATGTGCAAATTTGGGGTTTTGTCTATAGCAGTCCAGTTAAAGAGCTATCTGGCTGTGTAATTCAACGATATGAAGGGTCACATTAAGTCATTGAAAGTAGGATATTTGATTGTTGGTTTATTGTGCTGACAAAAGAGGAAGAAGGGAGGAGAATTTGGCTCTTCTAACTCAATTTTCTGAGTCAAATGAGCTCTGTGGGATCAGGGCATGTGCATAAAACTCTCTGTTCTGTCACCAACTCCACCTGTGCCACCCTGAACTCCACTGCTCTAAACTGGGATTTCTTCAACCACAAAATAGAAAACCTAACCCACTAGCTGAATTTGAGGCTGAAATTGACACAGTGTCCAAACACTTTGCAACGTGTTTAAGACAATAATAGTGAGAAGCTGCAGTTTCTCTAGGAGTGCTGTCAGGCAAGCACTGATTTGTGCATGTCATCCTTGACCCTCTATCAGTTCAGTTCAGTCCAGTCGCTCAGTCGTGTCTGGCTCTTTGTGACCCCATGAATTGCAGCACGCCAGGCCTCCCTGTCCATCACCAACTCCTGGAGTTCACCCAAACTCATGTCCATCGAGTCGGTGATGCCATCTAGCCATCTTATCCTCTGTCGTCCCCTTTTCCTCCTGCCCCCAATCCCTCCTAGCATCAGAGTCTTTTCCAATGAGTCAACTCTTCGCATGAGGTGGCCTAAGTATTGGAGTTTCAGCTTTAGTATCAGTCCTTCCAAAGAACACCCAGGACTGATCTCCTTTTGGATGGACTGTTTGGATCTCCTTGCAGTCCAAGGGACTCTCAAGAGTCTTCTCCAACACCACAGTTCAAAAGCATCAATTCTCTGGCACTCAGCTTTCTTCACAGTCCAACTCTCACATCCATACATGACCACTGGAAAAACCATAGCCTTGACTAGATGGACCTTTGTTGGCAAAGGAATGTCTCTGCTTTTGAATATGCTATCTAGGTTGGTCATAACTTTTCTTCCAAGGAGTAAGCATCTTTTAATTTCATGGCTGCAGTGATTTTGGAGCCCCCAAAACCCTCTATAGCCTCTCCAAATGCAGTCTGGCTAGTTCAGTGTCCTAAGCATCTCTAAAATATGCTGACTGCACTCAACCTCCAGCTCAGTTGAGGTAGAGAGCGTCTCCTTCATCTCTCCCTGGTCCAAATGCCAGGAAGCATACAATTTGACGCCTCCTCACCCTCTACCCCATCCTGGGACCAAAGCAGGATTTTCAAAATACGAAGCTGACCAAGTCACCAAAAGGCATCAAAGGATGACACCCAGCTGGGAGGATAGAGTCACCATAAACTCCATGTGGGAAAACCGTGGGAGGAAAGGTTGGGAGGAAAATGTTGGCTGCATTTTTGTTTTGATGATAAAACAAGACAGTTGTGCTATATTTCAGGAAAGTGCTAACTGATTTTATAAATGCAGGATGCTCTTCTCTGCTTCAGTGTTTTTTATTTCTCTCTTTGTCATTATTAGGACCATTTGAAAAGATGAGTGAAGAACTCATAGCAATTCTTAAGATTTTCACTATTTCATCATCTTTGGAAAAATGGCCGAATACCTGGCCTACACAAATGTTTGATGAACATTTGAGTAAAATGTGAGTCACTGATGTCTTAAATACAGTGTCCCCTTGGCCAAATGAAAAAAAGCACTGAAGAAAGAGTATTACTTGCCCCTGGATTAGATTTCAGAGGAGGCAAGAGATACTGAGAACACCTGAGGATAATTCTTTTCTAGAAGATGCAGACAAAAAAAAAAAAAAAAAACAGCCTCCAGGACTCCAGGATAATACACAATGGGGCAAAACCAAGTTGGGCAAAACAAGTGGAATATTTATGCAAAAAGGCAAAAGAAGCTCTTGGAATTACCTCAATCACTGTGGGGGAAGCAGACAAAAAGTGCAGCGTTGGAATAGATCTTAAGCCATAGAGGGTTATGTTAATATGAAAAACAATGGGTCACACTTAATAAAGAACATTCTTTTGACTTGTGACTGATAGAGTGCTGCTGAGCGCCGCTGCTTTGTCATTCTAAAGCATGCTTTCAGAGGACCGGGGTGACTTCTTCCGACCTGAGAGCCAACACATTCTCTCTGGAATCTTCCTTCTGAGTCTTAAATCAGAAAATACGTATGTAGTCATCTGTGCTAGAATACAGGGCGATTTCATCAGCATATCTTCAGAGAGCAAGAGGAGGCATTAACATCTGCTTGACTCTTAAGTTTTTGCTTTTAGGAAAATGAGACATCTGATTGAAAATAATTTTTAATTTGTTTCATGATGCATTGGGTGTATTTGCATAATTAAGGCAATAATCATTCATACAATGAATAGATTTTTTTTAAGGAGTCAGTTCTCACCTTTCCTCCCTCACCTTGTAAATGATATTGACACCTCAGATTACAATTCAAAGGGCGCCAGCACACAGTTCAAAATCAGAAGGTAGTGGGATGAGATGCTGATTAGACATAATGAGCACAGACCCTAGATCTTTCTGTGCAAAGAAACCTCTGCTGAAAACGGGTTGCCCTTAATACCGCTTTAAAAGGCAAATCGCTGAGCCGCTAGTGTATCAAAAAAAAAAAGAAAGAAAAGAAAAGAAAGAACAGGCATTAGTAACTTATAAATACCTGGCCTACAAAAATGTTTGATGAACATTTGAGTAAAATGTGAGCCACTGATGTCTCAAATACAGTGTCCCCTTGGCCAAATGAAAAAAAGCACTGAAGAAAGAGTATTACTCACTGAGCATTTCAAGGCAAATAATGCTGGCAAAACTAGAGAAAGAGCCATCATAGGTTCCTAGAATGGGTGCCTGAGAAGGAACCTTAACAATTTCCTAATTCAGGCCCTCATTTTTTTTTTCCAGTGCAGCAAAGTGAAACCCCAGAAGGTCGCGGTGAGCCCAACCTGTCGAGTCCCCCCAACCCCGCCCTGTCCACAACCAGCCACTCTACTACGGCTGGGGAACCAGTTGGAGCAGCTCCCCGGGGCCTCTGCACCTACCACCTCTGTTCACCTCGACTCCTTCCTTGAAAGCTTTCCCTTTTTTAAATGTGGAGAGTGCATTGTGGAGGACACGAATTCCCAGCAGATAACTGCCTCTGCCTTATTATAAATATTGATGATTCCTAACTTTCCGTCTTAATTCTCCCTAGTTTTGAAAGTCAGCCCCCAGAATGTCCCATCTCAATAGTGAAAATCATGTCAGGGAGAACTCAGTAAAGTAGCAGATGCCAGAACGACTGCAATGCCCCACATCAAAGCCACACATCTACCACAGAGACATGTCCAAAGACTGGGGTAAACTAACATAGATGCCTGTCGGCTTCCTGGAGGCGGTGCTCAGAATCTTTACAAGTAGTATCCATTCCTCAGAAACAACTCTATGTTCATTGGATTTTTTTTCTTAAGTCTTATCTCTTTCTCAAAAAGAAACTCAGTCGACAATCTGGATCTGGTCGGTCCCATCATTCACCTAGAAATCTTGATTCCTTCTTTAAAGGAGGCAAACTCCACGAGTTTTATGTCTCGTGTGTCCTGAGGTCCCCAGCTCTGCGCAGTGCCTGGCATACAGTAGGACCCCAAGAAATGTGGAATATTTGAGGCAACAGGAAGAGAGGCCACCGACACACAACACCCTACCACCTTCTTATATTAAATCAGAAAATGTGCAACCTTGTGTCCCGCTACAAACTCCTAGGGAAATGCACGCCCCCTTTCCAAGGAGCAAACCGGCGGCACCCCAAAGCGCCCTGCAGGGCTTCTCCAGAGGGTCCACTGGTCACACGCTGGGATCGCCAAGTCACCCGACCTCCCGTCCAGTTCTCTGTGGGTTCTTGTGGTGTATCTCACCGAAGACTGGGTGGGTGAACCTGGGCCAGCCCCGGGAGTCCCATTTCTCAACTTTGGCCAGAGAGGCGGAGGCAGGGTCCAGTCCCCGACCCCAAACGCAGTGACCACTGCGCGGGGCAGAGGACCATGGGCTCTGGGAGTGGGGATTCCCCTTCTAAGGGGCACCCGAGTTTCAGAGCTGGTGCCACTCGGGGTGACGCACGGGGCACTCTCCAACGCCCCCCCCCCCCAATCACACACCGAGGACCTCTGCGGAGCCCCGGATCCTTTCAACTCCGCGCCGTCCCCCTAGGTCGGCCGTGTGGCGCCCCCTGTCGCCTCTGCGCGCGCCGGGACACTCACCGCATAGTGCAGCTGCGGTTTCTCGCGGTTCACCGGGTCCCCCATGTCGCCACCGGGGGAGGAGTAGCGGGCTCTGGGGCTCAGGCTGGGGTTGTGGCGCCTCTCCGGGGTCCCCCTATTTTACCGCCATCCTCGGGCAGCCCCCAGACTCGAGCCCTGCTCCCTGCGCCCAGAGCACGGTGCAAAGCGTCCGGGGCACCAGCGTCCCGCCGCGGAGCCGGTGGGGACAGGGAGGAGGCGACGGCGAAGGGGAAGGAGGAGGAGGAGGAGGAGGAGGAGGAGGAGGAGGGAGAGGCCGAGTCAGATTCGATGGGCGGGCGTTTAATTCCTTCCGCTCTTGCCGAGCCCCAGTCTCGACCGCCGCTGCCAGCTGTTTGGGGGCTACAGCGACCGAGCGCGCCCACGACAGGTGTCAGGGCGGCCGGCGCTCCGAACTCCTGCCACCCCGCCCCTCCCCGAGCTCACGGGCCCCGGGATGCCAGGGCCGGGGCTGCTAACGCCTTCACCACCAGCGAGAGGGAGAGAGCTTGGGTTTCCAAGAAAGAGACTTTGACTAACTTTGAAGGAGGTGTGGGCCTGACGCCAAAAGCGGATTCGGAACCGGCCCCCGGCGAGGGTGGAGTTTCAGTCTTTGGGAAGCCTTCCTCTGAGAGAATCTCAGTGGCGGGAACCTCAGGAGGGGGCAGGCCGGAGAGGGGCCAAGTGAGCTGCCTCGGGGAGCCGTTGAGGAGAGGCAGGCCGGGCTGGAGGCTTGCTGGGCCACGCCACTTCAGGCCAACTGAGTCCCAGAGGGCGTGCAGGACCTGGGCATGTCTAGGGAACCCGGCGGCACGGGGGAGTCCTGGAAAATCTGCAGGAATTCAGCTGGCACTGAAGACTAACGTGGGTGCCAGGATGGAGCTGAGTTGGGGGTGGGGGAGCGCTCGGAACCCTCCTTTCTTTGTCTTAGCAAATCAGAAAACAACACAGTAAGGATTTGGAAAGAGAAGAAACGCACACTATTTGCAAATGCTGCCAGATTAACCGAATGATTTTAGCACACACCTCAGATTCACAACGCCACCTAAAACTGACTTCTACTTCGCAATCCCCTGGTGGAAGCCTACACTTTGAGCGCCAAGGTCCCTCCCCAGGCCTGACATTCTGTGATTCGCCAGCAGCCTCTCACAAGCCACATCCAGACAAAGGTAGGGATTGGGACCAGAGTAGAGAAACTCCAGACTCTATGAAATCATTCATTCCAAGCCCAAGAGGGGGTGGCTATTAAGTAGAGGATGGATTTGTGGGTGGCTTGTGTCAATTCCGGGCTTGCCAGGTGGCTCAGTGGTAAAGAATCCACCTGCCAGTGCAGGGGACACAGGTTCGATCTCCGGATAGGGAAGATCCTGTGCAGAAGGAAATGGCAACCCACTCCAGTGTTCTTGCCTGGACAGTCCCATGGACAGAGGAGCCTGGTGGGCTACAGTCCCTGGGGTCGCAGAGAGTCGGACACGACTGAGCATGCATGCACATGTGTCAGTTCTTCACAGGTGTGAGAATGTGAAGCCAGGGGGGCAGGTATCCTAAAGAATCTACTACTAGATGCCATGACAGGTCATCTGCCTGGAAAACTGTAAGATTACATCTTCTAGAGCTGACCATATGCCTACCCTCTGACCCAACTCATAAATATATAGAGACATGGATGTCAGTGTCCTTCTCACGTACAAGAATGTTCATAATATCCTTAAACAGAATCACCAACATGGAAACTATCCAAATGTCCATCAACTGGTGCGTGAGGAACCCACCTTGGTCCCTCCATACAAGAGAATACATACTGCTCAGCAATGACAGGAAAATGCTACTGTTGGACACGACAACATGGATTATTCTCACAAACACTGTGTCCAGAGAGAGAAATCAGACTGAAAAAGAGAACGTACTGTAAGATTCCATTTATTTATTCAGAAGTTGAAATTCACATGTTGAACTTAAATAGGGAAATGTGATCTCTGGCGACAGCAGCCAGAATCATGATTTGCAAGATGGGGAGGTGGTACTCACTGGGAAGGGGATGCAAGGGAACCTTTTAGGGTTCTGAAAATGTTCTGTATCCTATTCTGTATAACAGCTACCCAAAGACACCCGTGTGTAAAAATTCACTGAATGGTACAGTTCAGATTTGGGAAATTTACACCCTTCACCATGTGTATTTTATACTGTAATAGCAAAGAAACAAAAATAAATTTAAACTCAACCCCCGGCCCAAACCAGGAACTTCCATCCAGAGTGCTATCAGTCTTAAGAGAAAGTCAGTTTCGCCATTTGCCCAGGTCTCCTCCCTGCAGGCTTCCCTAGTGGCTCAGAGGGTAAAGCGTCTGTCTGCAATGCAGGAGACCAGGGTTCGATCCCTGGGTTGGGATCCCATGGAGAAGGAAATGGCAGCCTAATCTAGTATTCTTGGCTAGAAAATCCCAAGGACCGTGGAGTCTGGAAGGCTAGGGTCCATGGGGTCTCAAAGAGTCGGACACAACTGAGTGACTTCACTTTCTTCCTCCCTTCAGCCTGCCTTACTCAGATCACATTTGCCTCTGCAGAGTGGGTGAAGAGAATGAACCCAGTCACCTTAGAGGCCCTCCCTACTCTCAGACACGTCAGACCCTCAGAACAAGGAGGAGAAGCAGTACAAGCTTCACTACCCAGCACCCTTAAGAGAGTGCTGCTGGAGCGGCCAAAGGAGGGCATGCATATGCAAATACCCTAGGTCAACCGCTGCTTCCTGGTGCTCTATTTAGAAAAAGGAGCTCTCTAGCCTGATGACTTCTTCCTCTTTTACACCTGCCATTAAGCCCTCAAAGCTAAAAATCCCTTTCCCTAAAAAAAAATTTCATTATCTATCTACATACACACAATAATAATCGGGTCCCTGGATTAAAAAAAAAAAAAAACTTAAACATAGTGCTTTGACCATTATCCTTGAACATGTCACCTCCAGGTCAGAAGTGGGTTATCTTAGATCTTTGTTTGTATTCTGTCTTTGAAAAATTTATTAAGTCACTAAACAGCATTGTTGTAAGCCAAAAATAATTCATCACTCCCCAAACTGTGTACTTACACTTTAGGAATGACTTCTGTCTGCTGGCAGATTTCTTGCTAAATTGTTATTGCTAAGTTGGACTTAAATTTTCAAGGGCAACAGGGTTGGGTGTTTTTTTTTTTCCTGTGTTTGAAAGGTTTGAGGAGATAGGACAAAGCACCTAAGAAAAGAAATCATCAGTCCATGCTGCAAGACTCTTCAATTCATCTCTGAGTGAGTTATATACCACTTCAGTTCTCAATCCATTTCTTCAAGACTTAACAAAGGATCTAGAAGAACTCTAAGAGGTCTGCTAAATCCTGAACAACTTAATCATATGATATCCCTTATATTCAGTTCAGTTCAGTTCAGTTCAGTCGCTCAGTCGTGTCTGACTCTTTGCGACCCCATGAACCGCAGCATGCCAGGCCTCCCTGTCCATCACCAACTCCCAGATATATAGAGTCTTAAAAAATGATAAAAAGGAACTTATTTACAAAACAGAAAGAGTAGAAAACAAAGATGGTTATCAAAGGAGAAGGGGGAGGGATAAATTAGGAATCGGGGGTTAACAGAGGCACATTACTATATTCAATACCTTGTAATAACCTATAATATAAAAGATTCTGTAAAAGAATATATGTGCATGCATATATATGTATAACTGAATCACTTTGCTGTACACCTGAAACATTGTAAATCAACTATAATTCAATAAAAATCTTAAACAATTTGAATTCCACATATTGTTTTTATTTGAATCTATTTCAAGGTATATTTTAAACACCACTCTAAGAAAAAATTCTTTTTTTGCACATCTCTACTTCCAAGTATCCTTTCCATGTTATTTAACTATTCACTAGGTTACTTATTCAATAAATATTCTAAGTGTGTATAATTTGCAGTTATTGTTCTAGGTCATTTAACCTAGTCATTAAATGGCAGATGGTTTTAAAATTCAGGTTTGATCTTTTGGGGTGATGGAGGGCAATAAAGAGAACACATAAAAACCTCACTTCAGAAAAGGCTGAAGTTCATATCATTCACTGGTTAAGAGCCTGATGAGCTAATGCTCTCTTTTGGTTAGTCATCTTTTTTTTTAAATAAATTTCTCTGATGTTTACAATTTTCCCCAGAGAGGACTCAAAAATAATCTTTAGGAGTTTCTCTACTAGCATCACTTTTAAGAGAAAATATGTCACGCTATCAGTGGCATTTTCATGACTTCCTATCCCCAAATATTACAGCATTTCCAGTACTGACAGCTGCCCTCTTGGCCAGGACATTTAAGTTAAAATCTCTGTTTGCATTTACTCTGCCTGCCTATAAACTGAGTTAATATTTTCCACATTTCATGCCAACCCAAGGGTGATTACATTTTTTAAAGGAAAACTTTATCTAAATCCATGAAAGCAAATTCAGCTTCAGGGTGTAGGAGGAGCCAAAGGCCCACATGAGAACTAAAATGCACTTAGATCAGAGCATGAGGCTCTTCTTGCACACCCAGCCCTGTCATTGACAGAGCAGGTGTGGGGCCCTCTTAGATGGGGAACCTCTTCCTCCAAACCCACCTCCTATACTCTTCCATCCTACTTATCCTGTCAACCCACCTCCAAGAGTATTGTTAAATTTTTGAAACAGAAAAATCGATAACATACAATGCGCAGCTAAATGAATTATTGCAAAACATACACCCATCTAACCATCACTGAGATCAAGGAATAGAATATTGCTAGTGTCCTTCGGCTGCATTATAACACCCTCCCCTCAACCCCAAACCAGGGGCAGACACTGTCTTGTCTTTTACAGAGTTATTTGCTTCCCTTTTATAGCAGGGTTTCTCAGTCTCAGCACTACTGACACTAGGGGACCAATAATCCTCCCACCAGCTTTACTGAGCTATACCTGACATGGTGCAAATTTAAGGTGTACAGTGTGGTAACTTGATACACACACATATTGTGAAATGATGATCATAAGATTACTTAACACCTCCATCACTTCACACAGTGAACAATTTTGTGTGTGTGATGAGAAAATTTAAGATTTACCCTCTTAGCAACTTTCAAGTGTACGGTACAGTCCTGTTACCTAAAGTTACCATGCTGCACATTAGATCGCTCAAAATTTATTTCATAACCACAAGTTTTTAATCCTTTGACCAACATCTCCTCATCCCCCCACTGCCGGTCCCTGGTAACTAGCAATCTATTATCTATTTTTGAATTCAGTTTTTTTAGATACCACAAGTAAGTGAGATCATACAGTATTTGTGTTTCTCTGCTTTGTTTCACTTAACAGAATTCCTTCAAGGTCTATTAATGTTGTCTCAAATGGTATGAATTTTTGTGGCTGAAGAATGTTCCTTTGTACATATATGCACCATATTTTCTTTATCCATTCATCCGTGTAGACGGACACTAAGGTTGTTTTCATAGCTTAGCTATTGTGAATAATGCTACAGTGACCATGAGAATGCAGATGTCTCTTAGAGACCCTGATTTCAATTCTTCTGGATATGTACACAGAAGTGGGATTGCTGGGTCATGTGGTAGTTCTATTTTTAATTCTAAATTTTTGGGGGAGCCTTTGTACTGTTTTTGATAATGGCTGTGCCAATTTCCGTTCTCACTAACAGTGTACTTTTCTCTACATTCCCGCCAATACTTTTTAATCTCTTGTCTTTTTGATAACAGCTATCTTAACAGGTATAAGGTGGTGATATGGCTTTTATCTGCATTTCCCTGATAGTGACGTTGAGCATCTTTTCATGTGCCTGTTGGCCATCTGTATGTCTTCTTTGGAAAAACATCTATTCAGGTCCTTTGCACATTTTTTAATCAGATAAATTTTTGTTTTGCTACTGAGTTCTTAGAGTTCCTTCTCTATTTTGAATATTAACCCCTTATCAGATATGTGGTTTGCAAGTATTTTCTCCTGTCCTTTAGATTTCCTTTTTGTTTTGTTGATTGTTTCTTTCGCTGTTCATAAGTTTTTAGCTTCATGAAGTCTCAATAGTTTATTTTTGCTTTGATTTTGCTTGTGATTTTGTTGTCATACCAATAATTCTGTGTTGTGGAGGCCATCCTGTGCATCATAGGATGTTTAGCAGCATCCCAGGCATCTACCCACCCAATGAAAGTATTATCTCCTTCCCACAGTTGTGACAAGCCAAAGTATCTCTAGACACTGAAAATGTCCCCTGCAGGCAGGGAGGCATCATCACCCCTGTTTGAGGACTAGTACTTTTTAGGAAGTTATGTGTTCACAAATTTTAGAGCTTAGTGTTGCCTTCTTTCTAATTTTATATAAATGGATTCATAATTATATTTTTACTGCACCTGGCTTCTTTTACTCAACATCATGTTTCTAACGTTCTTCCATGTTGTCATATGTAGCTATGGTTTGTTCATTCCCATTGCTGTCTAGTAGTCCATTGTCTATGTTTACTGCTGGTGGACATTAGTGTCTTTTTCAGTTGTGGACTCCTGAAAACACACAGCTTGAACATCAGTATACCTATCTCCTTGCGCACATGTGCCCGCCCTTGAATAGGGTGCAAACCTGGAAACAGAACTGCTGGCTCATAGGCATGCATACCTTCAACTTTACTGGACAATGCCCAACAGTTTCCCAAACTGATCATACCAATTAGAATCTTTATTTACACTACAGTATAAATAGACTGAACATAGTTTATATAAAGGCTGAATACAGTTTAAAATTGTCTCTCTTCTAGGTTTTCTCATGGGGCTATGAAGATAAAATTCAGGAAATTAAACTCCAGGATCGGGAAGGAGAAATGGGGAAGCAGGCATAAGGTCCTTTTTGTCCAAAATCACATGTCTCTTGCAAATGAAGAAAGACCTACCAGCTGTGCTAGGGTCATAGCATTGGAAACACTATTGCTGAGTCCATCCACATGTGTGGGTAACAGTAATGGATATACCAGTTAATCTTCTCAGTGAAGGAGGATATATTTTTAGGCAGAAGTTCAGCATACAGTATGGTGGGGGCAAACCTCAGCAACCAAACTATAAATATAAGTGCCACTTAAGGAATTATCATTTTGTTCCACAGCCATAATCTTCCCCCCTTCCTTTTAACCTTAACAGGGATATGGGGATGGGACAGATCCAAGGAAGAATGAAGTGCCCCGTTCCTCTCTCCAGGTACATTACAGAGACAGAATGCCAGCCAAAGACAGACCTGGTCCAATGACCAGGGACTGAGTAATTCCTGGAGGTCCCAAGAATGATGCCTGGGGCTGTGGTGATACAGGACAGAGGAGAAAGTTTCACTCAGAACTCTTGCCCTCAACCTTGACCCCTACTACAGAGAATATCATGAAGCTATGCATCAACAACTGGAACTGTGAATCTGATGAACTATGGACACAGAGAAAGAGGTGTGGGTGAAAACAAAAGTGACCATTACTTTTGTTCACTGGCTCAGTTTAACATCACTGGTTTGCCCTTTTCTCGCCATTTTGTTATTTCCACTGAAGAATTGCTACTCAGTGACTTGGAGCCAAGGAGAGTGCCCTAAAAACGTATCCACAGAGAGATGTTTCTAAAATAAAATTTGCATGCTGTCATTCTTGGGGTCTCAAAGAGTCAGGCACGACTGAGCAACTGAACTGAACTGAACTGAATTATAATGTAATTAAAATCTTCTTTCTCTAAAACATAAAATAAAATAAGATTTCTATTTCAGGCTCATTAAGCAAAAAACAAACAAACAAACAAGACATAGAGACTGTATTCCCTCTAGTTATGATTTCCCAAGAAACAGTTGGAGAATCAAGAAACTACTTTTCATCATATCCATAATTTAATGTTATTCTATTATCTCCACCCAACCAATTACAACCTCCTTCCCTCTGCACGGTGTGGCAAGCATGTAAAGCCTATGGAACACTCATGACAATACCAATGCTGCAGGTGCTAATTTGGGATGACAGCAATTCCACTCATTATTGAGCACCTACATTGCTGGCCCTTTGTTCAACCAGAGGCTTTACAAATAGCAAATCTAGACCCTCAGAATAACTGTGTGAGGAGAGTACAATTATCTCCATTTTATTCATGAGAGTGCTTCACTTGTTTCGTACATCTGGTAAATGGAGGGGCTGAGATGTAAATGAAGTTGGGTCCAAATCTCTTCACAGGCCATTCCAGTATGTTTCAAAGTAGAGACTCTTTGATAAGTCAGATTCATTCATTAAATCGCTGTGGTGTCTTCTTATGAAGAGGGGAGGCAGACGCTGCCAGTGCCCCATCCATACCTCCTAGGCCAGTGGTTCTCAGCGGGGACAATTTTCCCCCAAGAGGACACACGGCAATGTCTGGAGATACTTTTTATTGACCCAGCTGTGTGGGGGTGCCACTTACATCTAGTGAGTAGAAGCAAGGGATGTTGCTAAACATCCTACAATGCACAACATTCCCACCACAGAGAACTAGCCTGCCCCAAACATCAAGGGTACAGAGGCTGAGAAACAAATACTTCATAGACATAAGAAATTCACTCTTTAATAATTTCCACTTAGCAGTACATCTCACACCAACAACACATTTTCTTTCAGTGGAGTGGGTCTTGTGCCAACAAAGAAAACCAGGAGACATTTCCCTAGAGTGGAAGAGTATGACTAAGTTTTGGAACTTACATGCAAGTGGGTTTCCACTCAGCATAGCATGTCAAAAGGCTAACAGATGGTACAAAAAACTGACCATTTGCATGATCAAAACTGGCAGCTATTATTAGAGTCATTTAGAGCACTTGACTAGTCACCCAAGGAAACCACTGTTACATCCTTGAAAATCCCCGGTTTTGGAGTTTCAGCAGTATTATGAATGATGACACCCGTTTCAGGCAATTCCACATGTATCAGTTCCCCTCCCCTAATTAATCTATTTTATGATTGTGATTTAAATTTTTTATAGTGAGCAGAACATATAAGGCAAACGTTAAGAGTTCGCTCTTAGGAGTGTAATAAAACGAGGAGAATGAAACAGAGTGTCCTTTGCTTGCCAAGTCACCTAACCTATCTGTATCCTATTAATCCACCAAATAGAGAGCATGGACCAGAGCTCCAGATCTCCAAAGAATGCTTGGCACATAAAGGTCGAACATCAATGGTTTAGCATTGCCTTCTTTGCCTTGCTGTGCAATGGAGCCAAGTTTAATTTCTTGATTCTTTTTCTTTGGGACCTTCTCTAAGAAAGTGGTTCTCAGCCAGGGGCAACACTGTCTGCCAAAGGACATCTGGCAGGATCTGGAGACACACTAGGGGATGTCCTATTGGTAATCAGTAAGTAGTGGCTGCTGCTGCTGCTGCTGCTGCTGCTGCGTCTCTTCAATCATGTTCGACTCTGTGCGACCCCATAGATGGCAGCCCATCAGGCTCCCCCGTCCCTGGGATTCTCCAGGGAAGAACACTGGAGTGGGTTGCCATTTCCCTCTCCAGTGCATGAAAGTGAAAAGTGAAAGCGAAGTTGCTCAGTCATGTCTGACTCTTCATGACCCCATGGACTGCAGCCCACCAGGCTCCTCCATCCATGGGATTTTCCAGGCAAGAGTACTGGAGTGGGGTGCCATCGCCTTCTCCAAGGTAGTGGCTAGTGATACTTAATTCCACAGTGAACAAGACGATCCCTACCCACCCCCGCCCAACACACACATATATAAAACAAATAATGATCTGGTCCCAAATGTTTATACTGCCAAGGTTGACAAACCCTACTTTATGGATACAATTGTTCTTCTGGTCACAATAATCCTAATATATCAGAATTCTATGTGTTAGACTAGGATATTTACTTATTTCAAGCTTGGTTGCCATCTTTCTTCATGTTCATAGACACAACATACATGGAAAGATATTACCTGGAAAGATATTACCTTCTCCCTTTCAGCAGAAGACAGGACAAAAGGAAAAGGGATCAGGAAGAAATGGCTAATCAGTGTTTCTGAAAATACAGTCTTTAGGAACACATGCATCAGAATCACTTGGGGTGGGATTTTTAAAAAATAGACTGTGTAGACCTCCCCAAAACATGTTGAATCAGAATTTCTTAGAGCACCACCTCAGGAATAATATGTTTAGCAAGATCCCTTGATTGCTGTCATGTACAACATAGTTTGAGAACCACTGCCATCATGGGAGTAAGATGCAGAAAGTAATGCTTAGAAGGGCTGAGTGACTTGTTCAAGGTCAAGCAGCTGGCATAAGACAATGTCAGAACCCACCCAGAGCTCTGGATTTAATGTTGAAAGAAGGTGGAAAATATCTCTAAATGTTTGAAAAAACAAGCAAGATTCATTTGTAATTGCTGAAGAAGAAATAAACATAACATTTGACCTCATTGATCATAACCCAGAGCCTGCTGAGTGACTTGTTACATTTTCCTGTGGTTTTCTCAAGTTTTCTCTTCAGTGTCTTCATGACTAAAAGTATAAAGAATGCTATACATTATTTGTTTCAAAGCTCTTAGGGATAACTGATTTCTGTTAAATTTTATTTTTCAAGACCATGGAAGTCACTTTCTCACATGAACATGTCCAGAAATGACAAATGTGTATAAATTACACAAATTGTTAGTCCTTTTAGATATTCCAAAGGGAAAAATTCGTTCAGGTACTATTGGGAAAAAAAAAAAAACCTTCCTACCTAGAAATAATTCTTTGTCTCCTGTCTTGGCAAAGCAAAGTTGTCGGCCACTAGTTCCTTATGGTTGAAGGGACAGTCTGAGATTTGGAGCAAAAGAGAGCTGTTTTGTACATCATAACAGACAGTATGACAGCTTCAAGGCTATCATTTTGCATTTCTGTGAAGTCCCATTTTTACAGTGGTCTGATCAAAAGAACAAAGAAAATTCAGCCTGGGAAAGTTGAAGATGAACATGCGGACAATGATGAACGGTTTGAGGAGATGTCATGTGTAAGAAAGGAAAGCTTGGTCAGTTTTCTCCAGAAGGCTGGACCAGGATCACAAGTGGAAATTATGAAGAAACAGATTTTGGCTCAGCATAAGAAACAACTTTCTATATTTGACCTGGCAATTCCACTTTTAGGTATACAGTGAAGAGAAATGAAAACATGTCCATACAAAAACTTGTACACTTATGTTTATAGCAGTATTATTTACAATAGCCAAAGATAGAAACAACTCAAATGTTAATCAACTGCTGAGCGGATAAATCAAATGTGGTCTATCCATACACTGGAACACTATTTGGTCATAAAAAGGAATGAAATGCTGTCACATGCTAAAACATGGATGAATCTTGAAAACATTATGCTAAGTGAAAGCATCCTGTCACAATAGACCACATATTACATGATTCCACGTACACAAAATGTTCAGGACAGGAAAAGCTACAGAGACCAAACATAGATCCATGGCTGTGTAGGGCTGGGGACAGAAGGGGTTGGGGAGCTGAGAGGGTTGATAGCTAGAGGGCCCACAGATTCTTTTTGGGGTGATGACAATGTTCTAAAATTAATTATGGAGATGGTTGCACAGCTCTGAATGTATGAAAACCACTGAATGATTCACTTTAAATGGGTGAATTGTATGAAATGTGAACTCTGTGCTGTGTGCTGTGCTTAGTCACTCAGTCATGTCCAACTCTTTGTGACCCCATGGACTGCAGCCCACCAGGCGCCTCTGTCCACGGGGATTCTCCAGGGAAGAATACTGGAGTGGGTTGCCATGCCTTCCTCCAGGGGATCTTCCCAACTTAGGGATTGAACTCAGGTCTCTGCATTGCAGGTGGACTCTTTTCTATTTCCATAAAACTATGAAAGACAGAGACAGACACAGAGAGAAGGAAGGGAGGGAAGAAAGGAAAGGAACGGAAAGAAAGATGGAAGGTCTTTATAATAAATTGACTAATGCAAGAGGAGGCAGCTATCCTGGGAGGTGGAGATGTGCTCTTCCCAGTAATATTTAGAATGAGCCTGTACGACCATCAGCTTAAGGGGCTGCACCATGTAAGCAGTTTCACCATAGGATCTGCAAGTCTAAAATGTCAGTTAATGTTTTATCCCTTTCCTGTTTCCCTGACTATAACATGTGTGGTTCAAGGTTAACGACAGGCTTCTATGAATTCATTAAGTTCATTCTTTCATTTAATCTTTCAGTGCCAAATGAAGGCCCTATGCTGTCTCTCTCTTAATAATATAGTTGCTTCTTGCCTTAGGTAGAGTTCCTCAGAAACAGTCACTAAGATAAAGATTCATGGGTAAGTGATTTAGTAAAGACATGTTCCCAGGAGTAACTGGTAGGGGATAAGCATAACAGGGTATGAAAGGGGAGGGAGTCAAGTAATGGTGTGATTTCTGGCAGAGTCAGTCTCAGTCTGATCCTGAGGGGAGCTTTGGAATTGTCCCACCTCAAGCCAAAGGAGCTGAGCTTAAATATTCTCACAGCCACCAGTCATGGGCTATGGGATGCCCCAGGGTGATGTAAACTCCCAAGCACTTCCTGTTCTTTGTGGGTACAGGGAAACTGCTCAAGAACCCCAAGGGAAATCCTCAGAAGAAGTTCACAGATGTTGGTCATTAGAAGCAAACCACACAGAAATGGCGGGATGGAACAGACACACAGAATGGTAAAAGATCCGAGATATTCTGGGCAGACTACCAATAGCAAGCATCCACTATACTTTTTGGTTGAAAACTTGTTAAGCTCTAAAAGCTGTTTATGACTGTTCCTATGTCCAGATATCCTGAGCAGAGTAGAAGCTGGCAGCCCCAGATGTATTTCCAGTGAAGTATGAATTGATCTTCTAAGACTTCATACTCCAGCTTACCCCCTTCCTTGCTGATAAATACTATATCTGGCATCTTTGCCCACAGTAGACTTATTTCATTTCATATGCTGAAAATCTTCTGAAGTGGTTAATCTGCTCATACAGAGAATTTCTCCACTATGGGGAATTTCCCAGCAGCTTTTGCATCTCCAGTTGTCATTTAGTGATGGACTTTAAGTTTGGATAAATTTCAAAAGCTGCAAACCCATGGAACCATTCACAACTGGTTTATTTTACTTATTGGATTTATTTCTTTCCCTTGGATTATCATAAATAGGTCTAAGATGGAAACAACCTGAATACCCATCAACAAATAAATGAATAAAGAAGATGTGGTACATATATACAGTGGAATACTACCAGCCATAAAAAGAACAAAATAATGCCATTTGCGGCAACATGGATGGCCCTAGAGATTATCATACTAAATGAAGTAAGCCAGACAGAGAACAAAAAAAAATACCACATGATATCACTTTTATGTGGACTTTAAAATATGACACAAATGAACCTATCTCCAAAAAAGAAACAGACTCACAGACATGGAGAACAGACCAGACTTGTGGTTGCCAAGGTGGGGGGCGAGGGATGGAGTGGGAGGTTTTGAGGTTAGCAGATGTAAGCTATCATATAGTGAATAGATAAACAAGGTCCTACTGTAGAGCACAGGGAACTACATTCAATACCCTATGGTAAACTATAATGGAAAAGAATATGAAAAAGAACATATATATATAACTGAATCACTTTGCTGTACAGCAGTAATTAACACAAAATTGTAAATCAATTTAAAAAATAGGTCTAAAATGTCGATCCCCAGACATACAGTTAAATTTTTCTCTGCTTCATCAATCATTTTATGACATCATTTGTTGATTACCATCTTTTTCTGGGGACTAAATTAGTATACGTGCGTGTGTGTATTTAGCAGTTAGTTAGAAATGTGCTGAGCATATATAAACTCTTTATCAACATTTGCTATTATCACATAGGTATAGAACTCTCAGGTTCCATGATGAAGTTTTTTGTCCTCAAAGCTATTCTTTCTGCCAAGGGACTTGCAACAATTTTTCTGACCTATTTGGATTTTGAAAAATTGTTTCTATCTTGTCTTTCTTTCTGCTACTTCTTACTAGCATTTTCTTCTCTCATTTCCCCTGAGGTTATCATACAAGATGGGGTTAATGGCAAAACTCAGCACCAAACAGAAGTACTGTAAATATTAGGTAAATTGAAAAACAAGGTCGGGGGCAGGGGGAAGCAGAAACAAAGAGAGCTCCCAGAACCTCTTAGTGCATATTTTGATGGTGAGGAGAGAGCCAGAAGGCTTTATTCCAGAGTATGGTTTTGTTTGTATCTATGAAAGTACGCAAGCTGAAATTCCATAAATAGAGGCGCTTCTGTACCACTTTCTATTGCTAATATCTTTTTTCCTCTGAAGTCTGTCTCCAGGATTTCAGTTCATGATGAGCATTTAATATATGCATGACAGGTGATGTTAAAAAGTGCTACAGGGGCACAAAGCATTCTAGCAGGGGCATAAAGCATCAGAGAAAAATCCAGGAAAATACCAAAGGTAGAAAACCATCACTCAAATAATTTACAAAAAAACCTGAAAAGGAAGGCATGTTGTACTTCAACATTTTTTGGTTTGGCTTGTTCTAAAAGAACAAGCAAGGGGAGATGTTTGTCTCAGATCTGGCATAGGAGTAAGAATGGTTTTTACCATTTTTAAATGGTTGAAAGAAAAATCAAAAGAATAATATTTGATGATATTCAAATTATGTGAAATTCACACTTCAGCATCCATAAATAAAGTCTTTCTGGAGCACAGTCACATCCATTCATATATGTATTTATCTATGGCTGCTTCCAACAGCCTAACACATCTGTTCTCTTACAGAAATTTTTTGCTGACCCCTGACTTAGAAAACTAAAATAGCACTTTATTTCATTTGATCTTTTTTCTACTTTTAGTATTCATCTTCTCCCTCCTGGAGTTTTATAAGTCTTTCCTTTGGACTTGAAAAAATGTATTTTTCATATATTTCAATTAACATTTCAATTATTTTATTTCGTTTGTAGCCCTGAAGCAGACAGACAACTTGCCTAAGACAAACCAGCCCGTTTAGAGCAGGCAGACTTCCAAACTGGATTCTCTTTTTCCGCATATCTAAGCTTTCAGAGACACACCTTTGTTATTTCTAGAAGTCTCAGGTAAATGTATATGGGATTCATTTGGTGTGCAGAAGTCAGCCCCCTACTCCCATTTTTTCTAGAGCAATATAAATCATAACCAAGGCAAACATTTGTTGTGCTTGTATTCACAAGTTTCAAATCATTTGTGAAAGTATTTCCCTATCATTGATTGGGGTTTTCTAATTTTCATCAAAAGAAAACCTTTTCCTGTGCCCTCGCCTTGCAAGTGTAAACCTGCTTTTGGACACATGCTGTTCCTCCAAAGTCACTCCAAATTTGAATAGACTTTGCATATGTCTACACTGGATTCAATTATACACCACATCATGTGCTCTGAGATGAGAAACGCAGAAGATTCTAGAACACTCATGTCTACATTTGGCCCTTAGAGTCCGACGATTTTGTCCTGTCTTAAAAGCCTTATGACATTTCAAGGAAGCAAACTTGAATTGTTATTTATATTTATTGCATCAAATTTTTAGTGGGCTGTGACTTCTAAGTCTTCTGAGTACCTCACATATTAGCTCATTTAGTCTGTATGACTTCCCTGGTGGTTCAGTTGGTAAAGAATCTGCCTGCAGCGCAGGAGACACAGGTTCGACTCCTGGGTCAGGAAGATCCCTGGAGGAGAGCATGGCAACCCACTCCAGTATCCTTGCCTGGAGAATCCCATGGACAGAGGAGCCTGGCGGGCTGCAGTCCATGGGATCACAAAGAACGACTGAACTGAACTGAACTAATCAGCCAAAAGTTTGGGTAATTCTTTAAAAAGACCTGGCTATTTCTTCTGAACTTCTCCTTTAAAAGCTGCCTGAGTTTCTGGCTTTGGAGGAATAATACTTTAATCCTTTTTAAAATCTAAAAATGATGTTTTGGAGAAGTACACACATCTTAGGCAGCTTCCCACACAAGACTGGGCAGCCAGCCAGAACTCGAGAGTGCAGTTGAGGCAGACAACACAGCATACAAACAGCTCCCTCAGTCTCCAGCGCCTCTTTACAACTTCACAATGTTAAGACTAAACAGAAACGGGGGGAAACCCTCTTTCCAAAAGGCCTTCTCGGGATCCATGAATTACACATTCAGCTGACCTTGCAACCTTCACTTTCTTCTTTGGCCAGAAAGCCCAGGGGCACAGGGTCTGCTCAGGGGGTTAATCCAGTGCAGCTGAGATACAACCTCCTTATCCTGGGCAGGGGCTGCTTGGAGCTGAGACCACCTAGGCGGCCACACTGTCAGGGGGAATGTAGTCTAACGCAGAAAGCCAGAAACAGAAAATGTGTCCCATTTGTTACTGAGACTAGAATGCAAACTTAGTCTCAAACAAAGGGCTGCCCCTGTTGTGGAGACTCCTGAGATTGTATGAGGAAGAACACATCATCTAGGCAACATTTTTAATAGAAAACTAACTACTCACTGCAAGGTTTCCATCATTTAAAGGATATGGATTTTTTTCTGGGGGGATGGGTGATGCTCCTTATTGAGATATAATACATTTATAAACGGAACGATACTGAATTTATAAGTGCATAACAGTGCATTTTGCAAAGTGAACATCCCTGTTTAATGACTACTTAGAGCAAGAAAAACCCGCTCCCAACCTTTACCCCATAAAAGGAACCACTCTCCTGACCAGCACCATCGTAGATTTTATTTGCCTTCTTTCTGAACTTTGGCTCAATAGAATCCTGCAGTGGACAGTATTTTTTTTTTTTTCCATCTGGTGTCTTTCATCACTATTGCATGTTACCAGTCTAGGGTTATTAATGAATAGTGCTGATAAGAACATTCTAGAACATGGTTTTTGGTGAACATAGGTAGGCATTTCTTTTGGGTATATGCCTGAGAATAGAATGGCTCCATTATAGGGAGGACATATATTCTGCTTTAGCAGTACTGCTCACTAGTTGCCCAAAGTATTGGTACCAACCTATACTGCTACCAGAAATGTACGAGAATTCCAGTTGTCACATATTAATGCAATACCTGATATTATCAGTTCTCATTCTTCCTTAATTAGAGCCATTCTGATGGGTACTAAGTGGTACTGTACTGTGGCTTTAATTAACATCACCCTGATGACTAATGAGTTAGAGCACTTTTCATATGTGTATTGGTCTTCAGCGATCCCTTTTGCAGAGTCTATTCCTTCTTTTGCCCATTTTTCCATTCGGTTATCTGTCTAGAATTGGGGTTGGCAATGTTTTCACAAAAAGGGACAGATGGAAAATATTTTTGGTCTTGCAGGCCAGACAGTCTCTGTCACAACTCAACTTGGCTGTGACAATGCAAAAGCATTCATAGACTATACATAAATTAATGGGTGTGGCTGAGTCCCAGTGAAACTTTTTTTTTGCCAAAATAGTCAGTAGGCTGAATTTAGCCCATAGGCATTTGTCCACCTTTGGCTTAGAAGATCTACGTGGTTTTGATTTTTCAATATCAGCAAAAGTGGAATTGTATACCAAAACTTACTATCTATCCAGTATCCATTCTTCTATTATTTATTGGTACCATGACAACAGAGGAGGTGCCAATTATGGCAGGTATTAATCTGGCTGAAAACATTAAAGATATCAGAGACCAAGCATTGGGTGGAAGGCTTCTAAGAAATTATTAAAAGGAAGCTCTCTCAGCAAGGATGACCCTCTGAGCGCCCCTTTTCCTTATGCTTTCTGTCCAAGACATGGACATGATAACTGGATATATAGCAGACATTTAGTGATCATGAGACAATCTTGAATAGGAAAGCTGGCACTAGGAATGGCAAAACAGAGAGCACTCGAGACACTAATGACATTGTAGAACTGCTATACTAGCCCAATCCTTTCACTTGTTTTACGTGTAAGAAAACTTACTACCTACCTCGTCTAAGACATTCTTTCAGTTCTGTTTCTGACAGCCTGTTTCTAACAATGTAATTCTTAATGGATAAAAGAAAACTCCCATCTTTGATTGTATTTTTTTCCCTACTAACTCTTTACTGAAATTTTAACCTTCAGTTTTATTGTTTTCTATTTCATCCATTGTCATTGAACACTTAGTACATGCTCTTTTATCTTTTTGTACTTTCTCACTGCTTCTGTCCTGTCCTCCCCTTGATCATGTCTTGTTCATGGAGAAGAAATATTCCATAATTCTCTGTGCCCACAGTACTTATGTGCATCATGTAGTTAATGCTCCCAAAAACAGTTGTTTGTAATGAGAATGGTTATGCTAATGATGACAAAGAACATTCTTCATTCAGAAAAAATGATAGCATATTTTTGGTGAGAAAGACAGTCAAAGAAAGGAGACTTTGGCGTCTTAAGGCAAAGGGCAGGGCTCCATAGCCTCTTAATAGGCACTGAGGCCTATAATACTAATATTCTAAACTTATGCAACTCAAAGTCACACTATTTTGGACATTGTTTAGTCTTCTGGTACACTACTGTGAGACTGACTTCTTATATTCTGAGTGTATTTAGGCTGAGGTTCAGGTGAATCTCATCTCATATAGGATGTTCCCTTATAAGGCAACAACTTGGTTGCTGTCACTTGCAGTCGTTTAGAGCCAGGCTCATACTCTCCTTAAACACGATATCCTAAGACAGTTTTCTATTAATATATAACTTGAAAGTATGAAAAAGACTTTTCAAAGCATAATCTAATTCAATGATTTTACAAACAATCACTTCTACCACGTTCCCTATAGGAGGTTTCCTTTAGTTGATAAGGGGTAATTATTCTGAGCTAAAGACCAGTTTTGGAGATGATCATTTCAACGGAAGGCTACTGACTGACAACCACAGGCAAATACAGCACAGTTGCCAACTTGTATTTCACAGTCAAGACGGAAAAGCAACAACACTCAGGAAATACCTGAAAAATCTACTGAAATCCAACTGAAGAGAAAAACACAACCTTCACTAAAGTGTTAGAGACAACACCCACTACAATGTTGATGCCAGGTGTACCCAGGGAGAAAAATCATCCCAGTGTGAAGTCAAGGAGATTGGGACAAGGACTTGTTAGTAGGTGAAGCCACCTGGCCTTATTTTGTTTCCGGTCAGGGAACTGTAACTTTGGCCCTCCAGACCCAGAGGATTCGGTCTGGATTAAAGGGAAGATGAAGGTTCTAGGAGGCTGAAAAGGGAAGAAAAGTATGGGGAGGAAGGGAGATGGCACATCCAACATCTCACAGATTCCATGAATTTGTATTACTTTAAAAATCAAATCTCAGCTGACACTGAATTACAGATAACCAAATTAATGCTGACCTTTGAAATGGAGTGTTCTCACATAATTATCTTGCCTTCACTATGGATTGAAAATCTTGTCTTCGTATTTTCAGGTAGGAGGCCAATTCTGATTACAGGTTAGAGTGCATATAACTACCTGGAGATTTTCTGTGTGCTTTCTTAAGCAAAGGTACATGCCAGGAACCACATAATCCAAACGTCCACTCAAGGCTTTAACAAGCAGTCTGTCCTATGTTTGACAGGATTTATTGAGGAATAAAAAAATGTTTTTCCTTATTCTTAAGACCAAAGGAATGATTGCTTTTCAAACCACCTCTGATTTCTTCAGCTCCCTTCTATTGTAGCCCAATCTGTTCTAAACTCAGTCTCTTCTGTCTGAAGTATTGCAAAGCACTTATCCAAGCAGGAAGTCTGATCCCAGTAATAGTGTGATTGTAAAAGCCAATATAAAAGCCATTATAAAATCAGTTGCAACTCTTTCTTTACTTAGAACTTCAAACTGTCTCTATTGAGAGAAGAAAATTCTTTTAAAAGCACCATTCTTTTCCCTATTGTCTGAGCTCACGTTGCCTAGCTGGTTAAAAATTGAAGTTGTTAGGAGTTAAGACTTGAGTATGCAGTCCATGTAGGCATGAAATAGGTAAATCTCCAGATTCTGAAACAGGACAGCAAAGAGTCAAAGACTTCTGCAAAGGAAAAGAGCCTCTTGAGATTGTAGGAGTCTTTAAAACTCATACCTATTCTCCAAAGTCAAAGTGCCCCAGATGGCAAGGGCACTGGATAATTTTCACCACATTTGGACATTCTTTTGGGTGATGCTACTTAATAATTACATCCAGGCAAGAGGCAAAAACTCAGCTATTCCAGACAAATCTAGATGTGTGCACACCCTACACACATACCCTCTTCTTTATATACCACTCATTGCAAAGCAAAGATCACACTCGCACAAAGAAGCCCAAGGTGGCACTGGCTTATAGCCAGTGCTTTTTAGAATATCAGTTAAGTGATACCAAACCAAGGCTGTGCTATATCAAATTAAAGCAGATTTATTCAATCAGGGTCATTCTGCCTCCCTGGGGATATTGGGTAATGTCTGGAGACATTTCGGTTGTGATAATGGGGAAGGGGTGGAGTGGGAGAGGTGGAGGGGTGCCCCTGGCATCTAGTCAGTAGAAGCCAGGGCTGCTGCTAAACATCCCACATTGCCTAGAACAGCACTCACTACAAAGAATCACCTGACCCCAAGTATCAGTGGTCGCTGAGGTTAAGAAACCCTGACTTACAGAAAGAGAAAAACAAATATCGCATATTAACACATATATAGGGAACCTAGAAAATTATACTGATGGATTTATTTTCAGGGAAGGAATGGAGATACAGATGTAGAGAATGGACTGCGGACACAGCGGGGGAAGGAAAGGATAGGATGAACTGAGTGAGTAGCATTGACATCAACACACTGCCGTGCGTAAAATGCATAGCTAGTGGGAAGCTGCTCTGTAACACAGGAAGTTCAGCCTGGTGCTCCGTGATGACCTAGAGGGCTAGGATGAGGGAGGGGAGGGAGGCTTAAGAGGGAAGGGAGATATACATATATATTGAAGGCAGGAGGAGAAGGGGACAACAGAGGATGAGATGGCTGGATGGCATCACTGATTCGATGGACGTGACTTTGAGCAAGCTCTGGGAGTTGGTAATGGACAGGATGTGCTGCAGTCCATGGGGTCACAAAGAGTTGGACACAACTGAGTGACTGAAGTGATATAATATGTGTATATATGTGTGTATATATATGCATATAAAATGATGATTGATTCACATTGTTGTATGGCAGAAATCAACACAACATCGTAAAGCAATTTGCCTTCAATTGAAAAATAAATAGCAAAAAAAAAAAAGGAAAAAGAAACCCTGACTTAGTATGAGCAGAAGCTAGAGCAATACCTAAGATGGGTCATGCCCATTCCAAAGCACACTGGCATGAGATTTAGAACACATGCACTACCTGCTATGCCCAATGAATGTGTAGAAGGGAGATCCTGTTGGCAAATTGGCATGGTTAACTTTTCACCACAGTACGTCAAGGGTTTACCAGTTGCTTCATGCAGAAGGATTAATAAATTGAGTGTCAGACTCCTGTTACTGTATATGTTCAAGTAACAGTTTGAAATCAATTGTAAATCTAATTTATTCCATCCAGAAGTTAATCATTCTTGATGAATTCTTTTGGTTTTTGCTCCATAATCTGGGATAAAAGGATCCCTTCAGATATTGTTCCCTGCAGTTGTCCCAACTAACCACTCTGATGAGAATCTCCATGTTCAGAGTGAGAAAGGCAGATCATGCTTTCTCCTATCTTCTTTCACAGTGAGTCCCGAATAAGGCCCATTTCATCTGGGCATGTGCCAAATGAGCAATTCATTAAGTTCAGTTTTGCTTTAAAAAGAAAAAGCAGTAACCAAAAAATGCTATTTGTTACCCATTTTTCAATGGGAATAGGACCAACATGGATGTAAGCAGTTTTTTCCCTTCTTAATTGCTTTTCACTTTTTTTTTGATCCTTTCCTAAGATAGATTCTCCATGTGACTCATACCGAAAAGAAAAAATTTCTTTCAGCCAGAAGAGTCATTGGCAGAAAGTTGACATTCCATTCCTTTCCTGTCCTACCAATGTACACACATTTAACTCCAAAGAATGACTGATCAAAAACAGCCCTTCGGGGTCCTAAATGAAACATCAAACCACCTCAGAGAGTGGCAACCTCAGTAGTAAATATTTAATAAGCCTTAATGCTAAGTATTTAAATATATTCAGGGGACAAGGAAACCACAAAACTCTGACTGACATTCTAAGGAATATTTATTTGTGAGAAGTATCCTTCTACTTCATTATGTCTGTTAAATCACAAGAGAAACATTAAGTCTTGACATCTTGTCAGAGATATTTTTGGTCAAGCTATAGTTTACTAGGGGTTCCCTGGTGGCTCAGATGGTAAAGAGTCTGCCTGCAATACAAGAAACCTGAGTTCGATCCTGTGTCTGGAAGGTCCCCTGGAGAAGGAAATGGCAACCCACTCCAGAATTCTTGCCAGGAAAATCCCATGGATGGAGGAGCCTGACGGGCTACAGCCCATAGGGTTGCAAAGAGTTGGACACGACTGAGTGACTTCACTCACTCACTCATAGTTTACTATCAAGAAAAGGTGCTTATTAATGAAAAGTCTCTAAAAGCTGGGAACAGATTTTCAGTCCAAAATACTGAATTTCCATGAGGAAATATTTTAGAATACAGGCATCAGTACAGCATGAGTTACACCGTTTGCCTTGTGTCTATAGATTACATCACTGAAGGGAGTGGCACTGCAGTGGCAGATACCCACATTTCTTCAAGACCAGGGAGGACATGCTTGAGTGTTCAAGGAAGCAAGTTAAGATGACAAACCTGACCACTGTTTACAATGGACTATCATGATCTACTTGTTGTTATTTAGTCACTAAGTCATGTGTGACTCTTTGAGACCCCATGGACTATAGCCCACCAGGCTCCTCTGTCCATGGATTTTCCTGGCAAAAATACTGGAGTGGGTTGCCATTTCCCTTTCCAGGGGATCTTCCCGAGCCAGGGATGGAACCCGGGTCTCCTGTATCACAGGCAGATTCTTTACTACTGAGCCATCGGGGAAGTCCATGATCATCTACTAGGTTTCCATAAACAATCCACCCCTGGAGAAGGACAAGGCAGCCCAGTCCAGCACTCTTGCCTGGAGACTCCCCATGGACAGAGGAGCCTGGCAGGCTACAGTCCATGGCGTCACAAAGAGGCAGACACAACTGAGCGACTGAGCACAGCAAATGATCCATAGTTTGAACTTTCCATGTGTCATCTTCATTTACAAGTTATTTCCTTTCTATAGAGTCACAGCAAGCTATAATATATATGTAAAGAAAAAGGAAAAATTGAAAAGTCAAGCCAATTAATGTTTGAACTTGAGACTTTCTCACAAAATTCTGCAACATACAGGAGTCTTTTACTAACTTAGATTAAGAGTCAACAAACTACAGCCTGTGGGCCAAATTTAGTGCATAGCCTGTTTCTGTAAATAAAGTTTTACTGCAACACAGCTACGATTCGTTCATATACTGTCTACATCTGCTTTTGGCCTAAAAAGGCAAGGTCAAGTTTTTGTGACAGAGACCTTCCAGCCTGAAAAGCCAATAATAGTTATTTTCTGGCCCCTTACAGAAACAGTTTGCTTACTTCTGTCTTAGATCTCTGGCTTCTTTGAAGTGGACACTTTCACAGAAGGTATTTGTATGTATAATTAATAATCTTCAAGAAAGGATGTTATCTACAGACTTAACAAAAAAAAAAACATGCAATCACAAGTCAAAAACACACGGTTCTAGCAAGAAAGATGTTTCTAAAGGATGCTGATTCTGCAAAGTATTCACTTGAAATCATGCAATTTGCATAAATGATTTGTAATTGACAAAAAAAGAGTTGGACTGATATATGCATTTCCCAATACAGGAGTGGGGGGTTTTAATTTGTTGTGGTGAGTGTTTTTAAATAATGGAGACCTATCTACTTTATAGAATATAACTGTCCTAAGATGTTCCAAGGTCACTGTGAGATAGCTCTTATGTTAATGAAACTAGCAATAACCAAAACAGATTTCTAGAAGAAAGGAGTACAGAGGAGTGAACACAGATTTCTCCACACATATGCTTTCTTAATTGCAATGGCCTTCACTTCCAAGCAAATCCAGTCACCCTCTCTCCTGCCTCTACCCTAACTGTACTACTTTGGAATCTTAAACTCAAATATTTCAGTCTTTAAGCACCACCTCCAATCCTTCCTCTTGTCTCGATTTTCTTCCAGATAATCAGCCCCCTGTCAACTTCAGATAAGGACTCTCCTTCCTTATTTAACCCAGATACCTAGGTCAGCTGCAGAAATTCTTCTTGCCTTTCCTTTGTCTTCTTGCTTTGATTCAGCTAATTCCACTCCTGATCAAATGGACCACACCTCCTCCTTCCTGGTGAATATTAAGTACATTGGGAAAAAATTGCACTAATGTGTAAACTGCGTTATGCTAAGGTAAGTCAGACAAATATTGTTGGATCTCACTTATAGGTGGAATGTAAAAAATAAAAACCAAGCTGATACAGAAAACAGACTGGTGATTGCCAGAGGTAGGCGGTAAGAGTGGGAGTGAGGGGAATGGGTGGTGGTGGTGGTTTTAGTTGCTAAGTCATGTCCGACTCTTGCGACCTCATGGACTGTAACCCGCCAGGCTCCTCTGTTCATGGGATTCTCCAGGCAAGAATATTGGAGTGGGTTGCCATTTCATTCTCCAGGGGATCTTTTGGACCCAGGAGTCAAACCTGGGTCTCCTGCATTGCAGGCAGATGATTTACTGACTGAGCTATGAGGGAAGCCCAGGGGCCAATGATGCCTCCAGAATTATATACACAGAACTGTGGTTTGGGGTGGGAGACTGGGAGCAAGCTATTTTTACTTGGTTTCTAGGCTAATCTGAGGTGGTTGGGAATAGGATGCTTTTGAAGATTCTGAGAAGCCAGATGTCCCACTAAGCTTTCCATGCCACTGCCAGCTGAGGCACCACCCCCACTTCCCAACCCAACAAGGCAACAAGGCCAGTCCGCCCTACATCAGAGATCTCTCTCAAGCCCATTACTTTTGGTTATCACCACCAATGAAGGGTCTCTTCACTGGTCTCCCTGGCTTCAGCCTCCTTCCGTCACCTTCCCAAGTCCCAGTCCACATATGCCCTTCTCTGCTTCCAGAATGGTCTTTCTAAAATGCTGGATAGACCCGTTACATCTCATAAGCAATGAGATTGAAACATCTGGGCAGCCACTGTACATTGCATGTGAGCCCTTGGAAGAGACCTCGCTGTTCTCTTTCCATGTCTGCATCTTGTTCTTCTCTCTGCCGAGGTACATTCTCACTGGGGCTTTATGGCCGAGCTCCCAGGTCAGCCCTCCTCTGACATCCACATGCCGCATACCCATCGCTCCCTGCACTACTCCTGGCCCTGTACTCTTACGCTTTCTCTGGGATGAAAATCCACTGGATGTTCTCCATTTTCACTTTCCTCCCCTGACTGAGTTCTCTGGAAAGCAGGGACCACATCTTCCAGATTCCCAGATCTGCAGCCTGGGGCCTGGGGTCTGGCACGTCGCAGGAGGTGTGGTCATAAAGGCTTAGTGAATTGACAGGAGAAAGTCCGAGGATTCAGAAGAATTCCAGGGCAATTTGTATCTGACTGACATCAGTGACCACAAACGCCTTGGGCAGATATGCTAGTAGACACTGGTGGATGGACATGTCTGAAAAGCCTTGGCTCAGAAAAAACTGACAGGCCGTGAACCCCCAGAGTGCCACTGGGAAACACTTAGAGACGCTTACACAGGGGTGTATTATTTCCCTGTGACAGGTGAGGTATTCACCCTGACAGCCATGGCGGATGAGTAAGCACATTCCAGAACTGTATACACACACGTATCATCACAACGGTCCCCAGATACCGATCACAAGGCAGTGTGCTCTTGCCCCTTTAAGGGAGGTTTTCCAGAATATTAAGAATTAGGCTGAAATCTAGTTGATACTTACACAGAGCCTGATAAGTGATTTATGTTCAAAATCTCCAAGATTTTACACATGTACCTGTTTTTAGGTGCATGTGTGTTCATGTTTTTGTGTGAGTATGGTTTTTTTAATTGAGGTATAGTTGCTGTACAATATTAAATAAGTTTTAGGTATACAACATAGTGATCACAATTTTTAAAGGTTGTACTCCATTTCCAGTTATTATAAAATATTGGCTATACTCCCTGTGCTGTACAGTATATCCTTGTAGCTTATTTTATACCTAAGAGTTTGTATCTCTTAATCCCTGACGCCCTCCCCTCACCCCACTAAGAACCACTGGCTTGTTCTCTATGTCTGTGAGTCATCATCACTAGCTGTGTTTTCTTTTGCTATCTCCTGTGTGTATAATCCCAGGTTGATGAGAAGGGTGATTAATGAAATTCTCTGGAAAACAGCTTGCTGCTCTTGCAGGCATTTCAACACATGGTGTTCAAACAAAGTACAACCAACGTGTCATTTCCATGTGCTCTGCTACCTACGTGAAATTCTAAACAAGTCATACAGTGAGAAGCAAAAGGAATTTATTTCTGAAAATGAGCACCTGAGCCTCTCGGGCTTCTGAGTCACGCAAGCTTCCAGCTGAATGAGGCTCTCAAGAGGCTGCGGTTAATAACGCACCTTCTTCCACGGTGGACCATCTCTGACCATCCCATGAGGAGTCCAGAAACTTCACCCTGAAGATTCAAATCCATTTCATGGCCTCTTATTCATACTGACTACTCTTGCATCCTGAAAGCTAGCTGTTCCAAAATCGTGCACTTTGTGGTCTACAGTATGATTTCCCAGCCTCGGCACTATGGACGCTTGTGGTTGGACAAGTCTATGTGGTGGGAGCCTGGCCCGTGCACTGTAGGATGTTCCTCAGCGTCTCTGGCTTCTACCTACTAAACGCCATTAGTGTACTACCTCTCCCAGAATGACAGCCAAAAAGTTCTCTCGTGTGTGTGCTCAGTGGCTAAGTCGTGTCCGACTCTTTGCGACCCCATGGAATGTAGCCTTCCAGGCTCCTCTGTCCATGGGATTTTCCAGGCAAGAGTACTGGAGTGGGTTGCCACACCCTCCTTCAGGGCATCTTCCTAACCGAGGGATCAAACTTGCGTCTCTTATGTCTCCTGAATTGGCAGGCAGGTTCTGTACCACTATCACCACCTGGAAAGCCCTAGACCTTGCCAAATGTGTGTTTGTGTGTGGGGGGTGGTGGTGGTGCAAAATCATGTGCCTGCCCCACTCCCACACTGAGAAGCACCAAAGGATGGTATCTGGCTGGGGAATCATCAAGGAGGCTGTTAGTAGAGCTCCCACCTGAGAGGCTCAAACATTCTCACTCACGGATCCAGCTGTGCAGCACAGCTCAGACGTGATGATCAGCCCTCCTGCACCTTACGCACATTCAGTTTTCCTGAGGCCAGTGTCACACAGAGCCCCAGGGAAGAGTTACCAACAATACTTGCACCTTCCAAAAGCCCATTCTGATCCCTTTAGTAGATGCGGGGATATAATTCAGCTCTTAAATGCAAAGACAAACACCAAGTCATCGCCTTTATTGCTTTCTCAAGTTTTTTTCTTAATCACTCCAAAAGAAAATGTTATCACTGTGGCCTATGCTGGAAGCAGAACGCAGGAGAACCACTTGTTGCCATAGCAGCAGAGCCAAGGCACATTTCCTGTAACCCCCTTGAGTTCACAGTGCAGTCTCCCAGTGCTATCTGACTTGATTGCTTTAACAGAGGAATCAGTATACTCAGGCATTACAATTAAAGAAATAAAACTTCAGTTAAAAGTGATATGAACATTCGAATATGTGGTTCCTCACCCTTGTACTTTGTTGGTGGGAATGTAAATTAGTGCAGCCACTATGGAAAACAGTATGAGGTTCCCTAAAAAACTAAAAATAGAGCTACCATATGATCCACAATCCCACTCCTGGCATAGAGCAAAAAAAAAAAAACCAAAATGCTAATTGAAAAAGATACACGCACCCTTATGTTGACAGAGGCAGTATTTACAATAGCCAAGACATGGAAGCAACTCAAGTGCCCATCAACAGGTATCTGAATTAAGACGTGAGGTACACACATAATATATTTATGAATGAATGTTATACAGCCATATAAAAGAATGAAATAATGCCATTTGCACCAACATGGACAGACCTAGAGAATATTATACTTGGCGAAACAAGTTAGACAAGTTACATGCTTCAGTCGTGTCTGACTCTTTGCGGACCCCATGGACAGTAGCCTGCCAGACGCTTCTGTCCATAGGTTTTTCCAAGCAAGAATACTGGAACGGGTTGCCATTCCCTTCTCCAGAGGATCTTCCTGACCCAGGGATTGAACCTGTGTCTCTTACGTCTTCTGCAAAGGTGGGTTCTTTACCACTAGCACCACCTGGGAAGCCCGCAAGTTAGACGAACGTTATATGTTATCATTTACCTGTGAAGTCTGAAACATAATATGGATGAGTGCATGTGAAAAACAGAAACAGACTCACAGGAAATAAACTTATGGTTACCAAAGGAGAGAGGGGTGGGAGGGGTAAATGAGGAGTGGGGATTAGCAAATACAAACTACTGTGTATAAAACAGATAAGGATATACTATATAGCACAAGGAATTATACCTATTATCTTGTAATCATCGAGGTGGATGAAACTGGAGCCTATTATACATAGTGAAGTAAGTCAGAAAGAAAAACACCAATACAGTATCAGTTCAGTTCAGTTTAGTTCAGTTGCTCAGTCGTGTCCGACTCTTTGCAACCCCATGAATCACAGCATGCCAGGCCTCCCTGTCCATCACCAACTCCCGGAGTTCACTCAGACTCATGGCCATCGAGTCAGTGATGCCATCCAGCCATCTCATCCTCTGTCGTCCCCTTCTCCTCCTGCGCCAAATCCCTCCCAGCATCAGAGTCTTTTCCAATGAGCCAACTCCCAATACAGTATACTAGCCCATATATATGGAATTCAGAAAGATGGTAATGATAACCCTGTATGCGAGACCATAAAAGAGAGCCAGATGTATAGAACAGTCTTTTGGACTCTGTAGGATAGGGAGAGGGTGGGATGATTTGGTAGAATGGCATTGAAACCTGTATAATATCATATATGAAACGAATCGCCAGTCCAGGTTCAGTACAGGGTGCTCAGGGCTGGTGCACTGGGATGACTCAGAGGGATGGCAAGGGGAGGGAGGTGGGAGGGGGGTTCAGGATGGGGAACACGTGTACACCCGTGGCAGATTCATGTTGATGTATGGCAAAACCAATACAATATTGTAAAGTAATTAACCTCCAATTAAAATAAACAAACTTATATTAAAAAACGTAAAAAAAAAATCTATAATGAAATATGGGGCTTCCCAGGTGGCGCTAGTGGTAAAGAATCCACCTGCCAATGGAGAAGACATGAGACATGAGTTCGATCCCTGGGTCAGGAGGATCCCCTGGAGGAGGACATGGCAACCCACTCCAGTATTCTTGCCTGGAGAATCCCGTGGACAGAGGAGCCTGGTGGGCTACAGTCCACAGGGTTACAAAAGAGTCGGACACAACTTAGCGACTGAACAACAAAATGCTGTGCATCTAAAACTAAAACAATATTGTAAAGCCACTACACTGATTAAAAAACACGCGGTTCCTCTAGTGGATGAGGGCTCTACATGTGGAGATCAGCTCAAGGGAAGCACCAAGGCTCTTTGTAGATGGACTTAAATTCTGAGTGAAGGCAGAATCTAGGAACCCAAGTGAATGTTCTGAAGGGCAAAATTCCAGCAACTAACAATCCCACTAGTTTGTCCTCTCAGCTCAGCTCTCCTTTGGCACCTCTGTCTACAGGGCCTCCTTCATCCTGCACTGGGGCCACATCCTTGAGTCCCCAGGTGAAGATGATGCCGCTTCTCCATGACCAAAAAGCACTTGTTCCTAAAATGCCCCATTGTAGGGACTTTCTTTTAAATGTCTGAATTCACCAGTAGACTGGCAACTCCTCGAAGGCAGAGATGATATCTTCCCTGATATTTAATAAAGGTTTAATAAGTGTCTGCTGAAGTGCAGGGAGTGATTTGATTCACATTTAAGAAAAGATGAAAACCAAAGGATAATAAAAGAAACACACAATAATTTAGAAAGGCGCAAAAAAGAACAATTATGAACCACACCTCCACTCCCCATCTCAGACTTCTGGCAGGAGATTTTGGTTAGTTGAGATGTAATCTGAAATTCTAAATTTTCCATTGACTGATTTAGAGTACCTATTATTCATTCATCTATCCATTCATTTGAGGGATATCTGCTTGCATGTCTATGATGTCCTGGCCACCCAACAAGCAAGAATAATAATGTTTTATACCGGAGAAGGCTATGGCACCCCACTCCAGTACTCTTGCCTGGAAACTCCCATGGATGGGCTTCCGTCTATGGGGTCACACAGAGTCGGACACGACTGAGCAACTTCCCTTTCACTTTTCAGTTTCACACACTGGAGAAGGAAATGGCAACCCACTCCAGTGTTCTTGCCTGGAGAATCCCAGGGACAGGGGAGCCTGGTGGGCTGCCGTCTATGGGGTCGCACTGAGTCGGACACGACTGAAGCGACTTAGCAGCAGCAGCAGCATACTTATATAAGGTTTTATAGTGTATGCAATAGTTTCATCCACATAATCTAATCAAAGGCATATCCAGAAACTCCTTGAATGATTTTCTTTCCTAAGATCATACAAAGTGAGAGACCCACTTCTCCTGACTAAGGCTATGCTTAGTGTTCTTTTTATAGCTGTTTACATTCAGAATAATACCTCTGAAGAATTCTATGCTTTTCAGTAAGCAAATGGGCTTCCCTGATAGCTCAGTTGGTAAAGAATCTACCTGCAATGCAGGAGACCCCAGTTTGATTCCTAGGTTGGGAAGATCCATTGGAGAAGGGATAGGCTACCCACTCCAGTATTCTTGGACTTCCCTTGTGGCTCTGCTGGTAAAGAATCTACCCACAATGCGGGAGACCTGGGTTTGATCCCTGGGTTAGGAAGTTCTGGCCTGGAGAATTCCATGGACTATACAGTCCATGGAGTGGCAAAGAGTCGGACATGACTGAGCGACTTAAATTCAGCAAGCAAATAATTAAAATTTCAAATCTTCAAAATTTCAACATGCAGTTCACACAACAATCATGCTAGTTAATCAGAATTTTACTCCAAGGAGACTTGTCACAGAAGCAGCAATTTGAACACAAGAATCTCTCTCTGTGGCAAAGTCCCCTGAGCTTTGTCCAAAGGTGGGAAGCTCACTGAGTTTTTAAGACAAATAGCAAAGGAAGCTATGCAGAAGCTAAATGAATTCTACATTTTTTTCTTAGCCTTGCAAAGTTGTCAAAGCCAAGTTTTCCAAAACTACTCCTCACCACTATATTCTGAAAGGTTGACTTACAAGCATCTTTATATGGGCATTTATAAAAGCCCCTATTCAAAGTAAGGTGATGTTACTGTGGGTTTGAAAAACCCAGAAATAATTAGATACCCTTGAGTCACTCAGAACATAGAAACAGGTAAGCTACAATTTCATTTGGGATGTATTAAACTTATTTGCTGCAATTTTATGTGAGAAGGGCTAAGTGTATTTTTTTTTACAAAGTTTTAAGAGTGTTCTTAGATATTTCTTTCTCCAGCGTGCTTAACATCTGACTTGTCCAGCTTCAGGATGTGCCTGCCCTGGCTTCCAAGGGGAATTGAGCCTCACAAAAGTGGTTATTGAGGATCCGAGCACTTGAAAAGTGGCATGGATCTGGTTATAGTGCTTGAGGATGGTGGATGGAAAAGGAGAAAGACAATAAGTACTATTTCTGGTTGAATGTTTGTTTATTTCCAAGAAGTTTAAGTAAATTACTTGAGTTATCTCAAAATTACTTCTGATTGTATCAAGAGTATTCTTTTTACTCTTGCAAAACTGAGCCACATATGAGTTACGTGACATATCTCCAGCCCTCTGAAGGTATGCTGTTGCTTAGCAAGGCTCAAAAAAGCCTGTCAATCCACATTTTTATTTTGTAATAGTATTTGCAAAAGAAGTGTAAGCACAGCAGCATGTAGAGCATATGTGTCAGCTCCCATTTTTGATAATTGTTCCATTTTCATGTGCTTTAATTATACATCTTCCGGAGCCATCTCCTGTGATTTTGCACTTCAGGTGGGGTTCACTGTCTTCCCTTGGTTTTGTCTCATGCTGTCTCTGTCATGCCAGAGTCTGGAAAAAGGGTGAGTCTCAGAGGCAAACTGTTTACTGAAGGTTCGTGAAATGAGTGGGCTCTCATGGAACCTTCCATGATGGACCTCCTTTGTTATAAACTCACACTTCTGAAATACAATCTCTAAAATACTTTCCCGGAAGCATTCAGAGTACCGAAAAAGAGAAAGGAGGCCTAATTTGTAGCCCCTGAATTAAAACTATGGGGATCTTTTTTCAAAAGGAAGCAACTGCCTGAATAAGAGGGATTTATTTTTCTAGAGAAGGCTTTTCAACAATGTGGTATTTGAATTCACTGGAGTATTTCCTATAGTAAGTTTCCATATGGGACTGCATTGGCAAGAATCAAGGAGTGTGGTTTTCAGGTCTTGGAGTTGATTAGGCTTATGCTGTGTTCTGTTTACTGATTGTACTGCTGATCCATTCCTGCTTTATTGTGAGTCGCAGCTGCAAGTCCTGCTTACAAATTCGCAATTTCTACGTCCATGTGAAACAGATGGTTCAGTTGGGGAACTGAAGTCTTTGGTCCACACTAGGCACTTTAGATAGCATTTGGCATGGGAGAGACTTTATGATGCAGGCCACATATTATGCAAAATATTTTGTATTTAGTACATACACCTCAGTCCAGTTTGGCTTCATGACTGGAATTACTGCAGACTATGAACCAATACTGTACTACCTTGGAATAGGAGCTATTTGGCTTTATAACAAATAACATTTTTTTCAAGCACAACTTGGAGAGATGCCAGGTCTTTATTGTAAACATGGAAACCAATACTTAATCTTTCATGAGTTTTCCTGGATTCAATTTCCTCATTATTCAATGGGCAGATTCTAATATATCTTCTTGACATTGGAGAGGAAACATATTCTCCAAGGTAGTGGAAGAAATTCCTATATTTACCAAATGGAAATTCCTCCATTTGCTTTCCAGGCCTCTTTTGAAAATAACCACAGGAAGAAATGGGATATACTCTTTCAGAACCCAAACTCTAAAGTACTTTTGCAGATTCTGCAGCGTGAAGACAAAACAAGAAAACTGTGACCTTCCACCTGAAATAATGGTTAGGATGATATAAACATGGCTAGACTCGCTGGTGACATCTTTGTCATTCTCCAAGGCATTATGAGAGGCAGAACAGTTAATGATACCCATCGCTACCACTTAGGAAGTGACCATCTGAAACTGGAGAAGCCTGATCTTGCCATGGTTGTATAAGCGCAGCCAAGGACTTCATTAGCCCAGGCAAAAGAAAAATGGGGCAAAAGAAAAATGTTAAAGTTTTAAAGTAAACATAGCAATAATATTAAACCTTGCAAACTGGGGGCAGGGTGGGAGGAGAAAAAGATTTAAGTCTCTATGGTCAATAAATCAAAACCTGGCCAATTCATTATATTTTGATGTTCACATGGTAACTGAACTTATTTTCCTCTTTTTCACCTACTTTCACTATCTGTGACTTCTCTCTAATTGTAATTTTCATCATCTTTTCATGCTGAGTGATTTCAGGAGGCTTCATACGATATTGAAAAAAGAGGACAGGAGACTATTCCACTTAAAATCTTTGGATACATTTTCTCATTTCTAGGATGGGATAAATATTTGCTCTGGGAGAATCAGATGGCATAATATATGTGAAAATGTTTAAAAATTCTAGCTTGTTGCATAATCTGCAGATGATATAACTGCCTAGATAGGTAACTCAAGAAATTCCCCAGATAAATTATTAAAATTAACAAGCGGCTGCAATAATTTCAATATGTAAAAACAAATCACATTTTGATAAACGTGAAGTCAGCAGTTATAAACTGCAATATTAAAAACTGTGCCATTTATAATTGCAAAATAATATATAATGTAGTCAAGAAAAAAGGTATCAGATTATATAAGAGCTTTAAGAAAATTATACATTTTAATTATTGAAAGCCACTAAAGAAGTCCAAGTAAATGGAGATAAATACCATATAAAGCAAAATGAGTAAATGTTTCAATATACCCCAAATTTTAAGATAAATTCATAAAACTCCAAGCAGAATCTCAACTAATTTTTTAAATGAAACTTGATAAGAAAAGGCTCAAGAATGCCTGAGATTTTCTTTAAGAAAAAAAAAAAAATCCATGTAGAGTGACCTGCCCTATCAAATGTCAGTAAGAGAATGTGGCAAGGGTGACAGAATAGACAACAAAAACTGAAATAGAACAGAATTTACCTACAGACTCACATATTTATGGAATTTTGATGTATGGCAGACCTGGTATCTAAGAATAAAGAATTTCAGTTTCCTTGTCAATATGACTAGAGGCAGGGGGTGGGTTAAGCCCATTAATATCCCCTAGAACCCAGGTAAAGATGAACCTTCTTTGCATATAACTGAACATGAAAGTACTCCTTGAAAAGGGGAACAACATAAAACCTTGGTTACAAAAGACAATCAGGGTAATTTTCTAACATGTTCAACATAATTTAGAAATAAAGGAATTATGCCATTCACTAACTAGTGAATCTATTCTGTACAAAACTAGAAGAGGTGTCTGGCCTTGAAGAAATGAATATGTGATGAGTATTCAATAGGCAGCACATTTTTACATGTTCAGAGATTTTTCCCCAATATTATTTTTGTTGCTGTTGTTATCCTTAAAAGGGGAATAGTACTAGAGGAACACAGTGCTTAGCTCTGAGGCTCAATCAAACATAGAGAATAAAATAGAGATTTAGTATTAATACTATCAAGGCTAATGCCACTATCAAGAGAGAGAAACACTGCATGTACTAGTCACAGTCTGAATACTGTCCATATCCCCTACATCCACCTTGGAGACCCTCCAGAACTGTGAAAGGTCTGAGATTTGACCCCACTAGCAAGTGAACAAGGCTTCCTGCCACAGTTTCATGGGTGCTGGCAGAAGACAAGAGACATGGAAGTCAGAGACTCAGTGTGGAGATGTCATGGATAGTTTATTCCTCCCAGCACTCAGTAGTAGTAGCCAGAGTATCGGCTCTGGCCCCAGTTCCTCTTTCCGCTGCGTCCCACAAGGCGACCTGAAGAGATTCAGCTGACACCTGTGCACATAACGGATTGCACTGCAAGAGAGGAACCCTGAGCTTTAGGGAGCATAAATTTTTATAATGGGCAGTAACCCTGCCTGAACTTAGCCCCAGAGGGAGACACTATCTTTATTATGCTGGACCACAAACAGACCTGTCCTTCCCTCTAGGGGGAGACATGGCCTTCGTCTCTCAAGGATGTTCACTATACAAATATATTTTTTTAAATATTCCAAAACACAGGTGTTTTGCCCCTATTCACAATACGTATGAAATACAAGAGACACAGCGAGATTCGTCTTTCAACAGTGGACACTTGCAGACAGTTTCTTACATTCAGACGGCTTCCTGTGTCTGCCTCAGGATAGTCTCCTGGCCGTGGGAGTGCTGGATCACTTGCACAGGCAGACTGGAAATGCAGAGAGGCTGAGGGCTCAGAAAAGATTCCCAATGCTGGCCTGCATTCCCCTACTTCATCACACCCCAATGGGACATTTCCAAGGTGTGTTCTATATAGTTTCTCAGCAGAACAGAGCTCCAAGTTCCCACAATAGTTATCAGCTCATTAACATATTATTTATTGGCTTCCTATTTTTCTCTGTATCATGTTCCTACTCCCTCACTGTGCGCCTGGCATCACCTCCCAAATAAACTGCCTGCACTCAATTTCCAGTCTCAACGTCTGGTTTGGGAAAACTCATACCATGGCAGATAGAGCAAAGAAACCAAATGTGTGCTGAATTTTCAGGTCCATAACTAACATCCTTACTTTGTGATGTCTAGACTTTACATATCTCAGTATGAAAATAAATTCTTTCCTCTAATAGGATGGTCCTTGATTCACAGAGTTGCTATGATGACTTAAATCTTGATTCTCTTGAGGTCCCAGTTGTAGTAAAGCAAGGTAATCCTAAACTTGATGGAGTCCAACCTTCTGCAATAGATTTACAAAGACTTTGGCAAGGCTGCATGCCAGGGAATGAGCTCATTCTTCAGAAATATGCCTCTGCCTCTTGCCATTCCAGTATTTTGAAATGTGGCAAAGCAGGAATAAGGAATTAGCTTGGCATAGGCAAGTGTGTAAAATCCAGTGTGTGTAAACATACAAATTGCTTGTGGGTTCCTAAAGCTGGACAATAATTCCTGACTCATCACCTTTGCCCTCAGGCTCCTCCATAAGGCACACCACGGCTAAAAGAGTATGTTTTGGAGTTGTACCAACTAATTGTGTATCTTTTGGCAAGCTACTACATCTCTCTAGTATTTGCTTTCTTCATTTATTAAATGGTGGTGATAACATCTACATCTCATGGTTTTGTTGTGAGAATTACATGTGATAATATATATCAAGCTCATACTACAGGTGTCCATTTCATTCAGCAAGTATTTATTGAGTGTTGTTTATGTACTAAACATTATTCTAAGAGGCCGGGATAAATCAGGAAACAAAGTAGACAAACATTCCTGTCCTGGTGGAGCTAGGGCTTCCCCGATAGCTCAGTTGGTAAAGAGTCTGCCTGCAATGGAGGAGACCCTGGTTCAATTCCTGGGTCAGGAAGATCCCCTGGAGAAGGGGTAGGCTACCCACTCCAGTATTCTTGGACTCCCTTTGTGGCTCAGCTGGTAAAGAATCCACCTGTAATGTGGGAGTGTGGAGTTTGATCTCTGGGTTGAGAAGATCCCCTGGAGAAGGGAAAGGCTACCGACTCCAGTATTCTGGCCTGGAGAATTCCATGAACTGTGTAGTTCATGGGGTTAGGGTTAGGGTTAGGGTTAGGGTTAGGGTCTCAAAGAGTCGGACATGACTGAGTGACTTTCACTGCTGCATTTAGAATATTAGACAGTGATAAATGGTAGGGACAAATTAAAAGTATAACAGGTCAAGGTGGGAGGAGAAAAGGGAACCCTTCTACACTGTTGGTGGGAATGTAAACTGGCGAGGCCACTATGGGGAACAGTATGGGCATCCCATCAAAAACTAGAAATAGAGTTAGAAAATGATCCAGAAATCCCACTCCTGGGCATATATCCAGAGAAAACTCTAATCCAGAAAGATACATGTTATAATATCCAAGATACAGAAGCAACCTAGAGGCCCATTAACAGAATGGATTAAAAAAAAAACATGGTGTGTATATATATCTTGCATATATATATGTGTGTGTATGTATTTATTTAGACATATATGTGTATATATACACATACAATGGAATATTACTCAGCCATAAAAAGAATGAAATATTGTCATCAGTAGAAACATGAATGTACTTAGGGACTATTACACTGAGTGAAGTAAGTCAGATAAGTATTATATGATATCACTTACATGTGGAATCTAAAAAGTAATACAAATGAACTTATTTACCACACAGAAACAGACTCACAGACATAGAAAACAAACTTGTAGTTATCAAAGCAGAAAGATGGGGAGGAATGAATTAGGAGTTACTATAAACTGCTATGTATAAGATACAAATGCCTATATGTAAAATAGATAAACAAGGTCCTATTGTACAGTACAGGGAGCTATATTCAATATCTTGTGCTGCTGCTAAGTCGCTTCCGTCGTGTCGAACTCTGTGCAACCCCATAGACGGCAGCCCAACAGGCTCCCCCGTCCCTGGGATTCTCCAGGCAAGAACACTGGAGTGGGTTGCCATTTCCTTCTTGTAAGAACCTATAATGAAAATACGAAGAATACATGTATGTATGTATGTATGTATATATATATATGTATATGTGTGTGTATGTATAATTGAATCATTTTGTGATACACCTGAAACCAACACAACAGTATAAATCAAGTATACTTCAATTTTTAAAAAGTACAACAGGATAGGGAAGCATCAAGAGGGAGGGAGTAAGGTGGGGCAATTTGCAATATCAGATAAGGTGTTTGGGATTCTCAATGAGAGACTGAGATTAGAGAAAATGGTAGAAGAGGGGGACATTAGAGAATTGATATTTGGGGAAAGAGGGCTCTAGGCAGAGGCATAAATAGACTTTAATGTACATTAAATATCTTCCATAAGTCATCTTTATAAATGGCTCTTTAATTGAAGCAAGCAATGCTGACAATAACAATAAAAGAAACATGGTAAACACTTATTTAGTACTCATTACATGCTAAACACTATTTATGCTTCTCATATATTAACTAAATTGGTTCTCACAGCAGCTCTTTGATATAGCAACTATCTTTGAGAGAGATACTGTCCTGAGATAATAAAACTGAGGCGGAGAGAAATTAGTAAATTGTTCAAGGTCACACAGCAAGTACGTGGTCAAGGAAGGAATCAAAGTGAGGGAGGAATCAACTAGTAAATGCTCAACTGCTAAATCATAGTGCCTTTCTTTAATTAAGAGCTAATACTGGGGCTTCCCTGGTGGCTCAGCAGTAGAGAACCTGCCTACAAGGAGATGTGGGTTCTATCCCTGGGTCAGGAAGATCCCCTGGAGATCAGCTTAGTTTAAACTAACTTTCCTGAGTAACATGTATGAATTTTTCATTATTAAATATCTTTTAGAATAATTTCTGACAGCCTTATGTACTTTTATTTCTCAAGTAAGTTTTATTTTCATCCTTTTAACTGAGATGTAATTAACATATGTCAATTGTAACACAATACTAACGTGTAACACTACATATTAGTTTCAAGTACACATCATCATGTTTCAATACTTGTATATGTTGCCAAATAATCACCATGATAAGTCTAGTCAATGTACATTACCACACAAAGTTACACATTTTTTTTCTTATGATGAGAACGTCTAAACTCTACTGTCTTGGCAACTTTTTAATATGTAATATGGTATTATTGACTATAATCACCAAGCTGTACATGACATCCTCAAATATCATGTATCAGCCAGGCAATCAACAAATTATTTAAATTTGCCCTCATGATAATATCCACTATAGGTATTAACATCACCATATATAGATAAGGCGATAGATCTAGAGAGGTGAAGCCATTTTCCCCAAGTTTACCCAGTCAGTAGGCTAGAAGAATCTGAACGTGTATGTTCAGATTATTCCTCATCCTGTATTCTATGACTAGAGGTAATAAACTATGCTACAGCTTCCAGACTGAATTTTCCTGCCCTTAAATCACTCACTTTTTATAAATACTTGTTTAAACATCTGTATTTCACCCAGAAATTCCATCTCTAGGTATCTCTATGATAAATGAAGACAGATATGCTTCCAAATATTGGTACACAACCGTTCACAGCAGAATTATTCACAGCAGTCAAAAAACCCAGAAACAAGCCAAACATCCATCAACTAGGTACTGGATAAACAAAACGTGGCATGTTCATACAATAGAATTCTACTCAGCAATAAAAGGGAATGAAGTACTGAATCATGCTACAACATAATAAACCTCAAAATGTATAGGAAGTGAGAGAAGCCAGACAAAAAATATCATGTGTTGTGTGATTCCATTTATACAGAATGTCCAGAACAGACAAATTTTTAGAGACAAAGTAGATTAGAGACTGCCAGAGACTGGGATGAGCAAAGGAGAGTGACTGTTAATGATGAAGGATGTTATGGGTGTGATGGAAATGTTCCACAATTGAATTATTGTGATAGCTGCACAATTCTCTAAGTTTACTCAAAATAACTGAATTGTAAACTTACAGTGAATGAATTTTACAGTATATATGTTATACTCTAATAAAGCTGTTTTTAAAAAGAGTGAGAGAAAGAAAATGCCTGTGTCTGTGTTGCCTCTAGAGTATTAGCTATGAAGGCAGCAGGTATCTGTATTTTTCACTTTGACACCTCAAGTGCCTAGCACATTTGCTGGACACAGAGAAGAAACTCAAAGAAGCTTCATTTATTACTGAATGAATAAATGAACAAGGTGTCAGTGTTAATAGATGTGCCTCACTGAATTTTCTTCCCCAGATCTCACCAAGGTACAGATTTCTTTGTAACCATCACAACCAGGCTCTGGAAACATATCTCAGGGATGATGAAACAAACACAGTTTCTTGCATGCAGGGCAGCTCAGCAGAATGTTATCAAGAAAGCCTCATTCCTATCTTGGAGGTTAAGGGTGGAATTGAAAGATGTGACTGGAGTTTAGACTTCCTGCAGGCAGAAAATCTTCCCTGCCACAGGCTCTAGTGGCTGAAAACCAGGGGCCAATGTCAAGGAGAAAAAGACCAGACCTGACCAGAAACTGATCAGAGAGGATGCCCCTCAGACTGCTCACACCCTAGGTCTTTAGGAGGAAGCCTAGAGGAGGGACAACTGCATTTCTGGAAGTAAAAATATTTTCTTTTACCCAGTTGCCAACTTGCAGGGAAGGAAATTAAAGCAAAGCTGTTTTCCCAATTTAGGGCAAGGATATTTTCCATATTTTGGCAGAAATATTTTATTTATGAGACACAAAATGAACCAGGGGCAATCAGAAAGCAACAGTGTCTGCTGGCCTTTTAGCACAAGATGGGCTGCACATTTCCTTCTAGTGCTTTTTAAAATGTTTTATAAAAGAAAGTCCAACTTGTAAAATCACGCACATCTAATTCTCTCTGAGAATTAAGGCCAAGAGATGTGACCTGAGCTGAGTCACAGCTGAGTCAAAGGGAACTGCCTCATCTCTGCTCCACCCATAGCAGTGTCCTCTACATAAAAAAAAATATTAAACTGTGTTTGTCCCAGATTAAGATTAAACCTTGAGAAGATGTGGGAAAATGACCTTTTACTTTATTTGTATGGTGTACAATGGTGTCCTTGTGTTTCCTCCTTCCCAACCCTCTGAAAACACGTCCCAACTTTACTGTAGTCCTGGTCAAGGAAGAACATAATAGGAATCTAGTGATTTTGTCATTTTAATGACTCAGTCAAGAAAGAAAACATCACCACCATGCTGTGTTTAAAAATTTACTCCAAACTGATTCACTGAATTTTTATCAGATTTAGAATGACATTTGGATCCCCCCAAACCTTAGGAAGCAGCCCTTTCTTTCCCCAAATCAACCACATCAGCTGTGCCAGGGTGAGATTGGAATTCACAATTTTCTGTGGCAAAGACTCTATGATATATTTTCTCACAACTTTCTAACCTAAATCCTATGGTGACGCAACAGGAGATCAAACAAACAGCAGCAGCAAGTGTTGGACTCATGCTGGCACCTTGCTGAACTCGTGTAGGTGTTTCTACTAGCTGCGTGGTTGATTGAAATGTTTTTTTTTTTTTTAATGGAGTGGTAAGACCCTTGGAAGGATGTGAGAAAATGCTCCCATCTCTCCCCTGTTGTCTGCTCAGTGGTTGGGAAATTCACCACGGTCTGTCCCAGGCTGAAATCTCAACTCACTATCACGTAATGGTAGCAGTTTACATGTCTCTTATCAGTGGCATGGGTAGATTTCTCTCTTCCTGCTCAGTTCAGGACTGCAGTGCCCACAAGAACCTGAGGAGAGTGGCAGGTGGTGTTGGGTGAGTGGAGCAACAGGTGCAAGTCACACAGTATGCAGAAGAATTTGCCTTGCATTCAACCATGGGTGCTCCAGAGAAGACAGGGAAACAGCATATGGAAAAGGATGAGAGAGAGAAAGAGGCGACAGAGGCCAGGAGCAATCATACTCTTCACTTAAATATTGATTCCAGACTACTTTTCATTCAATGAGTGTGTCCTTCCAGGATGGACATAACTTAGAAAAATAACTTAGAACAAAGTCAGAATGGCAAACTTTGTTCTGTCTCTGTCTGTCTTTGCCTGGCTCCCAAGGAGGCAGTAGCTTGCAGAGCTGAGCTGGACTTAATGTTCAAAGTCACTCACTTTAAAATATAACATAGGCCCCAATTGGATGCCAGCTAATTCAGACAGTGCTTACTCAGAAAACCAGAGATGAGCTCCACTTGCAGAAAATAAACCAGCAAAAGAGACAGAAATAGAAGAGACAGAAAATTCCATGGAAGTCAGGAAGAACAGGACTGGTTGTAAATAGATCAGACTTTGGGCATCAAACTGCTGACCAGTCATTGATCAGAGAAAGGACATGACCCACAGGGTAGATTGTGCTCTCAGGGGGTTCAGTTGTAAGACACCATTATTAGTTTATAGAGAAGGGACTGTTGGTTGTTCACTCTTGCTGTGTCCTTGGTTAGAGAGCCCCTCTGTCCTTTGGGGAGGACAGTGTGTTCAGCCAAAATATTTTTAATTTCCAGCTTCTCTCAACCTTGAGCATTGCAAAGACAATAGATGCAGGCCAGTGAAACATGAGCAACAGTATGAGATGATTCATGGGAAGGCTCCTGACTAGGCCATTCATTCATTCATCCTTGTCTCATTTACTCATTTATTAATTTCTCATTCAGAAAACATCTATTGATCACTTACTGTGATCCAGTCACTGAGCAAGGAGCTGGGAAAGAAGTCTGAGACACGGCCCTCATCCCACAGTCTAGTGGGAAAGGTAAACAAAGTAAAAAGGCAAATCAGGGTACAAGACGAGGGGGGTTACATATCATGGGGGTGAGTACTTGGTGCTGTACAGACAAAGAAGAAGAAGAGCATGGACCCAGGCATGAGTCAGAGAAGGTTCACTTGAGTTGGTGACAGAAGGTGAAGAAGCACTAACCAGTTGAAGAAGGACACTGAGCAGGAGGAGTGGCATACCTTTGGTGTACTCCAGGGAGCTCAACGTTTTCAGTGGGTCCTTAATTCTTCAGTCCCCAAGATCAGCATAGGAATTAAAAGTTTTGCAATTGAGAGACTCTCTGAAGGAATAAACTTTTGGAACAAATGGTCAACTTCAATTAATGACTAACAGAAGAGGACAGAGATTCAACCCTTAAAAAAAAAAATCACCTACTCATGTTGCTACACATATATTCAGCCTGGCACTTCGAATTGCTGCGTCATGTTTCCAAGTGCGTGTCTAACCTATCCATTCCCCCAGGGATGAACAATTGGTTGCCTGAAACTCCCCACTGTCAAAAAATGCTCTGATGAACATCTCTGTGTTGTCGCTAATGGACCTGTTTAAGAGTTTCTCCGGGATATATATACTCAGGAGCAGAAGTGCTGGATCATGGGGTAAGGTACTTGAATTTGACAAAGTATAAAAAGATTCCCTCCCTGAACAGCTGTACCAGTCTACACCCTGACAGTGCATGAAGAGTCCCAGATCCCCAGGTCCTCACCAATGCCTGGCATTTCCAGCTTTCTAACTTTTGCCAATATGTTGAATTTAAAGTGATGTCTCATTATTGTGTTCATTTGCATCTGTGTGGATCACAATAAACTATGGAAAATTCTGAAAGACATGGGAAAACCAGACCACCTGACCTGCCTCTTGAGAAACCTATATGCAGGTCAGGAAGCAACAGTTAGAACTGGAGATGGAACAGCAGACTGGTTCCAAATAGGAAAAGGAGTACATCAAGGCTGTGTATTGTCACCCTGCTTATTTAACTTATATGCAGAGTACATCATGAGAAACGCTGGGCTGGAAGAAGCACACGCTGGAATCAAGATTGCGGGGAGAAATATCAATAACCTCAGATATGCAGATGACACCACCCTTATGGAAGAAAGTGAAGAGGAAATAAAAAGCCTCTTGATGAAAGTGAAAGTGGAGAGTGAAAAAGCTGGCTTAAAGCTCAATATTCAGAAAATGAAGATCATGGCATCTGGTCCCATCACTTCATGGCAAATAGATGGGGAAACAGTGTCAGACTTTATTTTGGGGGGCTCCAAAATCACTGCAGATGGTGACTACAGCCATGAAATTAAAAGACGCTTACTCCTTGGCAGGAAAGTTATGACCAACCTAGATAGCATATTCAAAAGCAGAGATATTACTTTGCCAACAAAGGTCTGTCTAGTCAAGGCTATGGTTTTTCAAGTAGTCATGTATGGATGTGGGAGTTGGACTGTGAAGAAAGCTGAGTGCCAAAGAATTAATGCTTTTGAATTTTGGTGTTGGAAAAGACTCTTGAGAGTTCTTTGGACTGCAAGGAGATCCAACCAGTCCATCCTAAAGGAGATCAGTCCTGGGTGTTCATCAGAAGGACTGATGCTGAAGCTGAAACTCCAATACTTTGGCCACCTCATGTGAAGAGTTGACTCATTGGAAAAGACTGATGCTGGGAGGGATTGAGGGCAGGAGGAGAAGGGGAAGACAGAGAATGAGATGGCTGGATGGCATCACCGACTCTATGGACATGAGTTTGAGTGAACTCCGGGAGTTGGTGATGGACAGAAAGCCTGGCATGCTGCAATTCATGGGGTTGCAAAGAGTCCGACACGACTGAGCGACTGAACTGAACAACAAAGGAGCTTGAGGATGTCCTCATATATTTAATAATAATAATCTCCCTTCCCTTCCCTTTTCTCCCCCTTCTTACCCCCTCTCTTCTCCATGTCTCTTCTTGTTTGTTTGTTTGTTTACTCCTCCAGGAATTGACAATTCATATCCTTGCCTGATTATTCTGATTTTTCTGTTGGTTTTATCTGATCCTAGCATTGCTGCTAAACCCTGAGTTGAGGTAAAGCACTCACAGGGACTGTTAGCCACCCAGGAGTCAGCATAGGGAAGTGCAGGGCAGTTCAGCAGGATGATAAGGACATGGACTTGTAGCCAGACTGCCCTGACTCGCTTCCTACTTCTTATAGATGGGTGACCTTGGACAAGTTACTTAACTCCTCAGTACCCCAATTTTCTTATGTGTAACCCATCTCATCAGGTTCTTGAAAAGATCAAATCCGTGTGTATATATAAAAGGGTTAAAACAGAGCCTGACATGTAGGAACTATTATTGTTAACAGACAAGATGGAGGAATAGAAGGACATGCGCTCATCTTTTCCTGAGAGAACTCCAAAACTGCAACTAACTGCTGAACAACCATTGACAGGAGAATGTTGGATCCCACCAAAAAAAGATACCCCACATCCAAAGGCAAAGGAGAAGCCCCAACAAGACAGTAGGAGCAGAGTCACATTTAGAATCAAACCCTATACCCACCAGAGATGCTCGGAGGGCTCAGGGACTTAGGGACCCCACAAGAGACTGAGCCAGACCTGCCTTTGAGTGTTTGAGTGTCTCCTGCAGAGGCACGGGTCAGCAGTGGCCTGGAGACAGGGGCTCTGTCTGCAGCAGGCCTGGGAGGCATGGTGTGTGAACCCTACCATAGAGTCACTGAGCAGACAACCTACAAATTGGACAACAATTATAACAAAGAAGTTCTTACATTATTGTGAAAGTTCTAGGGTCCAAAACAGATTTCCCAACCTGGGGATCTGGCAAAGGGACTGAGAACCCCCAGGGAATTTGACTTTGAAGGCCAATGGGATTTGATTACAGAACTTCCACAGGACTGGGGAAACAGACTCTTGGAGGGCACAGACAAAACCTTGTGTGCACCAGGACCCAGGAGAAAGGAGCAGTGACCCCACAAGAGACTGAGCCAGACTTGCCTGTGAGTGTCCAGGAGTCTCTGGCAGAGGTGTGGATCAACAGTGGCTGCCATGGGGCCAAGGGCACTGAATACAACAGTCCTGGCATAAGCCCATTTGAAGGAGGTCACCATTACCTCCATTACCCCTACCAGAGTTTGACCTCAGGCCAAACTACAGGGAGGGAACACAGCCCCACCTATTAACAGAAAATTGGATTACAGATTTACTGAGCATGGCCCTGTCCATCAGAGTAAAACTAAGATTTCCCCACAACCAGTCCCACCTATCAGGAAGCTTCCAAAAGCCTCCCATCCCTACCCATTAGAGGGCAGACTGAATGGAAACCATAATCAGAAAACTAACCAAACCGAACACTTGGATCACAGCCTTGTCTATCTCAATGAAACTATGAGCCATGCCGTGTAGGTCCACGCAAGAAGGATGGGTCATGGTGGAGAGTTCTGACAAAGTGTGGGCCACTGGAGAAGGGAATGATAAACCACTTCAGTATTCTTGCCTTGAGAACCTCATGAAAAGTATGAAAAGGCAAAAAGATAGGACATTGAAAGATGAACTCCCCAGGTCAGTAGGTGCCCAATATGCTACTGGAGAAGAGTGGAGAAACAGCTCCAGAAAGAATGAAGAAGCTGAGCCAAAGCAAAAACAGCGCTCAGCTGTGGATATGACTGGTGATGGAAGTAAAGTCCAATGCTGTAAAATATTGCATATTACCTAACTTGGAATGTTAGGTACATGAATCAAGGTAAATTGGAAGTGGTCAAACAGGAGATGGCAAGAGTGAACATCGACATTTTAGGAATCAGTGAACTAAAATGGACTGGAATAGGTGAATTTAATTCAGATGACCATTACATCTACTACTGTGGGCAAGATTCCCTTAGAATAAATGGGGTAGCCCTCATAGTCAACAAGAGAGTCTGAAATGCAGTACTTGGGTGGAATCTCAAAAATGACAGAATGATCTCTGTTCATTTCCAAGCAATATCCATTTCCAAGCAATTTTCATTCAATATCATAGTAATCCAAGTCTATGCCTCAACCATTAATGCCAAAGAAGCTGAAGTTGAATGGTTCTATGAAGACCTATAAGATCTTCTAGAACTAACACCAAAAAAGATGTCCTTTTCATTATAGGAGACTGGAATGCAAAAGTAGGAAGTCAAGAGATACCTGGAGTAACAGACAGGTTTGGCCTTCGAGTACAAAATGAAGAAGGGCAAAGACTAACAGAGCTTTGCAAAGAGAATGCACTGGTCATAGCAAATACCCTCTTAAAACAACATAAGAGAAGACTCTACGTATGGACATTACCAGATGCCAACACCAAAATCAGATTGACTATATTCTTTGCAGCTGAAGATGGAGAAGCTCTATACATTCAGCAAAAACAAGACTAGGAGCTGACTGTGACTCAGATCATGAACTCATTATTGCAAAAACCAGGCTTAATTGAAGAAAGTAAGGAAAACCACTAGACCATTCAGGTATGACCTAAGTCAAATCCCTTATGATTATAAAGTGGAAGTGAAAAATAGATTCAAGGGATTATATCTGATAGATAGAGTGCCTGAAGAACTATGAACAGAGGTTCATGACACTGTACAGGAGGCGATGATCAAAACCATCCCCAAGAAGAAGATATGCAAAAAGGCAAAATGGTTGTCTGAGGAGGCCTTACATATAGCTGAGAAAAGAAGAGGAGTGAAAGGCAAAGGAGAAAAGGAAAGATATATCCATCTGAATTCAGAGTTCCAAAGAATAGCAAGGAGAGATAAGAAAGCCTTCCTCAATCAATGCAAAGAAATAGAGGAAAACAATAGAATGTGAAAGACTACGATCTCTACAAGAAAATTAGAGATACCATGGGAACATTTCATGCAAAGATAGGCACAATAAAGGACCAAAATTATATGGATTAACAAAGGCAGAACATATTAAGAAGAGGTGGCAAGAATACAGAGAAGAACTATACAAAAAATATCTTCATGACCCAGATAACCACAATGGTGTGACCACTCACCTAGAGCCAGACATCCTGGAATGGGAAGTCAAGTGGGCCTTATGAAGCATCACTACAAACAAAGCTAGTGGAGGTGATAGAATTCCAGTTGACTATTTCAAATCCTAAAAGATGATGCTGTGAAAGTGCTACACTCAATATGCCAGCAAATTTGGAAAACTCAACAGGGCTACAGGACTGGAAAAGGTCTGTTTTTCATTCCAATCCCAAAGAAAGGCAATGCCAAAGAATGTTCAAATTACCTCACAACTGTATTCATCTTACATACTAGCAAAGTAACGCTCAAAATTCTCCAAGCCAGGCTTCAACAGTATGTGAACCATGAACTTCCAGATGTTCAAGCTGGGTTTAGAAAAGGCAGAGGAACCAGAGATCAACATCTATTGGATCATCAAAAAAGCAAGAGAGTTCCAGAAAAACATCTACTCCTGCCTTATTGACTATGCCAAAGCCTTTGACTGTGTGGATCACAATAAACTGTGGAAAATTCCTAAAGAGATGGGAATACCAGACCACCTGACCTGCCTCCTGAGAAATCTGTATGTAGGTCAAGAGACAACAGTTAGAACCAGACATGGAACAACAGAGTGGTTCCAAATTGGGGAAGGAGTACATCAAGGCTGTATATTGTCACCCTGCTTATTTAACTTATATGCAGAGTACATCATGGGAAATGCTAGGCTTGATGAAGCACAAGCTGTAATCAAAATTGCCAGGAGAAATATCAATAACCTCAGATATGCATAAGACACCACCCTTATGGCAGAAAGTGAAGAGGAACTAAAGAACCTCTTGATGAAAGTGAAAGAGTAGAGTGAAAAAGCTGGTTTCAAACTCAACATTCAAAATACAAAGATTGTGGCATCTGGTCCCATCACTTCATGGCAAATAGATGGGGAAACAATGGAAACCGTGACAGACTTTATTTTCTTGGGCTCCAAAATCACTGTAGATGGTGACTGCAGCCATGAAATTAAAAAACGCTTGCTCCTTGGAAGAATAGCTATGACCAACCTAGACAATATATTAAAAAGCAGAGATATTACTTTGCCAACAAAGGTCCACCTAGTCAATGCTATGGTTTTTCCAGTGGCCATGTGTGGATGTGAGAATTGGACCATAAATAAAGCTGAGCACTGAAGAATTGATGCTTTTGAACTGTGGTGTTGGAGAAGACTCTTGAGAGTCCCTTGGACAGCAAGGAGATCCAACCAATCAATCCTAAAGGAAATCAGTCCTGAATATTCATTGGAAGGACTGATGCTGAAGATGAAGCTCCAATACTTTGGCCACCTGATGGGAAGAACTGACTCATTGGAAGAGACCCTGATGCTGAGAAAGTTGAAGGTAGGAGAGAAGGGGACGACAGAGGATGAGATGGTTGGGTGGCATCACTCACTCAATGGACATGAATTTGAGCAAGTTCTGGGAGTTGGTGATGGACAGGGAAGCCTGGTGTGCTGCAGTCCATCGGGTTGCAAAGAGTTGGACATGGCTAAGTGACTGAACTGAACTGATTATCAAACTACTGTCTACCTCCTAGCCATGCTCTGTACCCCTAACAAATATATACTTGTACCAGTAGGCAGTATGAACAAACCAGAGAGAAAGCATCTCTTAGCCTAGGATCAGAGTTCTCCATTTGTACTCAAACGCCTGGCTTTTCCTACCTGGCTAGGCTCTTTAAAGAACCTTCCCAGAAATCTACCAATACTGCCACTTTCACCCAGCCTGTGACGTGTCCTTGTAAAGCTACTACAGTAGCAGTAGCAGTTATCTTAGACCAGAAATTCCTTTAAGGAGAAAGGCCCTGAAAAGATGGAGGAGGGAGACTAAAGGAACATTGGCCCCAGGTAAATGCAGATCCAGCCTCCTTTAAATAATAATTAAAAATACTTCTATCTTTATGAGCTACTGTTATTTGAGTTTTCTGATATATTCACCTAAATCTCATATTCATTTATGCACTGTTTAAAATGTAAAATTAATTCCACCTTGAGAATATAAAAAGCATGACCTCTTTGTGGCCGAAGACAGTGAAGCTTTCCCCTAATGAGGAATATTTACAAAGTTATTAATTACTTTTCTTTATTTTGAAAGAAATCACTGTGCATTCACTTCAAATATTTCTTGCTGAGCTTTTTTGTTTAGCATTTTAAAGATGATGTGATTAATTTTACTGATGTCTACCTTACATAGACATGAAAACTGAAACTAAATCACAGATAAACAAGGAGTACACATAACAATATATTAAAAGGCACAGAGACAAGTGTTCTAATACTCAAACAATTATTCATAAACTATAATTAGAGGGGAAAGGCACAGGATGTTCCTACCTGTTTACAAAAATTAACAAATCTCAGTCAAACCCTCCTTCTTTTCCTTATCTTCAGTAACTGTCAAGCAAGTCCAACTGCAAAGCTAAAAATTTGCCAATTCTTTCTTTCATGAGTTTACTTCTCTCTATATACACTGTTCATTTTCTTCAATATTTCATCAGAAGTTCCTTAGACCTACCTTTAGATAAATTGCTCCTTTTTATTTAGCTGCAGCAGGCCTCACACACAAAGCAGAACCAACATTTATGAACAATTTTCCTTCCACTTTTTTCCCATCAAATTAAGCAACTGGGCTCAAAGGAGTGTGTCATTCTGTAGATGCTAAAAAGAGTCATAGCAGGTGACCTGGCTTTCCCACCTACACCCTGTCTATTCATGATAAAGTTAAAAATGCCTTCCAAGCCTAGAACAATCCTCCAATTCCACCTTTCATTCATCACCTGCCATCTTCTTTCAGCTTCCATAGTTGCGTTTGCTGATTCACCACACTCCCTCACTATTACGCATTGATCCTTCTTACCATTCAAGCCATCACATATTTTATAAAATCAGGCAACCTTATTGTTTCCCCCTTTTCTGCAGAACGTGACTCACTTCCTCTTTATCTCATTTAAAAAAATACAATGACACCCAGTTATTGAGCCAGTTGTTACTGTGCTTACATGGGCTTTGCATGAAAATTAATTTTGCCCTCTCAATACTTGTATGAGGTAAGAACCATAGGAGATAAGGAAACTTAAGCCCAGAGAAGTTAACTTTCTAAAGTTCCTAGGACATTCCCACTTTATGCTCCAAACTTCCTCTGTCTTCAGCACTGTTCAACAGAAATATGATGCAAGAGACATGGGTAATTTTAAATGTTTCAGTAGCTAGATTTTAAAAAGTAAAACTAGACAGGTGAAATTGATCATAATGATATATATTTTATATAACCCAAATATCCCAAAGAGTATCATTTCAACATGCAATTAGTGTAAAAATAATGATTAATAAAATATTTTGCATTGTTAGAACATATCTCAATTTGGACAATAAATTTTCATAACAAATATTTGATTTGGATTTAGGTTTCATAAAATGAACAGTTGAAAAAGTTAACTCACATACCCAAGTTGTGCCAAACATATTTAAACATTTTCCAAAAATTGAACATGGCATCATTTTTTAAATTAAACTTTAAATTTAACTTCATTATAATTACATAAAATTACAACCAACATCCCCGGTGGCTCAGACGGTAAAGAATCTGCCTGCAATGCAGGAGACCCGGGTTCAATCCCTGGATCAGGAAGATCCCCTGGAGAAAGGAATGGCAACCCACTCCAGTATTCTTGACTGGAGAATCCCATGGATGGGGAGCCTGGTGGGCTACAGTCCATGGGGTCACAAAGAGTTAAACATGAGTGAGTAACTAACACTTTCACTTTTAACTTTCACAGTCAGCTTGTCCACTCGCACTACCCACATGTCAATTTCTCGGAAGCCATGTGGGGTCAGTGGCTGCCATGTTGGACAGCGCAGTTCTTATCTAGGAATGTGTCCTTACAGACAACTCAACTATATGCTCCCATGTGAGCTCATGCAGTGAGTATGTCTCCTCTTCCTCCAAAAGAAAAGCTCATCATTGCTCCCGCTCCAGAGCTCAGCTCAGATTGTCCTCTTACACTGAGACTTTCCTGATCCACTCAAAAGGAATCCAAAAATTCACCTCTCTTCTGAATTTGCAGAGCACTTTCTCTAGACCTCCTCAATGGCAACCATTATTTTTCTCTTTGTATAATAGATGTTTCCTTTCATTCCTGTCTCCATACTTCCATCTTTGGTCTAACTCAAAACTGTGTAAAAAACAGTTCCTTAAAAATATTTTCTGCCTGAATCACCCAAAGTGATTTGTGGAGGCAGTATTAAAAAGAAACAAGCCCAAACTTTTGAAATGAACATATTTATAGTTATCCTCACAAAGAAAAGCAGAAGAAAATTTATTTAGCAAAAATTATAATCTCTTTGGTGTCCTTATATAAGTTGAGAAAGAATATGGATGAAAGGAATATCAGTGTACCTCATTTTTTATAATTTTAGAACAGACACATTGGTCTCAAAAACCAAGGGGCATTTAAGACATACCTATTTATTTATTTATGTTTCTTACAGTAAGGCAGAATAAATATCAAGTTGACCTTCCACAGAAAACATCTATAAATGCTGGATAACATATTTAAAATCCATTAAATTGCATGCATGAGTAGACAAGAAAATAAGAAACACCTAGGTCTCAAAATAACTAGACAGGACATTGTAGCTCAATAGCCACTGTTTGCCTAGAAGCAATTTGTTGAACCTGGTGAATCTAAGTTCTAATTTTCTGGTCTCATGGATTCAGGAGATGAAATGCAAATTCCAGAGTCTGCCCAAGGCGGCAATTTGAATAGAACATTCGTTCCCATAAAGCTGGAACTCCAACAGTATATAACCTTGTGGCAAGGAGAAACACCCCTCTCTCCAATCATAAAACAGGAAATTTTCCTGCCTTAAACCTGGCCAGTGGAAACAGCTCCAGTGTACATCATCAGGAGAATGGGTACATTGCGGTATATACGTAGAAGGAAGTATGACAGATGAATGCAACACTGTGAGTGAACTCGCAGATACAACGACATGCAAGAGAACCAGACACAAAAGAGTACAAAAAGCACGATTCCACTTACATAAAGTAGAAAAATGGAGAAAGCCATTCTATGGTGACAGAGATCAGAGTATGAGTTACCTTGGAGAAGGTGGTTTAGAAAATGATTAGTCATCAACCTTCAGCAGCATTGGTGGGTCAGACAGCAAAGAATCTGCCTGCAAAGCAGGAGACCAGGGTTTGATCCCTGGGTCAGGAAGATTCCTTGGAGAAGGGAATGGCTACCTATTCCAGTGTTCTTACCTGGAGAATCCCACGGACAGAAGAGCTTGGCAGGTACAGTCCATAGGGTTGCAAAGAGTTAGACACAACTAAGCGACTGATACTTTCATTTATATATATAATATATATTAATTGTACATACATAACATTTGGGCTTCTCTGGAAGCTCAGTTGGTAAAGAATCCGTCTGCAATGTAGGAGACCTGGGTTCGATCCCTGGGTTGAAAAGATCCCCTGGAGGAGAACATGGCAACCCACTCCAGTATTCTTGCTTGGAGAAATCCCTATGAACAGAGGAGCCTGGTGGGCTACAGTCTATGGGGTCACAAAGAGTTGGACACGACTGAGCAACTAAGCACAGCACAGCACATATATCATTTATGCTTTAAAGTTATTTATATATTTACATAATTATGTGTTAATATTATATATATTTAGTTATTACAAACTTATATGTGTTTAGTTATATAATAATTATATATATTTGATTTATGCTTATATCATTTCCATAGAATGCTGACAGCCTCCTAAACAGTCTCTTAGAGACTTTTAGAAATTCCAAGCCACTAAAATACAGCCAGAAATTCTGAGTGAATGACCTCTTTACACTCCAGGAACTAGGGCCCCAGAGTGGCAGGATGTAAAGTACTAGGTCTGCACACCAGCTGCACACAGAGCACGCACACAGGAAGAGTAAGACAGCAGAATGAAAGGCTCCCCAGTGTCATTCTAAGCGGTCATCTACCCATTTGCTTTCAGTGGGAATCAGTTCCCAGAACCCAGTGGAACAACTCCTGTGCATCAAAAGAGAGAGGAGAGACAGATGGGTGCATCTCTCCTAATGAGTGGGATGCTGTTTCATAGAGAAGCCAGTCCCTGTGCAGTAGAAATAGGAGAAAGCCACCACAGATCCAGGATACCTTCTTTGACGTGGTGGCTAGGATAAAGAACCCGCCTACCAATGCAGGAGACTTATGAGACACGTGTTTGATCCCTAGGTTGGAAAGATCCCCTGGAGAAGGGCATGGCAACCCACTCCAGTATTCCTGCCTGGAGAATCCTGGACAGAGAAGCCTGGTGGGCTACAGTCCATAGGGTCGCACAGCATCAGACACGACTAAAGCGACTTAGCACAGTATAGCACTAGGACACTAGTGCAGAAAGAAGGGTGTGTGTGCATGGCCAGAGGTGTGTAGTCACACTGAAGATCGATCTGGGTGTGCAGCTACCTGGCTAGGTCAGCTAAGAAAGTACAGTAAGTTCCTTACATATGAATGAAGTCTGTTCTAAGACTCTGTTTGTAAGTCCAATTTGTTTGTTAAGTCCAACAAAGTTAGCCTAGGTACTCAACTCACACAATTAGCTATATAGTACTGTACTTTGGTAGGTTTATAATACTTTTAATACAAATGATACATAACAAAAAAACAAAAAATAAAGGAAACATTTTTAATCTTACAATACCTTGAAAAGCACAGTATGACAGCTGGCATGTCGGAACACATTCGCATCTTTGAAAGTTTGCAATTTGAAGGTTCACATGTAGGGGACTTATTATACTACAAGTAGACAGCATGCCCTCAAATTTCAAAATACAATGCTGCTGAAGGTTGATAAATAAAAGATGGAGCTAAATCAATTTCCAGCTGTGTATTTCCTAGATACTTTCAAAATCCCAGCTTCCCAAGAACTGTTATAGTTCATTTCCTCATAGGTATTTTTGTGATTTCATCAGAAAAGACTGGCTGATAGGTTCCTTTGTGAAAGTGTCCCATTTGGACAAGTTAAATGAGTAAACCTGGTTAAAAAAATATATATTCACCAAGAGCCTCTCAGCATCAGGTACAATTTCCAAGCAATCTTGGCTACTTGTATTACTGGAAGGCACTCAAAACAAACACTCCATTTGCCAATCTTCAGCAAAGAAAATATCACCCTGTGTGAGCTAACGTGGATGTTATTTTAGAATTAGCTTTGCTGCCATTTCAGGGTACCTAATACCATTGTCCTCACCTCAGAGTCTTCTGAACTGAAATTTAGAAGGTGGGCAAGCTGCAAAGCTTGTGACTTGGAGTATGGTTCTAGAAAAATTAACATATGAGTAGATCTGGCCTGGTTATGCAAAAGACTTTCCCTTAACCTGCTAGATATTGAGACCATGAAGGAAGTTGAAATATCAGTTGGAACAGTCAGGGTTGGCTTCATGGGTGTGCAACCCAGGCAGTCACCAGGGCTTGGCACTGCAAAGGGCCCCACAATTCGTTTAATACTCTGCTATCTCCATCTTGAAATTCCTAATAAGTCTTGAACAAGAAGCTCAGCACTTTCATTTTGCATTGAGCCTCCCAAATTATGTAACAATCCTGGGAAGAGTAGTGTGGCCTTACCTCCACCCCCTTTCTAGACATTTTTCTTTCTTATCATTTGCATATACAATATTTTCTGCTCAGACTAAATTAAAAATTTACATTTCAGCAGTTGGGTCTCTTTGAAGGGTTTGTCTCACCAGAAGGCTGAAAAAGAGGATCAAAGAACAGTAATGTGGAAAGATAACATCAGAGGGAGTGGAAAGATAACATCAGAGGGAATGGAAATTGGTTCAGGGCAGGAGGGAATTCTCTGCACAATTTTTGCAACTTTTCTGTAAGTTTTATCCCAAAATAAGAAGGTCAGCTCATCACAAATTTACAAAATAAAATAAATAGTTTTAAAAAGACAGTTGTAAAATCATAAAAAACCCTTTCACAACTGAAAATTAAAAAAGAAAAATATTCTTCTAAAAAATTACTGTATCAAAAATCTCAATGGAAATTATAAACTTGACAATATAATGCTAATGTCATTTTAAAACAATTAAAAGATTTACTTTAAATGTTTTGATATAGCAAAAGTGAAAGTGTTAGTCACTCAGTCGAGTTCGACTCTTTGAGACCCCATGGACTGTAGCCCGCCAGACTCCTCTGTCCATAGGATTCTCTAGGCAAGAATACTGAAGTGAGTTGCCATTCCCTTCTCCAGAGGATCTTCCTAACCCATGGATTGAACCCAGGTCTCCTGCACTGCAAGCAGATTCTTTACCATCTGAGCCACCAGGGCTGTTTAAATATCAATAGTTTATTGAACTAGCAACAACAGCAAAACTGAAAATCCCTTTTATAATTGTCACAAAAACTATAAAAAAGCTATGACTCAATTTTGTAAGAAATTTGCATTAATGATATACATGTGTGTGAATGGACAATAAAATTTCATGAAAAGATACTAAAGAAGACTTGAATATATGAAGAACCATTTCTGGATAGGAAGATGTAATTTTGTAAAAATATCAGTCTTCCCCAAATTAATATGTAAAAATATATTATCTTAATAATTGGCAAAACAGAACATAAAGAAAACTCTCTAGCCCCTTAAGTGGTGAGAGTGAAGGAAAGGATCCTGAGGGGAAGGGCAAGTTCATAGTCTAACCCCTGAGCCCAGGGATCCAGAACCTGCCTAATACTGGAGCTGAACTAGGTCAACAGCAGTTTAATACACTTAGAAACACATTTAGTTGAGTATCTCTTGTGTGAGCGTGCTCTAAGAGCTGTTACGGTCTACAGTAAGAAGAATATTCCCTGTCTTCGTCTCCAAGAAACGTGTACTTGAGCAGGAGAGAGGATCTGAGCATGGCTACAGAGGTAAAGTAAAGCGAGAGTGCAGAGCTAAGACAGCTAACTCAGGCCAAAGTGAGGGGGAAAAGAACTTTTTCTTTTCTAAACATGGGAAAGGGAAAAGGAGATGGAAGCAAAAGTTTAGGGCAAAGGACACACGACAACAGTAAGTGCTCCTGGGAATCGTGGGCTGCTGCTTACCACGGATGCTGTTCAGTGTCTTAGAGGCAATTTTCTCATTCATTCAGTCAATAACTCTAATAAATTAGGCACCTTTATGATTCTTATTTTACAGATGAAGCAACTGAAGCTTGGAGCATGGAGGCAAGGTTCCCAGGCTCAAAAAGTCAGATGCACAGCTTGAAGCTATTCATTCTTTTATCAATCAATGACTTTTTGAGCACCAATCATGGCCCAGGCATTGTTCTGGAGACCAGAGATAGAGGAGTGAATAAAACACAAGCCAGAACAGGGTTTTGCTATCTTGGGATGTAGATTGAAAGAGAAGGTCAAACATAGGTAGAGAATAGAAAACCAACAAATATATCAAAGTTTCTCAACATTGGCATGACCTTGGCATTACTGACACCTGGGGCCAGATAAATCTTCATTTGGGGGCTCTTCTATGCATTGTAGGGTGTTTAATGGCATCCTTGGCCTCTAGTCACCAGATGTGGTAGCACCCTACCCTCACTCCCAAGGGATGACAACCCAAAACATCTTTAGACATTGTCCAGTGTACCTGGGGGCAAAATTGGTCCAGGTTGAGAACCATTGAAATAAACGAATTTGATAATTTCAGGTTGTGACACATAAAATTGGATTTTGGATGGAGAGTGATGGGGAGGCATGACTTTAGACAGAAGGATTACAGAAGGTAACTCCAAGGAGTAGAGGCCAAGAAGCAGACATCAACAACTTGGGGGGACAGTCCAGGTGGTGTAGAGCCCCAGAGAACCAGAGAGTTCCAGGTGCAAAGTTGTGAGGGGGCCAGGAGCTTGGTATGCTAAAGTAATGTAAAGAAAGCAGAGTGGCTAAAGTATAATGACATGGGATGGGTAGGCAGGGACAAGATCATACAGTGACTTATGATTTACATTGTAAAAAGAGAACTTAGTGGCCCTCTGGAGAGCAGTTTGGATGGCAGGAGAAGAAGAGGGAATTGGCTGTCTAGGAGAGCGCTGATGGAGGCTCGGATAGGGCTTCAGCGGAGGAAATGGGAAGATACTGGACAGCTGTATAGGGAACTGTAGAGCTGAGAGGCCCGGCTGAGAGACTGGATGTGAACAACAAATTTCCATTCCTTTTGCCTGTCTGCCAAGGTGGGCCCCAGTTTCCATATTCTGTATATCTACCCCATGCTTCCCACTGCGCCAGACTTGCGCATTTGTTTGCTTGGACTCAATCTTTGGTTCTTCATCCCTATCTGGACTGTCATCTTCTAGGATGTCACCCCCCAGACCTCTGTCTAGGTCAACTCCACGTTCAGGGGCCTCATCTTCCCTTAGCATCCCTGCCCTTCCCTCACATCCACTTTCCCTCCAAACGCTGCCAGAATTCTAACTCTCTTGGGAGCTAAAGCCGAACATTCTGTTTCTGTGAATACAGAAACGCATGAACTATCTCCATTACAAATTCCAGAGAAGGGCCTAGGGGCCTTCCCAGAGTCATCCTATGAACCAAAGACAAGGGAGATGTAGGGGGTCAGAAATGCAATAAAGAGGAATGAATTTCAGCTTAATGGTACAACATAGCAGCCAAGGAGTGATATTTGGAGTGATGTTTCTATTGTATATGCTTGTAGTGGGCTGAACTGTGCTCCCCCAGAAGAAATGTCTAAGTCCTAACCCCCAGTGCCTGTGAATGTGACTTATTTGTAAATAGGGTCTTTGTCGATGTGATTAGTTAAATTAATCACAGTGGATGAGAGTGGGCCCTAAATCCAGTGACTAAATCCTTATAAAAAGAGGAGAGGACACATACTGACACAGACACACACAGGGAAGAAGGCCACATGACAACAAAGGCAGAGATTGGAGTGATGCAGTTATTAATACAAGACAAGGAACAGCAAGGAAGCTGGGAGCCACCAGAAGCTAGGAAGAGGCCAAGAAGGATTCTCCTCTAGAGCCTGCAGTGGGAATGTGGCTCTGCTGACACCTTTATTTTGCTCTTCTGACCTCCCAAGCTGAGAAGAATGAATTTCTGTTGTTTTAAACCACCCTGGTTGCGGTCATTTGTTTGGCAGCCCTAGGAAACGAATATAATACTCCAAATGCTCATTTGGACAATTTGGACTAAAAGGTATCTTTTATCTACATGTGAATCTTCTGCTGAAAAACTGTAACACAGAGTGTTTGAAAGATGAAGATGAATAAGATGGAGAATTCCCGCATTAGACCTGAGTTCAGTTGGCATTTCACACATGTGCCTTGATTAAACTGCCTTTCTTATAACTGCCTTTAGCTGCACAAAGTCCAGTGCACACCCTCAGAGTGCTGAACCTGGTGTATCATGGATGGAGGTGCCTCAAACAAGGTTGCCCAAGACTTTGTGCACTTTTGATTACTCTTTCCCACAGGCCAGAAGCTTGATATAGGCTCATATGACTCCAGAAAGACCTGGGCACAGGCTTCTGGAGGTGCTGCCCTCACACCAAACCTGAGTTAGCCTTGGCAAAATGCCAGGGAGCCCAGCACGGTTTCATCCCCAAGTCCATCTACAGCTTCACCTGTGGGTGCTCCTTCGGATCCACATCCCCCTTCCCTAGATCAGGTAAGTGTTTCTTCTTGACATCTACTTCTGTTTCCATTCAAAGGGAATTTAAATGGAGACATGAATCTCCCCAAATTATAAATCACCCAAGGCACTGTAGCCCTAATGATGCAATACTAGGCAGTAAGAGAAATGGTTTGGATAGGAGCACTTTTCTCTGTCACGCTTTCAATTCATAGGCAGGGACCAGCTACCCCTTTTCTTAGACATACAGAAGAATAAAGATATGAAATCAAAGGAAGACATTAAAAGTATAAAAGCAGATGGTAACTTAAAAACATTTTCTAGCATAAAACAGATGTTCTCATTGTAACACACTGACTCCCGGCTATCACTTACCTCAATGCTTCCCCTTCCCTCACACTCTCTATTCTTCTAGAGACAAAATTTTAAATATATATAATTTTTCCTGAAAAACATGTGCTTTAGAAACAAGAGTAAGTACAAATTCCTGGGGTAAGAATGTAGGCATCTGTGTGTGTGCACACAGATCAAAACACTATCAACCCATAAGCTCAGTTTTCTAATTCATCTTTCACTTAAAATGTATATGAACATCATCTATGACACTGAATATCCTACAGCATCATCTTCAATGGTTAGGCAGTTTTCCATAATAGTGGTATATGATAACCTAAACAATCCACTATTAGAGACTGTTTTCATTCTTCCTTGGCCCTTAAAAAAAAAAATGTTGTGATAACACATGCTTGAAGCTACTTCTGCTTTATCAACTATGACAAAGCCTCTGACTGTGTGGATCACAACAAACTGTGGAAAATTCTGAAAGAGATGAAAATACCAGACCATCTTACCTGCCTCCTGAGAAATCTGTAGGCAGGTCAGGAAGCAACAGTTAGAACCGGACATGGAACAGCAGACTGGTTCCAAATCGGGAAAGGAGTACATCAAGGCTGTATATTGTTATCTTGCTTATTTAAATTATATGCAGAGTACATCATAGGAAATGCTGGACTAGATGAAGCACAAGCTGGAATCAAGACTGCTAGGAGAAATATCAATAACCTCAGATATGCAGATAACACCACACTTATGGCAGAAAGTGAAGAAGAACTAAGGAGCCTCTTGATGAAAGTAAAAGAGGAGAGTGAAAAAATTGGCTTAAAACTCAACATTCAAAAAACTAAGATCATGGCATCTGGTCCCATCACTTCATGGCAAATAGATGGGGAAACAGTGGAAACAGTGTCAGACTTTATTTTTCTGGGCTCCAAAATCACTGCAGATGGTGACTGCAGCCATGAAATTAAAAGATGCTTACTCCTTGGAAGAAGAGTTATGACCAACCTAGACAGCATATTAAAAAGCAGAGACATTACTTTGCCAGCAAAGTTCCATGTAGTCAAAGCTTTGTTTTTTTCCAGCAGTCATGTATGGGTGTGAGAGCTGGACTATAAAGAAAGCTAAGCACTGAAGAATGGATGCTTTTGAACTGTGGTGTTGGAGAAGACTCTTGAGAGTCCCTTGGACTGCAAGGAGATCCAACCAGTCCATCCTAAAGGAGATCAGTTCTGAATATTCATTGGAAAGACTGATGCTGAAGCTGAAACTCCAATACTTTGGCCACCTGATGCGAAGAGCTGACTCATTGGAAAAGACCCTGATGCTGGGAAAGATTGAAGGCAGGAGGAGAATGGGAACACAGAGGATGAGATGGTTGGATGGCATCACTGACTCAACGGATATGGGTTTGAGTAAGCTCTGGCAGTTGGTGATGGACAGGGAAGCCTGGAGTGCTGCAGTCCATGGGGTGGCAAAGAGTCAGATATGACTGAGTGACTGAACTGAACTGAAGCTAAATTTGGGCAGACATCTAGGATTATTTTCACAGAACAAATTTCTGAATCTGAAAATGTGAGGTCTCAGGAATTAACATTTTTAATTTTAATGCTTTTGATTCCTACTGCAGAATTAGCTCTTTTGTATACCAAAAGACTGCATGCATTTGTATCACCAGCATCATAACTATTTGTTTCCCTACCTAATGCCAACATTATATATTATATATTTTTTATCTTTTTCAAATTTACATTTGAAAAATGGCGAAAAGTCTTTTGAATGTTATGTAAATTAAAGAAAAATACACATATAGCTTTTTCAAAATAATCATAGAGCTAATTGTAAAAGCCAAAACTTAAAAGCTTCTAGAAGAATAGAAGCTCCTGGAATATTTTTATGAATTTGGAATAGGCAAACAATTCCTAGGACAGAAAATCTGATAAATTTGACTTCATCACATTAAAAACATTTTGCACATGAATAGACACCATTGCTGAAGTGAAAAAGATGTGTCAGAGACTAGGAAAAGTGTTAACAAAACGTATATCTAACAAAAGACTTGTATTCAGATATATTTTCAAAAGGTTCTACAGATAAATAATGCAAACAAACAATTCAATAATGAATGGAAAAATATATAAACAGGAAGTTTTCAAAATTAAATACTCATATGGTCAATAAACATATGAAAAGGCATTAAACAAGGAAATTCTTAGCAAAACCATAATGAAATTCATTAAGAGGTCATAGATAGTGCAACAAGACAAACAAAAGAAACACATTGGAAACAAAATAGGCTAAATTAATTTCCAGAAAACATAATCATGTATTAATTACGTGGGAAGAAAAACCAGAAATCTATGCCAAAATTCACTGATTTATAAGTAGATTTAGCAAGATCTCAGGATGCAAGGCCAATGTACAAAAACAGCTATATTTCTGTTTGCTAAACCAAGAACTGGAAAGTGAAATTAGGAAAACAATATAGTTTACAAATATAATTAGTAAAAATTGTATCCAAAATGCATAAAGCACTCAGGGATAAATGTACTAAAATATATGCATAATCGAAAAACTCAAAATTTAAGAATATTACTGAGAAAATAATTTAGGCATAAATAAGTTGATTAGTTCAATGCAATCACAATTAAAATTCTAGTATCAGTTCTTGCAGAAATTAATAAACTTATTATAAAATGTTATAGAAATGCAAAGAGCCAAGATTAGCTAGCACAGTTGAACAAAACAGAGTTAGAGGACTTATATTACCTGATTTAAAGATTTACTCTAAAGCTACAAAAATCAAGACAGGGTGATACTGCATAAAGACATACACAACAAAACATCAGAATAGAGAATCCTCAAACACAGACACACATACTGCAATCAATTGATTTTCAACGAAAGTGTCAAAAAGTAATTCAATGGTCAAGAACAGAATTTCAATAGATTGTAATGGAAAAAGGTTTTTTTAAAAAAAACCTTTCATGCTATATAACTATCTATTTATACATAGACAGACAGGTAGAACATATACATAAATGTAAATGTTAAAAGTATATAAACATTTTAAAGAAAGTACTAAAGAAAATCTGCACTCTTGTGGTAGGCAGATTTCTTAGCATACAAAAAGCAATAAGCCTAGATGAAAATATTAACAACTGAACTCTATAAAAGTTAAATACTCCTCCTCTTTGAAAGAAATTATGAAGAAATGAAAAGGCAAGACACACATTAGGATAAAATATCCACAATACTTATATCTGACAAACAACTTGCTCCCAAAATATATAAAAAGTTCTTACCATTTAGAAATAAATTTTTAAAAACTTAGGCAAGTTTTAAAACTAGGAAAAGCATTTGGAAACTTTACAAAAGAAGATACATGAATGACTGATAAGCACATGATATTTATCTTCATTAGTCATCAGGAAATGCAAATTAAACCACAATGAGGGTATCACTATAAGCCTACTGGAACTGAAACATATTGTATGATTACAGTACTGAACAGCAAAGGTTGGCAAGAATATAATACAGCTGGAACTCTCATACATTGCCGATAGGAGTGTAAAATATGAAAGTCTTTTAGAGAACTGTTTGATCGCTTTTTACAGATTAAACATACACTAACCATATGACATGGCCGTTTTACTTCTTGATATTTACTCAAGAGAAATGAAAACATGTGTCCCCTGCCAAAACTGTACACAATGTTTAAAGTAGCTATATTCATAGTTGCCAAATACTGGGAAAACTCAAATGTTCATCAACAGATGAATAGGTATAACATATTATAATATGTTCATACAATGGACTATAATTCAATAATAAAAAACTACCAAATACACAAGAATATACATGAATCTCCAAAATATGCTGAGCAAAAGAAAGTATATCAATGATTGCCTGGTATGAGGGGAGAAGGCATTGGCTGGGAGGGGCCATGAAGGGCTGTTGTGGTGATAGAAATATCTGAAATATTGAACAATCAATACTTGATTGTTGAGGTGGTTATGTGGAGACACACATATATATATATAGATATATACCCATATATATCTATATATATATATAGATAGATAGATCGGTGCTCAGTCCCTAAGTCATGTGATTGCCTCTGGGAAGGGGAACTAACTGGAAGAGAACACAAGGAAACTTTCTGAGGTGATGGAGATGTTTTATATTTCAATCTTCACAGTGAGTGTGTACGCTTCTCAAAATTCATTACGCTGTATACTTGAACATTGGTGTATTTTATGACTATAAATCATACCTTGACAAGGTATAAAAAAAACAAAAATAAAATCTAAAGCCAGGAAGATTTGAGGGGTGGGGAATTCTTCAGAACTTGTTTTCACTTGTACTTATTTTCTCATTTTCTTGGAGATTCCAAATATGCCACTTATCAAGAATATCCTTGATAAACAACAAAATTCTTCCTAGGGCAAAGTGACACAGAGCTCTAATTCTCTGAGGTCCCAAAGAAACAAAAACAGGAGCCTGCTGAGATGTGGAAGCCCCAAATCTTTGAACTCACAAAAGAACAAATTCTAAATTGGGAATCCAAACATTTTCTGTTTCCTAGCAAAAACACTCATACATGCTAAAGCTTCAGGCAGGCAATGAGGCTATTGAAACAATGATCTGGTTGTCACAGATATCTTAAACTGCATTTAGAATCAACTTCAGTGCCCACTTTAAACAAATGCAGCTTTCTCCCAGAGTTACTCATAACAACCCGTGCACTCTGCAGTCACAGTTAATCTGACTTGCAGGGTCCTGAGCTTGAGGGCCGTGGGTGTCAGAAGATTGCTCATATGCCTTTGGATGAGTGGAGCTTGTGCGTGACTGTACAATCAGCAAAGACCTTCCCAAACAAGGGCAACATCACAGTCCAGCTCCTTGCACCACAGCTCCAAAGATTTAGCCAAAAAGATTTAATACTGGAGACATCTAGTTGCATACTCATTTCAGACAAAGTAGCAGCTTTCAGATCAACAGGTCATGGTGGGTGTTCCGTTGCTCAGGAAGCATCTGCACATATGTGATTCTGATTATAGTGTGGTACCGTATGGCAGATGTAATCTACAAATTCTCAAACTTAGAAGAACTCTATTCAGGGCCAGCTTCATGGAGGGTGGGTGGTGAAACCTGTGCACAGGGCTCCATCCTCAGAAAGGCTCTGAACACGGGTGAATGCTCAGCTGTTTCCATCTTGAGATTCTAATAACTTTTTCAAAAGCAGCCTTGCATTTTTTATTTTGTACTTGGCCCACTGCAATCTAGCTGCAAAATGGATCACAGACCTAAATGAGTTCTTAGAAGAAAACATAGAAGTAAATCTTCATAATCTTGAGTTAGGCAAAGCCTTGTTAGATACAACACCAAAAGCATAAGGAACCAAAGAAAAAATAGATAAAATGAACATCCGTAAATTAAAAACTCTTGTTCTCAAAAGACATAAAGAAAATGAAAAGATAACCCAAAGAATGGGATAAAAACATTTGTACATCATATATCTGATAAAGAATTTGTGTCCAAAATGTAAAGAATTCTTGCAATGCTATAATAAAGAGAAACACAATTTCAAAAAGTGGAAAGGATATAATAGACATTTGTTTAAAGAAGATATTCAAATCGTCACTCAGCATGTGAAAAGATTCTGAATATCATTAGCCGTCAGGTAAACACAAATCAAAACCATATGACCTCCACTAGGAGCACTATAATCAAAAAGACACGTAATACCAAGCGTTGGCAAGAAGGAAGGCAAACTGGAATCCTCACACACTGCTAGTGGGAATTAAAATGATGCAGTCACTTTGAAAAATAGTTTGGTAGTTCCTCAAAATGTTATATATAGAGTTATCATAGGATTCAGCAATGCCACTCCTAGGCATCTATCCAAGAGAAGTGAAACATATATTCACACAAAAACTTGTATAATACATGAATGTTCATGGCAGCAATATTCATAATAGCTGAAAAGTGAAAACAACACAAATGTCCATCAATTGATATGTGGATAAGTAAATTGTGGTATATATAACAGAATATTATTTGGCAATAAAAAGAATAAAGTTACTGATGCATGATACTACATGGACGAACTTTGAAAACATTATGCTAAATAAAAGAATCCAAAAACAAAAGAACACACTTTGTATGATTCCACTGATACAAAATGTCCAGAGTAAACAAGTCCAGAGAGACAGAAAGTAGATTAGAGGTAGGGGTGGGGGAAATGAGGAGTAACAGCCAATGAGTATGGGGTTTCTTTCTGGTGTGATAAAAATCGAATTGATTGTGGTAAAAGTTGCATGATTCTGTAAATATACTGAAAGCCATATAACTGTACACTTTAAATGGGTGAATTTTATGGTGTGTGAATTATGTCTCAATAAAGCTGCTTTATTTTTAAGTAATGTTTTAGTAGTTGTTAAAATGTTAGCACATTAGCTGCTTTTTTTCTTCTAGTCTTTTTAGTTGAATGAACCAAAATACTCAGAAAGAACACAGAAATACATATACTATAACCCACGCCTGAATTCCCCTGGGCTACTAAAGGAACAGACATGAGTTCTGTGAGTCACTTGGATGTGGGATTCCCATGAGGCTGCCTCCTGCATCTTTGCACTCAGCTGTAGGTCTCTAAGCCACCAAAAGTTTACCACTGGTCTTTCTAACACAGAACAGAGTTAGCAAGTCTAAGGGAGATGACAAGCATACACTTTTTCTTATTTTTTGACTTGCTTTGTTCAAACAACACAAAATTCAGCTTCTTTGTTAGGCCACAATAGTATTAACACCAAAATCTTTTAGAAAAATCATCCAAAGTATGTGCAATATATCAAAGGTTACTTGTATCTGATCTTTAAAAATCAACTATGAGGATGTGCTCTGGAGTGTTATTATTTATGGAGGATTTTTTCCTCTGACTCTATTATTTTCATGGGTATACTAGCTTTCTGAATAGGGACTAGTGTGGAATGCTGGAGAATTCTTTCCCCAGGATCCTCCCTGACTGTGTGTGTATGCTTAGTCACCTCAATCCTGTCGGACTCTTTGCAAACCCATGGACTGTAGCCTGCCAGGCTCCTCTGCCCCTGGAATTCTCCAGGCAAGAATACTGGAGTGGGTTGCCATGTCCTCCTCCAGGGGATCTTCCCGATCCAGGGATCAAACCCAGGACCCAGGGATCAAACCCAGCTCTTTTATGTCTCCTGCATTGGCAGGCAGGTTCTTTACCCCTAGCGTCCCCTGGGAAGCCCTTCCATGACTGTTTGGTTATTCTATTCCCATGTACTTCTCTTAGGGACAGTAATTATTTTTTTCTCACACACGTGCCCATCCACACACAAATCTATCAGGCCATCAGGCCTTTAAAACTCAAGTCCATTGTGAGGAGTTGAGGGCAGATCACAAAAGCAGGAGAAGGAAAGGACAAGGGACTATGGAAGTGGACTATGCTTAAGTGTCGTGACAGAAACAGTCTAAGTGGTGAGGCTGTGGTGAATGGAGCAGAAACTAGGCAGCAGAGCTAGGATTTTGTGGTGGAAGAAGCCGAGTGCATCAGGAGTCAGTAATGGTGACATTTGTGCGCTGGGGTCCCTGGAGCTGGAATGTATCAAGTACAGCTGTTAGACAAAATACAAGCCACTTAGTTCCATTTCAGATAAAGAACACACACTTCTATAGTACAAACATATCCCCAATATTGCATGAGATAGAGTTACACTGAAAAATCATTTGTTAATGATTTTCAACAAAATAAAAAATGATTTTCACTGAAAATCAAATTTATTTGCTAAATCTGGCAACTCAAATTCTAAGGGAAGAAGGCCTCAGCTCGGGCCATGCTATGTGAGTGTGAGCAGGGAGAGGAGACGGAATCCAGACACAGTACTCCTCCCTTAGAACAGGAGAGACGAGACTCAAGTACCAAATCAACTCACTAAATAACACAAAAGAAAAGAGTTGTGGCACTAAATCTGACAAATTCACATGAAGCCTATAGAGTTCCACCAGGTGGAGGACATTTACCCCAGGAGAGCAGGTGAAGTCCTGCAAGCCAGAGTTCCAGGAGCCAGTGTTTGAAGCCAGTGGGCCTCAACCAAGGGCAGTTTTGCAAGGTCGGGGGCCATATGTCATATGAGGAGGAAGAATGATGGTAGAGGCCAGCAATGCTGCTAAAAAGTTGACAGTTCACGGGACAGACCCTCACAGTGGAGTATGATCAAGCCTCAAATATCAATAGTTCTTAGGGTTGAGAAACCCTACGCTTAACTAGAGAGAGTCAGAGGGACCTACAGCAGGAAGAGGAGCCACGGTAGAAGTCATCACTGACAGCTGGGGTTCTTGCGCAACTAGCTTGAAGATGAGACCCGGGCTGACTCCACCGTACCTGTAGAGCCAACATTTCTGTGCATGTGCAAGAGCTGTGCATTGCCCTCCTGAGTCAGGGAAACATGCAAAGGGCTTACAAAGGGGTGCCCTGAGATGCTGACCTTGCAGCGCTCACCTTTCCATTGGAGCCATCCTCTCATGCCCAGAGCGTTCCAGTTCACTTGGCAACCACTGAGCAATGCCCACCCACCATCTGGCTCTGGGGTACATACGATGCAGGTATGGACTCTCTTGGATGCTGTGGCAGATGCCCTCGGGGCTCTGCTCACCCCCTCCAATCCCTTCCGTGGTGTTGTGCTGAGTAGCTCTGGACTCTTGTTATTCCCAACAGCCAGTGTTGTGTCTCCTAATTGGAGGCCCACACTCGAATTTCCAAAACCACCTTCGCCTGCACACGTGGAGAGCACAAAGTGCCCCCACAGGGCTGGGGGCAGAAACCTGACAGGGACAGCAGTGCTGAGTGGGATCCGCTCTGTTCCCAGTGCTCCTCCATGGGGATGAGCTAAAGCTACTCTCTGGAGGGGACTTCATGGACCCCGAACCCTTGTGGAGCTTCCTTCCACTCTTTATCCCACTTCCCTTACTGTTTTGTCCTGATCAATCCCTTTCACATGAATCCCAGTTTCAGAGTCCATATGTGGGGAACACAATCAGAGGCAGAACTCATCCATGATCCTCAACAGATCTGAGGGATGGACATGAGTCCAAAATGGGCTATGGCTGACATTGGCCATCACCTTGTGTGCACACGTGCATGCAACTGAAGTTGCTTCAGTCATGTCCAGCTCTTTTTGTGACCCCATGGACTGTGGCCCACCAGGCTCCTCTGCCCGTGGAATTCTCCAGGCAAGAATACTGGAGTGGGTTGCCATTTCTTTCTCCAGGGGATCTTCCCGACCCAGCAGTCGAACCCATGTTTCCTTTGGCTCCTGCACTGCAGGCGGATTCTTTACCACTGAGCCACTGGGGAAGTTCCAGCCATCACCTTACCAATGACCATCTGCACACACTCTCTCCTGCCCAGGGAACCTGTGGTGTGTTCAGGTTGAAGGTCAAAAACCGTTGCTATCAGGGGAGCTATCCCTTCCCTTAGCCTCAGAGGCTGAGTCATGACTGTTCCAAGTCATTCATGGTAACTCCATCATCCCAAGCCACTGACTGGTCTCAGATGGACATATGACCCACTTGGCCAATGGAATATAAAGAGAAATCTCCAGACAGTTTAGAGAGTAGAGATCAACTCCCAAAAATAAGACTGTTGTGGACAGAAGGACCTCTTTACTAAACTTCCTTCCTACTATGACTCTGACATGAAGACTTGATATTTGGAGCAGCAACAGTCATCTGCAACTTGGAGTATAGACTCAAAAGATTCACAACACACTGCCCAGCTCCTGATTATAGTAAGTCATTGAATCAACCCAAGAGCACCCTACCTTCAGACTTCTAGATCTGTGAGATAAGGAAATACTTTCTTTTTGCTTAAACCACTGCCGACTGCGCGTTTGCCTGCCAATGAAAATACCCCAAGACAAAGCCCAATTATAGTCCTCCCGTGATACTGGTCAAGAAACTGGATGCCACAACAGTGTTTCACTTTCTCTGGGGCCGTGAGCTATAAGGATGGATGTTTCTGTTGGCCGTTGATCATCTTCCGTGACTATCGGGAGAAAGGGTAGAAATCGACTACGTCTGTAGTATGAGAAAACAAACCCTCAGGGAAGCAAAAAGAACTGAGACTGCACCTACAATAAAACTAATTCTTATAGTGACGCTGGCTCCAATTCCCTTATCTGTAAACTGGGAATAATAATTCCAAAAATGCAGAACTGCTATGAGAATAATTTGAACTAATATTTATAAAATGCCTGGTTTCACTTCCCTTAAATTTAAAAACCCTGGAGAATGAGGTATTCCAGCCTTATCTGCAAAGAAGCTTCATGCTGTTATTTCATAGTGTTTGGGTTGCATCCTAGAAGTCGAGTGTGCCTGAGCTTGAAAACTGGCTTCCCTTGAAAAAGACCTCAGTACCCGATTCAACTTTGCTTTGGTTTGTGCCGCAGCTATGCTCGGAGATGGCAAAAGTGGGGTGGGGTAAGGAGAGAGGAAAAGAGAGAGATGGTGTGGGCAGGGAAAAGGAAGAAGAGGGAGGGAGAGAAGTAGGAAGAAGAGGGAAGGAAGGAAGAGGGGGAAGAGGGAGGGAGAAGAAAGGAAAAGGGAAAATAGTTTTATAACAGATTGGAATTCCAAAAAGCTTCATGGAGGTTTCATTTATCAAGTATGTGTTCAGCTTCATTCCAATGAATAAAAAAAAAAGCTAAAATTTTACCAACTGTTTATCGTCAAGAAACTCTCTTTAGCATTTGATTTTCAGTATTGCATTTAACACTAAAAAAGAAAAAAAAAGAAAAACTATTAAATAGGGCCTTTTTATTATTCCTATTTTACAATTGAGAAAACAGAAGATCAGAGAGGCTGTGTAAATTGCCCAAAGTCACACAGCTAAGTGGCACAGGAATTCAGCCCAGGTGGGCCTAAGTTCGTTGTTTTGCTGTTAGCCATTCTTTTATTAAAGGCTAGTTACTAAAAATGAAAAGACACATAACACATCACTCAAGACTGTCATGAGCTAGCCAGTGTAATTACTTCAATTCTGTACACTTGAGACCCTTAACATAAAGAAAATAAAATGAAATACAACATCTCCCCGTCTGGAAATTCACAGCCCATGGTGGATACAGAATGTAAATACATAATTTCATTGCATGATAATTGTTCTAAACTCGCTGGAGAGCTGTTGGAAATTTCATAGGGAAAATGTTCTTCATTACAGGATGAATGAGGATTTACCAGGGAAACGTTTTAGAAGAAAAGAGGGAGGAAAGAAATAAATCTTTCAAAGGGCATGCAAGGCACAAGGTGTTTTGAGAGAGGTGAGCAGTTGAATGCATTAGAAGCAAAATTGTAGGAAATGCCATTTAACTTCCAAAAATATTCTGAGTCTACATAATGTAGTCTGCCTTCTCAGCCTCTGAAGCAGTTCTTAGTTAAGAAATAAACATTCTTTTTAAAGGTCCATCTACCTTTTCTCTCTTCCATACACATAAATATAAAAAACTCAGAAATTACACAGCATTTTGTAATATGTGATTTTTTTTGGGGGGGGGGAGGAATTAGCTATAATAAGTGCTGTGTTAAGTCACTTTAGTCGTATCTGACTCCTGGCGACCCCACTGACTGGGGCCCACCAGGCTCCTCTGTCCATGGGATTTCTCCAGGCAAGAATACTGGGGTGGGTTGCCATGCCCTCCTTCATGGAATCTTCCAAAACCAGGGATCGAACCTGAGTCTCTTACATCTCCTGCATTGGCAGGCAGGTTCTTTACCACTAGTGCCACCTGAGAAGCCCCCTATAATAAATGGTAAGTGAAGTGAAAGTCGCTCAGTCATGTCCTACTCTTTGCGACCCTATAGACTATACAGTCCATGGAATTCTCCAGGCCAGAATACTGGAGTGGGTAGCCTTTCCCTTCTCCAGTGGATCTTCCCCAACCCAGGGATCAAACCCAGGTCTCCTGCATTGCAGGCCAATTCTTTACCAGCTGAGCCACAAAGCTAAATGAAAATATAATTTTAAATTGCAGTGCTCATTCATGTACATTGCTTGTTTTCCTTGTGATGACTTGGGGTGGGGGGAGTGAGCATAGTAGCTGTTACGTCTCCCCAGCTGGCAGGTTCAAGAGGAGGTTTTCCCACAGGAATTTACTAAGCTGGTGAAAGGACGAGAATGTGCCTCCTGATTCCAGGAGCATCTGGATGCCTTACTGCTTTCTCTCTCCAACTCATTACTCATATCATTTGCAGAAGTGGTCCTCAATTCTTTCTTTCCATGTGTAGAAGCAGCTTTCCTGAGTACATGTCTTCTTGAATAACACTTTGATTCTGAGACAGAAGTAGCAATTGATTGTGATTGATTTTGCTCTCCGTGTATCGAAATGTCCATAAGGCCTACTATTAAGCCTGCACACAGGATAGAAGCAGGAGAAGCCTGGGAGGCATGAAATGTGAGCCCAGCACAAACACAGGAGCTGCCTCCTAATAAGGAAAAATGATGTTTTAGCCATTCTCTTGCAAGGAAAAAAAAGGCTGAGCTGTGGTGACCTGAAAATAAACTTACGCCAACATGAGGCTAGGTCAAGTAGGAAACCCAAAACAACCACTGGGTTACCATGGGTGAATTCTACATCAAAATTAAAATGAGTTTAAGGGATAAAAGGAAAGAAAATGTTAAGCTTGTTAGGATTTATTTTCAGGGGATGAACCAGCTGAAGTTTCCATGTATTCTTTGCTCACTCATTCACTCACTTATTCATTCAATGTATGTTTGAATGCCTATTTCAGGGCAAGTATGTTCTAGGTCTTGCAAACTTACCAGAGAATGGAGCAAATGAAGAGGGGAAAACAGACAGTGAGAAAGTAAATCAATTATAATATCATGTGATGAGAAGAATGTGAGGGATTCCTCTTTCCCTTCCTTTCTTTCTAAATATTCCAATCTAAGAGCTAGGAGGTGGGCCATGCAGGGTATGTATCTGCACAGGGTAAGGTAGAGGTGGCAACCCAGCAAAGCAAATCAGAGCCCAAGTAAGTTGAGCAGAGCATTTGCTCCAGGCTGCCTGATGCTGGCAGTTAGAGCTCAAATGCCATGAGGAAGGCCCACACAGGGAAACAACAGTGTTGGCCAGGTATGGGTTTCTGGAGTCACAAAAGGGGTGAATAGGGTGTTCATGTTATATAAATAAGCAAATAGGGAGAGTAGAAAGCTTGTCCATATGGTGTAATGCCAAATACTATTTGTAGAAGGACTGATGGAAACAAAGTTATCATATGGCAACTATCACTGTAATAATTTAGTCAAGAAACATCAATAGATGCCGAAATTAAAGGCTATGGCTTTTCCTGTGGTCATGTATGGATGTGAGAGTTGGACTGTGAAGAAAGCTGAGCGCCGAAGAATTGATGCTTTTGAACTGTGGTGTTGGAGAAGACTCTTGAGAGTCCCTTGGACTGCAAGGAGATCCAACCAGTCCATCCTGAAGGAGATCTGCCCTGGGATTTGTTTGGAAGGAATGATGCTAAAGCTGAAACTCCAGTACTTGGCCACCTCATGCGAAGAGTTGACTCATTGGAAAAGACTCTGATGCTGGGAGGGATTGGGGGCAGGAGGAGAAGGGGACGACAGAGGATGAGATGGCTGGATGGGATCATTGACTCAATGGCCGTGAGTTTGAGTGAACTCTGGGGGTTGGTGATGGACAAGGAGGCCTGGCGTGCTGTGATTCATGGGGTCGCAAAGAGTCGGACACGACTGAGCGACTGAACTGAACTGAACTGAAGATATTTATACCTTTAGTGTGGTATTTCTGACAAAAACAAAAAACCTAAACCTAATCATGAGGAGGGCTTCCCAGGTGGCTCAGTGGTAAAGAACCTGCTTGACAATGCAGGAAACGTGGGTTCAATCCCTGGGTCAGGAAGATCTCTTCCTGGAGAAGGAAATGGCAACCCACACAAGTATTCTTTCCTGGAAAATCCCATAGACAGAGGAACCTGGCAGGCTACAGTCCCTGAGGTTGCAAGAGCTGGACATGACTGAGCGACTAAACAACAACAACAACCATGAGGAGCTATCAGACATACACAAATTTAGGGATATTCTACAAAGCAATTGGCCTGTACTCTTCAAAAATATCAAGGTCCTACAAGTCAAAAAAGACTGAAGAACTGTTTCAGATTGAAAGAGACTAAAACAACATAACAACTAAATCCAACTCATGATCTTGGACAGGATCTTTTTGATACAAAGAAGAGTATTGGGACAGTTGGTAAAATTTGCATAGGGCCCCAGGAATAAATGAAAGTAACATATCAATCTAAATTCCCTGAGTTTGCTGATTATATTGTGGCCATTTCTTAGATGAAATACATACTAAAGTACTAGCAGTGAAAGGGTATCACATTGGCAACTTACTCCCAAATGGGTTAGAGAAAAGTTCAACCTTTTTGTAAGTTTTTGTTTATTTAACGAAAATTTTTAATATAGCAAGCTCCAGGAGTTGGTAATGGGCAGAGAAGCCTGGCATGCTACAGTCCATGGGGTCACAAAGAGTTGGACATGACTGAACTGAACTGAAAAAATTATCACCACCATTAAAAATAACATAAAATAGAGCAAAACTTTCCTTTTTATATAGTACGGCAGTTTGTCATACAGACCTATCAATGGTGTATATTTCCTATACCTCCTTTCCAGCTCAGTCTAATGCTAAGCGTTTTATCAGATGCAAGGTATATGACACACTTCTTGGGTACAATGATCTTATGATCTACAGAGGCTCCAAGGCTTATATAGGGTAAGAGAAAATGATTAAATTCGGACAATTTATGAGAAGTGCTAAATGAATCACACAACAGAGATAAAACTGAGTAAAGTCTTTGAGCTTGTGTTTGCTATCAGCCTGCCTGGGGAAGATGGGTTTCTATTAAAGAGCACAGGTAAAGAGAGAGAAAAAAGAATTTGGAACCAAATAGGGAAGAGCCTTTGATGCTCAATCAATAGCAACCCAACAAAGGCTCCAAAAGGGAGAAGATCTAATTAGCTTTTGGGTCCCAATTAGGAGATGACTGTGTCAATGCAGGTATATAGTAACAAGAGAGTCAACTAGGGTGAATATTGGCAGAAGGAACAGGTTGGAACAAATAGGGGCTACTGAAATTTCAAATGAAAAAGAAACAAACTTGGTCTTCTTTATTCTATAGCACAAGTGGGCAAATGTTTTCTATAAAGAGCCAGATAGCAAATATTATCAGCTAGACTTAGCACATAGCACAAGTCAGTCTCTGTAGCAACTACCCAACTCTGCCACTAAGCGTAAAAGCAACCAGAGACCATACTTAAACAGGCATGACTGTGCCCCAACAAATCTTCATGTACAGTAACAGACATGTGAATCAAATAATGCGCAGACCAAACAGGTGGAGGTTTGAAACCAGGCATCAGAGGAGCACTGGAGATTAAATGAAAAGAAGGCAGAGAGTTAAATCATAAAAGCAATGTGGCATACACACCTTCAGATGACCCCTAATGAGTCACATCCTTGTGTAGTCCAGTCCCCTTGTATGCGGGCCCAGCTTAGAACTGAACTTTGAACCAACTGAATATGACAAAGGTGACAGGATGCTACTCCCATGATTATGTTCCACTATATATATAGTGCTAGTGGTAAAGAACCCGCCTGCCAATTTGATCCCTGGAACAATAAGATTCCCCTGGAGGAGGCCATGGCCACCCACTCCGGTAGTCCTGCCTGGAGAATCCCATGGACAGAGGAGCCTGGTGGGCTACAATCCATAGGATCACAAAGAGTCAGACACAACTGAATCAACTTAGCACACACACGCATATATAGCTCTATCTTAGCAGTCTAGAGCAATACACTCTCCCTTGCCAGCTTTGAAGTAAGTTGCCATGTTAGGAGGTCTGTGAGAGACCTTGTTAAAGAACCATGTGGCAAGGAATGTGACTAGACTCCAGGAGTTGAGTGGAGCTCCTTGCCACCCACCAGCAAGAAAACCAGAAACTTGGTCCTATGACCACAAGGAACTAAATTCTGCCACATGAGTTGGGAGAGGTCTCTGAGCTCCAGAAAGAAATGCAGCTGGGCCAACACCTTGATTGCAGCGTTATGAGATACTGAGCAGAGGACCCAGTTAAGCCATGCCTGGACTTCTGACCCAGGGAAACTGAACTAATTAATAAATGTGTGCTATTTTAAGCCTCTGAATCTGTGGTAATGCATTAGGCAGCATTAGGAAACTAATACGGATGATTTGCAACGAGTTGTCCCAGTGTTTAAGATGGCAATTGATGTTCAGGTCTGCTTCTGTTTGACAGTTTATGACTATTCGTAGTCTTGGGACAACCCAAACCTGGAGGTGCCTCATGTATTACAAGCTTTCCACCTTTTCTTCTTTCTTTTTCAAGTGATTGGTAGAGGTGTAAGGAGACTATACTAAAACTGTTGTGCTTAACCATAGATTCGATTTTATGGTCAAAACTCATTCATAGAATGTCAACATTGAGATTATCAGACAAAAGCCCTGTCGATTTTTCAGAAAGAATACTTAATGTTAACACTGTAATGCCAAAAAACAGTGAAGGGGGGGCTGAAGCAGTGAAGGTCAGAACTGAAATGGGCATCATGTTATTCTTCAGCCATCCTTGCCTCTTCTGAGGTATGTCAACAGTTTAAAAGCAAACCAGCAACAGACATTACAGGAATTCAGACTTGTCTCCAGTTCTTGGAAAACAGAATGTAATGCACTGTGTATCATCTTAATTACCCTTGTTACTTAACAGTGCAATAATAACAGAAATCAAAACTGTAATCAGAAATCTTCCAGCAAACAAAAGCCCAGGACCAGACGGCTTCACAGCTGAATTCTACCAAAAATTTAGAGAAGAACTAACACCTATCCTACTCAAACTCTTTCAGAAAATTGCAGAGAAAGGTAAACTTCCAAAATCATTCTATAAGGCCACCATCACCCTAATACCAAAACCTGACAAAGATGCCACAAAAAAAGACTACAGGCCAATATCACTGATGAACATAAATGCAAAAACCCTTAACGAAATCTAGCAAACAGAATCCAACATATTAAAAAGATCATACATCATGACCAAGTGGGCTTTATCCCAGGGATGCAAGGATTCTTCAATGTTTGCAAATCAATCATTGTGATACACCACATTAAAAAACTGAAAGATAAAAACCATATGATTATCTCAATAGATGTAGAGAAAGCCTTTGACAAAATTCAACATCCATTTATGATTTTTTAAAAAAAACCTCTAGAAAGCTGGCATAGAAAGAACATACCTCAACATAATAAAAGCCATATATGATAAACCTACAGCAAACATTATCCTCAATGGTGAAAAATTGAAAGCATTTCCCCTAAAGTCAGGGACAAGACAAGGATGCCCACTCTCACCACTACCATTCAACATGGTTTTGGAAGTTTTAGCCACAGCAATCAGAGAAGAGAAAGAAATAAAAGGAATCCAGATTGGAAAAGCAGAAGCAAAACTCTCACTGTTTGCAGATGACATGATCCTCTACATAGAAAACCCTAAAGACTCCACCAGAAAATTACCAGAGCTAATCAATGAATATAGTGAAGTTGCAGAATATAAAATTAACACAAAGAAATCCCTTGCATTCCTGTACACCAACAATGAGAAAACAGAAACAGAAATTAAGGAAACAATTCCATTCACCATTGCAACAAAAAGAATAAAATACTTGGGAATAAATCTACCTAAAGAAACAAAAGACCTATATATAGAAAACTATAAAACACTGATGAAAGAAATAAAAGATGACACAAATAGATGGAGAAATATACCATGTTCATGGATTGGAAGAGTAAATATGGTGAAAATGAGTATACTACCCAAAGTAATCTATAGATAAAATGCAATCCTTATCAAGCTACCAACGGTATTTTTCAGAGAACTAGAACAAATAATTTCAAAATTTGTATGGAAATACAAAAAAATCTCTAATAGCCAAAGCAATCTTGAGAAAGAAGAATGGGACTAGAAGAATCAACCTGCCTGACTTCAGGCTATACTACAAAGCAACAGTCATCAGGACAGTATGGTGCTGGCAAAAAGACAGAAATATAGATCAATGGAACAAAATAGAAAGCCCAGAGATAAATCCATGTACCTATGGACAACTTATATTTGACAAAGGAGGCAAGAATACACAATGGAAAAAAGACAATCTCTTTAACAAGTCATGCTGGGAAAACTGGTCAACCACTTGTAAAAGAATGAAACTAGAACAGTTTCTAACACCATACACAAAAATAAACTCAAAATGGACTAAAGATCTAAACATAAGACCAGAAACTATAAAACTCCTAGAGGAAAACATAGGCAAAACACTCTCTGACGTAAATCATAGCAGGATCGTCTATTACCCACTTCCCAGAGTAATAGAAATAAAAGCAAAAATAAACAAATGGTACCTAATTAAACTTAAAAGCTTTTGCACAACGAAGGAAACTATAAGCAAGGTGAAAAGAGAGCCTTCAGAATGGGATAAAATAATAGCAAATGAAGCAACTGACAAAGAATTAATCTCAAAAATATACAAGCAACTCCTGCAGCTCAATTCCAGAAAAATAAACGACCCAATCAAAAAATGGGCCAAAGAACTAAACAGACATTTCTCCAAAGAAGACATACAGATGGCTAACAAACACAGGAAAAGATGCTCAACATCACTCATTATCAGAGAAATGCAAACCAAAACCACAATGAGGTACCATCTTACACTCGTCAGAATGGCTGCTATCAAAAAGTCTACAAACAACAAATGCTGGAGAGGGTGTGGATAAAAGGGAATCCTCTTACACTGTTGGTGGGAATGCAAACTAGTACAGCCACCATGGAGAACAGTGTGGAGATTCCTTAAAAACCTGGAAATAGAACTGCCATATGACCCAGCATTCCCACTGCTGGGCATACACACTGAGAAAATCAGAATTGAAGGAGACACGTGTACCCCAATGTTCATTGCAGCACTGTTTACAATAGCCAGGACATGGAAGCAACCTAGATGTCCATCTGCAGACAAATGGATAAGAAAGCTGTGGTACATATACACAGTGGAATATTACTCAGCTATTAAAAAGAATACATTTGAATCAGTTCTAATGAGGTGGATGAAACTGGAGCCTATTATACAGAGCGAAGTAAGTCAGAAAGAAAAACACCAATACAGTATATTAATGCATATATATGGAATTTAGAAAGATGGTAATGATGACCCTATATGTGAGACAGCAAAAGAGACACAGATGTAAAGAACAGACTGTTGGACTCTGTGGGAGAGGGAGAGGGTGGGATGATTTGAGAGAATAGCATTGAAACATGTATATTATCATATGTGAAATAAATCACCAGTCCAGGTTCAATGCATGAGTCAAGGTGCTCAGGGCTGGTGTACTGGAATGACCCAGAGGGATGAGATGGGGACGGAGGTGGGAAGGGGGTTCAGGATGGGGAACAGATGTACACCCATGGCTGATTGATGTGGATGTATGGCAAAAGCCACTACAATATTGTAAAGTAATTAGCCTCCAATCAAAATGAATTTGAAAAAATTAAAAAAAAAAGTGCAATAATATACAGAACAAATGAACAATTCTTTAATACGTGATATTGGAAAGTTACAAAGCAAACAGTCTATGTTCAGTCACTCAGTCGTGTCCCACTCTTTGTAACCCCATGGACTGCAGCACACCAGGCTTCCCTGTGCATCACCATCTCCTGGAGCTTGCTCAAACCCATGTCCATCGAGTCAGTGATATCATCCAACCATCTTATCCTCTGTCATCCCCTTCTCCTCCTGCCTTCAATCTTTCCCAGCATTAGGGTCTTTTTCAGTGAGTCAGTTCTTCGCATCAGGTAGCCAAAGTATTGGAGTTTCAGCTTCAGCATCAGTCTTTCTAATGATTTCCTTTAGGATGGACTGGTTTGATCTCCTTGCAGTCCAAGGGCCTCTTGAGAGTCTTCTCCAATACCATAGTTCAAAGCATCAGTTCTTCAGCATTCAGGTTTCTTTCTGGTCCAACTCTCACATCCATACATGACTACTGGAAAAACCATAGCTTTGACTATATGGACCTTAGTTGGCAAAGTAATGTCTCCACTTTTTAATATGCTATCTAGGTTTGTCATAGCTTTTCTATAAACATTCTATATCAGAATGCAAATTTCTATGCTAAAAAAGAATGGCTAAAGAAAAGAAAACCTAACTGGTCATTCAAAAAACACTACTGTATATTGGCCAAGTCCTATTTGTGCTGAGCTTTTGATCACAGTTTAAACAGACTGAAGGGCTAAAAAGAGCCCCTTCATGGGGAAAAATTACACATGCGCCTTATGAGAATCAAAAATACACAATCCATTCATTCAAGTTAACAGTTCTTTTAAAAGGATGCATCTTTATATGGACAATATTTGAGCTAGAGTTTTTACATGATGTGGTCCTATTTATGTTGAGAGAGATAGAGAGAAACAAAGTGCCCAGCTATACTTCAATCCTGGCCCCCTTTGCAGTTAGGCATGGCCATGCAAGTAGGTTCTTGCCCAAGCCTGTCCTTTAAGTTAGGTCTTGTGCCTTCTTCAGGCTGCATTGCACTCTTTGTCAGTAGGTAGAATGGTGACTCCCAGAGGGACCTGCAGGATCATGTGCTGAAAGTGGCAAAGACACAGTCATCCTACATCCCCAAATGATTAGAGCAGATCTGCCCACCAATCTGGACTCCACATATCAGGCCTTGACTTGAAGGAAAAATGAATCTCATTGTTCTTGAATCCACTGAATTACAGGAATCTGATTACAGCTTAGCCAACTCAAACTTGCATGTGCATTATAAAAAGTATATCATACAATATATGTCTGTATATGCATTGAAAATACTTGTTAAAATAATCAACAAATTGTTAACAGTAGTTATTTCTGGGGAATTGAAATGTTGATAGGGGATGGGAATTACCAGGTGGATTAAACTTGTGAATCTCCTGATTTTCAGCCTATCCGTAAAGCTCAGACTCAATAACATGCTCCTGACCAGCACTTTGGATCTGTAGAGAGTGACAGAGGATCACAGGGCAATAAGAGATTATTCATGGGAACAAAAGCAGCACTGAGTCCAGCAGGAGTGGTGGCAAGTGCCCACAGATGCAGCTTTCTTACCTGACTATTCCTTGGTGCAACCCTGTCTGTGCTGATATGGAGAAGAGATTAAGAATCCTAAGGGTGTTTGTTGGCAGGGAGTTCAGCTGTGGGGGTCCAGATATAATAGTTAGAATTGCTTAAGAGAGAAATGAGACAAAGATGTGGAGAAATACGTCAAGACTTGGGCTCTACATTTGCACATAAAAATATTTAATAGAAATTCATATCAAATTGCTGTATAAAATTTCCCATACAAAAGCAGAGGCCATTTCTTAAATCAAGATTCCTCAACCTCGGAAGCATGGACCTGTGGGGTCAGGTCATCTTTTGCTGGAGAGATGCTGATGTTCTTTGTGCTGTATTTATTGGCAGCCTGGGATCTATCCACTAGATACTAGCAGTACATCCTCTCTCCCCACTGTAACAACCAAAAATGTCTCCTGACATTGCCAAATGTCCTCTGGGGGCTCAATCCTCCCCTCCCACCCAGGCTGAGAGGAGAACCACTGCATTAAGGGAACTAATAAAAATCTCTGCTTTCCCTCTAGCATGTTTTCTTTTAAAATCCTACAAAACGGTCAGACCATTTGGGACATAACTGAGCAATGGATCAGTCAATTAATATGCCTGGACATGCTTTAAAAACCCGTGGCTGACACAACACTGAGCATTAGAGTAATTGAGGGAGATTATAGAAGAGGGCTCCAGAAGGTCATCGCAAATGGGCCGAATAAATGTGACTCAATTCGAAAGGAATAAAGAGAGCTTAGTCACTTGAGTCCAGACCACCAACAGCAAATTATAGGATGGAAAGAGACATGATTTAGCTTCTTCAAGTATGAAAAGAAGTTCTGCAAGAGCAAACTGCAATGCGACTACCAAAAGGAGTGAGTGGTACAGGAGTAGAGTCATTTTAGGCAAACTCCTGGAAGTCAGCTAGGATGGATGGTCAAGTTGACTGGTGTTAGGCTCACCTATGGGAGGTGGTCACCAGGCTTTGATGGACTTACAAGGAGGGCTGGAAGGTGTTGATGGTCACAGGCTCCAGCTCTGATTACAGAGGATATTTTTGCAATGAATCCACTTTTGGGTATTTATCTGGAGCCTTTTGCTGAAGAGGTAGGGGTGGAGGGTAGATCAGATGATTGTACTACAACCTGCTTTTCTTTTAATGATTATCTAAACCAATGACTTAGATGAGTGGAAGTTAAATTTTAAAACTAGTCATTTTGGTTTGAAATAAAAAAGAAACATAAGAAACATTACATTTTTCAAATAAGAAATCTGAGAATAAGAATTTTATAACTAGCTTACTAATTTATTCAGGAAACACTGGGATAAAAACAATAACAATAGGGAACTCTGAGCAGCTTCAGAACCTATGTTTACATTTGTTTTCCAAAAATATTTCATCCAAGTAAAACTTCAATGACATCGCAGCACACTATATGAATAAACATCTCAAACAAGACCAGAGAAAAGAGGCAGAGAATTCAGCCATTATGTGAAACAGGACTACTGACGTATGTCCCTGAAAAAGCCTGTCCCTTAGTAGCTGTTGCTGGTTGTAGATATTTATTGCCTCCTCAACAGCAAGTCTCCAGCTCCTGCCCTCCACATACCTTTCCTTGTTGGCAGAGACTTGTCTCTTAATAAGGGTAAAAATGTCACATGCTCACACTTAACTTTCCCAGACTCCTTTACAATATCAATATGGGCACATGACCCAATACTGACAAATGAGACCTCAGGGGAAGTCTGCCAGGAAAGTCTGACTTTCTAGAAAAGTCATTCTTTCACAATAATAAAGGTATAAATGTCCTCTTTCACTCACTGAGTGGCCTGAGGTGCCCACGTGGCAAAGAACTGAGGATGGCCTCTGGTCAACTGCCATTGAGAAACTGAAGCCCTCAGTTAAATAGCCCTTGAGGAACTGAATTCTGCCAACAACTAGAATGAGCTTAAAAAGGGATCCTTCTCTGGTTGAGCCTTCGGATAACACTCCAGCTCAGGCTGCCACCTTGATTGCAGCCTTGTAAAACACCCTGAAGTAGAGGATTCAGCTAAGCTGTGTCTGCACTCCTGACCCATAGAAACTGTGAGATAATAAATAAGTATTGTTTCAGGCCACAAAGTTAGTAATTTTGTGGTAATTTGCTATATAGTAATAGATAACTAATACAATGCCTAGGTGAAATTGAAATCTTCCTTACTGTTTAAGCAGCTTTCAGTTATATATTCTGAAACATGCAGCCAAAAGCAGCCTGGATGATACACAGGGAAATTTCTTATGTGGATACTGTCCTTCTGTACTTTTAATATTTCATTATCATAGTAACAAGCTCGCCTATTATAAGATTTATTATGCTATATCTGCTACTATAAGAGTCACAAGAAAGCTACTGTGCTAACTTTATATTCAGACCAATGAGTGAGATTCACAGAATCACCATGTGTTCTTCACTAGCACTGACATTTGAGGATGATTCACTTTGGTTAAGTGCATTCTGATTATTTTAAACTAGCAAAAATATTGTACATATTAATACCATTTTTACAACATTCATACATAAACAGACATCTACACTTGTGTTATTAAAATGAAAGCACATAATTAGAATCAAGTCCAGTGGAGGCATCAAGGTAAAAAAATCATTAGACCCTCTTTAAGACCTGTCAGTCCTCTCCCTGCCTAGACATCTTTAGGCTACTCATTTCACTTCTTGGAACTTTATTTTTATCATAATGATAGTGTGGTAACACTCATCCCATACACTAAATGATAAAAAGTAAACAAAAGTTTGATTATATCAAAGCATTTTGGGGGGGGGAGGAAAATTTTTTAAAGGTAATATATTGTCCAAATTGTCAACGAATATTTTGTTTTGTTGAAATAAAAGTCGACACACATAGAAAATGTGACCTAGTTATTTCTGGCCATGTTTTGTAGCCACTTGGTAAAACAACATTTTCTGGAAGCTTTTTAAAATGAATATACTTAACTGTATTTGGTCAGGGTCTCTAGCAATTTCTGAAAAAGATTTTAAGAACCAGCAGTACCCATTGACTGAGTTATATCTAGGAATGCACTTGTCCCTTTCCCTGTAACCAAAATAACATCTCAGAACAGGATATTTCTGTTGTCGTAATATATTCTGGCTGTGTCTACAGGATGCCAAAACAAGTGAAAACTAAAACGTTCAGGCAAAGCAGGTATTTGGCACTTTAAGATTTGGTGTTGTTTTATTAACTTAATCTTCTCTCCCCCTAATGCATTGAGTCAAGCTGACTTTTGTGTGTAGACATAACCTTGGTGTTTTTGGTTGAATTTGAGGTCATTCATCTTTAGTCAGTCACGCGTTTGATCTGAAGATATTTGTGAAGTTTACATTTATGAAAGTGTTTTCATAAGTTCATCAAGCAGAGTTTTCCTTCCTTCTAAACATATCATAGGATTCTTTTCCTATTAATTCATTTATCTTCACAATAGTAATCCTGGGCTTCTCCACTATTTTCCCTTCTTAATCAAAATGGCATGTCCTTATTTTCCTTCTCAATGTCCCTCCAAGATTCAGAGATCCTCTAACTCTTTTTGTTTTGTTTTTTACCAATAATTCTTTTGAGAGCAAAGGTTCCCCTTTTGGGTGTTTATGAAGTGACCCGTTTCCTCACATCTCCTTGCTACCCTTGGCTTCAGGTTCCCTGACCTCTGGTTCCCAGCATTAATGTCCTTGTTTTGTCTCCATCTCACTCTTACTGCCTGAAGGGACTCGGATCCCAGCCTCTCTCAGGCACTGCTGGATGCAAACGGGAAGAGGAAGGAGCCGCATGGAGGTCTGCTCCTGGATAAAGGTCATCTTTACATTCAGAGGCATCTGGTTTTGCCAAGCATGACTTCAGCTGGAAACAATCTGGAAGCAGGAAGATTTACTGAGCTATATTCTGCAGTTTATATGTGTGTGCACCAGCTTTCTCCTCAAAGACTGATTCAGACCTAGGTTGTTGTGGGTTGTTTTATTTACTTACAATTTTCTTATTAGAAGAGGAACAGTACTTCCCAACAAAGTCTTTGGCATAGGAGGATATCTGAAGAAGGGAGAAAATTGCCTTATCAAATGTAACAACTTCCCTGTAGGTGATTTTACAAAATGAGAGAATTTGAAAGAACATTAAGAGTCACCTGGTCCACCTTTTTTCTTTTTATTAAGATAATAAATATTCATGTGGCCCTTTCTTTCCTTCAAAGGTCCTTCCCAAGACTCTCCATTATCACTGCTTTGGTCTACCTGCCTCATCTGTTTCTGTGGGGCTTCCTCTCTGTTTCTGTGCCCCCCATCGCCACCTAACTTACTAGCCTACTACACTGTAACCTGCTGAGAGTAAAATATCTTTTTCCTAAGAATGTTTTGAAAACATTTTATTAAGCCCCACAACTTAAGAGTTGGAAGCAAAAATAAGCATTTTTTTCCCCAAAATATATGTGTACACTGTGTTCATGCTAAGTTGCTTCAGCCATGTCTGACTCTTTGCAACCCTATGGACTCTAGCCCACCAGGCTCCTCCGTCCATGGGATTCTCCAGACAAGAATACTAGAGTGGGTTGCCATTTACTAAGCCTCAGTAATTCCATTTCTATGTGTATACACATAGCAGCATATAAACATGGTCACTAAAAAACATGTACAAGAACATACATAGAAGTACAACTTATAATAGTAAAAAACTAGAAATAAGTCAAATGTTCATCCATAGTAGAATGGATAAATAAATTGTGGTATATTCACCCAATGGAATACTACACAGTAATGAAAATGAATGATTTATAGTGACAGATGAAAGCCTGGATGAATCTCACAAAAAATGCTAAAGTCAGACACAAAATAACATGTAACATGTGACTACACTTATATAACGTGCAAAACTAAACTACATGGTTATAAGTTGGGGCCATAGTTACTTTGGGGGAAGATAATTACTGGAACATGGGTGTGAGGGGTTTTTGGGATTCTATTTCTGGTGATGCTCTATTTCTTCCTTAAGCAATGGTTACATGCGTGGGTACACTTTGTGAAAATAGAGCCAGGGATGTATTATGATTTATACACTTTTCTGCATGTATTTTATATACCAAATGTTTGCAGATAAACTCTGTAAAGAGTTCTTCAATAACCCACACAATTCAAACCTCACTTCCTCACTGAAGCTTCCCCTACACCCCAGGGTCATCACTTGGTCATGTGAGTTCTTATGGCACATTGCACATTCCTCTACTATGTGTATTTTTTTTTACTATGTGTATTAATTCATGATTATTTACAGATCTTCATGCCAAGGAAGCACACACAAGTCTTTGCTACTTGAGGACAGGAAGCACATTTTAATCACCTTTGTGTGCCTGAACACTAACACACTGGATGACAGAAAGTAGACCAGAAATAAATACCACTGAATGAGCTCAAGCCAGCACTTCAGGTACTCATCAGACAATTCCATCATGAACTGATTCCTCTTTAGCCATTGCCAAAAACTCGTTGAAGTCACTTGATAACCCAAAGAGAGAATCCCATAGTCTGATGGAAATGTCAGCCATCTCTCTCAGATCTTCAGAGACTCTACCCCTGATTTGTTAGATCAGAAACAAAGACAATACCCAGATCATACTTGTTCAGTTCCTCAAAGAAATGCCTTTAATTTCACAAGATCTAATGTCATACCCTCTGTTATTTTCTGGTAAAGAGCTGAGATCAGAAAAATCCATTTGTGTGTACACACATAAACACACACACACACACACAATCCATGTCGTTGGTAAAACCACAGTTGAAAATGTCTATTTTATTACACAATGTCCCATACATAAAACCCTACAGGATATATTTCTCTTTGAATTCAGTGAGAGAGTGGGGAGGTGGTCTTTGTTTATTAACTTTTTTATTAAAGATTGTTTTGGAAGCCCAAGAACTGTCTCTTCCCCTTCCCCACCTTTTTATTCATTTGTCAGGAAATCCCAAACTTAATAAAATATTTAGCCCAAATGACAAAGTCACTTCAGGACCATGGTGACATCTATGCTTCTGCTTCTTTTCTTTCAGTTATACTTTTATTGGTAATTGCTCTTCATTTATTATGTTTAATTTTTATGCCTCCTTGGAAATCAGGTATCTATTTTAAATCAGGATTTCTCAATTTCAGTCTTATTTACATTTTGGGACAGATAATTTACTGTTGTAAGGTTGTCCTGTGCATTGTAATGCGTTAAGCAGAATTCCTGACTTCTACCAACCAGATGACAATAGCACTCCTCCCCCAGTTAAGAACCAGTGTCTTAAATTTATAATTAAATATTCTAGAACTCTGCTGGTTGTTGTTTAGTCACTAAGTTGTGTCCGACTCTTGAGACCCCATGGATTATAGATGCCAGGCTCCTCTGTCCGTGGGATTCTCCAGGCAAGAATACTGGAGTGGGTTGCCATTTCCTTCTCCAGGGGATCTTCCTAAACCAGGAATCAAACTAGGGTCTCCTACACTGCAGGCAGATTCTTTACCAACAGAGCTAAGAGGGAAGCCTAGAACTCTGTTAAGTCCTTTTGTCTAAACTTGCTTGTCTATTGAACAAGATGCAATCCAAAGCATTGATTAAAACCCAACTATATCTTTCACCCCCATCAAGTGCTAAACAAGTAGGTCTTTTGCCAAATGAGGAAAACACATACACATTGCTTACTTAGCCAGGAGACATAAGGCTGAAGAGAGATTCAGGAAAAGACAGTGAGTGGAGGATGGTGGTTTCATGCTTTCCTGGAGGTAAACACATATTGAAAAACATGAATGGAAATGGTTAACAGCCACAAACAAAGTTATAGAGATATTTCAGATGCCACAATGGGAAAGTCCTAATGGGGAGAGCAAACCCAAAAGTTAGTAGGTGCTCCTTTTAATACTTCTCCCTAGTTATAGCAAATTAAGACATCCAGAAGAAAGGTGGGGTTTTATTTTGAAAGTAGAAAATGACTGATAGGTTTGTCTGGATGGCTCTCATTCAACCAACATGGAAGCTTCCCTGAAATCTCCTCCTTCCCAAAGAGCAACATATGAGAGAAGGACTAATGGAGCCGACAAGCCACTCAATAAGACCAGTGTAGTGCATCCCACCTACAAGCTCTCATTTTACTCTCTGAGGTAGCCTAGACAAGTTAGGTTGCATTACCTTCATTTTATACTGGGATAAATCAATCATATAAATGGCACAGAGACATGAACTTGACAATAAGGAAGAACTTGACTGAGGATTACCTTAATTCTATACAACGTACAAACCCCCAATGCATGTCTCATCCTCCCACAATTCTTCCTTGATTTTATCCCCAGCCCTCAGTCAGAAGTTTCTAGTTCTTCTCTTTAGCCTGTGTCTTTCGCTCTTTTATTAGTGTTGTTTATGTACAAGCTTTTCCTCCCTACTCTAGCATGATGTGTGGTAATCATCTTTGTTTTTACCACTGTTTACCAAGCGCAGAGCCTTGTAGGACTCTAGATACTTGTTTAATTGAGCCTCATCTATTAATACACTCCTGAATCCCTACGGGTTACTCAGTGGTGAAAGTTGAGTATAAATATAAAAAACCTCGCCCTAAAGGGGAGAGGAGTTCCTGAGAACTATCTGGCGGTCTGTGACTCAGTCATCTGCTACAAAGGAACATGAATGTTTATGATCAGGGAGGGGCAGCTAACAACTGCTCTTTACAGGGTGAATTCCTTGCCTACACTCTCCACGAAGTGACCGTAGGGTGGCACAAGGGATGGTGAGGGCAGCACAGCTTTTTTTTTTTTTTTAATTTATTATATTTTTTAATTTTTATTTTTACTTTATTTTACTTTACAATAGTGTATTGGTTTTGCCATACATTGACATGAATCCACCACGGGTGTACATGCGTTCCCAAACATGAACCCCCCTCCCACCTCCCTCCCCATAACATCTCTCTGGGTCACAGCTTTTAAGCAGTTTCTAGAGGGTGAACTCGAGCAGGAAAGATTCTACATCTCACTCTACACATCTTCCAAACCAGAGATATCTGTTCAGTTGACAGGAGCATTTATCTCTGGGGCTTCTACCATTTCTGTGGTATGGAAATTTGCTTTTGTGTCTTCAAAAAGGACAGCATAATTATTTCTAATATGCGTTTTCACTTCCATGAATTCTCAATCCTTAAGCGTGTCCCTGAGTTACTGATTTTAACCCCCATTTTTGTAGGGGAGAAACCGAGGTTCACAAAGGCTGAGTACCTTCCTAGTCACTCAGCCAATGACAGCGCAGGCCATCTGATTGTCTAGGCAACGGGTCTCAAGCAGGGCCAACCGTATCCTTCAGGGGACATGTGACAATATCTGGAGACAGTTTCAATAGTCACAACTGACGTGCGTTTGCAGGGAGTGGGGGAGGTGCTTCTGTCATCTAGCTGGTAGAGGACAGGGATGCTGTGAAAGAGCATGCAGTGCACAAGGCCTTATCTACCTCTGAGTGTCAATAGCATCGATGTTGAGCAACCTTGGTCTACGTTGACTGACCTCTCTCTCTCTCTCTCACACACACACACACTCATAATCTGGCTGCAGCATTGACATCTAAACCATTTAAGCCACCTGGCACACAAAACACTCTACCACTGCAACTACAGTCTGTAGAATCATCTGGAAGATCCATAAATCTAGAGTAAGTCTTGAGGCTGCATGGTCCCCCAGCCAACACTGGCCACCAAATGAAGCAGGGAGTATAGAATAAACAGGGATGCCAATCAGTAATCCTCTTAAAGGTTTTCAGGTTAAAATCTTTCACCCTATGATAGTGACCACCTTTTCCCAATCTCCAAATCTTTGAATATGTAGAGTCAGTTTAGGAATATTTTCTACCAAGAGCAGCTATAAAGGCGTCATTAGACAAATTTCAATGACTCACAAATTATTTCCCCACCCCTGTGCCCAATGCTCAGAACTAAAACAATCTTGATATAATATTTCAAGCTTCTAGGTACCAATATCTCAATATTTTCTCTTGTTGTTTAAGTGAATTTTCTTACCTCTTAAAATGTTTAGGATCGTTTATTCTTTGCCTCTCACTCAAGTAAAACCTTTAACCAATGTGACCTAATAGCGTTGTACAATGTGCTTTTAGGATCACAAAAGATCTTTTTTTTCTAGTCTTCGAGTAAGCCAAAATATAGATCTAATCCAATTATTTCTAGACAGGAAGAAGCAAGGTCCAGGGAGGGGAGGTGACATGCTAGCTCAAGGACATCCAGTGGCAAAGTCACAGCTGAGATCCAGGCATCTATACTATCCACTCCCTACCCCTCCCTTGCCTGTCACAGTCTCAACATTCCTGCCTTTGTGGAAGAAATAGCAAGGTTTTCACAGAATCCCCCAATCACATATATGAGTTATCACATAAACTCCAAATGTTTCCCCCTTTTTTTCTAATTTTGTTTGTATGGATGAATACATTTCATGATTTTCTATGCTAACTTTTATTCTCTTTATCAAACACTGAGATCATGTATATTTTGTGTTATATCTTGACCTAGACATTTTATAAATATTAATTCATTTAATATGCATAGCAACCTTATGAAGTAGATATAATTATTCCCCCCTTTTTACAGACCAAGCGTAGAGAGTTCAGGCAACTTGCCAACTCACACAGCCAGTGGGAAGGAGAGCGAGGATCTAACTATTCCACGTTTTGGCTCCAGGGTTTCCCCTCTCAACCACCATGCTGCTTTCTTGAAGGTTTTACTACTAAACATATCACAAGAAGTCTTACCATAGTTGTAGCTATGGTACACAACATATTATAGATCAAAAGGGAAAGTTTATTTTCTTTTGGATCTGTTGTGTGTGACATATCCAGTACGATGTTCATGAAGGTGTTCATAAATACCTTCATGTAATTAATTATGAAAAGGTAAAGTTAGGGGAATCTCTCCTGTCCTCTGTGTGCACACAGAGAGAATGAGAAAGAACAAGTTCTCTGATGTTTCTTTTTATAAGGACACTGATACTATTGGATCAGGCCCCACTTTTATGACCTCATTTAACCTTAATTACTCCTTACTCCAAATACAGTCACACTCAGTCAGAGCTTCAACATACGAATTTGGGGGAGATGCACATTTATCCATAAGAAGCTCCTCAAAGACTCATGTCATCTTACCAGGTAAAGAAAATAAAATTGGAGATTATGGTACCTAGGATCAGGAAAGGGCTTCCCTCATAACTCAGTTGGTAAAGAATTCACCTGCAATGCAGGAGACCCCAGTTTGATTCCTGGGTCAGGAAGCTCCCCTGGAGAAGGGGTAAGCTACCCACTCCAGTATTCTTGGGCTTCCCCTGTGGCTCAGCTGGTAAGGAGGAGCTAGGTTCAATCCCTGGGATGGGAAGATCCCCTGGAGAAGGGAAAGGCTACCTACTCCAGTATTCTGGCCTGGAGAATTCCATGGACTGTGGGGTCGCAAAGAGTCAGACATGAGTGAGCAACTTTCACTTTCAGGATCAGGAAGAGTTGGGGGCAGAAAAGAAGGGAAGAAACTGAGAGATCAAGAATAATGTTTTTTGGTCCAATATATGGTCTATATTCAGACGATAAAAATAACTTTTTGGAATTTTTATTTCAATGCTATACACAATTCTAGTTTTGTCCTTTTTGTGATACCTCAGAATCACATAATTTCCAAGTTGGGATTGACTTTTATTTTCAGATGCAAACACTGAGGTCTTGCAAAGCTAAGTGGCCCTCCTAGCCTGGCCAGGTGGACTGTGTGCATTCTTGGTCTTGATGTTTTGCTTCAGAAAGATGATTGTTCACTGATTTATTATTTTTAAAATTCAGTATACATGCTTAAAAAAAGAGGTGTTGTTTAGAGAAATGTTCTATTCAGGAATTTAAATTCATAATTTTAAAATGCAGAAGGTTATCAGAAAAAAAATCCAGAAAATAAGAAAGGTTAGAAAAACATAAGACACTTTGTCCTGTGTTAAAAGTTGCATCAACAAATGGTGAAGTGGAAGGAATGTGGCTAAAGGCAAAAAAAAAAAGCTGTGTGAAACAGCCCTCAGTCAATGATATAAATACAACCATTGCAGGAAAAGGTCCAGTGGGTTCATAGATCCAACTTCCAGGAATAAACTCTCACCTCCTGGTATGCAGAATAAGAGGAACTCCTGGGTAACAGGGACCCTTCATATGCTAAGCAAAAGCTAGTCACAGCAGTAGGCGGTTTGAAATTCTCTCACAGAAACATTTGGTTGACCTTTAGTATATCAGATTAGGTTGTAGAATGGCCAAAAATGTGTAATGTGCATTTTCCAGTAAAAGAGATATCAAATGAGGGCAAAATTATAAATGACATTTTCCTGCAAATGAGTAATAGTCACAGGAAGCTATTCTCTCCAGAAAGAATCCAAGATGGATTGTTGATTCCTTTCTTTTCCACCTTGAACAAAGTTGGAGGAAAAATAAATGGAGACCATTACATTACACCTTTCAATAAAGGAAAATAAATTTGACTGGTAGATGACATTAATAGCCCCATTTCCTGAAATCACACTATATGGAGTTGCTCTCACTAAAAAGTGTATTTTCCTGCCTGCTGATTTCAAATTCCACCAAGTGGCTTCTTCTGAGCAATGGAATGTTAGCCTGCATGAGGCAACTAAAGTGCCTGGATGACTAGGCTTGCTCTCTTATGCCATGGCCATGAACAGAGCCTCACTCAAGAGCTGCTGCCACTAAGCCTGAGCCCCAGAATGAACACACAAATGAGAACATGAGCCTTCACATGGTGAGAAGCCAAGACTAACTGGATCCAGACCCTGAAATAAAGTCACTGGGCCCAAGCTTACATCGCTCCACCACACCCTCACCCACCCTGAAGACTAACAAGTAGTAATGATGGTCCTTTTAGGCCAGGAGATCATGAACTCTAGCCTGCAGACCAACTATGGCCAGTTGCCACCTAACTCATCCACCAACCAGCTATTTATGGATTTTAGATTTTTAAAGGATAGAAGGAAACAGCATAGGAAGATTTTGTGACACATAAATTATATGAAATTCGAAACACTGTGTTCATAAATAAAGTTGGATTGAAACACAGCCACTGCCATTCATTTATGTATTGCCGAGGGCCACTTCAGCACTGTAATGGCAGACATGGATATTAGTGATACAGACCATATGGCCCACAAAGCTGAAAATACTCAATCTGGCTCTCTCCAGAAAAAAATTTTTCCACCTCTCTTGGAGGCACTGAGTTTTCAAGTGGCTTACTATGTAGCAAAATGTAAGTGATTCCCCTTTATAAACTAGTAAATAATTAGTAGTGATTTCATCACAGGAAATGAACATATTTAAAACAGCACAAAAGTAGCAGAACCGGAGGATCTCCTGCATTGAGCTATACAAGCCTCATCAGTTCAGTTCAGTTCAGTCGCTTGGTCATGTCTGATTCTTTGTGACCCCATGAACTGCAGTATGCCAGGCTTCCCTGTCCATCACCAACTCCCGGAGCTTACTCAAACTCATGTCCATCAAGTTGGTGATGCCATCCAACCATCTCATCCTCTGTTGTCCCCTTCTCCTCCCACCTTCAATCTTTCCCAGCATCAGGGTCTTTTCAGATGAGTCAGTTCTTCGCATCAGGTGGCCAAAGTATTGGAGTTTCAGCTTCAGCATGAGTCCTTCCAATGAATATTCAGGACTGATTTTCTTTAGGATGGACTGGTTGGATCTCCTTGCAGTCCAAGAGACTCTCAAGAGTCTTCTCCAACACCACAGTTCAAAAGCATCAATTATTCGGTGCTCAGCTTTCTTTATAGTCCAACTCTCATATCCACACATGCCTCATACTGCCTCCTGTTGTCAAGGATTCTTAAGTAAACTAGTGGTTTTCCCTGTGTTTCTGTGGATTACCTTTTATGTTGAAATGCAGTTACTAAAACAGAGGTGGAAGACTATGCCAAGCTTGCAACTCCAGAAGAAACAGGCACTAACCTCCTTACCTGCATTAGACTAGACACTGGGCCAGAAAAGAGAGCAAAATAGGTGGATGAGAGTTCCTTCCCTATAACCCCAGGGAGGATAGGGACCAGGCCATATATGACCTCTATATCACCCTCAGCACCTTGCACATTTCAAGAAAAACAGTGGACACTTGTTAAACATATGTTGATTGGAGACATATCTTTGAAGACAACATGGTTTTATGGAAAGTGCATGAGACTGAGAGTCAATAGGTTTGTTTTCCAGCTTGATCTTGCAAATATGTGGTGAGTCATTGGACTCATTACTATTTTGGTTTACCACAGAAATCCTAGTCAGCCCACCCGCTGCTGGGTTACAGATTGTAGAGGTGGGAAGCCTTCGGTCCAGCCAGGTGGGACCTGGGGTAGCCAGAACCTCCAAGGCCAGTCCTTCCAGCTATAAGCATCCTTGTTCTTTTACTCTAATGTGCCACAAAATTATTTTTTTCTATGTACCATGACATGAAAATGGTTAGAATAACTCAGGGCAAGCTGAGCCAGGATTTAACATATAAAGCCATTAGCTTTAGTCTGGAAGATACTTATTTTTAAAGGGCGAGGAATACTCTAGAATTTTAATTAGTTCTTCACAAATCAAGTAATAAATCTGACCTTGAAATTATTCTAAGAATGTCATTTACTATCCTGGAGATCAGGATGCTCAAAAGTGAACAAATCAAGGATAGTGCTTGGTCTTGCTATATAGTAACCTCCTTCCACACTGATGAACTAATTTTATTTGATGGTGCTAATAGCCTCTCCATATCCACATGCTTTGAAATGTGACTTTGCAATGACTACTATTAAAAGTTGGGTCTATTTCCCCATTTTTGACTATGAGCTGGTCCTGTCCATTGTTCTGTCTAATAGGCTTTGGCAGAAGTGATGAGACCAGTTTTCAGCCTAAACTTTAAGAAGTCTTGAGTACATCTACTCTCTCATGGATCCTTACCCACACTATGAGAAAAGCTCAGAAGAGTCTGATGGAAATCATATATAAATGAGCCCAGTTTTCTCACCATGACTGTCCTAAATCAGCCAACTTCTAAATATATGAGAGAGGTAGCCAAGATCATCAGAGCCACCCACAGCTGACCGCATATGTACAAGGCAGCCCAGACAAGACCAGAAGGATCATTTATCCGATCATAGGTATGTGACCAATGGTAGATATTTACTTTTTGGAACCAGTGAGGTTTAGGGTGGTTTATTATGTGTCAATAGCTAACTGATATGCAGATATGTTAGCATCAGGTTTCTTTCTAGTCTAATGAAAAGAAAAATTATACTTTTCCTCATTTCTCTTATTGAAACGTACACCGATGATCTATTTCATTCAACTAAATATATTAATCATCTGTTCTTTGCCAGGTTGTGAACTGGGCTCCAAGGACATAGCAGTGAAATCCACTCAACTGATGGGAAGATCTCACATGCTATGGAGCAGCTAAGCTCATCCTGCTCACACTCAGTTGTGTCTAATTCTTTATAGCTCACCAGGCTGCTCTGTCCATGGGAATCTCCAGGCAAGAATACTGGAGTGGGCTGCCATTTCCTACTCCACACGATCTTCCCAACCCAAGGATCCTGATCTACAAAGATCAGGTTCTGAACTGAGCTCCAAGGATATAGCAGTGAAATCTACTGAACTGATAATTAGTGCCAAAACTATATCTCCAATACTGCACTCATCTAATATTTTAGGGTCTGGTTCTATTAGAACATTTTACCATTACTGTAAACTCATCATGTTCTATATCTTAAATCATCATCCTCTCCTCCAGGAGACCCCAGTAAAAAACAAAGCACCACCACCACCAACAACAACAACAAAGCTTTATTCCCACCTTCTTTATTTCTACACATCTGTTCAATCATGCATGAAATGTGGACAGTGAACTATGCCCAAGTGAGCTGAGATTTCAAAGAGGAGTAAGACTCGTGACCACCTTCCAAGAGACATAGTTCTTCTTAGGCACAGAACTAAAGCACATTTCTGAGCCATCTTGCATTCAGGTGGGGTCTTACCAAAGGGATGTGAGTGGAAATGATGGGTCACTTCTGGTCCTACGTACATAAGAGCAAGTGCAACATCCGCTGGATCATCAAAATAGCAAGAGAGTTCCAGAAAAACATCTGTTTCTGCTTTATTGACTATGCCAAAGCCTTTCACTGTGTGGATCACAAGAAACTGTGGAAAATTCTGAAAGAGATGGGAATACCAGACCACCTGACCTGCCTCTTGAGAAATCTGTATGCAGGTCAGGAAGCAACAGTTAGAACTGGACATGGAACAACAGACTGGTTCTAAATAGGAAAAGGAGTACATCAAGGCTGTATATTGTCACCCTGCTTATTTAACTTATATGCAGAGTATATCATGAGAAACGCTGGGCTGGAAGAAGCACAAGCTGGAATCAAGATTGCCAGGAGAAATATCAATAACCTCAGATATGCAGAATGTGAAGAGGAACTAAAAAGCCTCTTGATGAAAGTGAAAGAGGAGAGTGAAAAAGTTGGCTTAAAGCTCAACATTCAGAAAACTGAGATCATGGCATCTGGTCCCAACACTTCATGGCAAATAGATGGGGAAACAGTGGAAACAGTGTCAGACTTTATTTTTGGGGGCTCCAAAATCACTGAAGATGGTGACTGCAGCCATGAAATTAAAAGATGCTTACTCCTTGGAAGGAAAGTTATGACCAACCTAGATAGCATATTCAAAAGCAGAGACATTACTTTGCCGACTAAGGTCCGTCTAGTCAAGGCTATGGTTTTTCCAGTGGTCATGTATGGATGCGAGAATTGGACTGTGAAGAAGGCTGAGTGCTGAAGAATTGATGCTTTTGAACTGTGGTGTTGGAGAAGACTCTTGAGAGTCCTTTGGACTGCAAGGAGATCCAATCAATCCATTCTGAAGGAGATCAGTCCTGGGTGTTCATTGAAAGGAATGATGCTAAAGCTGAAACTCCAGTACTTTGGCCACCTCATGAGAAGAGTTGACTCATTGGAAAAGACTCTGATGCTGGGAGGGATTGGGGGCAGGAGGAGAAGGGGACGACAGAGGATGAGATGGCTGGATGGCATCACTGACTCGATGGACATGAGTCTGAGTGAACTCCGGGAGATGGTGATGGACAGGGAGGCCTGGCGTGCTGCGATTCATGGGGTCGCAAAGAGTTGGACACGACTGAGCGACTAACTGAACTGAACTGAACTGAACTTCTCTACAAACACACTCTCATACTCCTTCCATGACTACCTTCGTGCCTACATGTAAAAGACAATGGCTTTACACAATGGAAGGCGTCTGAGTCCCTGAGTGGTTACTTGAACTCCCAGGACTGCCACTGACTTAAACCACTTGCTTTGGTCTCTTCATGAGCATGATAGATATCTGTTAAGTTGTTGAGATATGGGGTTATTTCTTGCAGCAACTAGTCTGTATCAGGGTTACCAACTTCAGCCCTATTGACATTTTGGGCTGGAAAGTTCATTGTTGTGGAGAACTTTCTAGAATATCATAGGAAGTTTAGCAGCATCCCTGGCCTCTACCACTAGAAACCAGTAGAACTACCCTTTCATTAGCTGTGACAACCAACAGTGCCTCAAGACATTACAAATATCCCCTGTGGGGACCAAATTGCCTCCATGTGACAACCGCTGTTTTATGCTGCCTAATACACCCCATTTCTGATCTCTTTGGCATGCACAGTCTTCTCTCTTCTAGCATATCAGTTCTCCATTCTTATCAGCAGAAACTCAAATTCCTCTGTGTCATTTTTGATATATTCGTAATTTGACCTACTCTTACTGTCCAAAGTTCTTTTTTGTTCTAGATTCCATTCATCCATGATGGACGCTTAGGGTGTTTCTGTATTTTGGCTATTGTGAATAATGTTGCAATGAGCACTGGAGTATCTATTATCATTTCCTAAAAAACAGGACCAATGTTTCACATAGGAGGAAAAACTGTCTCAAGGTCTCAGATAACAAAATATTAGTTCATAGGTCAGCAAGGGCACAAAGAATTCTTTTATAATCATTCCTAAACCTTTTACTAATACACTCATCAAGAAAGGAAAGTTTCATTCTAATGCAGTGATTACCCTAGGCTCTGTGTTAATCACACTGTCACATTAGGGAGTTGTGTTTCTTATTTCTTCAAATTATCAATTTGAGTAGCAGCTATATAATATATGCCTTTTAGGGCATAAAAATATACATCTTCCTTTTTTGATTACCAAAGCTCTCTCTCAATAATTTTGGCCAAATTTCTGAAATAAGGTTAAAAAAAAAAAACTTTTGGGCATGGAAATTTACACCTCTTAAAATATTTTGTGGACATCTCCCTGCTAAATGTTTCACTTTTATTTTTCTTTTAAAACATATTTTGTACTAAAAGAACAGAATGTGCCATTGTCGTGGGCACAAAATCATCTTGTTTATTAAAAAGTGATTCATACAAATCAGTAATGGAAGAAATCTGTCCCCTTTCAGGAGCAGTAAACAATTTGTTTGCTCAAAACATTCTCTAAAATCTATTTGAGCTTTATCTCAAAATTTTATGTGATTCATGAAATTTTACTGGCATTTTGAAAACAACAAATGAAAACTAAGTTATTGAGATGGAGTCAAAAGTCCCCACGAGCCTCTGCATTGCCAGACCACCCCCAAATACAAAATTCCCAATGGAATGTACTAATTTTCCTGTTAAATTTTACTTTCTATGGACAGACACGGACCATCCAGCTTACCTGTAAATCTTATGTGGCTATTTCTAACCCTATTTTTTGGGAACTCTGAACTATCTCTGCACTCATATTTTCACTTAACAAAAACAGCTACTGAGTACTTACTATGTCTCAGATCTAATACTCACTAGTCAAGATGCCACCCTGTGGACGCTACATCTCTTATATCTGCCATCATCCTGGCCCAGCATCTCGTGATTTCTACCCATGCTTCTACTCCCCTGTGTTAGAAAGTCTAAAGAACATTTGCCTATTTCTCCCCAATGACAAAAGTGTAACCAGCAACGTGTGGGGGTGGGGATTAGAGAAAGGCAGGTTTTGGTTAAACAGAAGAAATAATAACTAGGATACTCGAGGAGAAAATGAGAATGGGAGTACAATGAGTAGGGTTCAGATTTTAGCATCAGCCTGAGTTTATCACTGGGCTCTGACACTTACTAGTTGAATACTTTGGAGAAATTATTTAACCTCTCATGCCTTGGTTTCCTGAAATGTAAAACGGAGACAAGATGTACCCCATTAGGCAATTGCAAGAACTAAATAAGTAAACACACAAAATGCACACAAATTCAGAAAACACGTGAGTATTTAACAACTAAGGGTATTATTCTCACTCTCATTTTTATGACAAAGGAAGTAGTACAATTGCTTATTAGAGCAGAGAATACTAACTAGTCAGCAGTACTCTTTCGTCTTCTTTCTGGGCAAATAATTAGTCCATATTTCTCAACTTGTCCTGGAGTTAGGGGTACTCACTGACTGATTTCCAGCCAATGGAATATGAGAGGAAGAGCTGTGTGTTATTATTCAATTTGGCTCACATAAACTTCTCACATGCTCCTCCATACCATTCCCCTGTTCTAGCCAGCTGGAATGGAGGGACTTTAAGTCCCTTGAGAACAAAACATTGAAAAAGAGAGAGAACATCATAAGATGGCATCCTTACATGGAGAAGAACTGGGTCTATCCCTTTTGACTTCTTCAACTCCATCCTAGTCTGGCTTGAAGCGCCCTAAACTGTTATAGAAGTGAAAATAAATAAATCTCTATTGTTTTGAGCCATAAGACACTTTGTTTTGTTTGTTAGCATATTCTGGCCGAGAATTTGTCAACCTTGGCACCAATGGCATTTGGCACTGGGTAACTCTTTGTTAGGACTTCCCCAATAGCTCAGATGGTAAAGAATCTGCCTGCAATGTGGGAGACCCAGGTTCCATCCCTGGGTTGGGAAGATGCCCTGGAGAAGAGAATGGCAACACACTCCAGTATTCTTGCCTGGAGAATCCCATGGACAGAGGAGCCTGGAAGGCTATAGCCCATGGGGTCACAAAGAGTCAGACACAACTGAGTGACTAACACACACACACACACACACAGACACACACACACACACACACATCTCTTTGTTATGGCGGTTGTCCCGTGCACTGCAGAATGTTTAGAAGCATCACTATTAGGTGCCACTAGTACTCCTCTTCCCCAGTTGTGGCAACTAAAAATATTTCCAAATATTGCAAACTGTCCCCTAGGACACCCTTAGAACCACTATTCTAGCCTATCCTAATCATATACTTATCTTCAGAGGTATTTAAGGTACTGCAAGCATGCCCTCTTTCCAGGGTGGTTGAGCAGGAAGGCTTGAGATGTTGAAGTCTGTCCATGATTGCATCCCTTTCAATTCTGCAATTTACACTAGAACTTGTAGTGGTGAAAGAGATCATACACATTTGTTGATGTGTGGATTCTTAGAAATAATTCAGTCTCTAAGGAAATTGGACCTGGAGATGTTTTAGGACTTCCCAAGGTCATGCAGAAATCAAGGCTCCCAACTCCCAGTTTAATTTCACTTTTACTACCCCACATTGCTTGGCATGAGGCTGAGTGGATACATTTTCTATTATTACACAATGTTTTCACCAAATAAAAGCATTTAATTTATCTTCCATAGTTTAGTTCAAGGAAAATGTCCCCCAGAAAATGCTAGGAGGGAGGCACTGAAGGACAACAGTTATTTGCTATGTATTATATTTTTAAAATCTGTCAATTATTTATTTACAATGACCAAAATTTACAGAGGAAGAAAACCTACACAAGAATAATGATGTCAGGCTCTATTTGTACATGTTGTTAGTAACTACACATCCCCTCTGTTGAGAATTGATATTAACCAGGCTCTTCAACCTACTAGCTCTCAAAACACTAGACTCATTCTCAAGGCACTGAATATCAGAGAAAGAACTGAATCTAATCTAGAAACTATTGGTACCTACAACAGAGTTTGAAAATATAAAAAATAATTTCTTAATTCATACCTTAACCTTGGGTTCTCCCAGAAGCAGATAGTGAGATCAGAAAGTGTGCAAGTAGTTTAATTGAGAGCTGGTCCCAAATAGCATTTGGACACGAGGGGAGGAGTGAGACAAGGAAGGAAAAGTGGCCAATTCAGAGCATATTAATGAGCAGGTGACTACTGTGGGAACCAGGGCTCAACCCTGCTGGGTCTCATGGAAGACTGCAGAAGGCTTGACTTAAAATCTGCCCACCCAAGAGGCAAGGAAGGTCATGTTAAGGGTTGCTTCCTGGGTGGAACTTCCTGCCATTTCCAGATTCCCCTGCTATTGGCTGAACACATGAAGTAGGAAGGGGTGGCAGAGAAAGGCTTCTAGTAAAGAGCTTTATGTCATTGCAGTCTAAAGCCTCCGGTGGATGTGGGTAGGGCACCAGAAGTGTCTTCTATGGTCCAGAATCAAATCATGGACCGTCCACTTCCCTGCCCTTTGCATTTATCCCTATCTTCAGTAGTTTCCTTGGAGCTCATTTCTGCATTCAAGAAAGGAAGCTCATTCATTCTGGGTCTAAGTTTAATTGCTCTAGTTTAAAGATTCCCAACCAGTGGTACATAGATGCTTGGAGGCAGGGGTGAGGAGAATCTCAAGTCATACAAAGTAATCCTCAAAACTTTATTCTCACCAAACATCAATTGTAGAATAAATAAGTGATCTCAAGAAATAAAATTTAACATTTTTCATATGTTGTTTGCTGCTACTGTGAAATCATATATGAGTTCATTTTAAAGCACAAAAATCATTATGCCATTATGTGGGAGTTTTTTAGACAGCAAAAACTAAAACTACCACAGTTAGTAATCTGAACCATGAGAGATTAAAATAAAGGAGGGGAATCCTTCACAACTGGAAAGTTTGGAAACCGTTGATTTAATGATTGGAGAATACTAAAGGAGAAATACTCCAGATGAAACTTTACTGACATGAAAGACGCCCATGCAAGCATCTGTGTGTGTGTGCATGTGTGTTTCTTTTAGTCCATCTGCTTGCTAAGTATTATATTACTTGACACCTGGACTGCAATGAAGTATTTAAAAGTCCAGGCCGAAGTTAAATGTGAGCTTGAATGTCAGCTCTACAACTCAGTAGATGTTTGATTTTAGACAAGTGACAACTTCTCTAAGCCTAAGTGTCCACATTTGTAAAATAAGTTTTAAATGATATGTCTTTCTTCTATGAGTATTGTGAAATTTAAATGAAATATATGTATAAAACTCTCAATTCAGGATATGGTAGATAGTTAGTATTCAAGGCATGATAGTTATCTTAACCACTTTCTTCTGGTGGATCATTTTATTTGTTCCCACAATTTTTATCAATAACACAGATAAACTTGAATTTCAGAAAACTAAGATAATCACGATGGTGTGATCACTCACCTAGAGCCAGACATCCTGGAATGTGAAGTCAAGTGGGCCTTAGAAAGCATCACTATGAACAAAGTTAGTGGAGGTGATGGAATTCCAGTTGAGCTATTTCAAATCCTGAAAGATGATGCTGTGAAAGTGCTACACTCAATATGCCAGCAAATTTGGAAAACTCAGCAGTGGCCACAGGACTGGAAAAGGTCAGTTTTCATTCCAATCCCAAAGGAAGGCAATGCCAAAGAATGCTCAAACTACCACACAACTGCACTCATCTCACATGCTAGTAAAGTAATGCTCAAAACTCTCCAAGCCAGGCTTCAGCAATACGCAAAACGTGAACTTCCTGATGTTCAAGCTGGTTTTAGAAAAGGCAGAGGAACCAGAGATCAAATTGCCAACATCCGCTGGATCATGGAAAAAGCAAGAGGGTTCCAGGAAAACATCTATTTCTGCTTTATTGACAATGCCAAAGCCTTTGACTGTGTGGATCACAAGAAACTGTGGAAAATTCTGAAAGAGATGGGAATACCAGACCACCTGATCTGCCTCTTGAGAAACCTATATGCAGGTCAGGAAGCAACAGTTAGAACTGGACATGGAACAACAGACTGGTTCCAAATAGGAAAAGGAGTACATTAAGGCTATATATGGTCACCCTGCTTATTTAACTTATATGCAGAGTACATCATGAGAAACGCTGGGCTGGAAGAAGCACAAGCTGGAATCAAGATTGCTGGGAGAAATATCAATAACCTCAGTTATGCAGATGACACCACCCTTATGGAAGAAAGTGAAGAGGAACTAAAAAGCCTCTTGATGAAAGTGAAAGAGGAGAGTGAAAAAGTTGGCTTAAAGCTCAACATTCAGAAAACAAAGATCATGGCATCTGGTCCTATCACTTCATGGCAAATAGATGGGGAAACAGTGAAAACAATGTCAGACTTTCTTTTTGGGCTCCAAAATCACTGCAGATGGTGACTGCAGCCATGAAATTAAAAGATGCTTACTCCTTGGAAGAAAAGTTATGACAAACCTAGACAGCATATTGAAAAGCAGAGACATTACTTTGCCAACAAAGGTCTGTTTAGTCAAGGCTATGGTTTTTCCTGTGGTCATGTATGGATGCGAGAATTGGACTGTGAAGAAAGCTGAGCACCAAAGAATTGATGCTTTTGAACTGTGGTGTTGAAGAAGACTCTTGAGAGTCCCTTGGACTGCAAGGAGATCCAATCAATCCATTCTGAAGGAGATCAGTCCTGGGTGTTCTTTGGAAGGACTGATGCTAAAGCCGAAACTCTAATACTTTGGCCACCTCATGCGAAGAGTTGACTCATTGGAAAAGACTCTGATGCTGGGAGAGATTGAGGGCAGGAGGAGAAGGGAACGACAGAGGATGAGATGGCTGGATGGCATCACTGACTCGATGGACATGAGTTTGAGTGAACTCCGGGGGTTGGTGATGGACAGGGAGGCCTGGCGTGCTGCAATTCATGGGGTTGCAAAGTCGGACACGACTGAGCAACTGAAGTGAACTGAACTGAACGCCCCTAACAGGACCAGTTAACCCACTCCTTTGTCATTACTTCTGTTATTACCTAGAATGGGTCTATGACAATGAAATGTTTACCATTGGAGACACTTTAAACTGTTCTTATGGAGGACTAGAGGAAGAAATCAGTGTCTTATATCACCTTAAGAGGATTAGGCTTGGAGCTATTTCGCCAGGTGCCCAGTCTCAAGGCACAGGCTTGGATTGCTTTACATCATGGTATCTTCCCATCCGAGGTGGACAAACTGGCAATGAGTTAAGTTTACAGCCCCTTAATCCTACCCAGCACTAGTCACACTGGAGACCTTGGGGACCCCTAGCTCCAATCTGGGGATCCCAGAAGGTTGACCTGCCCCAACCTGCCTAGGGATCTGGTCCCCTGGAAACTGTCACGCCTCAGCCTGCTCGCAGATCTGCCAGTCCAGGGGTCCCAGGAGGTTGACATGCCTCAACCTGCCTGGGGATTTGATCTCCAGAAGGTTGACATGCCTCAACCTGCCTGAGGATCTGCACCCTAAACCAGGGATGCCCAGCTCTCAGGTTGCAACAGTACTGGGTAGAATAAGCTTCAGAAAGACTCACCCCTAAGTAAGTCCACCCATGGAAATAGAAGGAAGCCTAATAGTTGTGGGACTGTGCCCAGTCTCAACAATAACTCAGGAGTCCAACAGGAACCCCATTGCCTTTCTGGAAAGTCTAAACAAGGCCCTTCCAAAGTTTACCAATCTGGACTTAGACTCTTATGAGGGACAGGTGATTTTTAAAGGACAAATTCCTGTCCCAGTGTGCATCAGACATAAGGAAAAATATACAACAGCTATAGCAGCAGGACCCTGCTGCCTCTTTAGATGAGATGTTCCAGATAGCTACCAATACCTTTTATCACAGAGAATAGGAGAGGGAGTCCAAGGCCCCGGAAAGAGAGAGAAGGAAAAAGATAAGGCACACCCAGATGCTAGCTGCCCTCCAGGGAAGCCCTATGGCAAACCCTGAGTCCTTGAAAGACAAGGCATGAGGCAAATGTCTAATCTGTAGACAGACAGGACATTGGGCCAAAGAAGTGTCCAAACCATGACAAGTCTCCTAAAATGGCTTGTTATAAATGCTATCAATTGGGACACTGGGTAGCACTCTGCCCTCAGGACCCAAGAGCCTCAAGGTCAAGTGCCAAGCCTTCCCTTATGATGGTTCAACAGGACTGAAGCAGCCCACTCCAGCCAGCCCACCAGTTACAGATAACTATCACGGGGATGGAGCCAAGGGTTCAACTGGATATGGCAGGTAGGTCTGAGAATTTCTTGGTTGACACAGGGGCTACCTATTCTGTCCTGACCTCCTACTCCGGAGCCTTCTCCTCCCAAACCTATACCACTTTGGGTGCTACAGGAAAAACAATTACAACAAGATTTACCTGAGCAATTCTTTGTTTCTGGGGTGGACAAATATTTTCCTACCAGTTTCTGGTGGTCCCTGAGTGTCCTACTCCCTTGTTGGGAAGAGATATACTCACTAAGCTGGGAGCCACCCTTGTGATAAACTTGTGGGAAACTTTTCAGCCCCTACAGCTGAAATGACTTGGACAGTATTACCCCAGGGGTTCAGAGATAGCCCCTACCTGTTTTGACAGGTTCTTTGCTGGATCTCCTAGATCTGGACCTGGGACCAAATGGGAAAATATTGCAATATGTATATGACCTAGTAGTCTGCTCCCCAGATGAGGAAAACGTCCAACAACATGTGATTAAGGTTCTAAGCTTTTGGCAGAGAGGGGATATAAAGTCTCCTGTGCTAAGGCACAGATGATTAAGACAAAGGTCACTTACCCTGGAGTTCAGATGACACATGGGTCTAGGAGGCTATCCTCCAACCGAGTACAAGGAATCCTGCAGTTGCCTTCCCCCATGGCTTGAAAACAATTGTGAGTTTTCCTGAAGCTAATCAGGTATTGTAGAATCTGGATATCCAGGTATGGTCTAATTTCCCAGCCCTTATATGAAAGCTTAAAGGGACAGGTTGATTCAATCCCATTGACAAGGGGAACTCCTCCAAAGGAGGCAAAGGCTACAGGAAAACAAGCCTTAACTCAAGCACCCACCTTGAGATGGCCAGACCTGGAAAAAGCATTCCAACTATATGTCCACAAAAAGGAAATAGCCTTGGGAGTCTTAACTCAAAGGTTGGGACCTGAGTCCCAGCCAGTAGCTTACATATCCAAGAGGCTAGACCCAACCACCCGAGGTTGTCCTCCCTACCTTTGAAATCTTGCAGCTATTGCAGTCCTGATAGAAGATGTTTTAAAACTCTCTCTTGGAGGCAAATTAAATATTTTTTATTAGCCACCAAGTGAAACAACTCCTGAATGAGAGAGGCCATTTATGGATGTCTGATCAAAGGATCGTCAGATACCAAGTAGTGTTGATGGAAAATCCAGGTCTGACTATATTCCCTTGTGAGGTTCTTAACCCAGCTACTCTCCTGCCTACCCTGAGGGCTCTCTCCCCAATCACTCTTGCCTAGAAACTTTGGGCCATCAGACAAAACCCCAAGATGGATCGTCAGAAGATCCTCTGATGAATCCTGAGGAAATCTGGTACACTGATGGAAGCAACTTTATCTTAGATGGAAAAAGAAGAGCTGGATATGTAGTCTCCAATTTTGAGACTACAGATGCTAAACCTTTGCCATCAGATACTCCAGCCCAGTTGGCTGAGCTCATAAAGCTCATAAAGCTGACTTGAGCTTTAAAGCTGGGAAAAGTAAAATGAGCAGCCATTTACACGGCTCCAAGTATGCCTTGCTATTTGGAAAGAAACAGGCCACTTGACGACCTGAGGGTCCTCAATCAAGTATGGTGATCAAATCCTTAGTTTCTTGGAGGCAGTCCATCTGCCCACTGAGGTTTCAGTCTCCCACTGTAAAGGACACCAAAAATGGAGCACAGAAGTGGCATGAAGGAACCAAGCAGCTGATCAGGCAGCTAAGACAGCAGCATTACAGAACAGTGACCTAATAGGGGTTGCCACCCTAGTTCCACAGACTAATTTGCTAGAAACTCCTTCATATACTGAAGGTAAGACTCTTAAAGCTAAGAGTGAGGGCTTTCAAGAAGATCATATGGGGTGGTCCCAAAAGGAGGGACTCCTTTTTTCTGTCTGGGAACCTCTAGTGGAAGTTGGTTAACTTCTTACATGCTACCACGCATTTAGAGGAGAAGGCCCTCCAAAGATTACTAGAAAGGTCCTTCAGAGGAACAGGCCTCCAAATGACTATAAGGCAAGTGGTCTCCTCTTGTCTCACCTGCCAATTAAACAACCCCCAAGGAGCTTGAAGACCCAAGCTGGCCCAGCCCATCCAACAGCATGGGACCTACCCAGGAGAGGACTGGAAGTTGGACTTCACCCAGATGCCAGTTTCTAAAGGGAATAAATACCTACTAGTCATGATAGATACAGTCACAGGACGGATCAAAGGTTTTCCTGCCCGGACTGAGAAGGCAGAGCAGGTGATAAAAAAATTGCTCCATAAAACCATTCTGAGATTTAGCCTGGTGATGAATCCTTTATTCAAAAGAAATCAGACTCAGAGCCTCGAGGGGGAGGAGATACAGAGTCAGGGGCCAGAGAACAAGGGACTGGAAGCTGGCTTCGTGGGAACTGGGGCAGGAAAAGTGTGAATCTCAGAGGTGGGGACTCAGTGTTCATTTGCATAACCAGAATGCACTGCATGCAATATAGTTTCAATTCAATACTTCAATTTATCATAGATTTCTTTTAAACGTAGCATTTTGAAGAATGAGCCTTCATCCACTTACCTAAAAAGAACTGCTGCAAAGTCTTGACCAGGACTGACCCTTGATGCTCCTCAGCCTCACTGTGTTAGGAGTGTATCTCTCCTCATGAGTATGTACACAGGTGATAGTATGGGATTCTTACCTTTGTTCTTGCTCCTGCTTGAACTGAGTCTTTTGTGTTGCACTTAAGATTTGGTTAGGTAGGCCCAAGGGATAAAAAAGGCGAGCTACCCACATTTTTTTGAGGTCTTGTGAGATAAACAAGGCCAACCTTCTTGTGTGAAAAAGTAGATCCTGAAAAGAGGGCGACTTTGGGCAGTTTTTCTAGGACTTCTGCAGCTAAGAGTTTTTCTGTGTGGTTGATCATTTGAAATCACAGGTTTTATCTTTGGTCAGTAAGACTCCCATAACTCTGAACGGGGTTTTCCAAGAGGTTTTTCTGCTGTACCTTTGGTTAGTAAGATTCCCATAAGCCTGCATGAGGTTTTCCCTGAGGTTTTTCTGCTGTTCAGAAAGATTGAAGGCAGGAGGAGAAAGGGACAATATTGAATAAAATGATTAGATGGCACCACTGACTGGATGGATGTTAGTTTGAGCAAGCCCAGGTGTTGGTGACTGACAGGAAGTAAGGCCAGTCAGATAAGACTGAGCAAATGAACTGGACAATATACACAACCCAGGGGTGGAACCAGGTCCTCCTATAATAGCAGACAGCTTATTATTATTATTATTTTATTGATTAGAGCCACCCTGATGGCTTAGACAGTAAAGAGTCAGCCTGCAATGTGGAGACCCAGGTTCGATCCTGGGGAAGATTCTCCTGGAGAAGGGCATGGCAACCCATTGCAATATGCTTGCCTTGAGAACCCCATGAACAGCATGAAAAGGCAAAAAGATAGGATACTGAAAGATGAACTCCCCAGGTCAGTAGGTGCCCAATATGCTACAGGAAAAGAGTGGAGAAATAACTTCAGAAAGAATGAAGATCTATCTGTGTCCATTTCCAAGGCAAACCATTCAATACCGCAGGAATCCAAGTCTATGCCCCAACCAGTAATGCTGAAGAAGATGAAGTTGAATGGTTCTATGAAGACCTACAAGACCTTCTAGAACAAACACCCAAAAAAGATGTCCTTTTCATTATAGGGGACTGGATTGCAAAGTAGGAAGTCAAGAGATACCTGGATTAACAAGCAAATGTGGCCCTGGAATACAAAATAATGCACGTCAAAGGTTAACAGAGTTATACCAAGAGAATGCACTGGTCATAGCAAACACCCTCTTCCAACAACACAAGAGAAGACTCTACACATGGACATCACCAGATGATCAATACCAAAATCTGGTTGATTAGATTCTTTGCAGCCAAAGATGGAGAAGCTCTATACAGTCAGTAAAAACAAAACCGGGAGCTGACTGGGCTCAGATCATGAACGCCTTATTCCAAAATTCAGACTTAAATTGAGGAGAGTAGAAAAAACCATTAGACCATTCAGGTATAACATAAATCAAATCCCTTACTGCCGGGAGCCAGTGTGAGGAATCCCGCCCATGACAAGGTCATGAGGAAGGAAGCTGACATACGCAAGGCGTGCTCAGACTTCAGGGACCCCTCTGGAAATTCCTAAGCATGTACCCCAACAAAAATATGCCGGCTTTTGTGCTCTGCTTTTCCACTCTTCTGACATTTTCTGGAAAAAGTCAATTCAGGGCTTTAGTCTTCTGCATTTGAAAGAGTGTTTCAATCCAAAAACCCCTCTGATGGCTTTCTAGCCTGCCTGCAGGACTCGTACAGCTGCGCATGTGATTGTTTGAGGCCTCCTGACCGCAGGAGGCACAGGAAGCTTAAAACATCCTAGGAATGTAGGAGCTTCCGAGGAGTCAAAATCTTTAGAATAGGACTGATTAAAAGTTTCATTTTTTGGGTCAATGCTTGCGGCCAAATTTTCATATCCTTTATTTTTAGATATAGTTGGTATATAGAAAAACAAGTAGTAGACCTGGTATTAGCAACATTAGATCTTTGAGTTAAGTACCTTCTTTGTTATATCCCACTGCACCTTTGTTCTATAGAGATGTAACTTTAGTGCTTTAAGGAGATGCAGATTAAAGAAAAACACTTCAGGGGAAACAAAATTAACATTCATTAAGGAAGAGAGCCAAAAAGTGTTAACAAGCCTCTTGGCCAAAAGATAATGTAAATCACCTGAGACCTTTTGTATACAAAATGATATAGGGAAAGAATCTGGGTTGCGAACGCTACATAATTTTGTGTTACCCATTGATCTCCGTGTTTTATCAAAAGTATAAAAGGCCTTCTGAACAATAAAGGATGGGGACCAGTTTCTCGAACTAGTCTCTCGGCCTGGTTTCTTGGGACTCTGGCTCCCCCCATGTCTTTCTCTCTCTTTCTTCTTCTCTCCCTTTCCTTCTCTCTGCTCTTTACTTTAACTTCAGGCTGAATCTCCACCTGGGGCGCGGAGGCTCGCCAGGTCTACTTACTTGCCCTGGCTGTTAAGACCCACACGAAAGGGAGCTTAAGGCGAGGCACCCTTAGATATTCAAGCGGGCGCCGGTGGCCCAACGTAGATGGTGCAAATTCCTTGTCTGGAATTTTATTGGCCTTCCGCGTAAACCAAGCTATTCAGCCCTCTTCCTCCACTTAATCTTCTTACTACACTATAGTTTCTTAATCTAATCTTACATTAATAAACAAACAAGTCTTTCCACGCCAACGCCGTCCACCCTTCGAATTCGATGGATCCACCGGGGCTGGACCCCGGCACCTTACGATTATACAGTGGAAGTGACAAATAGATTCAAGGCGTTAGATCTGATAGGGTGCCTGGAGAACTGTGGATGGAGGTTCATGACATTGTACAGGAGGCAGTGATCAAGACCATCGCCAAGAAAAAGAAATGAAAAAGGCAAAATGGTTGTCTGAGGAGGCCTTACAAATAGCTGAGAAAAGAAGAGGAGCTAAAGACAAAGGAGAAAAGGAAAGATACACACATTTGAATGCAGAGTTCCACAGAATAGCAAGGAGAGAAAAGAAAGCCTTCCTCAGTGATCAATGCAAAGAAATAGAGAAAAACAATAGAATGGGAAAGACTAGAGATCTCCTCAAGAAAATTAGAGATACAAAGAAAAAATTTCATGCAAAGATGGGCACAATAAAGGACAGAAATGATATGAACCTAACAGAGAAGAAGATATTAATAGGTGGCAACAATACACAGAAGAACTATACAAAAAAGATTTTCAAGGTCCAGATAACCATGATGGTGTGATCACTCACCTAGAGCCAAACATCCTGGAATGGGACGTCAAGTGGGCCTTAGGAAGCATCACTTCGAACAAAGCTAGTGGAGGTGATGGAATTTCGACAGCTATTTTAAATTCTAATAGATGATACTGTGAAAGTGTTCCACTCAATATGCCAGCAAATTTGGAAAACTTTGCACTGGCCAGAGGACTGGAAAAGGTCAGTTTTCATTCCAATCCCAAAGAAAGGCAATGCCAAAGAATGCTCAAACTACCACACAACTGCACTCATCTCACACACTAGCAAAGTAATGCTCAAAATTCTCCATGCCAGGCTTCAACACTATGTGAACTGGGAACTTCCACATGTTCAAGCTGAATTTAGAAAAGGCAGAAGAACCCGAGACCAGATTGCCAGCATCCGATCATCACTGAAAAAGAAAGAGTGCCAGAGAAAAAACTAACAATAACATCAAGTTCCAGAAAAAGGCAAGATAGTTCTGCTTTATTAACTACGCCAAAGCCTTTGACGTAGATCACAACAAACTATGGAAAATTCTACAAAAGATGGGAATACCAGACCACCTGACTTGCCTCTTTAGAAATCTGTATGCAGGTCAAGAACCAACAGTTAGAACTGGACATGGAACAACGACTGCTTTCAAATTGGGAAAGGAGAACGTCAAGGCTATATATTGTCACCCTGCTTATTTAACTTACATGCAGCATACATCATGCTAACTGCCACGATGGATGAAGCACAAGCTAGAATCGATTGCTGGCAGAAACACCAATAACCTCAGAAATGCAGATGACACCACCCCTATGGCAGAAAGTGAAGAACAACTAAGGAGCCTCTTGATGAAAGTGAAAGTGAAAGTGAAAGAGGAGAGTGGAAAAGTTGGCTTAAAACTGAAAATTCAGAAAACGAAGATCATGGCATCTGGTCTCATCACTTCATGGCAAATAGATGGGGAAATGATGGAAACAGGGACAGACTTTACTTTCTTGGGCTCTAAAACCAGAGGATGGTGACTTGAGCCATAAAATTAAAAGGCGCTTGCTCCTTGGAAGAAAAACTATGACCAACCAAGACAGCATATTAAAAAGCAGAGATATTACTTGGCTGAAAAAGGTCTGTCCAGTCAAAGCTATGGTTTTTCCAGTACTCATTATGGATGTGAGAGTTGCACTGTAAAGCAAGCTGAAGGCCAAAGAATGGAGGCTGTTGGACTGTGGTCGTGGAGAAGATGCTGGAGAATCCCTTGGACTGCACGGAGATCCAATCAGACCACCCTAAAGGAAATTAGTCCTGAATATTCATTGGAAGAACTGATGCTAACACTGAAATTCCAATAGTTTGACCACCTGATGCAAAGAACGGACTTACTGGAAAAAAACCCTGATGTTAGGAAGGACTAATAGTTGGAGAAAAAAAAAAAGACGACAGAAAATGAGATGGTTAAACAACACCATGGATTCGAAGGTTATGATATGAGCAAGCTCTGTGAATAGATGATAAGGAAACCCTAAAAGCTGTAATTCATGCGGTTACCAAATAATCGGGTGGACACAACTAAGTCAACTGAGCAGAAAAAACTGAACACAGTAAACAAACACACAGAAAACTCTTAAGTTTAACAACCATAGAAAAATAAAAACTTACTTTGAAACTTCTACTTAGCAAGGTCTGTTTTTGCATACAACCATATTGGCTTTGTCAGGTGGACAAAGCCTCCAAAAATTATGAACCGCACGCCCTATATTCCTGCCAAAACCTAACCATACTAAGCGCAACACAAAAGACGCACCTTGAGAACAAGCACTTCTAACACCGTTAGGGTGAGCAGTGTCAAGGGTAACTCTGGGTCAAGAGTTTGCGGCAGATCTTTTCATTTAAGTGCGTGAAGGTTAATTCATCGAAATACTACGTTTAAAAGAAATTACGATGAATTAAAATAGTAAATTCAATCTATATTGCGTGCAGTGCATGCTTGTTATGCAAATGAACGCTGAGTCTCCACCCCCGAGATTCTCGCCTTTCCCCGCCCCAGCTCCCGGGAAGCCAACTTCCAGTCCCTTGTTCTCAGGCCCCTGACTCCATGTTTTCTCCTCCTCGACACTCTGAATCTGATTTCTTCTCAATAAGGATTTTGTTGACGGCTTAAGATAATGATATATGGGTGCTGGATTTGACACAGAGAAGGTTCGTTATAATGTCGAATGAAAGAGAGTGCCGAACCTACTCAGTCGTGCCCAGACTATTTGCAAACCCCACGGACTATAGCCTGCCAGGCTCCTCTGTCCATGGAGTTCTTCAGGCAAGAATACTGCAGTGGGTAGCCATTCCCTTCACCAGGAGAAGCTTCCCCAGGATCGAATCCAGGCCTCCCGCTTTGTAAGCAGACTCTTTATAAGCCAGCAGGGTGACTCTAATCACTATTAAAAAAAAAAAAAAGTGACTGCCAAAATAGGAGAACTGAATCATCAGAAAAGATTCTGATGCTGGGAAAGATGAAAGGCTTGAGGAGAAGGGGACAACAGAGAATGAGATGGTTGGATGGCATCACCACCTTGATGTACATGAGTTTGAGCAAGTTCCAGGAGTTGATGATGAACAGGGACCCTGGCATGCTGCAGTCCTTGGGGTTGCAAACAGTCTGACACAACTCAGGGACTAAACTGAACTGAACAGGGTATGGCTCATAGTTTCATTGAGTTAGACAAGGCTGTGGTCCATGTGATCAATTTGATAAGTTTTCTTTGACACTGGTTTTCACTCTGTCTGCCCTCTGACAGATAAGGATAAGAGGCTTATGGAAGCTTCCTACTGGGAGAGACTGACTGTGGGGAAACTGGGTCTTGTTCTGATGGGCGGGACCATGCTCAGTAAATGTTTAATCCAATTTTCTGTTGATGGGTGGGGCTGTCTTCCCTCCCTGTTGTTTGACCTGAGACCAAACTAAGGTAGAGGTAATGAAGATAATGGCCACCTCCTTCTAAAGGTCCCAGGCAGGCACTGCTGCACTCAGTGCCCCCAACCCTGCAGCAGTATACTGCCGACACATGCCTCTGCCAGGGACTCCTGGACACCCGCGGGCAAGCCTGGGTCAGTCCCTTGTGGGGTCCCTGCTCCTTTCTCCCGGGTCCTGGTGCACACAAGGTTTTGTTTGTGCCCTCCAAGAGTCTGTTTCCCCAGTCCTGTGTAAGTTCTGTAAGCAAATCCCACTGGCCTCCACAGTCAAATTCCTTGGGGGTTCTCAGTTCCCTTGCCAGATCCCCAGGTTGGTAAATCTGTTGTGGGTACTAGAACTTCCTTAACAGTGCAAGAATTTCTTTGGTATGATTGTTCTGCAGTTTGTGGGTCGTCTGCTCAGGGGCTCTATGGTTGGGGTTAATGGCGACCTCCTCCAAGACGGCTTATGCCACAGGGTGCAGTACACAGAGCCCCTGCCCCTGCAGCAGGCCACTGCTGACCCACCATCCCTCCACAGGAGACACTCACACACAGTTCTGGCTCAGTCTCTGTGGGGTTTCTGAGCTCTGCTGTGCACAAGGTTTTCTTTGAGCCTTCCAAGTGTCACTGGCGGGTATGGGATTTGATTCTAAATGAAATTTCACCCCTCCTACTATCTTGTTTGGGCTTCTCCTTTGCCCTTAGATGTGGGGTATCTTTTTTTGGTGGGATCCAACATTCTCCTGTTGATAGTTGTTCAGCACTGATTTGTAATTTTGGACTTCTCCCAGGAGAAGATGAGGGCACAACCTTCTACTTCTCCATCTTGTATGGGAATCTTTGGTCAGATTCCCATAACACTGAATGGGGATATCCAAGAGATTTTTTGGTGCTAGGAAAAGATTGAAAGCAGGTGGAGAAAGGGACCACAGTGCAAAAAGCAATTAGATGGTATCACCAACTGAAGGGACATGAGTTTGAGCAAGCACGAGTGTTGGTGACAGACAGGAAGGCTGGTTGGATAAGACTTAGCAAATGAACTGCACAATTTTCACGACCCAGGGATGGAACCAGGCCCTCCTATATTGGCAGTCACCTTTTTTTTAATAGTGATTAGAGTCACCCTGATGGCTCAGACAGTGAAGACTCCGTTTACAAAGCGGGAGACCCAGGTTCGATCCTGGGGAAGCTTCTCCTGGAGAAGGGAATGGTTACCCACTGCAGAATTCTTGCCTGGAGAATTACATGGACACAGAAGCCTGGAGGGCTATATAGTCTGTGGGGTTTGCAAATAGTCTGGGCACGACTGAGTAGGTTCAGCACTCTCTTTCATTCGACATTATAGTGAACCTGTTGCTGCTGCTAAGTCACTTCAGTCATGTCCAACTCTATGCGACCCCATTGACGGCAGTCCACCAGGCTCCCCCGTCCCTGGGATTCTCCAGGCAAGAATACTGGAGTGGGTTGCCATTTCCTTCTCCAATGCATGAAAGTGAAAAGTCAAAGTGAAGTCGCTCAGTCGTGTCTGACTCTTAGCGACCTCATGGACTGCAGCCTACCAGGCTCCTCTGTCCATGGGATTTTCCAGGCAAGAGTACTGGAGTGGGGTGCCATTGCCTTCTCCAATAGTGAACCTTCTCTGTGTCAAATGCAGCGCCCATATATCATTATCGTAAGCAGTCAACAAAATCCTTATTCAAAAGAAATCAGACTCAGAGTGTCGAGGAGGAGAAAACATGGAATCAGGGGCCTGGGAACAAGGGATTGGAAGCTGGCTTCCCGGGTACTGGGGCGGAGAAAGGGGCGAACCTCAGGGGCGGAGACTCGGCAAATATTTGCATAACTAGCATGCACTGCATGCAATATAGTTTCAATTTACTATTTCAATTTATTGTAATTTCTTTTAAACATAGTATTTTGAAGAATGAGCCTTCATTCACTTAAGAGAAAAGATCTGTTGCAAACTCTTGACCCGGACTTACCTTTGACGCTCCTCACCCTAACTGTGTTATGTGTGCTCGTCCTCAAGCTGGGTCTTTTGCCTCACATTTAGTACATGGTTAGGTCTAAAAACAAACATCACTGCGTTACCCTCAATTTTTGGAGGTCTTGTCAGAAAAGCAAGGCCACTATCGATGTATGCAAAAACAGCCCTTGCAATAGTAAAAGCTTTGAGGCAGGCGTTTTTTCTGGGGTCCTTATATTTTTAGAGCTTTCTGTGTGGTTATCGAGTGAAATTCCGAGGTTAGACTTTGGTCTGCTCAGTTGACTCTCAGTCATGTCTGACTGTTTTGTACCCCAAGGACTCTGGCACTTCAGGTTTCTCTATCACACATTCTTGAAGCTTAACTCATACTCATGCCCTTCGAATCAATGGTGTTATCTAACCATCTCATTTTCTGTCGTCTCTTTTCTCCTCCCACCTTTAGTCCTACCTAGCATCAGGGTTGTTTCCAGTAAATCAGTTCTTTGCATCAGGTGGGCAAACTATTGGAGTTTCAGTGTCTGCATCAGTTCTTCCAAGGAATATTCAGGACTGATTCTGGTCAGTAAGGGTCTCATAATCGTGAATGGGCTTTCTAGGAGATTTTTCTTGTGCTGGGAAAGATCGCAGATGGGAATAGAAAGGGACGACATTGGGGAAAACCATTAGATAGCATCACCAACTCGGTGCACATGAGTTTGCACATGCCCTGTGTGTTAGTAGTGACAGATAGGAAAGCCAGTCGGACAGAACTGAAGAAATGAACTGGACAATTTTCATGACCCACGGATGAAACCGGGCCCTCCTATTTTGGCAGTCACTTTTTTAAAAAATAGTGATTAGAGTCACCCTGATGGCTTAGACAGTAAAGAGTCTGTTCACAAAGCAGGAGACCCAGGTTTGATCCTGGGGAAGCTTCTGCTGGAGAAGGGAATGGCTACCCACTGCAGTGTTCTTGCCTGGCGGTCCATGGACAGAGAAGCCTGGAGGGCTATATTCCTTGGGGTCGCAAATAGTCTGAGCATGACTGAGGAGGTTCGGCACTCTATTTCATTTGACATTATAGTGAACCTTCTTTGTGTCAAATGCAGCGCCCATATATCATCAGATTAAGCCATCAACAAAATCCTTATTGAAAAGAAATCAGACTCAGAGTGTCAAGGAGGAGAAAACATGGAGTTGGGCCTAGGAACTAGGGACTGGAAGCTGGCTTCCCGGGAGCTGGGGCGGGGAAAGGCGTGAATCTCGGGGGTGGGGACTCAGCGAATATTTGCATAACCAGAATTCACTGCTCGCGATAGTTTCAATTTACCATAGATTTCTTTTAAACATAGTATTTCGATGAATGAGCCTTAACACACTTAAGGAAAAGATCTGCTGCAAACTCGACCCGGACTTAAACTTGACGCCCCTCAGCCTCACTGTGTTAGGAGTGCATGTTCCTTCATATATATGCGCACAGGCACATTGATGCCTTCGTAGGCTTATTCTTGTTCATGCTCAAGGTGAGGCTTTTGTCTTGTATTTAGGATTCGGTTAGTTAGGCCTGAGGAAGAAAATAAGCCCAGTGACACAATTTTTGGAGGCCTTGTGAGATAAACTAGGCTAACATCGTTGTATGCAAAAACAGACCTTACGAAGTGAAAGTTCTGAGGCAGGCTTTTTTTTTTCTCTCGGTTTGTTATATTTGAAAGCTATCTGTGTGTTTATCGGGTGATTATTCTGAGGCTAGGCTTTGGTCTGCTCGGCTGACTCTCAATGTCCGACTATTTTGTAACCCCGTGGACTGTGGCACTTCAGGTTTCCCTATCACCCATTCTCAGAGCTTACTCACACTCATGCCCTTCGAATCAATGGTGCTATCTAACCATCTCATTTTCTGTCGTCTTTCTCCCTCCCACCTTTAGTCGTTCCCAGCATAAGGGGCTTTTCCAGTAAGTCAGTTCTTTGCATCAGGTGGCCAAACTATTGGAATTTCAGTGTCAGCATCAGTTCTTCCAATGAATATTCAGTACTGATTTCCTTTAGGATGGACTGGTTGGATCTCCTTGCAATCCAAGGGACTTTCAAGCATCTTCTCCAAGACCACAGTCCAACAGCCTCCATTCTTTGGCCTTCAGCTTTCTTTACAATGCAGCTCTCACATCCATACATGAGTACTGGAAAAACCATAGCTTTGCCTGGACAGACCTTTTTCAGCCAAGTAATATCTCTGCTTTTTAATATGCTGTCTTGGTTGGTCACAGCTTTTCTTCCAAGGAGTAAGCGTCTTTTAATTTCATGGCTGAAGTCACTGTCCACAGTGACTTTAAAGCCCACGAAAATAAAGTATGTCACTGTTTCCATTGTTTCCATCTATTTGCCATGAAGTGATGGGCCTGGATGCCATGATCTTTGTTTTCTGAATTTTCAGTTTTAAGCCAACTTTTTCACTCTCCTCTTTCACTTTCATCAAGAGGCTCTTTAGTTCTTTTTTGCTGTCTGCCATGAGGGTGGTGTCATCTGCATTTCTGAGGTTATTGATATTTCTTCCAGCTATCTTGATTCCAGCTTGTGCTTCATGCAGCATGGCATTTCAGATGCAGTAATCTCCATATAAGTTAAATAAGCAGGGTGACCATATGCAGCCTTGATGTGCTCCTTTCCAGATTTTGAACCAGCCTGTTTTTCAATGTCAAGTTCTAACTGTTGCTTCTTGACCTGCATAGAGATTTCTCATGGGGCAGGTCAGGTTGCTCAGTCAGTAAGATTGCTTGGTCTTTGCTCAGTAAGGTTCTCATAATTGTGAATGGGTTTTCCAGATTTTTCTGGTGCCGGGAAAGATTGAAGATGGGAGGAGAAAGGGACGACATTGGGAAAATGCTTAGATAGCATCACCGAGGTGGACATGAGTTTGAGCAAGCCCTGGAAGTAGTGACGGATAGGAAAGCCGGTCAGACAGAACTGAGCAAATGTACTGGACAATTTTCATGACCCAGGGACGGAACTGGGCCCTCCTATTTTGGCAGACACTTTTTTTTTTTAATAGTGATTAGAGTCACCCTGATGGTTTAGACAGTAAAGAGTCCGCTTACAAAGTGGGAGACCCAGGTTGAATCCTGGGGAAGAATCTCCTGAAGAAGGGAATGGCTACCCACTGCAGTATTCTTGTCTGGAGAATTCCATGGACAGAGAGGATCCTGTGGGGCTACAGTCCATGAGATTGCAAAGTCTGACAGGACTGAAAGAATAACACTATTCAGATGTTAACAACAACCAAGAGCCTGAGGCACAAAGTTATTAGGAGTAGTAAGCTCAATGATGCTCCCAGCAATTTGTCTGGTTAAGAGATCAACTTGCAGGATTCTGTTGGCCTTGCAGCCAGGATCAGGGAACTGGAACCCTCAGAGTTCATAGCTGGACACAGGGTTATTTAGAGGTTTGGCCTGTAGTATTACTCCTTAGGGAACAGGCTTCAAATGTCTAGGTTCTCATACCCTGTAAATGCAAGGTTGAAGAGACTCACAAATTTTAAGCAATGCACGTCTTGAGTATTATTAATTTCACGACTCTTAGCCCATTACTGACACCCATCATACTGGCTAACATGTTACTAATTTCACCAGTGAAAATCCATTTCTAACCTTAATTTCACTACTTAGCAAAGTCTGCTGTTGATTGAGCTATGGCTAACAGAAACATTTGCAGTAGCTAGAAGCTGTGATACAGACTCCCCGATTAATATAGCCAACTACCCCTGGTGTGTGACATCCTAAGTGGGGTCATTGCTAGCTCTTAGTTTTACACAATACACACACACACAAGCTACTACTACTACACTGTCTTTGCTGGCAGTAAATTAGCAGACCTCATCATACTCTATAATATGATCAAAGGTACTGACAAATCTCAAGAAGCACTGTATCTCATCAGAAGAGTGGAAACCTAGAAAAGGGGAGTCAGTGAGGCCAGGTTGGCAAAGCCCATTCAACGGGAAAGAGAGGATCTCGATCAAAAAAGAGAAGTTCAAAACTAATGGCTCCATCTTCAAGGCTATCCCTCGTGTGAGGAGAGAAGCCCCAACATTCAAATCTAATGCCTCTTAACAGGGAGAATTGTTTTGATTTCTTGCTCACTAAACAACCTTCCCATTAGAATCTGTCTCCCTGTGTGAATCTGACTCCAGAGAGAAACAGAATGGAGATGTGTGTAGTCAACTGAGAAGACAAACACAAACCTAATTGTGGCATCTCAGTTCTACAAGCAGGGACCAAACCCCAGTCCTGTCAGTGAAAGTGCAGAATCCTAACCATTAGGCAGCCAGAGAACTCCCCCAAATTATGTTTTATTTGGCAAACTCACTGAGGACTTGAGCCCAGGATGCAGTCTCTTAGTTTTCAGAGACTGCTCCAAAAAGGTAAGGGGGCAAGGGAGTTATCTGGCGGGCCAGTGGTTGGGACTCTGTGCTTCCACTGCAGGGGGCATAGGTTCAATCCCTGGTTGGAGAACTAAGGGATCTAAGGGAACTAAGATCCTGCAAGCCACTCAGTGGGGCAAAAAAAAAGAGGTAAGGGAGGAGCCAGAATATATAGGAAGTTCTGTGCTGAGAAAAAATATGTAGTCAACCATCAGACATCAAAAGATTACTGCTAATCACAAAAACACACATCTCAAGTTAATGATTTTAGTATGGGAAGATGCAAGAGTCTGGGCCCATTGAAATCATTCCTTTGATACACACTTTAACTATCTAGGGGCAGTATCCTATTTTTCTCCATCCTGAATCCACTCAGGGCCCACCTTCAGGGTGACAGTGGTGCCTGGTAGCTTTAGGTCTCAACATCCTTTGTTTACTGAAATGGCAGGCAACATTCTCTGTCCACAGTGTATATTTGCCTTCAGTGAGATGCTTCCATTGCTCATTATTAATAAAGGGACACTTTGACTTTGTAAATCAGGCCTGAGAGCCATATTCTGGAGATAGTGCCTTCTGGGAGTGTGTTTGGAAGCCCCCTGAGCACTCAAAATATTTTGGGTGCTCCTGTTTTGCAACTCTAGCACACTGTACTTCCCATACCAGGCCAGTCCTACTCTCCAGTACAAGGGGCTTGGTTTTTGTCTTGTTTTGTGTTTTGGCTTGTGGGATCTCCGTTCCCCTGCCAGGAATTGAACCTGAGCCCCAGCAGTGAAAGCCTAGAATCATAACTAACCACTAGACCACCAGGGAACTCCCTTGAGTTGTTTCTTTTTAGGGCTTGTTGAATGGACTCCCCCCAGCCAAGTGGTAAATGAAGTGAATGCAGGGGCTATGCTCATGAAACTCCTATATTCTCAGCACCCAGCAGAATGCCAGGGTCAGAGAAAGCCCTCAATACATACTTTTTGAGAAAAAGAACCTCTGAATGGTGAAAATGCACTGACCACTCGGTTTTCTGAATCTATTCAGATGAGGGCCAAACCTCCAATTGCCCAGGTGATATCCTTTCTTGCGACCTCTCAGAGAGTTTCCTGTACTGACAAGACCTCAGGCAGCCACAGGACCAAGATCATCCCAGGGTAAACTTGGTGGCAACAGAAAGTTTTCATTCATCAGTTAAATATTTACCGAGCGCCTACTACATTCTACTACATTGTGCAAATGCTCAGTCACTAAGTCTTGTCCGACTCTTTGCAACCCCATGCACTGTAGCCCGCCAGGTTCTTCTGTCCATGGGATTTCCTGGGCAAGAATACTGGAGTGGGTTGCCATTTCCTTCTCCAGGGGATCTTCCCAGCTCAGGGATGGAACTTGCATCTCCTGTGTCTCCTGCATTGGCAGGTGGATTCTTTACCACTGAGTCACCTGGGAAGCCCACCTACTACATTCTGAGCCCTTAATTAGACACCAGGCATATCACAATTTAGAATAAGGGCTCTCAGGCCAACAGTGGAGAGTGATAACAAACAGTAAAATAATTCATCTGGAATAATCTATATGGAATAGAATCTTAAAAAAAGTGGATATATGTATATATAAACTGACTCAATGTACAGCACAAACTAACACAACATTGTAACTCAACTGTATTCCAATAAAGAAAATTGAAAAGAAAAACTAACATCACTCAGAAGATAGAGGTATTGCAAAGTAACATCTTGAGCATTATTTTCTACTAGTGCAAGGGAAGTTTAAGAAAGGTTTAAAGTAACATCTGTGCCATGTCTTGAAGGATCAACAGGTGGTAAAGTAACCATGCTAGTTTGACTTGTCTACCTCAGAGTATTTTCAGAGAAAGGAAAGCTCCTACCAACCTTTAAAATAGCCAAGGGTATTATTTCAACAAAAGAGTTGAATTTCATGTTTCTTACACACTATTGGGGTTGCAGGTAGTGCAAAGGAATATTTGCCATTCTGTAGAACAAAGAGGTGATTGATTCGATTACCCAATGCTGTCCTTGGGTGCTCACCCTGATTTTAGTCTTTATAGGAATTTGGCCAATTTCAGCGTTTGCTATACACTTCCACGTTTCTGGCAGACACTGTAAGGTTTTAGAAATGATTATTATAGCCAGCTTGCTCAGGCATACTGATGGCTGGCTGTGGAGGGTACGATTAGATTGGCACATGCTGGGGTGCCAGCTCCAGAAGGAACAGGATACTTCAAATAAAAACTCTTGTCCTGTCTGGAATATTGGGAGAGAGTACATGCATTTGAAAAATTCAAATACACATGTTGCATATACAGGCTTCATGAATTTTGTTCTGATTTATTTCCATAAGTCTCAGCCAGAATTACAGACTTTCAAGGAAATGTGTATAATGATAAAGACAAATACAGAATACTTGTGAGGTTAGGCACCATTGAAGGTCTTGATATAAAATGTCCTGGAGAAGATATTTATGACTTGAAATACTATCCTTCTTCATCAGTGTTTTCTAAAGTTGGTCCAAAACCACGGTTTCAAACTTTCCTAGCATGATAAAATGCAGATTCCAGGCCTCCGTCTAAGATCTAATTTGGAGAAGATTGGCATATTTAGGGGTATTTGTCTTCCCATCCATGAATGTATTATTATAGTATATCTTTCTTTTATTTAGGTGCTCTTTAATATTTCCTTCTATGGCATATACATCTTTGTCAGGTTTATTCCTAGCTACCTTATTTTTTTGCATGCTAAGTTGCTTCAGTCATGTCCAACTCTTTGTGATCCTATGAACTGTAGCCCACCAGGCTCCTCTAGTAAAATAAAAATATTAGAATGAAAGATTTCATTAAGCTAAGATTTCAATAAGCTATAAAGCAAATACAATGAATAACTAACTGTAGTTGATGTATCAATCATGTCCTTTCAAAAGGCAGAAATAAAATTATTTTCATAGGCAAAATCTAACATAAAGAATGGTTAAGCCATGTATTGGAGAGCTGAAAAGGCAAAATGAAAACCCTAAGATAGCAAATTGCTAAAAATCATCTATGACCTCTAGAACTGGATGAAAAAAAGAGAGAGAGGTTGGTATTATTAAGAATGCAAAAATAACAAAGATTTGTCACATAGCACAGGAAACTATATTCAGTGTCTTGTCAGAAACTATAATGGAACAGAATCAGAAAAAAGAGAATTTAGATATATACATATATATGCATAACCAAGCTAGGCTTCAGCAGTATGTGAGCTGAGAACTTCCAGATGTACATGCTGGAATTAGAAAAGGCAGAGAAACCAGAGACCAAATTGCCAACATCCGTTGGATCATAGAGAAAGCAAAGGAATTGCAGAAAAACATCTACTTCTGCTTCATTGACTGTGCTAAAGCCTTTGACTATATAGATCACAACAAACTGCGGAAAATTCTACAAAAGATGGGAATACCAGACCACCTGACTTGTCTCTTCAGAAATCTGTATGCAGGTCAAGAACCAACAGTTAGAACTGGACATGGAACAACAGAATGCTTTCAAATGGGGAAAGGAGAACGTCAACACTATATTTTGTCACCCTGCTTATTTAACTTGTATGCAGCATACATCATGTTAACTGCCATGCTGGATGAAGCACAAGTTAGAATCAAGATTGCTGGGAGAAACATCAATAACCTCAGAAATGCAGATGACACCACCCCTATGGCAGAAAGTGAAGAACAACTAAGGAGCCTCTTGATGAAAGTGAAAGAGGAGAATGAAAAAGTTGGCTTAAAACTGAAAATTCAGAAAACGAAGATCATGGCATCTGGTCTCATCAGTTCAGTTCAGTTCAGTCACTCTGTCGTGTCCGACTCTTTGCGACCCCATGAATCGCAGCACGCCAGGCCTCCCTGTCCATCACCAATTCCCGGAGTTCACTCAAACTCACGGCCATCAAGTTGGTGATGCCATCCAGCCATCTCATCCTCTGTCATCCCCTTCTCCTCCTGCCCCCAATCCCTCCCAGCATCAGAGTCTTTTCCAATGAGTCAACTCTTCACATGAGGTGGCCAAAGTACTGGAGTGTCAGCTTTAGCATCATTCCTTCCAAAGAACACCCAGGACTAATCTCCTTTAGGATGGACTGGTTGGATCTCCTTGCAGTCCAAGGGACTCTCAAGAGTCTTCTCCAACACCACAGTTCAAAAGCATCAATTCTTCAGCACTGAGTTTTCTTCACAGTCCAACTCTCACTTCCATACATAACCACTGGAAAAACCATAGCCTTGACTAAACAGACCTTTGTTGGCAAAGTAATGTCTCTGCTTTTCAATATGCTGTCTAGGTTGGTCATAACTTTCCTTCCAAGGAGTAAGCATCTTTTAATTTCATGGCTGCAATCACCATCTGCAGTGATTTTAGAGCCCAGAAAAATAGTCTGACACTGTTTCACTGTTTCCCTATCTATTCCCCATGAAGTGATGGGACAAGATGCCATGATCTTTCATGGCAAATAGATGGAGAAACAATAGAAACAGTGACAGACTTTACTTTCTTGGGCTCTAAAATCACTGAGGACGGTGACTTCAGCCATAAAATTAAAAGACGCTTGCTGCTTGGAAGAAAAGCTATGACCAACTAAGACAGCGTATTAAAAAGCAGAGATATTACTTGGCCAAAATAGGTCCATCCCATAAAAGCTATGGTTTTCCCAGTACTCATGTATGGATATGAGAGTTGCACTGTAAAGAAAGCTGAAGGTGGAAGAATGGAGGCTGTTGGACTGTGGTCTTGGAGAAGATTCTTAAGAGTCCCTTGGATTGCAAGGAGATCCAACCAGTCCATCCTAAAGAAAATCAGTCCTGAATATTCATTGGAAGAACTGATGCTGACAATGAAATTCGCTTGGCCACCTGATTCAAAGAACTAACTTACTGGAAAAGACCCTGATGCTAGGAAGGACTAAAGGTTGAAAAAGAAAGAAGACAACAGAAAATGAAGTGGTTAGATAGCACCACGGATTCAAAGGGCATGAGTATGAATAAGCTCTGAGAACGGGAAATAAGAAAACCCAAAAAGCCGCAGTCCACGGGGTTATCAAATAATCAGACATAACTGAGAAAATCAACTGACCAAGCCAGAATCTAAAACAGTAAACAAACACAAAGAAAACTCTTATGTATAAAAACCTCAGAAAAAAAAAAAAAAAACCTGTTTCAAAGCTGCCACTTGATAAGGTCTGTTTTTGCATACAACCATATTGGCTTTGTTCACCTGACAAAGCCTCCAAAAATTATGACCGCGCAGCCTAGATGTTCCCTAAAACCTAGCCGCATACTAAGCCCAACACAAAAGACCCACCTTGAGAAACAGCACTCCTAACACAGTTAGGGTGAGCAGCATCAAGGGTAACTCTGGGTCAAGAGTTTGCGGCAGATCTTTTCACTTAAGTGCGTAAAGGTTCATTCATCGATATACTACGTTTAAAAGAAATCTACGATGAATTATAATAGTAAATTCAATCTATATTGCGTGCAGTGTATGCTGGTTATGCAAATGAACGCTGAGTCTCCACCCCCAAGATTCTCGCCTTTCCCCGCCCCAGCTCCTGGGAAGCCAGCTTCCAGTCCCTTGTTCCCAGGCCCCTGACTCCATGTTTTCTCCTCCTCGACACTCTGAGTCTCATTTCTTCTCGGTAAGGATTTTGTTGACGGCTTAAGATAATGATATATGGGTGCTGGATTTGACACAGAGAAGGTTCGTTATAATGTCGAATGAAAGAGAGTGCCGAACCTACTCAGTCGTGCCCAGACTATTTGTGACCCCACAGACTATAGCCCTCCAGGCTCCTCTGTCCATGGAATTCTCCAGGCAAGAATACTGGAGTGGGTTGCCATGCCCTCTTCCAGGGGATCTTCCCAACCCAGGGATAGAACCCAGGTCTCCTGCATTGCAGGCAGATTCTTTATCAGCTGAGGTATAATTCCTAAAAGAAGCCTGGCTGGCACAGACCAAGAACACCTGTCATTTTCATGGTACCTCCTCTCCCCACCACAGTAACTACTACTATTATTTTTCTCCATTCCTTACTCTAAAAATAGCTCTCAAGTTTTTAGCATTATGTCTAGAATACAGTGGGCTTCCCTGGTGGCTCAGATGGTAAAGAATCCACCTGCAATACAGGAGACCTGGGTTCAATCCCTGAGTCAGGAAGATCCCCTGGAGGAGGGCATGGCAACCCACTTCAGTAATGTAGGAGAATCCCATGGACAGAGGAGCCTGGCGGTGTTGCAAAGAGTCAGACATGACTGAGCGACAAAGCACAGCTAGAACGTAGTAAGTGCCTCATAAAAATCAGCTCTCAGCACTATTAGGAGGTACTGCTGGCTGCCTGAAGTTTGAGGCTTATGAACTCCAAGCTAAATCTTCCGTGTGTCTGATAGTTTAGACTTTGTGGGACACACTCTATAGCAATGTTCCTCAAACGACCTGTACTCAAACACCAGGGTTTGATTTTTTTTTTTCCATTTGAATTCATTGTAGACTGATGTTTTGGGAAAATGTAATAAAAATAAAATAAATTACATATAAAATTATGCTGTCAAATTTCCATTAAAGATTTTAAATGTGTATCCTCTCACTTGGTTTGCTTATCTCATTATATACCTTCAAGGATTGCACAAGGACCAGCACTGGTCCAGGGCCACACTTTAAGTAGCAGAGATCTAATGGTCACTGCATATACACTTCACTGCTCAAAGAGAGAGAGAGAGAGAGAGAGAGATTTTTGCACTGGGAGAATATTATTGCTTTAATCAACAGGTTGACATGTGGTTCTTTTTATTAATAAGAGAAGAATAACTCTGAGAAGCCAAAGTAATGTGCTGCTGCTATGTCACTTCAGTCATGTCCGACTCTATGCGACCCCATAGATGGCAGCCCACCAGGCTCCCCCGTCCCTGGGATTCTCCAGGCAAGAACACTGGAGTGGGTTGCCATTTCCTTCTCCAATGCATGAAAGTGAAAAGTGAAAGCGAAGTCGCTCAGTCGTGTCTGACTCTTTGTGACCCCATGGGCTGCAGCCTACCAGGCTCCTCTGTCCATGAGATTTTCCAGGCTAGAGTAATGGAGTGGGGTGCCATCGCCTTCTCTGAAAGTAATGTGCTAGGTTTGAAATTTTATCTAGTAGTATTTTCCCTGGTAGATTAAATTTCAATTATATATAGCTTTTCGGCTAATGTTAAAATTTGTATTTTCCTGAACACACAGTCAACAGGTGGAAATCTGTTCAGGGAATATGACTTATTTTTGTTAAAAATATATTGTGAATAACACAATATACATATAGTATATAATACTCCTCAAAGAAGGAGAAAAACTCCAGAAGAGCTGAAGAGTATGGATTTATTACTTCAGAAAGCTACTATTTTACCTGAATATGGCACTCTTAGGTTTACAAGTCCATTTAATCAAGCCATGTTGTGTTACTGTTTGGAATACTTTTCCCACTCCCAAGTAAAACTCTGCTTACCTTGTGTGTATACAGGCGAGACCCATAATAACATCCTCTGCCGTACATCTGTGATCAACAGGCAGTACATTAAAATCCTTCTATTGGTGTTATTTAATACCCAGGAGAGCACTAGTGAGCGGTGGGGAATTCTCATTTTACTGATCACATTGCCTGCGGTTCATAGGACTCAAGGAACTTGACTGACAATTGCACTTGGAGGGGGAGGCAGATTGGAATCACAACCATCTAACTCACTGCATGAGCCTTATCCACCACAGGGCCGAGGGATTGTAACCGCTTAGATAAAAGTTCAAGTCTCCAGATACAATCTTTTCTGTCCATCAGGAGGGCCATTTCCCTAGTCAAGTCACCTCACTGGTTTCCTATTGACCGACTTTGTCTTCCAGTTCTCTTCATGCCACAGTGATCTTTCCCCAAACCCTAACCTTTCAATATTTTTTTAATTACCCTTCGGTATATTCTTGTCAGCGGTTAGAAAACTTATGAATTGGATTCAAGAATTTCTTAATCTGCACGATGTATTTGGAGCTGTGCTAAAGAATTAAAAATAGCTTCACAGCAATTATGTTAGTGACTGTCTATAGAAATGTATCTCATGGACAGGCTTAATGATGGCACTCTTCCCTGTAAACAAAGATTTGAGGGGCAGTATTTTGCTCATGTAGAGTGGAGACCTGTGCCCATGTGGGTAAAAACATTTAGAAGATTTAAATAGTCATCAAACCAGCACAAGTGTGTTGAAATGAGAAACACTTTCATTTGGGGGTTAGGGCAACTTACGTTTTACTTTAAACATTTTTAACTTTAAATCTAACAGGTTTGTTCTACAAACGATCAATCCTTGGAGGAAGAGCTCTGATTTATATCTCTTTCTTATTTCAGGCAGTAACTGGATTCACAGTGCACTTTGCTAGATACCAGCTATCAATTAAGTCAAAAACCGTGCGATGATCCTGAAATAATTTGAAAGTGTAAAAGCTCTTAAGCGCCCCTCGTGGGGATAAGGTGATATATTACACTATATATTTTAAAATACGTTACTGAAAATCTCTCTTCACCTTGATAGCCCCAGCATGACTTAAGGCCTGTGATAAAAAGCAGAAAGTGGTATTCTCTTAAAAATATACATTCTTATATCTTTTTTATTTAGTTTACCTGATGTAGCCTTCCTCGTCTGTCTGCCCCCGCTCTGCCCTTGTTGTTGTTGTTTAGTCGCTCAGTCATGTGACCTCTTCTGGACCCATGGACTGTAGCCCGCCAGGCTCCTCTGTCCATCGGATTTCCAGGTAAGATACTGAAGTGGGTTGGCAATTCCTCCTCCAGGGGATCTTCACATCCCAGAGACTGAACCAGGTCTCCTGCTGTGTGCGGGTGGATTCTTTAAGCATTGAGCCACCTGGGAAGCCCACCCTCCTCTGCCTAGCATTACAAAAAAACCTTTTGTATTAGTTGCAGTACGCCTATGTCCTGAAAAGAATGAACTCTGAAAATCTGACCAAATTAATAATATGCAAGTTTCTTTCCCTCTTATATCACCATCCAGTGAAGATATTTGATGAGCAGCCTTCCTTGTGGTGACTCAGAGCTCCTCACATCTTGTAGGCTCAGCCCTAAGAGAAGCAATCAGAAACTTCCTATGAAGGTATTTTAGGATGTATAGACTACAGGCTCTCTGTCAAAATGCTGCCAGCTCATGGTTTTGGCATGTGAAAGCAGCAGTAGATGATATGTAAATGAATGAGTATGGCTGTGTGCCAATAAAGCTTTGCTTATCAACACTGAGATTTTAATTTCATATAATTTTTATGAAATTTCTTCTTTTTAATATTTTTTAACCAGAAAAAATGTAAAAATCATTTTAGCTCATAGGCAGTACAGAACCAGAGGGCAGTTGTAGCTTGCTGACCCTTGCATAGGGGTAAGGAATCTTTTACTTCCGATTGGAGATTGGAGAAGGGTCTTAAACGGGAGATTTTTCTGGACCAGTCTGGAATAGTGCACCATCCCTTCTGCTTCCATCAGTGGTTGGCCAAGAACTTAGTCATATGACCACAGCCAGGGAGGAGAGGGAGTAGGTTTTGGTGAACACGTAACAGTATAGCACAAAACAGTTCACCTCATTGGTTTAAAAAATGCAATTTCATTCATTCATTTATTCTTTACTAGTTGATGCATTCCTTAGCCATATTCTTCATAATCCCTTTGTATGTATTGGGTTTAAAGCCTAAAGGTCTTAAGCGAGTATGTTAAGAACATATTTGTGATATATAACTACCAAATATTATAATGGCTAAGAAATGGCATCAAAGAATAAAGAATGAATGAAATTGTATTCTTAAAGAAACAGCATGAACTCTTAATAGAGACTGTGGCTTACACTGCTAAGTGTTCATCAAATCCTTTTCTATATGCCTGTTCATTCTGCATGTCAGCTCAAGGCAGGTCAGTGTTTCTCACAGGATCTGGTAGGAGCAGTGTTTCTCAGTCATGAGTGTGCGTGTGATCACCTGGGGTATCGTACCAGCACTGCAGGTGTCTGCACTTCACATCTTTAGTATCAGTCATGTTGGTGTTGCTGGTCTGGGAGCCACACTTTGAGTAGTAAGAGTTAGAGTGCTGTGCTCATAAGACTCAGGTTTTCATCTCAGTCATCTTATATACATTTGGCTTAATGGCTGGGACCCTATGCAGTCTGTCTGGTTTTGGACAAAATGGGGGTAAAAAGAGATAGTGAACTGAAGCCAAAGCTTGGGCTAGCTCACATTGTGTTTTTGGCTAGGGGAAAAAAAAACAGTCTTTTCTTTGGCATTTTCATGCTGCTTTACAGAATTTTAAAAGCCTAGCCCAACTTTTATATCACTGAATGATCAGACAGAATTAATGAAATACTCTGCTTTTCCCTTATGTCTACTTTGGGACATTTGAAAAGCAAGAAGTATTGAGTATTGTAGCATTATTATCCCACAGAATGAGCATATTAAATACTTCTCATATTTGCACATTTTCATTGGTTTCATTCTAATCTCTACTGGCTAGATCTTTTTTGAGAATGAATTTTACTATATCATTGTCACTTTCTTGTTTCTATAATAATTAACTCAGTATATGGGAAATATTTTAGGATGCTTTTCATGGAAATATAGGCATCTTCAGAAGTGCTAGAAAACCTAACAGATTTTTAAAATCCTAACAATATTCAGAGTTTGTCGTATATTTGTGGGAATCTAAGTTTATTTACCAATGCTATAATGTTCCTAGAAAGTAAAAATAATTTCTAACCCAACGTAGTACATATCAAAGCAGATAACTCTCAACTCTGAAATTAATGAAGAAACGGGATCATAGAGGAAACAACAACATATGAGGTCTTTGTACTTGTAGACTTAAAACTGAAAGGAAATATCAGTATAAGATGTGCTCCATCTAAGTATAGAGTGAAATGAAATCATCTCTCCATGTCTGTGCTCAGTCGCTCAGTTGTGTCTGACTCTTTGTGACCCAATGGACTGTAGTCCGCCAGGCTCCTCTGTCCATGGGATTTCCCAGGCAAGAATACTGGAGTGGAGTCCCATTTCCTACTTCAGGAGATCTTCTCCACTCAGGGATCAAACTTGCATCTCTTGCGTCTCCTGCATTGACAAGAGGATTCTTTACCACTAGTGCCACCAATTTGAACAAATTTTAAAGCAGGAATGACAAATGGAATTAAATATCTGATGCAGTTCAGGTTTTAAAATAAATCTAATACCACAAAAAGTGAACTTGACAAATATGAATCAACAGTATATCCAGAAAAGAAAGGAAATTGAGTGATAGGTGAAGTGTGCAGGGTAGGATGGGATGTTGTGACCTAACTGGAGTGCTTATATTTATTTCATGTTATTTTTCACCTTGCCAGGAGAGGGCAGCCAGTCCCCACACTGAAAATCACCTAGCAAATTAAATTTCAAATGTCCATCTACTATTTTCAGAGATTTTTCTTTTAAGTTTACATCAACTGTCTTCTACTAGACCAAATTGGAAGCTTGATGCATTCAAAGACATTAAACAAGCAATCTGATTTGGAATGTCTTGGCCTAGTCAGCAATTCTGTGTCTGCAAGCAGTTTATGAACAACCTAGATTTCTTTGTCTGTAAAATAGATGTAATAATACTTCTCATAGGGCAAATAATGTTCATGAAAGCCCTGTGTCCATTATATTCATTCATCTCTTCACTTAGTCAATGCATTTAAGCCTTAATAGTCACAGTTCTGGATGCCAATCCAAAGATGAGGATTACACCAACTTTGCTTTCGAATGATCCTTTGCTAACTGAAAAGAAACGGGATGGTGGTGCTATAACTGGGCGCAAATAAAGGGATAGACTGGTGAGGCTTGGTCCTGTCTGCTCAATAGCCTGCCCTGTTGTCCTACATCTCCCACTACTCTGCCTTCACTTGCTCCATTCTGATCATTCAGACCTCCCAGCTGTTCTTTAGACTCAACGAATTCCCTGCTTCTTTGAGGATTTGTATTTTCAGTTTCTTGCCTGAGTGCTCTTCCCTTAGTTATCTACGAGACTCACTCTTAGGAGTTGATTGTTAGGTCTTGTCTCACCTGTACAGTCCTTAGAGAGGCCCCTCTGTGCACATTATCTGAAATAGCATCTCCCTCTCTATTTCACTTTCTTTCAGTCTGAGAATTAAGACCTCAGTCCCTAAAGCATCCTTTTGTGTGTAATGAATTAACTTCTCTCCTATGTGTCTAGAATGATAATAGCTATGCATTGTATTTAGAAAACTTGAGAAATAGTTATCACTTTCTGTGCTCTGATGAGACAAGCAAGTTGAATCTGTGGTTTAGTTTCTTAACTTACGATACTGTATTATGAATATGTTTGTTTATTTGTTTTTCTTTCCTTTGTCTTCACTGAAACATAAGCTACAGGAAGATAGGAATTATGGCATGTTCACTATGATACCTCCAACACCTAGAACCATGCCTGGCAATATGTCTTTGTTGGACCAATGAATGAATGGATGACAAATGAATGAATGGATGTTGAGAAAGCACTGGCAAGGTAACTCTTGATCTGAATCTACTTAAATAAGCAGGGACTTCCCTGGTGGCTCAGATGGTAAAGAATCCACCTGCAATGCAGGAGACCTGGGTTCAATCCCTGGGTTGGGAAGATTCCCTGGAGAAGGGAATGGCTACCCAGTCCTGTATTCTTGCCTGGAGAATCTCATAGACAGAGGAGCCTGGCAGGCTACAGTTCATGGGATCTCAAAGAATCAGACACAACTGAGTGACTACACACATCTCACAACACT